>NC_133136.1:31657045-32282045 GCF_048418815.1 Hemitrygon akajei
ATGCTGCCTGGCCCGCCGAGTTCCTCAAGCCTTTAGCGTCTGTTGCAAGGTCATGGGATGTTTTATTTAAACCTAAAGTGCACGGCACCTTCTCACAGGGAGTTGTCAGCTTTTTAGGGTGTGGAAGCTAGATCACTGAGGTATGTAAAGAGGACGCAGGTAAATATTTAAAGTTTAGGTGCTATGGAGAACTGGCACAGAGGAGGTTGGGAGGCCTGGGGTTCATCACCCATGTCCGTATGGAATAGTGGGACAGTTTTGAGGGGCTGAGAGGCCTGCTCCTGCTCCTACTTTCTAATGTTCTTGTATTAAAAGCACTTGGATTTCTTGACATTGCAGATTATCTCTCTGCTGCATATGGGATGATGCTGATGCAAAACTACTGTCATGTTTACCTGCTTATTGACATCTATTGCAGTTTACAAGCGATTGATTTTTTTGTTCTAAGAGATAAGATGCTTCATGATTGCATGTGTCTTCATTTTGAAGGCTTTTCCACATTTTTACATATTGGCTGGAGGATAGCAATCTACAAAAGAATGATCTTTATCTGCCCACTCTGCCTGTACAATATGATGCACATAAATTGGCAAAAGTCATGCAAAACCAGCAGGTAAATGTTCCCTCTTACCAAATTTTAGTTTGTTGAAATTTCTAAATAATATAGAACTAAACCATAACTAATTGCATGTTGTTGCATGCTGCCTCAGAATGTTATTTTGGTCTGAGTTTGTCTTCTGTTTACTCTAGGATCTTTGGATAGAATACGTTGACAATGAGCGTGTGAAGCACGAGCTCCAGGAGACAATGAATCTCTGGATACAGCTCCACTCTGCGTCTTCTGCAACTTATGGAACATCAAGTTTTAAACACTTTGATCCACTTTCAGGCATGTTGTATATTAAAACTGTGATGGCAATTTTATGTTTTGTGCCCTGACCTATGAGAGCGAGCTTGCATATGCCTTCTTCACCTTATCTATCTGTTTGGCCTGTTTCATGGATCCATCGGCTTGAACCCCAAGGTCCCTCTATTCATCAGTATTCTTTGTTGTACCAATTATTGTATAGGTCCTGTCCTTTTTGATTTTTCAAAATGTATCTTCTTGCACTTGTCTGGATTAAATTCCATTTGACAATGCTCTGCCCAATTTTCCATTTTAATTGTAATCTGCTGTTGCCTTAGACCACATTCCTTTATCCACACGTCACCAATTTTCTTCTTGTCCATAAACCTATTAATTATACCTCCAGCATTCAAAGTAAGTTTATTATTAAAGTATATGTATGCCACCATATACAACCCTGAGATTTGTTTTCTTGCAAGCATACTTAGCAAGTCCAAGAAACATAATAAAATCAATGAAAGATCGCACCCAGCAAATACAGAAGAAAAAAAGAAATAATAAATAAATAGCAATAAATATCAGGAACGTACAGTCAATAGGTTGTGAAAACTTCAGTGATCGGCCAAGTGAAGTTGAATGGTTTATTCCTACTGGTTCAGGAGCCTGATGGGGTGATAACTGTTCCTGAACCTGGTAGTGAGGGTCCTGGAGCACCAGTCCCTGCAATACACTTCAGATCAGAAAATCGTCCTTCCAGGACTGCCCTCTTCCTCCTATCACCAGGCCAATTTTGGACCCAGTTAGCTATCTCACCTTGGATCCCATGTGCCTTAACTTTCTGGGCCAGTCTACCTTGCAGGATCTTGTCAGATATAACGTCCACACAGACTACATCTACGTCTCTTCTTTCATCAATCTTCATAAAATTTCCTCAAAAAAAACATTGAATAGACGAAGCAGTCTAAATATGAACAATATGATGCTAGATTTCTACATTGCCCTTTTAGAAAGGAAATCATCAAATTTCCAAAATTAGGTGAAAATATGGAAAAATAGATATCCTCAAGCCTACTTTTTAATGAATGAGACAGTGCCATGATGCATAAAATACAAATACATAAAATTTAAAAGCCAGTAATTCCCGAGCCATTCAAACAGTTATTACAAATGAATGCTTTAGATTTATCATCCAATACCAGTGATAACAATGGGAATTGTTTTTTCTATTTTAGCTAAAGGTCGAATCTTTAATTATCTGAAAACCCACAGCTCCCTTGTATCTGCTGTGCCCTTGCAGCGTATGAAAGCCCCTGTTCCGGATGTTGTCAGCAATAATTTGTCAGACAAAAAAGTGGCAATCGAACATGTTCAGCAATATCTAAACACCTTGCAACAGCAAGCAAAGTAAGTCACCAGCAATAACGTTTTCCTTATTTGTTCACCTTCATTGCCAGAGCGATTGAACTTAAGAGCAGGGAAGTTATGCTACAACAGTACGGTGTTCTGGTGAGACTGCATCTGGAGTACTGTGTGCAGTTATTGATCTCCTTACTGGAGGAAGGATATACTAGCTTTGGAGGTGGTGCAGAAGAGGTTCACCAGGTTGGTTCCAAAGATTCGGGGAGTGAATTTAGGACAGAGATGAGGAGGAACTGCTTTTCCCAAAGAGTGATGAATCTGTGGAATTCTCTGCTAATGAAGCAATAGAGGCTACCTCAGTAAATCTATTTAAGACAAGATTTTTGCATAGTAGAGAAATTAAGGGTTATGGGGAAAAGGCAGGTAGGTGGAGATGAGTCCATGGCCAGATCAGCCATGATCTTATTGAATGGTAGAACAGGTTCATTGGGCCAGATGGCTGACTCCTGCTCCTCTTTGTTGTGTTCTTATGTTTAATCGTATGGCCTCTGACTTACTTTATCCGTGTGATCGATCTCCTTTCCCCAATAAACTGTTGAACACCCTAGTTATTTCCCTAGTGACATATTAAGTGACATTATTAATATTTCTCTTCAAGTACTGTACCATCCCCCAATTCTTTAAATTTGCTTTCATCAGTCTTTATCTCAAGAAACCAGCCCTTGATGCATTTTCAACTTACAATTTTGTTCCAAAGTACTAAAACTTTGGTGACCAAATTGGTATCCACCTCTCTTGAAAATCCTTGTCCAACTACCTCCACTCAGATTTTTGTCCTTACCCTAAATAATAAAGGAGCTCTGATCAAAATCACAAATGATTTTTAAAAAATTATTATGAGTACCACCGAGACTGTGTGGGGGAATGGGAAATCTACAATCTGTGTCCCCTTGAGAGTTCTATATCCGTGACCATCTATATCTAGAGCTAATTATAAATGACAGAATACAGCATAAAGGAACATATCTATAATAAATCAGTCATGATGGAATGGCTCATCATTCCATGATTGAGCACGGGCTCAATGGGTTAAATAGTCTAAAATTCAGTTCCTTTGTCTAATGGTGTAAATCTGACTAAATTGTTTTCTGAGAATGCTTTCTAACAGCTGGAGCATTTTCTTATTCATGCACACAAATTACAATTAGTTTTCTAATACAAAACAATATGTTAGTAATTGCATAAGTCACATTAGCATGTGATTTTGACATCAATTTGTTGTTTGGATCTCATAAATTTTAAGGTAGTTAATTATGAATACGCTGCATCGGTGGTTCTCAATGTCGGCCATATGGCCCCTGGGAGCCATGCCGGATTTCATTGGGGCCACAGGAGTTTCTGAAAAGGCCATGATAAGTTTACTGTTTTAATGAAATATTGCTAAAATATATTAATAAAAAAGAAATAGATGTATGTAATTTAATTGGAACCCTGAATGAAATGAATGGGAATATAAGCAGGTCAGAGAACAAATGGTTGCTACTAAATTTGGCATTCTACCTGTCAGATATACTTGAAAAAACTAAATTTATTAGACACATTATAAGGAAAAACTGCAATCTCATATCATGCAAAGAGGCTATTACCACTTTCCTTGGAAAACTCAAACTTTTCAGTAGCAATATTGGACGTCGCAAGTTCACTGGCCACTCTTAAAAATATTGGGTGGTGATCCATTTGGGGTGAACATGATGATGTTGACACCACATTGCAAGAATGTCTTACTGAGCTGCAGAGTAATTTAACAGCTCAAGCAAAATTCAAATGCAGCAACCAAAATTTCTGGATAAAGTATAGTTATTTGTAGTTGGATTTCCCCCCTCTTATCTCATTGAATGTGGTTTTCGTCAAGCTCTTCACCCGTTATCAAAAGCTTGTAACTGCCTTGACGTTGTGAAAATAGGTGATCTTCAATTATCTTTAACCAAGTTGCCACCAGATATTCAAAAACTTGCTAGTTTGCATCAGTGCAGGGATCCCACTACATACCCAAAGCTATAATCCAGAACTGGCTTGCCCACAGAAGCAAAGAGTAGTTGTAGATGGGTCATATTCTGCATGGAGGTCGGTCACCAGTGGTGTGCCTCCGGGTTCTGGGACCCCTTCTCTTTGTGATTTTTATAAATGACCTGGATGAGGAAGTGGAGGGATGGGTTAGTAAATTTGCTGATGACACCAAGGTTGGTGGTGTTGTGGATACTGTGGAGGGCTGTCAGAGGTTACAGCGGACCATCTATAGGATGCAAAACTGAGCTGAGAAGTGACCGATGGAGTTCAACCCAGATAAGTGTGAGGTGGTTCATTTGGTAGGTCAAATCTGATGGCAGGATATAATATTAATGGTAAGACTCTTGGCAGTGTGGAGGATCAGAGGAATCTTGGGGTCCGAGTCCACAGGACACTCAAAGCTGCTACGCAGGATGACTCTATGATTAAGAATGCATACAATGCAATGGCCTTCATCAATCATGGGATTGAGTTTAGGAGTCAAGAGGTAATGTTGCAGCTATGTAGGACCCTGGTGAGACCTCACTTGGAGTACTGTGCCCAGTTCTGGTCACCTCACTACAGGAAGGATGTGGAAACCGTAGAAAGGGTGCAGAGGAGATTTACAAGAATGTTGCCTGGATTGGGGAGCATGCCTTATGAGAATAGGTTGAGTGAATTTGGCCTTTTCTCCTTGGAGTGATGGAGATGAGAGGTGACCTGATAGAGGTGTATAAGATGAGAGGCATTGATCGTGTGGATAGTCAGAGGCTTTTTCCCAGGGCTGAAGTGGCTAGCACGAGAGGATACAGTTTTAAGGTGCTTGAAAGTAGGTACAGAGGTAAGTTTTTTACGCAGAGAGTGGTGAGTGCGTGGAATGGGCTGCCAACAACGGAGGTGGAGGCAGATATGATGGGGTCTTTTAAGAGACTTCTGGATAGGTACATGGAGCTTAGAAAAATAAAGGACTATGGGCACCTCTAGGTAATTTCTAAGTGTAACTCTCACTTTCCATAGCAGCTTAAAGTAGCGGGTGATAGCCCCAGGCCCGGCCAAACTTAAGAAATTTTGTTTGGGTGGATGCTGCGAGATGTGTCCCCTGTTACAAATCAGTACCCCGAATTAACACAATATGCCATTAAACAATTAAAATTTATAACTCTCACTTTGACCTTATGGTTAGTAGAGAAACAAAATGAAAAAAGGCCGAACCTTATTAAACAGTCTGTGCAAAGTTGGAGCTCACTCATAGTCCAAATGTTTAGCATTGACCTCCTCCGAATGTCGCTGCCTTTCGGGCCCTTGCTCCAAGTCCACCCCGTCCAGCGGTCTACCAAATCTCTCCATTCGCGTCATCTCTCTTCCTCTCTCTCCCTCTCGGCAAAAGCCCGCAAAATCATCTGCTTCCAGATTCACAAGACAGGGCAACAAAATCCTGATTGGCTAACATGCATCCACAGTCCTGTTATCTCCAGCCATAACCCAAACATTGCTGCTACAGAGTAACCGTTACTTCAGCAGTGAACATTAGAGAAGCCATTTCATTAGCCTTAGCAGTGAAACATTACAGAGAAGCCATAACAGTGCTTTACATAAGGTAAGGACATGTTCGGCATAGCTTAGTAGGCCAAAGAGCCTGTATTGTGCTGTAAGTTTTCTGTGTTTCTGTTTGTAAAACTAATATCATAAATTGTGGAGACAGTGAACTGATCTTATTTCTCAGAATTGCTGCCCAGTGGGAGTCCCAGCAAGCAGCACTGAACAGCGAGGTTTTGGAAGCATTACCTAAATTATACAGCAATCGGGAGGAGCAAGTTACAATGAAATTGGAGTGCCGGGGTAGCTCTTCTGACCGTGCTTGCCAAGGAGCAACAAATATGTCTGTGAAGGTTGGTAATTGTTTACCCATCTGTCTGCTGTATAGCTAAAACAGTCAACATTAAAAATCAATTATTCCTGAAAGAATTAATTGCCTAAGATGTGTGCGATACACTCAGTAGCTACTTGTTTATGTTCACTGAAGCATATAGTGAAATGTGTCATTTGCATTATCAACCAACGCTTGTGTTATCCACAAGTGTCACTACACATTCTGGTGCCAACATAGCATGCCCACAATCCTCGACAGAACATACCAAGCAACAAACAACAGAAAAACAAGCCTCATTCCTCCCTCCCTCCCACCCATGCATGCACACAGTCCTCTAACTCCAATGTAAGCCATCTTCTTCAGCCTCCAGTGGAATCGTGGTTTTGTAGTAAGGTATTTGACTATCTTCTATGTTCTATGACCGTTGTGTTTTAATGCTGCATGTTAAAACATCATTAAAACATCGTAGTCACAGTAGTGTAGCAGTTAGCATGGTGCTCAATCCCAGCATCCTCTGTTAGGAGTTAGTACATCCTCCCTGTGGAATGTGAAGGTTTTACAAATGCTCCAGGTGCTCCGGTTTCCTTCCACCGTGCAGAGGTGTACCAGGTAGGTTAATTGGTCATTGTAAATTGTCCCGTGTTTGATTGGGTTTGTCGGGGGTTGCTAGGCAGCATCGCTCAGACCAAAAGGGCCTATTCCTCGCTGTATCTCTAGAGAATAAAAATAAATGATAAATGTCACCAAAGCACTTCCCCTATAAAAGGAGAAATTGGAATTCCTTTCAAAGTACAACCTCTGATAACCTAGTGCTTCCTCAGTGCTGTCACGTGTCAGCCTAGGTTCTGGACTGTAGTATCTGGAAGAAGATTTGAACTCTGAATCAATTGACTCAGATAGGAGTGGTAGCACTGGTAACAATTATTTCATCGGTCTTCATTTGGAGGAATCTTGTATATACCATCAGTGATCCCAGCAAGAAGGTAAACACCATGTCAGATTAACTTCTGATTTGTGGATAATAAAATATAAAATGAATAAAATATAATTTATTAATGAATGCAGTAAAGATGCAGTGACTATTAGAGAATTAACATTTGTTATCAATAATTATTTGCGTAATAAATTCTATAATCAATAAGGCAAGCAAATGAGGTTGAAAGGAGTTGAGAGGTAAAACCATAGGATTACATGAATTAAATTAGTGGTAGCTTACAAGGGTCATGAACACAGACATACTATAGATCACTTGGGCCAACTGGACTGAGTTCACTGCTGTAAATTCTTTGATTAGTATAATAGCATATTAATGGCAATATTTACACTTAATTACCTAATTATACTGATATGTAAAAATTAGTTAATACAAGATTTTAAGCAAGCTATCTTGAAAAATAAAATGCATCATTTAATTTTTGTTCAAATTTTAGTGTAAGAAGTTGTACAAGGATAATGCTGTGAACCAACAGCTTGAAGCTTTGGTCAGAGACATTAGCCAGTTGCAAACCTATGTCGCCCAACCTCCTCCTCAAAATATCGCAGAAGCTGCTGTATATGTGGAAAACTTCATAACGTAAGTAGTGTTTCCAGAAGTTAATGTGTATAATCTTTGCTTCACAAAGGTGTGTTCTGTACATTTGCAACAATTATTTTATTTAATGGTTTCTGTACACAGTTTTTAAAATTAATCTGTCGTTAAGTATGGTAATTATTAGTCATTTTTACTTCAGTTCTAGTTCCCATAGATTTTAATTTCTTGATTTTTTTTCAAAAGGTTAGCTACCTTCTCTTTAAATACTCTCAATGATCAAATCTCCACAGCTCTCCACAGTTTATTTACGTTTTGTATCACAGTAAGTATTTGAATGTATGGCTGTAAGTGGTCAGCATCTCTATCATCCTTGAATTATCAGTAAGAAACTTCACAAACGCAAGAGTACCTGCTTCTGCCACCGTCACACATGGTGTGTTTCAGAATGTAACTGTCCTCTGGGTATTAAAAAAAATCCTCAGATTCTCTCCAACCCTCTTTTTCCTCACCTAAAAACTATGCCATCCAGTTTTAGACATTCTTGGTATTGGGAAAAGTTTTTTATTATCCACATTGTCTAGTCCCCTCATAATTTTATATATCTCTATCAATTCCACCCCAATTTCTTACATTGCAAGAAAACAAACGCACCTTTCCAGTCTTCCCTCATTACTGAAAATTTCCATCCCAGGGAACGACCTGGTAGAGCTTCTCTGCACTCTAGCACGCACACATCCTTCCTATTGTGTGTCCACCTCCCACTTAGCAGGATTAAATTGTTTACTATTACTCTACACAATTTACTGTTCTGTACCCTACTTGCTACTAATAAAACACCAATTTTTGTATTAGTTGCACAAATAAATGCAAAAATTAGCTTGCTGGTTTCAGTGAGGAATTAGAAAGGATAATAGAATGCTGGCTTTTTTGCAAGAGGTATAGAGTATAAAACAGGAAAGTTTTAAAGCAATAAATGAGATGCTATAGATTCCAGCGTCTACACTCTCTTTTCTCTCGAGTTTTGGTGCTAGACAGACTGTATCTGGAGCTCTGCACAAATTCTATCCTTGCTGTTACCATTATAAATTCCATTGAATTTTGCAGTGTATATTGCTGAATAATGCCAGAATAGAAATTGCTCTGCCATTGATGATTTATTCAGTTTCATGGTCAAATATAATTAAGCGATGTGACTGAAAGTTCTGCAGTTTATATCTGAAAATTGAAACTTCTGAAGAAACATAGAATCATAAAAATCTCTGTAAGCAAGGAACCCATTTGTCTTCAAGCACATATCAGTACCAGCTCTTCAAATTTTAGCTCAATTTCTACCATTCTTTCTCTGTGACCCATTCTTACCTTTAATCTTTTTCTTATTTCATTTTTCAGATGATGTTCATGAAAGTATCTCCCTTTGTTAACAATTAACCAATCACTAGAAACAGCATTCAGCATTTTTTAAGTTTTCATCATCAGTTCCATTATATGGATTTTAATAAATATCTATTGCTTTGGAGTGTCATTATTTTACTTGTCATTATTTCCAGGGCCTTGGTGAATGCCTTCAAGCTCCATCATACAGAAAGTTATCAGAAAGTGGGGATTGCCTTGTTCTATGAGATTGTCTCTTTTATCTGTGATGAAACTCAGCGGCACCCACCAACAAGACAGTTCTTTACATCATGCATTGAAATCCTTGGGCAGGTGTGATGATACTTTCTTTAGATATTACATGTATCAAAAACAAGAAAATATGAAATGTAACTATGTTTGGATATCAATTTGGTGTTCTTTGAAAGTCAATAAAAACACTGCAGAGGCAGAAAATCTGAAATATAAACAGAAAATGCTGGAAATCTCAACAGGTCAAGCAGCATCAGTCAATGTATCACATCTTGGACACTTTCTCAGTTCTGATAAAGCCCTAGGCTTAAAATGTCAATTATTTATTTTTCCACAGATGTTGCTTGGACTGATGAGTTTTTCTAGCATTTTCTGTTTAATATTCTGTTCGCTTTCTCTGTCTTCACATTGTAGTTCAAAGAATTCTTATAGACTGGCTTGGTTGATTTATTTCATTTTCAGCACCCTTTTATACCCTTCTTTGCCACTTGGCTGACTTTACACGCATATTTTTCTTCTGATACCCTTTTTACATAAATGTCCAAAAGCGTCTTGAAGACACAGTTCTCAGCTAATGCTAAAAAGCTAACTTCCTTGAGTACATAAAACTCCCAACATCAATAGTTCAGTTATTGATATGCTAATTTGTATTATCCATCTAGTCTCAAGCTTCCTTGAACTAAGCAGCTTAGCTTGTCTGTTTTGAAGCCAAATAACCTGATTTCTTATACTGCATCTCTCTGAGCAGTTAGCTTTGTGATATGAGCCAGCAAGTCTGAGCTATAAACAGCATTTATTTACAAAGCTATCTTTCTAACTTCAAGCTGATTCCTGCTGTCCATTTACATTTTAAGAACTGAAGACTGACTGCTGTTTACAACCAGAAACTAAACAAAGAAATAATAGTTGCAAGCTTACTTACAACTGTCTGATCTTACAAGTGGCAGCTGCTGTGTTTAGAAAGCGGGCTTTGCAAAGCATGAGCAAAACACAGGCCAAGGAAGTGAATATCCATCATAGTTAAAATTAGTGAATTCATGACCGTTTGTAGGTTAATGTTGAATACTGTACATGTTACTGGAATTTCCATTTTTTTTTAAATTGAATAATAGAAAATTGAACTCTGAACTCCAGCTGTTGGCTGTGCTGTAAGAATATCATCAAAGTTAGTATGACACTTTGACAGCTCAGGGTGTCAGAGTTCAGAGCTCAATCCTGGATTCCTTTGTAAGTAGTCTGTACCTTCTCCCCGTGGAATGCATGGGCTTTCCTCAGGTCCTCCCATTTTTTCCCACAGTCCAAAGTAGGTCATTGTAAATTGCCCCACGATATGGTTGCCATTAAATTTGGGTTTGCTGGGTGGTACCACTGGAAGGGCTGGAAGGCCCTATTCCATGCCCTATTTATTCTCTAAATAAATAAAAAAATAAATAAAATTTAAAAAACCTTTTAATTATTATAATGCAATTTTCTCCAGTACATCAAAGCAATAAAATATCAGACTTTTGAACAGTTAAAAATTAACTCTAATATTGAATATTTTCTCTATCCATGATTTAGGTTTTTCTTGGCTGTGCTAAAACAGAAAGCAAAACTATATTGGAAAAAGTTCTAGGGAATAGAAGACTCTGCAATCTTTTGTCACCATACTTCACACCAAATATCTCGCCAGATGAATTTGTCAATCTTTACAGCAAAGTTGTCAAGTTCCTCCACACTGATAATGGTGATGTCATCTTTATGTTACTAACAAAGGTATTTATCTTCTGTTTTTGCTACAATAAAGTTATTAATATTAATAATCCATCTATAACCTGGCTTGTCATTGAATCTAAATTTGTATTGAGTTTAAGAAATTCAAATTCAGTTACTATCTTCCTGCTTTCAGAATTTATTTTTTCTGTCATCACCAAATTTCATTTTTTATGATATAGAACTCAATGTTATATTTAGTGTTGGGAGAACACACACAGACCAGTCCTCAATGAGGAGTTAGTGGTAGAAAGAGTGAGCAGCTTCAAATTCCTGGACATCAGCATCTCAGAGGATCTCTCCTGGGCCCAACACGTTGATGCAATCATGAAGAAGGCCATGCTTCATCAGGAGTTTGAGAAGAGTTGTTATGTTACAAAAGTCGCTAGCAAATTTCTACAGATGTGCCATGGAGAGCATTCTGACTGGTTGCATCACAGCCTGGTATGGAGCCCCCACTGCACGGGATCACAAGAAGTTGCAGAAGGTTGTAGACTCAGCCAGGTCTATCACAGGCACATGCTCATCATAATCAAGGACATCTTCAAGAGATGGTGCCTCAGGGAGGCAACATCTGTTATTAAAGACCTTCACCATCTGGGGCACTTCTGCACTTTACTCCTGTTGGGGAGGGTAGTTGGGAGCCAGAAGCCCCATACCTAGCATTTTAAGGACATCTTCTACCCTTCCACCATATGCTACAAAGCCACAAATTATGCAACTTATTTCCGATGGTAGTAAACCTGATTCTGATTCATATATATCCACATGAGTGCTTTGGGCATGAAAGAGCTGCAGTGCTCTTTCATAGCCACTGCCCAGGATCGAAAAAAACTGCAGAAAATTGTAAACTCAGCCAGCTCCATCATGGGAACTAACCTCCCCAATATCCAGGACACCATCAAAAGGCAATGCCTCAAAAAGGTGGCAGACATCATTAAAGATTTCCATCACCCAGCACATGCCCTCATCTCATTTCTATCAAAGAGGACGTACAAGAGGCTGAAGATACAAGCTCAACATTTCAGGAACAGCTTCTTCCCCTCTACCATCAGATTTCTGAATAGACAATTAACCCATGAACACTACCTCTTTTTTAATCTCTTTTTGCTCTGCTTATTTAATTTAATTTCCTTTTTTCATATATACTTACTGTAAGTTATAGTTTTTAGTATTATGTATTGCTATGTACTGCTGCCACAAAACAACAAATATCGGGACATGGAGAATGCTCGTGATTTTAAACCTGATTTTGATTCTGATTCAAACATAGAAATCAGAGGAAAGATGAATGCTGTCAATGTAACTGCAATAGGTAGCTGAGGTACTCCTTGTTGATGATACATACTGCAAAGATGGATGGATTTCATTTGAACAATTAGAGCAAAAGCGGTTGAAACAGGAGGAAGTTTCTCCTGCCCCTTGAACCTACACCACCATTCTATGTTCATCAAATGAAAATTCAAAAAAATTTGCATAAGCTGAAAATCTGAAATAAAAACTGAAAATGCTGGAAACAATTCAGGAAGTGAAGCAGAAGATATTAAAAGAGAAACAGTTAATTTTTCAGCAGTTGGAAATTGTCTCAGACAGTAAACTTGTTTCTCTCTCCACAGATGCTGCCCAACGTTCCTCATGATTAGAAATCTAGCATTTCAGTCTTAAATAAAGAGACTCTGTCTTCGGATCTTCCAACTCAGTATCAGTCTAAACTGAGCATTTTTTTCTGAGACTATACACTATAGTTCTGGATTCTCCCATGAGGGAAGAAATACAGTTCCTTTACCCTATCTATCCCTGTAATAATGGTATATCTTTCCATAAGATTGCCTCCTATTCTTCTTACCTCCAATGAGAGTTCAAATATGTATAACTATTTCTACCATACCTGCAATCATTCTACTGATCCTCCTGTAAACCACCTGAATGCATTAATATATTTTCTTACAAAGAGCCTAAGATTGTTCATGGTACTCAAGATGTGGTTTTGTTTGTGCTATTTTACTTTTGTAAGAAGATATGTATATGCCCAACCCCCATCAAATCAAGGCCAACATTATAGTATCTTTCCTCAATGCCTATGAACTTAATGTGCTAGCTTTTTACATAAGAGCTCCCAAATTCCTTCATGTGGTAGTTTTCTATGTTAAAATAACATTTTGTTCTTTTGCCAGTTGCAATTTGTTTTGAGTGCCACTTTCTTCAGCCCTCTACTTTTCCCACCTATCACCTTCCCAGCTTCTCACTTCATTCCCCCTCCCCCACCGCCCTAACTTCCCCCTCACCTGGCTTTACCTATCGCCTTCTAGCTTGTACTACTTCCTCCCCCCTTCTTATTTTGTCGTCTTTCCCCTTTCTTTCTAGTCCTGATAGAATCTCAGCCCAAAACGTAACTCCTTATTCCTTTCCATTGATGCTGCCTGACCTGTTGAGTTCTTCTAGCATTTTGTGTGTATTACTCGGGATTTCCAGCATTTGCAGAACTTCTTATGTTTACAACTTGTTTTTGCTTTCTTTGATGGGAGAAGTAATTGTTCTCGCCTGGTCTATGTTGCAAAATCCCAAATTTCTATCCCTCTGATTAAACATCTGCAGTCCTTTTCATGCTGCTACTAACACAAAGATGTTGTAAAGGAAGTTATTGGATTTTGACCCTCAAGAATGAAGGTTGTATACAAATCATTATTTCTAAACATGAAGAGTTTGGAAGGGTTGATTTTTCCCATGATGTGCAATGCTAACTGTGTACCTAATTCATGTTTTGCCCATAAATATTGACTGGAATGGTTGTCATAACTTGTGGGTTATGACAGTAAAGAACAAGGAATCTACAAGATTGTTCCAGATGAATGGTGCTTTTAATTTTTATTTTACAGTTTGATATTTTGTTGTGGTTGAATTCCACTAAGCCAGCTATATCTGAACGGACGCAGTTATTAGGATTCATCCATTTAGGCCTGACAATGTGTGGACTTCAACCAGAGGAAGAAATTCAAATGGCTTTTAATGTTCTGTGTAAACACTGGATGTACATTTTGCACTATCAATTCCCGGATCATTACAGTGACTTCCTCAGACTTCTGATGCAAAGTAAGATGTTTGATATACATTGAAATTGTAATCAATGTTTTAATGTGCAATTTGAATGATTGATGTTTGCTTATCCTGTTTACTACTTAAACATAAGATATATGTATCGACTGAATTATTTGTACACCAAGTTTTTGATGCCCAGATGAGCTGGATATTGTTGCACTAGGTCCACCTCAGTGAACCATTGCATGAAAGTTTTTTCTAGGCCTTATAAACAAGGTTAGATGCAGAGGACTGAGTTCACTTGAAAACAAGTAAAAAAAAAGTAAAGATAATTAAAATCTTAAATGAAAGGAAAAATAATGAAATAATGAAAATGACTCTGCCCTATGCTGTCCTATTCTCAGGCGTGGAACTTCCACTGAGCCTGTACTAATTCTGACTGATGGTGTGCCTGAGAGACCATTGCTATGGCCTCGCTATTGGTGCCCCCAAATCTAATGCTGGAGCACAAATCTACACTCGACCACTAATTCTGTTTTATATACAGGGTTTGTGTTTAAGGCTGGAACTTCAGTTCAGATGTCTGAATGCTGATAGTTGCTATTGCAGGCATCATCCAGAGCCATTGAGATCCAACCCATTGTTCCAGAAGATTATAGAATATTGTACATATATTACTGATTTTTCTTAAATATTTTTGTTCTGATGGTTATCCATAGTATTGTATTGCCTGAGTCCTGTCAAAGTTTTAAATAGTCACGAACATGCTACATTCATAAGCTATATCCTGACTGTTTCTTTTCTCTCCTCCGTCAGATTTCTGAAGGAAACTTCTGTAACAAACATCCAATTACACAGAACAGTTTCTCTTTTTTGGACCAATTTCTTTCAAGATGACTATAAACATATAATAAAGTTAACATCTGGTATTAGTGAAAACTAATTAGAGATGAAATTTGAGGTTGTAGTTTCAATTTGGTCTTCTAGCCCACATTTGTTTCTTTTTGCATCAGTGATAGCATGTGATGGATGTAAAAAGGGTAATTAAAGTGTAATAATGGTAAGCTAAAATTTTTCAAAAATTGGAAATATTGATAATTTATGTTATTTTGGCTTCTCCCTCTACAGAGGCTACTTGCCCTGTTGAGTATTTTCAGCAATCTTTTTTTTAGATTTTCATCATCTAATTTTTTTTATATTTATAAATTGGAAGAGATCTTGCAAAAAAAATTATATGTTTACTCTTGTTTTTTTGAATAAGGTTCTTCAGAACAAAAATTGAATCCAGATTGTTGGAAGAATACTTTGAAAACCTTAAGTTGTACCTCTGAGGTTGAACGCGAACCCAGAATAATGAGATCTGTAGATAGTCAAAAGATCACTCTGTCATTTCAGCAGGTAATGCATGATCTGCCAATTCTAGCACAGGAAATATTTGTGTCTAATCAATTGTTTCTGGGGTTTCTGTATTAAATTCTATGGAAAATCCTGGCAATTCTGGACAATGTTTCTCACCCTCAGCACGCCACCTCAGCTGAACAGAGGAGGTCTTTCAGTAATAGACTAGGACAACTGTGCTGCTCCTAAGAGCACTATATGAGGTCAATCTTACGCTCGGCCATTAGGCTATTTAATGAGTCAATCTATAGCCAGGGAAGTGATGATCCCCTCCTGTTAGACTGTTTGAGGTAACTTGTTTTTTATTTTTTCTTACTTTTCTTCTAATATTTGTATATCTGTGCACTTGTAATGCTACTGTGGCACTGGAATTTCCTTTGGGATCAATAAAATATCTCTCTACGTTTTGTTCCAAAATCAACATATTCTCTCCCATTTACCTTGCACATTTTTCCATTTGAATTTCTTAGCTAAATATATTGTCTTTAGCTCTTGAGTTTTTAGCTTTTTTTCATCTGTCAACCAAGCCCTAACTACTTTCTTATTTCTTTTTCCTTTGCCCCACTTGTACTGCATGCATACAATAAAATGTGGTCAAGATACAAGGCCGTCAGTACGAATGTTCTGTTGTGCAAGGAGGAGAAAGCATGACAAAAAATGTTACTCTTCACTCCATTTTCTCCCACTTTTAAAGGGTCGAGCACCTGGTGAAGTGAATCTAGGAATTTTTTGAAATGGGCAAGAGACAGTCTTGAGGGTAGACTTCAAGTTTAGTATATTTAGGTATGAGTGGGGTAAGAATGTGATCACTGGTGGGGGGTGGGAATTAGGGCCATAGAGAGTCTTGTTTTAAAAAAAATAGACCAGTCTATAGGAAATATAAATGGTGAAAACAAAATCAATGTCTGCAATTCTTTATTACATGAAAATTAATGAGAGAAAATAACAAACCTGTGAGTTTGTGAGTCTCCAGTACATAATCAGGGATGGGAAAATAGTTTGCCATGGATCAATTTCCACACAATTTTACATGTACTCCCAAGCAGTAGTATTAGTACGCATGTACAGATTTGAACATAGACTGAATCATCTGGATGTGGGGCTGAAGTATGGAATAAGAGTCTGAAAGTAACTTGAAGAAATGCAAAAATTGGTGAGAAATGAGGGGTTTGCCTACCAAAATTGATTGTAGCATATTAAGTGTGAGAAAGGAATCTCAAATCCAGGCTCATATTTATGAAGTTGTCTTCTCACTCCCACACCCTATTTAAAAATGTTGATAAGAATGCACAATATGATCATAAAATGGTTTGAATTTTGTTTCAACTAATAGGTACAGGAGACAATACAGTGGCTCTCTGATTTCTTGCACAAATTGCGCCTTTCAAAAACAGACTTAAGAAGCTTTGGTCTATTTTCAAAGTGGACTCCATATATGAATGAAGTGAAGAAATTCTGGATGTTCCTTGCTACGTCTTTTATTGATTCTGAGGTCTCCAAGTTGACCCAAGAACCTGCAGCCAGTAACAAAAATGCAGCAGGTATTATTTAAAGAAAATATTATCAAGTACAGATTTATAAATCCTACATTGCTTGATCACATTAGATGAAGAAATGTAACAATTCAACTAGAAGATTTCATCAATATCATTCCTGTTGAATCTTTATGTTTAATTTCCCTGACTCTTAATTTGAACAAATTCAAAGCAAACTCTCACTAATGGATCACAAACAAGAGAAAATCTGCGGATGCTGGAAATCCAAGCAACACACACAAAATGTTGGAGGAACTTAGCAAGCCAGGCAGCATCTAGGAAAAGAGTACAATTGATGTTTAAGACCAAAACCCTTCGGCAGGACTTACAAATGGATGGCCTGATAACTGCATTTGCATGTTAATTTTGAAGTGTAATCATTTAACATTTTCCCAAATACATGATGTTTTAATGCAGGCTTTCTATTCTGTTGTTTCAGTATTGTAGTACTAGTTACATTTGAAGCAATCTCCAACTAGGACTAACGTAACACATCACATTCGCTACCAATAATATATGCTCTGAGCTGTAATAGTGTTGCGCTAACCATCATAGTGGTCTAGTGTATTGCATGCAGCTATTACAGCAAAGGGCTTGGAGTTCAGATTTCAATCCCGCCATCTTCTGTAAGGAGTCTCTGTGTGTCCTCACTGTGGAATGTGTGAATTTCCCCCAGGTCCGCAGGTTTCTTCCCACCGGTGTAGGTTAATTTTTTATTGTAAATCGTGCCGTGATTGAGTTAAGGGTTAAATCGGAGTTGTCAGGGGTTGCTGGGCAGCATGGCTCAAAGGGCCAGAAGAGTCTATTCTGTGCGGTATCTCCAAGTAAATTTATTTATTTTTGTGTTTAATCTCTTGTAACATTCAGTCTAATTCTTCACTGGCTGCTCTGTGAGCCATTATGCATTCATCACACACAATGAGTATACAGTCTTTTAGAATTTTTTTTCCTTTACTGCCTCTCAATGTCAAATTTAAAGGGACTTTAAAAGCCAAATACGCACTTTTCTCCCCACAAAAGTGTTAGCAATGCCTGATGATTTTCATGCACAGGACAATCACATTTTGTCTTTAAACTTTAGCCAAAAGTAGCTTAATGAAGAAAGTTTTCCAGTTCCACCAGAAACATCCAAAATGACAGGCATTAATGACGTTAACTGAGTCCTGCCAAATGGTTTCGGCCTGAAACGTCGACTGTACTTTTTCCCATAGGTGCTGCCAGGTCTGCTGAGTTTTCCCAGCATTTTGTGTGTGTTGCTCAGATTTCCAGCATCTTTAGATTTTCTCTTGTTTGAGACATTAATGTCCAATGTTTCATTAGTTGTTATACACAGCCTCTGTAATAGTATCTTAGGCATTTCTTTGATATCTCACTAAACTGATATCTGTTCTGGGACCTCTACTTTTTGTGATTTTTATTAATGACCTGGATGTGGGGGTAGAAGGGTGGGTTGGCAAGTTTGCAGATGACACGAAGGTTGGTGGTGTTGTAGATAGTGTAGAGGATTGTCAAAGATTGCAGAGAGACGTTGATAGGATGCAGAAGTGGGCTGAGAAGTGGCAGATGGAGTTCAACCCGGAGAAGTGTGAGGTGGTACACTTTGGAAGGACAAACTCCTAGGCAGAGTACAAAGTAAATGGCAGGATACTTGGTAGTGTGGAGGAGCAGAGGGATCTGGGGGTACATATCCACAGATCCCTGAAAGTTGCCTCACGAGTAGATAGGGTAGTTAAGAAAGCTTATGGGGTGTTACTTTGTAAGTCGAAGGATTGAGTTTGTAATGATGCAGCTCTATAAAACTTTAGTTAGGCCACACTTGGAGTACTGTGTCCAGTTCTGGTCGCCTCACTATAGGAAGGATGTGGAAGCATTGGAAAGGAGATTTACAGAGGAGATTTACCAGGATGCTGCCTGGTTTAGAGAGTATGGATTATGATCAGAGATTAAGGGAGCTAGGGCTTTACTCTTTGGAGAGGAGGAGGATAAGAGGAGACATGATAGAGGTGTACAAGATATTAAGAGGAATAGACAGAGTGGACAGCCAGCGTCTCTTCCCCAGAGCACCACTGCTCAGTACAAGAGGACATGGCTTTAAGTTAAGGGGAGGGAAGTTCAAGGAGGATATTAGAGGAAGTTTTTTCACTCAGAGAGTGGTTGGTGCGTGGAACGCACTGCCTGAGTCAGTGGTGGAGGCAGATACACTAGTAAGGTTTAAGAGACTACTAGACAGGTATATGGAGGAATTTAAGGTGGGGGGTTAAATGGGAGGCAGGGTTTGAGAGTCAACACAACATTGTGGGCCAAAGGGCCTGTAATGCACTGTACTATTCTATGTTCTATGTTCTAAACATGGTCTTTATGTGCAAGACAAAAGCACATTCTATTTTATTGTATATCTTTAGTTTTTTCAATTTTTTTTTAATGATTTGACATTTCATTGTAGGTTTGAAGTTGGTTTATGCAGAATTGCTGGAACTTTTCAAACCTTGGCTAATCGTACTAAATACAGAAAAAGGAAGGTAACTACTTTGTGCTTAATTATAAAATACAAGACTGAACAAAAGTTTGAATTTGCACTGCATTTTGCAAGATCCTAAATATGTGTACACACACATGGAGCTGCTAAACAAAATAAAAGCCCCTGGCATTACTGGAAAGATAACAGTATGGATAGAAAATTAGCTGACTGGCAGGAGACTGACAGGGGCTTTTTCTTGTTGTCTACTAGTGGTGTTCTGCAGGGTTTGGTGTAGGGACAAAGTTTTTCACATTATATGTTAATGATTTGGATACTGGAATTGATGGCTTTGAGGTCAAGCTTGTGGATAGTGCAAAAATAAGTGAAAGGGCAGGTAGTGTTGAGAAAACAGGGAGTCTGAGAAGAACTTGGACAAATTAGGATAATGGACAAAAAAGTTGCAGACAGAATACAGTGTAGGGAAGTGTGTGTTATGCACGTTGGCAGTAGGGATAAAAGCATAGACTATTTTCTAAACGGGAGAAGATTCAGTAATGAGAGGTGCAAAGGGACTTGGGAATTGAGTAGGTGGTAAGGAAGGTAAATGTAATGTTAGCGTTCATTTTGAGAGGACTAGAATATAAAAGCAAGGGTGTAAAGCTGAGGCTTAAAAAGCATTGGTCAGTCCTCAATTGGTGTGTTGTGAGCAGTTTTGGGCCATTAAGAAAAAATGTTCTGTCATTGGAGAGAGTTTAGAGGAGATTAACGAGAATGATCCTGGATTGAAAGGTTTAATGTATGAGGAGTGTTTGATAGCTCTGGGCCTGTACTTGCTGGAGTTTAGATGAATGAAGGGGGGGGGATCTCATTGAAAGCTATCGGATATTGAAAGGCCTAGACAGAGTGAGTGTGAAGAGGATGTTTCCAATGATGAGGGAGTCTAGGACCAGAGGACATAGCTTCAAAATACAAGGCCATCTCTTTCAAACAGAGATGAAGGTAAATTTCTTTAGCCAGAGGCTGATGAATCTGTGGAATCAATTGCTACAAACATTATGGAGGTTGTCATTGGATATATTTAAAGGGGAGTTTGATAGGTTCTTAATTAGTCAGGCCAACAAAGGTTATAGGGAAAAGGCAGGAGAAAGGGGTTGAGTGGTTTAATAAATCAGCCATGATGGAATGCTGAAACAGACTAGATGGGCTGAATGGCCTAATTCTACTCCTTTGTATTATAGTCTTATGTTCTAAATGTTTGTCTGTGAAAGTACAAAACAGTAATTCCTTTTTTTTTTGCATTTATGGAGATTTTTATATCAATTAGAATAAATTACTTTCCCAAAATTAAGATATAAATTAATTTAGGGCAGCAATACATAAAGGAAATATTGATCAAAATACAATTTTACCTCTAAGCGCATGCCTTATTTGTTAAGTCCTCTGATTGTTAAAGGCCAGATTCATTTTCAAATTCATCATTCATCAAGCTTTATAAGTTTCAGGTTTCTGTTTTGACAGTGAAATTTGAGCTACAGTATGCAGTATGTCGTATGTTCTTCTCGCAGAGAAGATGGAAAAATGGAAAATTATAGGATTAGGAAATGGGCTGCAACATACCTACCCCTTGCTAGTAGCTCTGAAAGGAACCACCAGCAAGCTGATTTTCACAGATCTGTCAAATCTGTGACCTGCACATAGCAGATTTCAGATTCAGTTTATTATCATTTAGAAACCACAAATGCAATGCAGTTTAAAAAATGAGACAACGTTCCTCCAGAATGATATCACAAAAGCACATGACAAAACAGACTACACCAGAAAATCCACATAACGTTTGGTAATCCCCAATCCAGAGTCCGGAGAGGCTGCTGCATATTCATAGAAAGGCTGGAGGTTAGATACCAGTGCATCTCACATTCTTCAACTAGAAGATTTAACATTGAATCTGATTGATTCAATATTAACAATTGTGTATTGAGCTAAGGAGTCTGCTGCACTTCCCACCTGGCACTTCAGCTTTACAACAGCCATGGCAAGTGCAGCTCTTTTCATTCAAATGGAGTCACTGATCTTGACTAAAAGTTGAGTCCAAAGTAAATTATTTTGATTTTAAATTTACTGTTTTTAATCATTTTTAATTACTTGTTTTAACATAAATATTATTTTTAATCATTTTTTTCTTTTTAAACGTCTCTGGCGAAGATGTATAAAAATAGTTTTTGTCAGCAGCAAGTTATCAAAAGTGCAACAGTGTAGTTGAAGGGGAATCTCAGGATCTGCCTTGGTGCTGTTCAATCACTGCTTCATTTTGCAGCGCAGCCTTGGTAGTGCGATTCCAAAATGGGCCTACATGGGCAGGCCAGCTTAAACACGGTCTTGAAGCAGGCAAGTTACAATAATGGAGAGCTCCCTTCAGTATTCTACCCAAGACGTACAAAAAAGCTGGATGAACTCAGCAGGTCGGGCAGCATCCGTTGAAATTGGAAGGTTAATCTTGAAATTTAACTTCACTTTGGCATTTTTGCTATATTATTAACATGTGGCGACCCACTTTCTGCACAGGCGAACCAGCTCACAAATAGCCAGCGCGCGGGGGGAGACTTTGGTAATGTACCTCTGATGTCATTTCCGCCAGGAGAGGGCGGGCACTAGGGATTAAATGCCAGCGCCGCGAAGTTTGAATAAACTAGTCTTGAAACGACTTACCGACTGCGTGTCGTTATTTCAGCACTGTGTGCAGCACATCGCTACATTGGTGACCCCGACGGTCCAAACGGGATTTGGACCAAAGATGACCGACTTTTCATCTGTTCATGCAGTTTCGCTGAAACTGCCGACTTTCTGGACGCTGCAACCAAGTGTGTGGTTTAGCCAAGCAGAAGCCCAGTTCCAGATTCGGCAGATATCCTCTGATTCCATGAGTTACTACCATGTGGTGAGCGCCCTTGACCAACAGACGGCTGCCCTGGTTGCGGAATTCATACAGTCGCCCCCAGAAGAAGGCAAATATGAAGCATTCAAAGCACTGCTCATTGGGACCTTTGGCCTCTCATGGCGTGAGCGGGGTGCCCGCCTGCTTCACCTGGACGGTTTGGGAGAGAGACTGCCGTCAGCATTTATGAACGAGATGCTGGCCCTGGCTGACGGACACAAGCCCTGCCTCATGTTCGAGCAAGTGTTCCTAGAGCAACTGCCCGAGGACATACATCTGCTGCTGGCCGACGCAGATTTCAGCGACCCCCGGAAGGTGGCGGCCCGGGCAGACGTGCTGTAGAAAGCCAAGAGGGAGAGCGTGGCGTCCGTCGGTCAGATTACCAGGCCACGCGCCCAACAGTGGACCAGACCAGGCCCGGCAGTGGGGCGCACACAACACAGTGGCAGGAGTGAGGAGGACACTGAACAGTGGTGTTTCTACCGCCAGCGGTGGGGCACAAAAGCCCGCCGTTGACGCCCACCCTGCGAGGGCCAGCTGCCGCTAATGACTATGGCGGCTGGCCACCAGGACAGCCTCTTGTACGTCTGGGACAAACAGTCGGGACGCCGCTTTTTGGTCGACACCAGCAACAGGAAGCCAGGACCCACCCTGAGGGCCGCAAACGGCAGCACAATACGGACCTACGGCACCCGCACAGTGCAGCTGCAGTTCGGCGCCAGCTGGTTCACGTGGAACTTCACACTGGCCGCGGTGGCCCAACCACTTCTGAGGGTGGACTTCTTGCGAGCTCACAGCCTGCTGGTCAACTTGCACGGGAAAAGACTGGTACATGCCGAGACTTTCCAGACGTTCTCCCTGGGTGAAGCCAAGTTGCCGGCCCCACACCTGGACTCCATCATGCTGTCGGACAACGAATTCACCAGAATCCTGGCAGACTTTCCATCGATTCTGGCACCGCGGTTCACGGCAGCCATGCCTAGACACAGGGTACAGCACCACATCCCGACCAAGGGACCTCCCCTCCACGCCTGCGCACGAAGGCTCCCCCTGGAAAAGCTCCGCCTGGCGAAGGAGGAGTTCAAGAGGATGGAGGAATTGGGGATCGTACAGAGGTCCGACAGCCCATGGGCCTCCCCCCTGCACATGGTGCCCAAAGCAGCTGGGGGTTGGATATCATGCGGCGACTACTGCAGACTGAACGAGGCTACAACTCCAGACCGCTACCCCGTGCTGCACATACAGGACTTTGCAGCAAACCTGCACGGGGCAAGAATATTTTCCAAAGTAGACCTCATCCGGGGATACCATCAAATCCCGGTGCACCCTGAAGACATCCCCAAAACGGCACTTACCACCTCATTCGGCCTGTTCGAGTTCCTCCGAATGCCGTTCGGCCTGAAGAATGCCACACAGACGTTCCAGCGGCTAATGGATGCGGTGGGACGCGACCTGGACTTTGCGTTCATCTATTTGGACGACATCCTTATAGCCAGCAGCTGTCGCCAGGAGCATCTGTCCCACCTCCGCCAGCTCTACTCCCACCTGAGTGATTTCGGCCTACGATCAACCCGGCCAAATGCCAGTTCGGTCTCGATACCATCGACTTCCTGGGCCACAGGATTACCAAAGACGGGGCAACACCTCTGCCCGCCAAGGTTGACGTGATCCGCCACTTTGCCCGGCCCAACACGGTCAAAGGCCTACAGGAGTTCGTTGGTATGGTGAACTTCTACCACCGTTTCCTCCCCTCAGCAGCCCGTATCATGCGCCCTTTGTACACCCTGATGTTGGGTAAAGGCAAGGACATTACTTGGGACGAGGAGGCCGTGGCTGCTTTTGTTAAAGCCAAGGAAGCCTTGGCAGATGCCGCAATGCTGGTGCACCCCAGAACGGACCTTCCGACCGCCCTCACGGTGGACGCATCCGACACAGCAGTCGGTGGGGTGCTGGAGCAGCTCATCGAGGGGTGCTGGCAACCCTTGGCGTTCTTCAGCAAGCACCTACGACCACCCGAACTCAAGTACAGTGCTTTCGACCGGGAGCTGTTGGCACTGTATCTGGCAATCCAGCATTTCAGGTACTTCTTAGAAGGCAAGCCGTTCACCGCGTTCACGGACCACAAACCGTTGACCTTCGCGTTCACGAAGGTGTCCAATCCCTGGACGGCTTGCCAGCAGCGACATCTGTCCTACATCTCCGAGTACACGACGGACATCCAGCATGTCTCGGGAAAGGACAACGTCGTGGCAGACACACTCTCCAGACCAGCTGTCCAGGCCCTGTCCCTGGGGGTGGACTATGCAGCACTGGCGGAGGCGCAGCAGGCAGACGACGAGATGCCCAGCTACAGGACCACAGTCTCGGGTTTGCAGCTGCAGGGCTTTCTCGTAGGCCCAGGTGAGAGGACCCTCCTGTGCGATGTGGCTACCGGCCAACCTCGCCCCATCGTCCTGGCAGCCTGGAGGCGGCGAGTTTTCAACTCCATACACGGTTTGGTGCACCCATCTATCAGGACAACCGTCCGGCTGGTCTCCAGCAAGTTCGCGTGACACGGACTTCGCAAGCAGGTCAGTGAATGGGCCAGAACGTGCACTCAGTGCCAAACAGCCAAGGTGCAGCGGCACACTAAAGCCCCGCCGCAGCAGTTCGAACCCACCCACCGGGGGTTCGACCACATTCATGTGGATATCGTGGGCCCCCTACCAGTGTCCCGAGGAGCGCGGTACCCCCTAACTATGGTAGACCAGTTCACGAGATGGCCAGAGGCGGTCCCGCTCACCGACACATCTGCCGATTCCTGTGCCCGAGCACTGATTGCAACCTGGGTAGTACGCTTCGGGGTACCAGCCCACATTACTTCCGACAGAGGCGCCCAGTTCACCTCCAGCCTGTGGTCGGCTGTGGCCAGCCTGTTGGGAACGCAGCTACACCACACTACTGTCTACCACCCACAGTCGAACGTACTAGTGGAACGCTTCCACCGTCACTTGAAGTCGGCTCTCATGACCCGCCTGAGAGGACCTAACTGGGTAGACGAGCTTCCCTGGGTCCTGCTTGGAATTCATACAGCGCCCAAAGAGGATCTGCACGCCTCGTCGGCCGAGTTGGTGTACGGCGCACCCCTGGCCGTCCTGGGAGAGTTCATACCAGCCCCAAGGGGGCAAGAGGAAGAACCCGCAGCAGTCCTGGACAGACTACGCGAAAGGTTCTGCAACCTGGCCCCCATACCGACTTCACAGCACGGACAGGCCCTGACCCATGTACCCAAAGACCTGCAGAACTGTAAGTTTGTGTTTGTACGAAGGGGCGGACACCGGGCACTGCTACAGCAGTCGTATGAGGGGCCGTTCAAGGTGATCAACAACAACGGGTCCACATACGTTCTGGACATTGGGGGGAAAGAGGTGGTTTTCACGGTGGACCGACTCAAACCAGCCCATGCGGATTTGGCGCAGCCGGTCGAGGTTCAGGCACCGCGGCGCAGAGGCAGACCTCCCAAACAGAGGCTGATCCAGACTGTGGACATTGGGGGGTTTATCGCCGGTTCTGGGGGGGGGGGGTTATGTGGCGCCCCGCTTTCTGCACAGGCAAACCGGCTCACAAATAGCCAGTGCGCCGGGGGAGACTTTGGTAATGCACCTCTGATGTCATTTCCGCCCGGAGAGGGCAGTCGCTAGGGATTGATTGCCCGCGCTGCGAAGTTTGAATAAACTAGTCTTGAAACGATTTAACGACTGCGTGTCGTTATTTCAGCACTGTGTGTAGCACATCGCTACAAACATTCCTTTAATGCATCTTCCAATAACCAATGATGCAACTCCTTTAATTTCCCTCTATGAATGCTGCCTGACCTGTAGAGTTCCTCCGGTATTTTGCAACTCCTTTGATTTGACTCACGGAATAATAAATTGATTTATTTGCATTAGCTACAAAAGTTTCTGCCGCTTTCCCTATTAACATTTTTCCACTGTCTTGGATCAGCTGTAGCATTCAAATCAACTTCCAGTCCTGGGTTCAAGTGGTCTTGAAGGATTACTTTTTTTTCAACATCATCAGGATGATGAAATTAATTGACTCATTAAACTAAACCTGTTTAGTTGCTCACTGTTACTTGTTAGCCCTACTCTCCTAAAATCTCTCCCGCCTGCCTTTTTCATCCTCACTTCAAACAGATACAATCACCTATCTCCCTGATTACATCCGTCCTGGCGTACAATCAGGCTAATCTGTCCAGGAGTTTCTGTTACTTTCACAGAATGCTATCAAAACCAGCATCACTTACCCATGCCTAAATGTCCTCTAATGTAGCATTCAAATCTCTAGCAGGATAGGCTAATCAACATTAATTTCCCCCCTCTGGCCAATATCCTCAAAAATTATACCTGATATAGCTCCATTCATTTGGCCTTCATCAGATTCCCAAATTGATTCAAACATTTTCATGAGAAAAGATTACTGGAAAGGCAGAGGAAACAATTCAATCATATTCTCAAAGTTATCTTGGAAAATGTGTTACAATCTCACTGATATATGGAAATCCTTGGCCAATGATAGCTCAAAATGAAGGAAAAATATCCAGGGTGGTATTGAGAACTTTAAGGTGCATCTTCCAAACAATTATAGAATCGCTTTGTAACTAGGGAAAGGAGTGTACCAGTGCCAATCAACTCACCTGTTCAATTCATGAAGCACCTCCTAGTCTATCTGTTTCAGAGTCACGGTCTTATTGGTCTCAGTAGCTATCTTCATAATCCAAAAACTGGACTGAAAATATGGCTGGCTATACCAAGGACTACTTTATAAATGCAAATGCTATTCAGAATCAGAATCAGGTTTATTATCACTGGCATGTGACGTGAAATTTGTTAACTTAGCAGCAGCAGTTCAATGCAATACATAATCTAGCAGAGAAAAAGATAATAGTAAATAAAATTTAAAAAATAAGTATATCAATTACGTATATTGAATAGATTTAAAAGATCGTGCAAAAGCAGAAATACTGTATATTTTAAAAACAGTGAGGTAGTGTCCAAAAGTTCAATAACCATTTAGGAATCGGATGGCAGAAGGGAAGAGGCTGTTCCTGAATTGCTGAGTGTGTGCCTTCAGGCTCTGTACCTCCTACCTGATGGTAACAGTGAGAAAAGGACATGCTCTGGGTGCTGGAGGTCTTTAATAATGGACGCTGCCTTTCTGAGACATCACTCCCTAAAGATGTCCTGGGTACTTTGTAGGCTAGTACCCAGGATAGAGCTGACTAGATTTACAACCTTCAGCAGCTTCTTTCAATCCTGTGCAGTAGCCCCTCTATACCAGACAGTGATGCAACCTGTCAGAATGCTCTCGACGGTACAACTATAGAAGTTTTAAATGTATTTGTTGACATGCCAAATCTCTTCAAACTCCTAATAAAGTATAGCTGCTGTCTTGCCTTCTTTATAGCTATATCAATATGTTGGGACCAGGTTAGAAGCTGCTCACTCTCTCCACTTCTGATCCCTCTGAGGATTGGTATGTGTTACATCGTCTTACCCTTCCTGAAGTCCACAATCAGCTCTTTCGTCTTACTGACACTGAGTGCCAGGTTGTTGCTGCAGCACCATTCCACTAGTTGGCATATCTCACTCCTGTGCGCCCTCTCGTCACCACCTGAGATTCTACCAACAATGGTTGTATCATCAGCAAATTTATAGATGGTATTTGAGCTATGCCTGACCACACAGTCATGTGTATATAGAGAGCAAAGCAATGGGCTAAGCACACACCCCTGTGGTGCCAGTGTTGATCGTCAGCGAGGAGGATATGTTATCACCAATCTGCATAGACTGGTCTTCCGGTTAGGAAGTCGAAGGTCCAGTTGCAGTGGGAGGTACAGAGACCCAAGTTCTGCAACTTTTCAATCAGGATTGTGGGAATGATGGTACTAAATGCTGAACTATAGTTGATGAACAACATCTTGACATGGATGTTTGTGTTGTCCAGGTGGTTTAAAGCCATGTGGAGAGCCATTGAAATTGCATCTGCCATTGACCTATTGTGGCGATAGGCAAATTGCAGTGGGTCCAGGTCCTTGCTGAGGCAAGAGTTCAGTCTAGTCATGACCAACCTCTCAAAACATTTAATCACTGTCGATGTGAGTGCTACCGGGAGATAGTCATTAAGGCAGTCCACATTATTGTTCTTAGGCACTGGTATAATTGTTGCCTTTTTGAAGCAAGTGGGAACTTCCGCCTGTTGCAATGAGAGGTTGAAAATGTCCTTGAATACTCCCGCTAGTTGGTTGGCACAGGATTTCAGAGCCTTACCAGATACTCCATCGGGACCTTCTGCCTTGCGAGGGTTCACTCTCTTTAAAGACAGCCTAACATCAGCCTCTGAGAAGGAGATCATAGGGTCATCAGGTGCAGCAGGGATCTTCACAGCTGTAGTTGTGTTCTCCTTTTCAAAGTGTGCATAGAAAACATTGAGTTCATCTGGTAGTGAAGCATCGCTGCCATTCATGCTATTGGGTTTCGCTTTGTAGAAAGTAATGCCAGAGTTGACATGCATCCGATGTCACGTTCAATCTCTTTCAAAATTGTCTCTTTGCCCTTGAAATAGCCCTCCACAAATCATACCTGGTTTTCTGGTACAGGCCTGGGTTGCCAGACTTGAATGTTACAGATCTAGCCTTCAGCAGATGATGTACCTCTTGGTTCATCCAGGGCTTTTAGTTTGGGATTGTACAGTAAGTCTTTGTAAGACTAAGTACTCTATAGGAACAAGTCATTCTGCTTGTTCCTATAAAGTAAGTGATAACTTATAATTATCATAGAAAACATTTTGATAGCATTAGCAATTTACATCAAACCTTGATGGAAGAGTTCCTTAAAGTAGGTAATTCAATGAAAACTTGTTTTTATATAATTTTATATGTATGCATTTTAGTTTTTCCACAATCAAAATCAAACCTATTCAGCTTAATTTATTGCTATAAATGTTTAATTTTATAGGTCTTGCCCACTACCCCTATGTCAATTAGCATTCATGTAATGTTTTCATTTACAGCAATAACTATTCCTATCCTTGGTTAGAGATTGACACTCCAATTGCTTCTGGAATGGTGAAGCTGTTTACAAAATGTGTTGATTACCTGCATCAGAGTTTAAAAGGTAAGCTGTAATTTAGTTGGGTAAGTTCTTTCATTTTGTAGAGAGGTGGGCTAAAAGGAATACGCATTATTTTTAGATATTATAAAATGAAGAGGGTGTGATTTCTTAGTGTATGCCCCAAGAACCAAGTAATTCACAACACTAATACTAAGAAGTGACGTGGATATAGTTTTGTATTATCAGGCCATCTTGGCGTTTCATTCATGAGGTCATTGAAAATTACATGAGAAAAAAAACACGAAAATAAGCTTTCCTAGCTTCAGTTGCATAAATTACTACACACTTCTCCTTTACAGATAAACTAATTCCTGGCCAACGAGGAGCTCTATGGTTCCACTTGATGTATTATTGTGAAACTTGCACTATACCTAAAATACCAGAGTATATTTTGTACACCTATCATTCTGAATATTCCAAATTACCATGGGGAGAGTTGTATCCTGATCAAGCCTTGATGGAAGAATTCTTTAAAGTAGGTAATTTAATGAAAATTTTTAAAAGATTTTATATGTTTGCATTTTAGTTTTTCTCAATCAAAGTTAAATGTAACTCAATTTATTGCTATAAATTTTTAATTTTATAGGTTTTGATTGCAGGTATATATTTGTGTTGTTTGTTAATCTTATAATTTGTTGAGGCCAGAAGTGTTCATTCTTGCATCACTTCTCGAGATACATCCTGAAATGAAAAATAAGAGTTCAGATGAATGGATGTGTTTCACAATGGCTGAGCATGTGAATGTTTTTTCATCAATTAAGTTTTTTTTAAACCAGGTGCCAGTGTTCAAGCTCAGAAATTACACATTATAATTAACTTATTGTTAAGTGTTTTGCAATACCACTTAATGTAATTAATCAGATTTTAAGGTTCTGTTTTTTTACACCTTGCTGACAATCAATACTGGTGCACCACAGGAATGTGTGCTTAGCCCACTGCTCTACTCTCTCTACACCCACGACTGTGACTAGGCATAGCTCAAATGCCATCTATAAATTTGCTGATGATACAACCATTGTTGACAAAATTACAGATGGTGACAAAAGGGCGTACAGGAGTAAGATATATGAGTTAGTTAAGTGGTGTCGCAGCAACAACCTTGCACAACGTCAGCGAGACCAAAGAGCTGATCATGGATTTCAGGAAGGGTAAGACAAGGGAACGCAAACCAATCCTCATAGAGGGATCAGAAGTGGAGAGTGAGCAACTTCAAGTTTCTGGGTGTCAGTATCTCTGAGGACCTAACCTGGACCCAACATATCGGTAGAGCTACAAAGAAGACAAGACAGTGGCTATATTTCATTAGGAGTTTGAGGAAATTTGGTTTGTCAACTAAAACACTCAAACATCTACCAATGTACCATGGAGAGCATTCTTAGTAACGGTATCATCATCTAATATGGAGGGGTGGGTGGTACTGCACCAGTTCAAAATAAGTTGAAGAAACTTGTAAAATTAGTCAGCTCAATCATAGTTACTAGCCTCCATAGACTCCAAGACATTTTCAAGGAGTGATGCCTTAGGATGGCGGTGTCCATCATTAAGAAGGCCCACCACCCAGGACATGCCCTCTTCTCATTATTGCCATCAGGAAGGAGGTACAGAAGCCTGAAGGCACACGGTCAGCGATTCAGAAACAGCTTCTTTCCCTCTGCCATCCGATTTCTAAATGGACGTTGAACCCATGACTACCTCATTAATTTTTTACTTCACTTTTTTTTTGCACTACTTATTTACCTATTTAATAGACATATACATACTTGCAGTAATTCATTTTTTCTCTATATTTATTTATCATGTATTTCATGGTATTGCTGCCATAAAATTAATATTTTTCATGACATATGCCTGTGATGTTAAGCCTGATTCTAATACCTCTCATCATCTTATATGCCTCTTGCATGGGATATCTTATCAAATGCCTTGCTGAAATCCATATACACTACATTAACTGCTCTTCCTTCATCAATGTGTTTAGTCACATCCTCAATAAATTCAATCAGGCTCGTAAGGCACGACCTGCCTTCTGATTTCTGATTTTACAGGATGCATCCGTATCGTGAAATAAACTGTTGCTGAAGATCTACATGTGTCCTGTGCTTTTTTTTTATTGAAATTTTCCCAGACAGCCTTTAGATTTGGGTTTCAAAAGAGCTTTAGTGATCTGTGTAAAACATGTGTTCTTTATGCATTGCCATTGGCAGTCACATTGTCATAGTGCAAAGAAATATGCCGACGGTCAATGTTTATTCCTCATGTTTAGTTGTGAATAATCCTTATTTTTGTTCTCTTTCAGGTGGAGAGAGGAAGTCCAAAGAGTTGTTTCCTGTTTTTGGGAACTTTACTCTGTAAGGTTAACTGGGTCAGTGTTCTTTCTGATGCTTGGAATCCCCACCCTCCCGTGCATACAAGAACCATGGTTGTGTATTTGTTGTTTATGATAGTATTTCTATCAAAAGAGGGTGAACTTACAAGTAAACCAGTAAGTAGTTTTCAACTTCATTAATTTGGAAGGCTTTCCAATGCTTAACTTTAGAACAAATTAGTAATATATTTGAGCATTGTTGCTTATAATTGATACCAATTTTTCTACTATGTAATTAAGATAGTCTCTTTCTGCAGGATTGTGATGTTTAACTTAATGGATTAAAGAATAGTCTCAGTGCAGAATCTAGTATGCGTCACAGCTCTAGGTGCAATTGCAAATGAAGCACACTTAATTTAAGACACAAGAGAAAATCTCCAAATAGTAGCCAAGATGTGGGGTTGAGATGGCAAAGGGAGATAGAAAGACATGTAATAAGGGTAATGTCTCAATTGTAATGGGGGACTTCAGTATGCAAGGGGATTAGGAAAATCATGTCGGTGTGTTGGATCGTATGAGAGGGAATTTGTTGAATCCCCTGGAGATGGCTTTTTAGAGCAGCTTGAGCCTACTCAGGGAAAGGCTATCTTAGATTGGATGTTTTGTAATAAACCAAATCTTATTAGGGAGCTTAACGTAAAGGAACCCTTAGGAGGCAGTGGTCATAATATGATTGAATTCATACTGCAGTTTGGGAGGGAGAAGCATAAGTCACATGTATCAGTATCACAATGGAATAAGGGAATTACAGAGGCATGCGAGAAGAGCTTGTCCAGGTGGATTGGAGGAGGATACTGGCAGGGATGATGCCAGAGCAGAGATGGCTGAGGTTTCTGTGAATAGTTCACAAGCCGCAGGATGGAAATATCCCACAGACGTTATTCTCACATGGCAGGGCTAGGCAACCGTGGCTAGCAAAGGAAGTTAAGGTCTGCACATAAGCCAAGGAAAGGGCATATAAGGTAGCAAAAGTGAGTGGGAAGTTGGATGATTGGGAAGCTTTTTAAAATCCAACAAAAAGCAACTAAAAAAGCTATAAGAGGGAAAAGGTGAAATATGAGGGCAAACTAGCCAATAATTTGAAGCAAGATACTAAAAGTTTTTTCCAGTTATATAAAGAGTAAAAGGAGCTGAGAGTTGATATTGGACCACCGGAAAGTAATGCTGGTGAAGTAGTAATGGGGAAAACAGAAATGGCAGATTACCTTCATGGGTACTTTGCATCTGTCTTCACTGTGGAAGACACTATCCGCCACTCACAGGAGACCTTGCCCACGCCCAGGATTACGGCTGCACAGGTGGAAGGTCAACTGAGGAAGATCTGTACCAGCAAGGCGGCTGGACCGGATGGAGTTTCCCCACGATTACTGAGGGCCTGTGCGACTGAGCTGGGAGAACCACTACAGCACATCTTCAACATGAGCCTGGAGCAGAGAAGAGTACCCAGACAGTGGAAAACATCCTGTATTGTCCCGGTACCGAAGAAACCACAACCAAAGGAGTTGAATGACTTCAGACCTGTTGCCTTGACGTCGCACGTGATGAAGACCATGGAGCGGCTGATAATACAGAATCTGAGGCCACAAACCAGGCACGCCCAGGATCCTCTTCAGTTTGCGTATAAGGAGAAGGTGGGAGTGGAGGATGCTATCACGTATTTGCTGCACAAATCACTCTCTCACCTAGAGGGGGTCAGTTGTGCTGTGAGGATTACATTCCTTGACTTCTCTAGTGCCTTTAACACCATCCAGCCCAAGATCTTAAGGCACAAACTAACGGAGATGGGAGTAGACTCTCACATGGTGGATTGGATAGTGGACTACTTGACAGATAGACCTCAGTATGTGCGGTTGGGAGACTGTAGGTCTGACACGGTGGTCAGTAGCACAGGGGCGCCGCAGGGAACCGTACTCTCTCCGGTCCTGTTCACCCTGTACACATCAGACTTCCAATATAACTCGGAGTCCTGCCATGTGCAGAAGTTCGCTGATGACACGGCCATAGTGGGGTGTGTCAGGAATGGACAGGAGGAGGAGTATAGGAAACTGATACAGGACTTTGTGATATGATGCAACTCAAACTACCTGCGTCTCAATATCACCAAGACCAAGGAGATGGTGGTGGACTTTAGGAGATCTAGGCCTCATATGGAGCCAGTGATCATTAATGGAGAATGTGTGGAGCAGGTTAAGACCTACAAGTATCTGGGAGTACAGTTAGACAAGAAGCTAGACTGGACTGCCAACACAGATGCCTTGTGCAGGAAGGCACAGAGTCAACTGTACTTCCTAAGAAGGTTGGCGTCATTCAATGTCTGTAGTGAGATGCTGAAGATTTTTTATAGGTCAGTTGTGGAGAGCGCCCTCTTCTTTGTGGTGGCGTGTTGGGGAGGAAGCATTAAGAAGAGGGACGCCTCACGTCTTAATAAGCTGGTAAGGAAGGCGGGCTCTGTCGTGGGCAAAGTACTGGAGAGTTTAACATCGGTAGCTGAGCGAAGGGCGCTGAGTAGGCTACGGTCAATTATGGATAACTCTGAACATCCTCTACATAGCACCATCCAGAGACAGAGAAGCAGTTTCAGCGACAGGTTACTATCGATGCAATGCTCCTCAGACAGGATGAAGAGGTCAATACTCCCCAATGCCATTAGGCTTTACAATTCTACCACCAGGACTTAAGAACTTTTTAAAAAGCTATTATTAATGCTTTTTGAGATAGTGATTTAGATGCATATCATATTTTTTACTGAGTTAAGTATTGTATGTAATTAGTTTTGCTACAACAAGTGTATGGGACATTGGAAAAAAAAGTTGAATTTCCCCATGGGGATGAATAAAGTATCTATCTATCTATCTATCTATCTATCTATCAGTGTGCCAGAGGTCCGTGAGTGTCAGGGAGCAGGAGTGAGTGCCATTACTATTATAAAGGAAAAAGTGCTGGGCAAACTCAAAGGTCTTGAGGTGGATAAATCACCTGGACCAGATGGACTACATTCCAGAGTCCTGAGAGATGTTGCCAAAGGGATAATGGATGCACAGGTCTTGATCTTTCAAGAATCACTTGATTCTGACATGGTCCCAGAGGACTGGAAAATTGCAAATGTCACTCCACTTAAGAAGGGAGAAAAGCAAAAGAAAGGAAATTATAGGCCAGTTAGCCTCAGTGGTTGGGAAAATGGAGTCTATTGTTAAGGATGTGGTTTTGGGATACTTGGAGGTTAATGATAAAGTCAGTCAAAGTCAGCAAGGTTTCTGTAAAGGGAAATCTTACCTGACAAATCTGTTAAGAGTTCTTCAAGGAAGTAATAAGCAGGGTGAACAAAGGAGAGGGAACGGATGTCATTTACTTGCATTTTCAGAAGGCATTTGATAATGTGCCACACATGAAGGTGTTTGATAAGATAAAATCCTATGGCATTACAGGAAAGATATTGGCATGGATAGAGGAATGGCTGACAGGCAAGAGGCAGCAAGTGGGAATAAAGGGCACCTTTTCTGGTTGGCTGCCAATGACTAGTGGTGTTCGTCGGTCAGTTTTGGGACTGCTACTTTTCACATTGTCAGTGAATTGGATAATGGAATTGATGGCTTAGTGGCAAAGTTTGCAGACAATACAAAGATGTGGAGAGGGAGGTAGTGCTGAGGAAGCAATATGATTACAGCAGGACTTGGACAAATTGGAATAATCGGCAAAAAAGAATGGCAAAACAGTGTTGGGAAATGTATGATTATGCATTTTGGTAAAAGGAATGATAGTACTAACTATTACCTAATTGGGGAGAAGGTTCAACATCAGAGGTGCAGAGGAACTTGGGAGTCCTTGTGCAAGACTCCCAGAAGGTTAATTTACGGGTTGATTCTGTGGTAAAGAAGGCAAATGCAATGTTGCCATTTATTTCTAGGGGAATGGAATATAAAAGCAAGGAGATAATGCTGAGCCTTTATAAGACACTAGTCAGGTTGCACTTGGAGTATTGTCAACAGTTTTGGGCCCCATATCTCGGAAAGGATGTGTTGTCATTGGAGAGAGTGCAGAGTAGGTTCATGCAGTTGATGCTGGGAATGAAGGGGTTAACATATGAGGAGCATTTGGATGATTTGGGCCTGTACTCACTGGAATTTAGAAGAATGTTGCGGGGGGGGGGGGGGATCTCATTGAAATGTACTGAATGTTGAAAGGACGGATAGGATGGATGTGGAGAGGATGTTTCTTATGGTGGGGCTATCCAGAACTAGAGGGCACAGCCTCAAAATTGAGGGGGTGACCTTTCAGAACAGGTAAGGAGGTATTTTTTCAGCCAGAGAGTGGTGAATCTGTGGAATGCTCTGCCACAGACTGCAGTGGAGACCAGGTCCATGGGTACATTTGATAGTCTCCTGATTGGTCAGGGCATCAGAGGATATGGTGAGAAGGCAGGTATATGGGGTAGAGTGGGATCCAGGTTCAGCCATGATGGAATGACAGAGCAGACTCGATGGGCTGAGTGGCCTAATTCTGCTCCCATGTCTTACAGTCTAATGCTGGAAATCGTATCCCCTATCACCTTGTGTTTCTTCCCTCCTCTCTCCCACCTTCTTACTCTTGACTCCTCACCATTTTATCTCCAGTCCTGGTGAAGAGTCTCGGCCCAAAACATCAAATACACTCTTTTTCATTAATTTAAGACATACACTTTTGCAAATTACAGGAAACAGAAAGTCATGCTATCTTAATGCAGTAAGCAAGGAAAACTGTTGAAGTAATGTCAACTAGGTGTATCCCTGCAAATGCTGTATTTATTTGGCCTTTTCATTTCCAGAGAGGAAAGAAGGAGAATAAAACTAATTAAGAAAGGAAAAAGCAATTAGATTACGATTTTGTAATGAATTTTTGAACAAAATTTCTGAATATTTTCTCCACTCTTTTGGAAATATGTTCTTCCTGTGCCCAATAAATTAATGTGTATTTATGCTGATTCATTCATGGGATGTGAACATTACTGAGAAGATCAGCAATTAATTTCTATTTCTAATTGTCCTGAAGAGGTAGAGGTGACGTATTTTACAAAATACTACAGATATTGTGAAGATAATCCACTGGTGCTGTTAAGTAGGAGTTTGACATTTTTGACCCCATGAGAATTAAGGAATAGTAATGTACTTCCAAATCCAAGTAGTCTGTCATATGGAGGGAATGCAAGTCTAAGATCCTTCCAAAAGATGGCACGGCATCTTTTATATAAAGCAGTTAGCACCAATGCTTTATATTGCCAGCAATTCCTGTTCTCTGCTTTTGAGATCCAGGGTACCCACTGCAGTAATGAGAAAAACACCACCAATACCACTCTGCAAAATCCTCCAAAATTTTATTTGATGTGTGACAAACAAGTGTCAGTGCTCTTTCACAGGCCAACATCCTCAGTACAGAAACCCAAGTTACATTTAGTCAGTTGCATTGGCTAGGTATTTCATTTCCCTAGCCAACATCAGAATCCTGACACAGTTTGTCACAATAAGCAATACCATATGGACAGAGGAAAAAATTCAAAGATTTGCTCAAAGCCTTGAAAAAATACAACATCCTCACTGATTTCTGAGAATCTCTAGCTCTTGACCACTTAAAGTGGAGGAGTTGCATTTGGGATGCTATTAAGATCCTCAGAGCAATCTTATCCCACCTACAGAAGTTCCAGTATTGACCTCATTAAGCACCTCAGAGTGGAAGTAAGAAATTCTTCATCCCAAGGGATTGCCAAAGAAGATTTATGGGATTGATCCACTTAATTTTTGGTTAGTAGTGATTGCTTGTATGTCAATTGGGAATCTAGTGATGATCAAGCAATGAATTTAAAGATTAGTCTAACTGTCCCTTGTGTGCAATGAATCTTGCTTATAAGCCAAAATGTCATCCAGTTTCTGCTGCATTTGGGCAAAAATTGTTATATTTTCTGAGGAATTGCAAATTAAATTGAACATTTATGCATTCATCGGTGGACATTCTTAATGAGAAATGTTCATTAACAAATCAGTTGGTTTGGTCCAGATACCACTCTAGGAAAGCCTGTCCTGCAGATGAGTTGTTTGGCCTTAAACTTTGCTCCTAGTGTTAGTTATAGCTCGAGCCAGTGGAGTGCTTTCCCACAACTTTCTGATCAATTGAACTTTACCTGGACCTATGGAAGCTTTCTTGATATGCATGACAGAAGCTCTGCATCGGGCTTTGGAATTCAACTTTTTGTTCCTCTTTGACTGTAATTGATTAGTCCTGCTGGAGTCTAGATCACACATCATTGAGCTGGTTCTTGGAGCTGAAAGGCCACATTTTGCTCAGACATTGGTTCTCAGTGCTAGTCCTTGGTGGGAGAAGGATATTGATCAGGAAGAGGACAGTTGCTAGGCTGCAGGCAAATTGTACAAGTACCTGTCACTGCATCAGATAGGGGCAGGCATATGCAGGAAGCTCACAATGTTGATACACTTTAATGGGTTGTCAAATTTAAGCTGCAGTTGCTGTGCAGCCTTTTGGTTAATTGAGGTAATTTGATTCTTATGCATTTCTGTTGTTTAGCACATGTTTATTTCTCTCTTATGATATCTGTTAACTGCTTTCATGTATTGTTAACATTTTTCAATAAGACCATAAGATATATGAGCTGAATTGTGCCATTCGTCCCATCGAATGTCAACTGATCCATCATGGCTGATTTATTATCCCTTTCAACCCCATTCTCCTGCCTTCTCCCCATAACCTTTGACATCATGATGAATCAAGAACCTGTCAGTCTCAACTTTAAATATACTTAGTAGCTTGGCTGCCACGACCTTCTGTGGCAATGAATTCCACAGATTCACCACCCTCTAGCTAAAGATAATTCCTCCTCATCTCTAATCTAAATAGATGTCCTTCTATTCTGAGGCAGTGCCCTCTGGACCTAGACTCGCCCAGTATAGGAAAAGTCCTCTCCACACGCACTCTATCTCACACCCAATAGGTTTCAATGAGATCACTCCTTGTTCTTTTAAACTCCAGCAAGTATAGGCCCAGAACCATCAAACGCTCCTCGTATGCTAAACCTTTCATTCCCAGAATAATTCACGTAAATCTCCTCTGGACCACAATACTCCAAGTGTGGTCTGACCAATGTCTTATAAAGTTTCAGCATTATGTCCTTGCTTTTATATTCTAATCCTCCGGAAATGAATGCTGAATAGCAACAGAATAATCTGAATTTTTTTTCCCCCAAAAGCTATGTAGGTTGCTTATTGTGGTGATCTTTGGGCTAGTTCCTGTGATAGTGTATCTCAGAGAACACCAGAATTTCACCTCCAAGTTAGGGGTAACAACTGGTGCTTCAACTGGGTATGTTTGAGAGCGCTGGTGCTTGAATTTTTATTAAATAGGTGCCTTAGTTTTGAAATGCATACCACTGCAATGTTTGAAGGAACCAAGTGCATGTTTCTCATGTTGATTCTTGTACTGATGGAGATTTTTGCTATTCCAGTTAGTTTGCTTTGGTGAATATGCTAAATAATCGGAATTATTTTTAGGAGGCCTTGCTCTACCCAATTTTAGGTTATATTATTGGGCAATTAACATATGATATCTTATGTTCTGGTTATATTAATCGTGAGGACTGTCCAATATGGGTCTTTCTGGAAGCTAACTCTGTCATGAAATTTTCTATTATTTCTCTTCTTGGATCCTCTCTTCCTTTATCATTAAATAAATTAACTGACAGCTTGATGGTTAAATACACTTTGAGGATTTGGCTATACAGTTTAGAAAACATTTCGGTTTATTGAGATTTTCCCTTTCTAGTCCTTTTTTTACTAATTTTTTTAAACCATCTACGACCAATCTGTTTTTTTAAGAGGATGGGATAAATTAGGCATTAAACGATTTCGGGATCTGTTTATTAGAGGGACTCTTGCTTCTTTTGAGCAGCTCTCAGTGAAATATAACCTATCAAATACCCACTTTTTTCAATATTTACAGATTAGAGATTTTTGAAGATCTAAACTACATATATTTCTTACCAACCCAGATAAGAACATAATAGATGTAATTTTTAATTTGAAACTTTTTGTTAATGGCTCAATATCTTATATTTATGGTCTGTTGTTGGGATTGAGAATGGCTCCTTTAGACAAAATTTAAAAAGATTGGGAAAAGGATTTACAGACTTCATTATCTGATGAGACCTGGAGGGCTATTTTCAAAATGGTTAATTCTTCATCATTATGTGCTTGTCATTCCCTCCTACAATTTAAAATGGTACATAGGGCTCATATGTCTAAAGACAAGCTCTCTCGTTTTTTTGTTTGTAGATATATCTCCTTATTGTGACAGATGTAATAATGGAGAGGCTTTATTAATTCATATGTTTTGGTCATGTTTGATCCTTGAAAAATATTGTAAAAATGTATTCTAAACTTTTTCTGTACTTTTTAAAGTTTATTTTTAAGCCCAATCCTTTGACTGCCTTATTTGGTATTGTTGAGGAAAGAGCTATAATTTTGGAGCCTTCTCATTTGTGGGTACTGGCTTTTATTTCTCTTATGGCTAGGAGGGTGATCTTGCTTAAATGGAAGGAGGTTGCCCCCTCCACACATGCTCAATGGTTATGCAATGTTATGTCATGTTTAAATTTAGAGAATATTCGTTGTTTGATTTCTGATTCTAACCAAGATTTTCAAACGCTATGGGGACCCTTTCTGAACTATTTAAAAAATCTTTGAATTGTTATTGTTATTAAAATATAGATCTGGGCTATTATTATAAAACACTATATGGTAAAGTGTTTTGTCTTGTTTTTTTTTTCCCCCAACCAGCTTTGTCTTGGTAGTGGGTGTAGATTTTTTTAAATAATATAATTAACCATGTTATTATTGTATTTAATTCAATTTATTTTATTTGATTGATCATGAATATGGGACACCGTGATTGTATCAGTGTGATTTATATATGGTGCAATTTGTGCTATCTTATTTTGATTTATACTAAGTATCCTTATGAATTCTGTATTTGTGTATATGAAATTTAATTTAAAAAATTGGAAAGAAAATAATTATTTTTACTCATACTGTTAATATGCAATGTTTCACTAACTCAGCTGGTAATGCTCATTTCTGCAGGAGTCTCCATTATATAATCTCCTTGAACAAACGAGTGCACTACCTTGGCATTTTGTGGACATTGCATCTTACCAAAATGTCCTCAGCTATTTTAGTAGCCACTATTCTCCTTCTACCATCATTTTAAAAGATCCTTCAGCTCAACCAATCCTGAAGCTTTTAAGAGTAGTCACAGGTTTCGGTGACACCTTGGGCATACACAGTGTGAGTAGACATAACAAGAAATTGTCTGGGATAAATTAGGTTGAATTTATGTTTAGTTTCTTAGTTTGTGTCTTCCAGTACATATACACAACTTCTGTCTCTCCAGAGTTTTTACTGATTGACCAAATGTGTTCTGATGCTTGCAATATCAATTTATTAGTATGGTCATGTTGTCAAAGTTGCTCTTAAATCAGAAAGAGCCTGAACCCCTTTGTACATTATGAGCAAAGCAAATTAGTGCCTATGTTGAAAACAAAAAGCAATTACAAATTATTTAATTATTTCTGCTGAATTGGCCAATACAGTTGTTAATGATTTTATTTTCCTGAATCCATTCTTACGCATTGAACAAATGCAAAAGCATGTTTTGCCAATTAATACAGTTATTAAAACAGTTAATACAGTTGCTCCAGTTATATCATAAGTTACAACCATATTTGTATTCAAATATCAGAAGCACAGTTGAGTTTTAATTTAATCTCATACGGGTGAATAACATTCACAAGCTTTTTTTGTTTCTTTACACTGGTTGTCTTTTGTATATTGATTGTTTGTCAGTGCTTGTGTCTAGTTTTTCATTGATTCTGTGGTATTTTTTTGTTCTACTATGAATACCTGCAAGAAAGTGAATCCTTGCATAGTATATGGTGACATGCACTATACATATTTCGATCATAAATTTACTTTGAACCTTAGAAAATAAAATATGAATGCTTTACCACTAATAGAATATTTTTAATTTTTTTAGGATGCTACACCTAAATGCAAAGCGTATATCCACCACATTGTCCAGTGCATCATCACTCTGGATCAGAGTACTCAGATAGTTCATGGTCAACTAGAACATGAGATGATAATGTTATTGGATGACATTGTTCTTTTTAATCCTCCTGGTTAGTGCATTCTGAAAAAGATCTTGTGTTTTAGCTTGTTGTGATAATCGAAATCTGATGTCTGCCTTGCTGCAAGTCAGTGGCTCAATATTCAAATATAGTTTTCTTTCCATCGTGTTTTGCATAATACCATTTAAATAGAAGCATTGACCATCTAGTTGTGGAAAATGTGGAAGCAATAGGACATCTACACTAACTTTGCATCTTGATGTGAATAAAACAAGACAGAAGTGTGAACTGTTACGAAGACAAAAGACCCAGACAAACCTGCTGAGCTCTCCGGACTTCACATCCCTTATGAAAGAATTTTATGAATTCTGCTGGTCTTCCTCATTCAGGACATTGAATATAGAAGTGGGGAGCTGATATTATGATTGTACAAGATTTTGGTGAAGCCACGGTTGGAGTTCAGATTTGATCACACTGTTATAGGAATGATGTGATGAAACTGGAAAGACTGCAAAAAGATTCACAAGGATGTTGCCAGGACACGAGGGATTATGTTATAAGGAGAGGTTAGACAGAATGGGCCTTTACTCCTTGAGGAGTGATCTCCTGGAGGTATATAATGTCATAAGGAGCAGAGATAGTGTGACCAGTCTCTTTTTTGGGGTTGGGAAATCGAAAACTAGAGGACATAGTTTTAAGGTTTGAGGTGAAAGGCTTAGTAATCTGAGGGGCAACATTTTTATACAGCAGGTGATAGATGTCAGAGGAAATTGTTGAGTGATATACATTAGTAGATGACAAAGTGTTTAGAGGGATATGGGCCAAGTGCAGGAAAAAGGGATTAGTTTGAATATACATCATGATTGACATGGATAGATATAGGCTAAAGGGCATTGTTCAATGCTGTATGGCCCTCTGACTCCTCCCACTCCCAGTGAGGCTATGGGGGGGAAAAGAACATTGCCAAAAATGGTTAAGCAAACTACGTGAAATGATAGTAACCTTATAGTTGATGATGTACTTTGATAACTTCAGAAGTCATTCACATTCAATTTCCTGAAGTGTTTCCTTTGTAGTTATAATGAAATTTAATATAAATCATGCAAATATTCAGAGGCTAATTTTGAATAGAAAAGATATTGATACCTAAGTAAACTGATCAGCTCCTTGGGTATACAGGAGACTGTAGATACTGTAGTCTAGAACAACAAACCATCTGCAACTCACAAAATTGGAATTCAGCAGGTCGGGCAGCATCTATGGAGAGGAATAAACAGTCGACGTTTTGGGCCAAGACCCTTCTTTGGGACTGGAAAGGCAGGGAGAAGACATCAGAATAAAAAGGTGGAGAGAGGGGAAGGAGGATAGTCGGAAGGTGATAGGTAAAGCCAGGCGGGTAGGAAAGGTAAAGGGCAGGAGAGGAAGAAATCTGATAGGAGAGTGAACCATAGGAGAAAGAGAAGGAGGAGGGGATCTAGGAGGAGGTGATAGGCAGATGCAAAGAGGTAAAGGAACAGAGTGGGGAATAGAAGGAAGGAAGGGAATTGTTTTTTTTTACTGAAAGGAGAAATTGATATTCATACCATTAGGTTGGAGGCTATGCAGATGGAATATAAGGTGTTACACCTCCGGCCTGAGGGTAGTCTCATCGTGACACAAGAGGAGGCCATTGACCAACATGTCAGAACGGAAATGGGAATTGGAATTAAAGTGTTTGGCCACCAAACAATTAGATACCAATAATTTCCTGCTGTACATGTATTTAAACAGGTAATTCATCAGTGAATTTATTTCTTCCATATTCTTTCCACAGAAGTGGACATTCAACTGCGGCACATGGCAGTCACCAGTCTTTTTATGGAAGTATTGATGATGCTGAATAATATTAGTGTCACATCGGCAGATTTACTGCGTATAAGTTTGCGGTCTTGGATCGATTCTAAGGTGCATTACAACCTGGCATTACCACTCCTGACTGCGGCATGTCAAAGTCTGGCATCTGTCAAGCACATGGCAGAAATGACCGAAGCCAGCATTATGGCATACTTTAAGGATGGTAAGCAGCATGTTCGTGTTTGAAGAACTATTTAGATTTTCTTCATGTTTTATTTAGTGGGACACTCCTGTTAATATTTTATGATGCTTTTTTTTAATGAGACCTCCTCTTGCCCTTCCAGACTCCAGCAATTACAAGCCCAGCATGTCTAACATTTCCTCACCTGTCTATTCATAGCATTAGTCTGATAAAACTGTAAACAACTTCCAGACATTAATGTTGTTCTGTACCTGAAGAGGCCAATAATGTTCACAGCACTTCTGTTATATTCTTACGATAGCATACACATCACTGAAGTATAAAATCTCTTGACAGAGTATACGATCAATGAGGTTTAGTAAAATTGAAGTTGGTGAGAAATAAGTAAATTTTGCAGATTACAAACAATGCAGCACTACTGGGATGGTTGCTGATCTGTTTCCTAAGCACCTGCATATAGCACCAGGATTCCTCAGGGCATTGACCTAGGCCGAACTACCTTTAACTGCTTGAGACCTTCTGTCTTTTCCAAGCTCAAGTGAGTGCTGATAACTGTAGTGTTCTATCCCACTTCTAGCAGCTCACACAATGAAGCAGCCCATGCACTAAGACCACGCATCAAGTGGCAGGTGTTATCTACTTCCTAAAAGAGAATCTACCTACTCCTCCAAAGATGATACCTCTCTGACTACCTCTCCAGGCTTCAGTCAGGGAAAGAAAAGAAAAGCTCAAAGTTAATTTTTTCCCTTCCCTTCTCTATATCTGCTCAGTAGAGATGTCAGGCAGGATGGTTGAATGCTCCTACTTCGGGATGTGGGAAGGCAGGGAGACCTCCGTTGTCCCTGATGACTACAACTGCAAGAAATGCATCTAGATGCAACTTCTAACAATCAGCATTAAGGATTTGGAGCTGGAACTGGATGAACTCAGGATGATTCAGGAGGCTGAAGGGGTGATAGGACATATAGAGAGGTAGTTAAACCCAAGGTACAGGACACAGGAAGACTAGATGACTGTCAGGAAGGGGAAAGGGGTTAAGGAGCCAGTGCAGAGTACCCCTGTGACCATCCCCATCAATGACAGGTATATCACTTTGGATACTGTCGAGGGGATGACCTAACAGTGGTCGGGTGTCTAGTACTGAGTCTTCCTCTGTGACTCAGACGAGAAGGGGGAAGAAGAGGCATGCTGTGATGATAGGGGATTTGTTAGTTAGGGGAACGGACAGGAGGTTCTGTAGGCGAGAACGAGATTCCCAGATGGTACTGAGTTGCAGGGTGATGGGAAACAGAATGGCAGATATTTAGTGGAGAGGTTGTGGAGGCAGATGTTGGTAAGACCTCAGATTAAGTTGGGAATCAAAACCTTAAGCATGGTGCGACTAGTGTCCTGAGCTGCCTATATTTCAATGCAAAAAATATCATCGGAAAGGCAGACAATAGTGTTGAAGATGAGGTAGCTGGTTTACAAACAGAGGCAATGTGTAGTGATGAGAAGCAGGAGACAGGGCAAAATTGCAGTCAACAGAATGAGTTGCAACCGAAAACATGGACAAAATTGAAAAAGGTGAATACAGGACTGAAAGTGTTATGTTTGTACGTGCGCAGTATATGGAATAAGGTATCTGGACTTGTGGCACAGGTGCAGATTGACAGGTATGATGTTCCAGGCATCAATGAATCGTGGCTGAAAGAAGATTATAGCTGGGAGTTTAATGTCCAAGGATACACATTATATCGAAAGGACAGGCTGGAAAACAGAGGGGATTAAAAACTGAAAAAAATTATTAGAAAGTGATGATATGGGGTCAGAAGGTGTTAAATCATTGTGGATAGAGCTAAGGAACTGCAAGGGTGAAAAAAAAACCCTGATGGGAGTTTTATACCCAAATAGTAGTAAAAATGTGACCTACAAATTACAGCAGGAGATAGAAAACGCATGCCAAAAGGGTAATGTTATGAGGGACTTCAATATGCAAGTAGGTTTGGAAAATCAGGTTGGTGCTGTATTCCAGGAGGGGGAATTTCTAGTGTATCTACAAGATGGCTTTTTAGAGCAGCTTGTAGTTGAGCCAACTTAGAGGATCAGCTATTCTGGACTGGGTGTTGTGCACTGAACTGGACTTGATCAGAGAGCTTAAGGTAAAAGAAACATTTAGGGACGTGATCATAATATGATCGAACTCACCCTGAAATTTGAGAAGGAGAAGCTAAAGTCAGATCTATCAATATTACAGTGGAGTAAAGGGAATTACCGAGGCATGAGAGAAGAGTTGGCCAGAATTGATTAGGAAAGAACACTGGCAGAGATGACAGCAGAGCAGCAATGGCTGGAATTTCTGAAAGCAATTCGGAAGCCACAGGATTTTTACATCCCAAAGAGGAGGAAGTATTCTAAATGAAAGATGAGACAACCGTAGCTAACAAGATAAGTCAAAGCCAACATAAAAACCAAAGAGTGGACATATAATGGAGCGAAAATTAGTGGGAAGTTAGAGGATTGGGATGCTTTTAAAAACCAACAGAAGGCAATGAAAAAGTCATTAAGAAGGTAAAGACAGAATGTAAAAGTAAGCTAGCCAATAGTATTAAAGATGATACCAAAATTTTCTTCAGATACATAAAGTGTAAAAGAGAGCTGAGAGTGGATATCGGACCACTGGAAAACAATGCTGGAGAGGTAGTAATGGGGGACACGAAATGAAAGACAAACTGAATAAACTAATTAAAAAGGCTCTCAAATAATTGGACTAAGTACTGTAGCAATTCTATATTTCTGCTATTGATCTTTTATTGGTTTTAAATATACCTGTAACAGCTTCCCCATGATTTTAGTTTGCATTATCACAAGTTAAAGCATACAAGTTTATTTTTTAATATGCTGTGCAATTTTCATAAGTGTTGAGATGCATATTTTGAAGCTCTTTTTGCATGCCAGTAAGTTACGTGCTTGAGAATTTGAGACATGACACATTCTGTCCAAGCATTTAAGTACTCTGGTTTAAAAATGTTTCGGGTTCATTTGTAGGAAGTGGGTATCACATGCATACTTGTTTCTTACTGCAATTATACAATTATGCAATGTAGTAGTATCTGGTCTTAGTGATGCTGTACCTGGAATATTGTGTACCAGTCTGATCTTCACTGAAGAAAGACGTACTTCAATGATTCTGGAATGGGTGAATTGTTTGAGAGACTGTGCCTATGCTCTTGGGTTCTGAAGAGTGATAAGTAATCTTGTTGAAACATACCAAATTTTTATGGCACTTAGTTTAAATGCAGGAATAATATAAGACCATAAGCCATAGGAGCAAAATTAGGCCATTTGGTCCATTGAGTCTGCTCCACCATTCAAATATGGCTGATCCTTTTTTCCCCTCCTCAGCCCCATTCCCCATAATCTTTGATGCCATGTCCAATAAAGAACCTATCAAGCTCTGCCTCAAACATATCCAACGACCTGGCCTCCACAACTGCCTGTAGTAACAAATTCCACAAATTTACCACCCTCTGGCTAAAGAAATTTCTCCACATCTCTGTCTTAACACCCCTCTATCCTGAGGCTGTGCCCTTTTGTCCTAGACTACCCCACCATGAGAAACATCCTTTCTACATCTACTCTGTCTAGCCCTTTCCACATTCAAAAGGTTCAGTGAGATCCCCCCCCCCCCGCCATCCCATCCTTCTAAGTTCCAGTGAGTACAGATCCGGAGCCATCAAATGTTCCTCATATGATAACCCTTTCATTCCCGGAATCATCCTGCTGATCCCCCTCTGAGCCCTCTCCAATGCCAGCACATCTCTTCTGAGACGTGGAGCCCAAACTGTTCACAATACTCAAGATGAGGCCTCACCAGTGCCTTATAAAGCCTCAGCATTACATCCCTGCTCACATATTCTATACCTCTTGAAATGAATGATAACATTGCATTTGCCTTCCTCACCACTGACTCAACCTGCAAGTTAACCTTTAGGGTGTTCTGCACAAGAACTCCCAAGCCATGCTCTTGAGTTCTGAAGAATGAAAGGTAATCTTAACAGTTTAAATGCAGGAGTTATATCTCCCTCAACATAGATATTTTGTATCAAGGAAGTTTTGTAATCTTTAGTCTGACTGACCCAAGAGCTCCAGAGGCAAAGTTGAGTATGTTGAAGAATGGAAAATAGTGTCCTCCTCATTGTTGTAATGGGAGCCAAGGAAATGTGGATGAACTGGATAAGTATTTTGCATCATTCTTCATGCTAGTAGTATGGTGGACATTCCAAGTGTCAGGGGACATAAAGTGTGTGAAATTACCATTACTAGAGAGAAGATTCTTGGGAAACTGAAAGGTCTGAAGGTAGGTACGTTATCTGGACCAGATGGCGTATAACCCAGGATTCTGAAAGATATGGCGGAAGAAATTGTGGAGGCATTAGTCATGACCTTTCAAGAATCACTAGGTTTTGCAATGGTTCTAGGAGTCTGAAAAACTGCAAATGTCACTCCATTCTTCAAGAAGGGAGAGAGGTAGAAGAAAGGAAACTATAGGCTAATTAGGCTGATCTCAGTAGTTGGAAGATATTGGAGTCAATCATTAAGGATGAGGTCTCAGGGTAGTTGGAGGCACATGATAAAATAGGCTGTAGACTGCGTAGTTTCCCCAAAGGAAAATCTTGCCTGACAAAACTGTTTTAATTATTTGAAGAAATAACAAAATGAGCAGGATAGACAAAAGAGAATCAGTGATGTTGTGTACTTGGATTTTCAGAAAGCCTTTGACAAGGTACCATGCATAAGGCTGCTTAACAGGCCATGAGCCCATTGTATTACAGGGAAGGTTCAAGCATGGATAAAGCAGTGACTGATTGGCAGGACCAAAGAGCTGGAATAAAAGGAGCCTCTTCTGGTTGGCTGCCAGTGACTAGTGGTGTTTCACTAGCTGTGGTTGGGACCAGTTCTTTTTAAAGTGCATGTCAATGCTTTGTATGATGGAATTGATGGCTTTGATGCAGACAATATGAAGATAGGTGTAGGGGCAGGTAGTTTGATATAGTAGAGAGGCTACAGAAGAGTTTAGATTAGGAGGGCAAAGAAATTGCAGATGGAATTTGTATGGTCATGCACTTTGGTAGGAGAAATGAAAGGATTGACAATTGTCTAAATGGAGAGAAAATAGAAAAAAGTAAGGCACAATGGGGTTTAGGGGTTCCTTGTACAGGATTCTCTAAAGGTTAATTTTCAGGTTGAGTCTATGGTGAGGAAGGAAAATGCAGTGTTAGCACTCATTTCAAGAGGACAAGAATATGAAAGCAAATAATGTTGAGACTTTATAAAGCACCGGTGAGGACTCATTTGGAGTATTGTGAGCAGTTTTGGGCCCCCTATCTTTGAAAGGCTGTGCTGAACTGGAGAGGGTTCAAAAGAAGTCACAAAAATGATTCCAGAATTGAATGGTTTATCACCTGAAGAATATTTGATGCTCTAGGCCTAGAATTCAGAAGAATGAGAGGTGACCTCATTGAAATCTATCGATTGGTTCAAGGCCTTGATAGAGTGAATGTGGAGACGATGTTTCCAATAGTGTGAGTCTGAGACCAGAGGACACAGCCTCAGAATACAGAGTTGTCCTTATAGAACTGAGATGAGGAATTTCTTTAGCCAGAGAGTGGTGAATCTGTGGAATTCTTTGCCAAAGGCAGCTGTGGAGGACGTCTTGATGTATATTTAAAGAAGAGGTTGATAGATTTTTGATTGTTTCAGGGTATGAAGAGATAAGGGGAGAAAAACATAGAACACCTACAGCACAATACAGGCCCTTCGGCCCACAAAGCTGTGCCGAACATGTCCTTACCTTGGAAATTACCTAGGGCTACCCATAGCCCTCTATTTTTCTGAGCTCCATGTACCTGTCCAGGAGTCCCTTAAAAGACCCTATTGTATCCGCCTCCACCACCGTCACTGGCAGCCCATTCCACACACTCACCTCTCTCTGCATAAAAAAACTTACCCCTGACATCTCCTCTGTACCTACTTCCAAGCACCTTAAAACTGTGCCCTCTCGTGCTAGCCATTTCAGCCCTGGGAAAAAGCCTCTGACTATCCACACGATCAGTACCTCTCATCATCTTATACACCTCTAGAAGGCAGGAAATTGGGGCTGAAAAGAATATTGGATCAGCCATGTTGGAATGGTGAAGCAGATTTGATGGGCTAAATGCTCCTATATCTCAGTCTTATGGTCTTATTGTCTAATGATCAACGGCATTACCATTGATAGTATCAACGTCCTGATGGTCACCAGTGATTAAACTGTACTAGCCACTTAATTATATGTCTGCAAGAGAAGCCAGAAGCTGAGTATTGTGTGTTGAGGGACATGCTTCCCAAATCCCCCAAACCTTTCCACAAAGGCATAATTCAAGAATGTCATGGACTACTTTTCACTTACTGGATGACTGAAACTCCATTATCTCTTAAAGAAGCTTGACATCATTAGGACAAAGCAGCCGGCTTGATGTCGTGGCTGCTAATTCAAAGCAGCATGTTTAATTAGCACCCAATCCTACACTCCTGGGACATTATCACATCTAAATATACCATTTACAAAATGCATTGTAGCAACTTGTTGAGAATTCCTTGACAGCCCATTCCAACAATTGAAAGGTTAAAAGCAGTAGTCCTGATGAGTCTCGACCTGAAACGCCAACTATTTACTCTTTTCCATAGATGCTGCCTGGCCTGTGGAGTTCCTCCAGCAGTTTGTGTGTGTTGCTTTGAAAACACCTTCACCTGCAATTTTCTCTTAGTTACACACTACACATCACATATTCCTGTCACTTCCTCATTGCTAGATCTGAATCCTAGAATTGTTTACTCTAAGGGAATTACTTACACATGGGAGCAAATAATTAGACCATTCAGTGCATCGAATCTCAGTGTCATTTAAACCATGGCTGATTGTTTTTACTTCTCGTATCCATTTTCCTGCCTTCTCCCCATGAGCTTGGACACCCTGTCTAATCAAGAACTTAACAACCTCCATTTTAAGTACTGTATACCAAATGACTTGGCTTCCTCAGTCATCTGTGACAACAAATTCCACAGATTCACCACCCTCTGGCTAAAGAAATTCCTCCTCATCTCTGCTCTAAAGGTCTCCTTTTGCCCTAAGGCTGTGTCCCCTGATCCTATATTCACCCACCACTGGAAATATCCTCTCCTCATCCATTCTATTAGGGCCTTTCAGTCTTTGGTAGATTTCAATGAGATCCAACCCCCCCCCCCCCCCCCCCATGCTTCTAAACTCCAGTGAGTATAAGGCAGAACCATCAAATGCTCCTCACACTTTAAACCTTTCATCCCCGGGCCCAAAACTGCTCACAATATGTGGTTTGACTAATACCTTATAAAGCCTCAGCAATACCTCTTGCTTTTATGCTCTAGTCAGCAAATTGCTTTAAAGCATGGAAAATTTGTATTGAATGTTTTGAAATAGTTGGCAACTTTAAATTTGAAACTTCTGTGCAATAATTGTATCCAATTTATTTTTCATTCATAGGCAGCCTGTTGATTTGTGATATAACTTCTGGCTTGTTTTTTTAAAATCTATTTATCTGATTTTAATAACTATGTTTATGTCATGCTTTTATCTAGGTGCACAGCACGATCAGTATTTTGGATGGGGACCAATTTTAGTATCTCTTCAAGTGCCAGAATTAACCGCAGAAGAATTTCTGAAAGAATGTTTGGACTTGGGAAGCTACTTGACTCTTTATGTGTACATTCTTCAGCATCTGAACATGGAACAGACTCTATCCAATGAAAGGAAAATGCTAGTTCTACTTAACAAATGGATAGACCAAGTCTTTCCAAGGTAATATTTACTCACAATATCTTGGGCAAGGTACATATATTAAGTGGACCTAGTAGAATGTTGCTACATCTTTTGAACAGTGTTGGAACACCAGACTGATACCATGGAGAGACTAAATGTTGGTTTCAAAGACTCACCTGTTTGGGGAGGAAAACATTGGCATTGGTATATTGTATAACTATCAGTGAGCTCACTCAGTCTGAAAGTGTCACAGGATCTTTTATGAATTCTATTTGTGTTATTAGTGCCAAAACAAACAAAATGTTGGGGTTTTACAGGGGTTGACCAAAGGATGTGATGTTGTTAACATGGGAGTAACAGTTAATATATGATAAACACAACTGCAAACTAACACTTCAAATGCCCCAACACCACCATGCACCCTCCTCTCCCACATCTCCCTCTCAAACATCTGTGCCTTCCACAACTAATCTTGGTTACCTTGGATCACCTGGAGTATTAATGCTAGATACTCATCGGTATCTCCTTAGGTCATTTGCAACCATTCATTGGCTTCATCTAGTCTGCAGTTTGACTAGAATTATCCAGCTTCTATCTGTTCAGCCCACACTAGAACTGTGTGTGAATCTATAGATTTCTCCACATGGAGTATGTTTTGATTATGGCTGATTAATCTGAAGACTATACCTGTCAATCATCTACTTGCATAGTGAAGTGTCTGTCAGTTTGAAGCTTCAGCCTCACTTAAACTCAGTGAATGAGCTTCACAAGGCCAAACAGGTGTTCTGAGCCAGAGCTGTTACTAGCATGGTAGATTGCTAGCAGATGGGATAAGATCAACATAGTGGAAGTGGATGTACAGAAAAAAGCAGAGAGCAGATTATTTTAGCAAATGTTGGAGGAACTCAGCAGGTGGGATATCATGAACAGTTGATGTTTTGGGCCAAGTTCTTTAATTAGGGCTCAGTCCGAAACGTCAACTGTTTATCTCCTTCCATAGATGCTGTCTGGTTTGCTGAGTTCCTCCATCATTTTGTGTATGTTGCTTAAGATTAGGTAGATAAGGTTAGATTAGACAAGATAAGGTAGACAACTTTCACTGCACAACTGGACACTTCTTCTTCTGTGGCTGTCCATTGATTTTTGATGATGACTGAGGCCTGGGCAGGATTGTATGGAAGACCTGCAGCTGCCCATGCTGCAAGTCTCCCCTCTCCACGCCACCAATGTTGTCCAAGGGAAGGGCATTAGACCCATATAACTTGGCACCGGTGTTGTCGCAGAGCAATGTGTTGTTAAGTGTCTTGCTCAAGGACACAACACGCTGCCTCAGCTGAGGCTCGAAGCAGCAACCTTCAGATCACTAGACCGACACCTTAACCACTCGGCCATGCGCCACTCCATCATTTTGTGTATGTTGCTTAAGATTTCTGGCAGAATCTTAATGGGTAGAGAACTTTCACTGCCCAACCGGACATTAGGACACTATTTACATCATTAGATTCTAATTTCTAAATTAACAAGTCTATTCCACCCCCACCCATATCAAACAATCACTTTGGACACTTGACAGTAGACTTTTGATAACAGCACCAGACACATTAGTGCTGACAAGATGGTGATGCCATTACCACCAAACAAGAGCAGTCAAAGTCAACTGCAATGCAGGATTCCTTCCTCGAATGGAAGATAAATAAGGATGACTCATCTGTTCTCATTCACAGTTGTTGAAAGTATGGTATATTTGAGAGAGATTCTCATACCTCCTAGAATTTGACAACTGTGTATTTTGTCAGCAAAATGTCATGACTTCATGCAAACTCCTTGCCCATTTTAATGCTCCCAGTGTTCATGCCTCATGCCTATCCTAACTGCCAAATAGGAATGACATTCAAAGGACTAATGCCTCTGTACAAAATCACAAAACAGGGTTAAAATGAGAAAAATGAGTTCTTTATTTTCAAACTTGTAGCATGTGATTTAGAGTTAATAGCTTATGAAGGAAGTAGTTTCTAACATTTGTGTAATTTCTTTCCTATAATGGGGTGATTTCACAAAATACCAAAAGCACTAGTCAAACTAGAACACACAAATTTTTCTGAAATGTGGTCATTTTAAAGAATTGAAACACGCACAATTTTACATTTAAAAATGAACCATTTAATTCATTAGGAATTGGCTATTTATTTGCATGTGAAGTTTTCAATCTCTATTAACTATTGAATATTGTTTCCACAGCAATACAAATGATGAGGTTAAACTGTTCCTATGGTGGCATAAATTATTGCAATTGGCATTGATCCAGCTTGAGCAGAATGATTTAACTGGATTGGATTTTTTTGTGAGGATATTAAATGCATTACAAGTAAAACTGAGTCAACTGGCAGAGGAGAGGCTCTCTTCTGGAATTCTGGGAGCAATAGGTCTTGGAAGGAAATCTCCACTCTCAAACAGGTGGGATATTTTGTATGAAGTCTAACAAAAAAGTACTACATAGATTTTCCGTGACTTATAAATTAGCATGTTCTTCAGACTTAAAAATTAAATACCGACTGTATGAATTTTTCCAGTGTTCACAAAAGTATTCTTCCATGTTTGTGTAAATACCATGAATATTTATGCAAAATGTTTATTTTTATTAAAGTGAATCTATTCAAGCCATTTTATAATCACTGGTAAGCTACTATAAAATTGTGTAGCTTCTAAGTTTCATCACCCTAAGCCGTTTTATCTTTCTGATAACTTTCATCAAGAAACAATAGCTTATCACAAATTTCATGTTTAAAACTATTTTTGTATCAGGTTTCCAACATCCATAGTACTTTTTGGATGTTATTAATCTATTTGCACCTAGTATACTTAAAACGATCAGGATTAAAAATATATGACTATGAATTATGTAAAATAGTTGCAAAGGTTTTTATGTTGTATTGCAGCCACATGATATTTATTCTCAGACTGTTGGTATTGGTGGTATTTTACACCTATTGCTATTTACCCGTGAGCAACTTGTTAGGTCATATCAATGTTGACCATCATTTTGTAGCTCTGGAGTTGTACGTATGCCTTAGTAGGTGAGAATAGATTTCCTACTCTAAAGAATATCAGTGGATCATAATGTTGCAGTTTACTTCACTCAAGTAGTATCATGTTCACAGTTACTGATACTTAGGTTTTGCTTCCAGATGTATTTATTTAATTACTTGGTTAGAGTTCACTGGTGCCATGGTAGGATCTGAATTCCTCAGTAAAATTATTCCAAGCCTTAGGTGCTATTCTCATAACTAAACCCCTTGCTTCCATACTCTCTGAATCTCAGCATTCAAATGAGTGTTCTCAGCCTTCAAACAACTCCAGCTCCTCTTTCAGATTTCTAGTATTTCCTCCACCCCACACCATAAAGAATTATAAGATAGTACAATAATTATTTGGAGTCCCCTTTTCATGTTTATAGTTAACATACATTTAATAATTAGAGGGAAAAAAAACTCAGATGCTGGCAACTAGAGGTAAAAACAGAAGATGACTGAGGCTCTTATTACATTTGTAGATCAAGTAGCATCCATGGGAAGAGAAAATCAATCTTTCAAGTCAGGGACTGTTCATTTGACCTCCTAATGCCTGCTTCTATAGAATCATTTTGAGATTTCAATTAGTTTCCATTCCTGAATAACATTTCTTTAGAACAAAAACATTTTATGCTGCTTTGATGTATCTTCACATTTCTGATTGTGCACTTCTATAGATTTCGAGTAGTAGCTCGAAGCATGTCAGCATTCCTACTAGTTCAGCTTCCTGCAGATAACTGCATTCGTCTGAAACCTGGTACAGAACTACAACTATCTCCCAAAGCACAGCAGGTACTGAAAACTTAAAGAATGTTTTTTTAAATGTGTTGACAGACTGCCTGGCTCTTATGACCTCATAACCTAACAAACAATAACATCAGTTGACAGGTGTTGGGGAAAAATGACAAGGCACAATTAGTTGGAATTTATACTACAATCTATGGGGTATAACTGAGACGGATATATCCCCATTCAGCTCTTTTAAAAACTGAACTAGTGTTGCCTTCATCAACCTGAACCATAGCTCTCTGTGCAGGACCTCGTTAGCTCATTGAAGGACAACAATGATGATATGATATCTCCTGCCTGATATATATTTTGGTGCATCTGTAGAATTCAATACCTAAAACTTAAGGGATGCAGAATTTGGTTGACACATTTGAACATCAGCTCAAAACCTAATTACTTAACCTTGCTTTTAATCAACAGCAATTTTTTTTAATTTTTATGTGTGCACTTTATCCCATTGTAAAGCACTTTGAATTGCATCTGTATGAAAAGTGCTCTACAAATAAGTTATATTTTAAATACAAATGACCAGTTTTCAAATAAACGTACTTTTATTTGTTAGGTTTGATATCCACTCCTTATATACATATTGATGTCAACCCACCAGTGATGGATAATAAAACTAGTTTTGATTCCTTCTATAAAGATTAATTGCTAATGCCTTATTTGAGACAAACCAACAAAATCTGTTCTGTAGATAGTGTAGAAGTGAATAAAAGATGTTGATATTTTCATTCATTGATAAATTTTGCATCACTTGCATACATTTAAGTTTTTGTAATACAAAGTTTTAGGTCCAGAATCCATTTAGAAACTTTAATATTTTATGCAAATTCAAAACTTAACTTTAAATTTGAACAAATCTCCCAGAAACCCCTTGGTGCATTAGAAAGTCACACTAATTATGTTGTAAAAACAATAGAAATCAGAAAATAGTGATTAACAGGTGTTAAGTATTTAATTTGTGCCTTCACGGGTAGCTCATATAGTACTACTAAATGGTTGCCATTTTTCAATACAATTGAATGATAAAATATAATGGTATATAAACTGTTAATTTAAATCAACCTATTTATTTTATGAGGACATACTATATTCAAAATTCCTTGAGCAAAAATTTTATTTTTAGTCCCATGATGTGTGCATCTCTAAAATGTGCCTTTGAATAGATGGAGATGATTCACAAGAGCATCCGAGAAGACAGATCAAAACTTAGTTTAATATCTCATCCAAAATATCATACCTTCAATAGTATAGCACTCATCTACTGTCAGCCTAAAATATCCTATTGTTTCTGCAGAACATAAACTCAGCTTTTTGCCTCAGGCATGAATGCAACTGTTATACTACAGCCAACAATGAATATTTTTGATGGTTCTACCCAATAAAACCCACTAAGGAACACCAGGCCATTGTCTCCCACACCATCACCAACCTGGATGACTTTGGGGATTTCCCATCCACTGCCACCAACCTCATAGTTCCTGCAACCCGCACCTCCCATTTCTAACTCCTATCAAAGATCCACAAACCCACTTGTCCAGGTAGACCCATTGTTTCAGTTTGTTCCTGCACCACTGAACTTGTATTAGTATGCCTCGACACTGTTTTATCCCTCCTAGTTGTCCCATCACATGCTCAGAATCTTTTCAATGATTTCAGGATCCCTGCCCTCATCATCTTATTTTCACTTCCGTCCCCCACCAGGAAGGCCTCAAAGCTCTACATTTTTTTCTGGACATCAGACCCAACCAGTTCCTCTCCACCACCACCACTCATCAGCCTAGCAGAACTTGTCCTCACTCTAAATAATTTCTCTTTTGGCTCCTACTTCTTTGAAACAAAAGGGGTAGCCATGGGCACTCGCATAGGTCCCAGCTATGCCTGCCTGTTTGTCGGTTATGTTGAACAGTCTATGTTACAAGTCTAAATTGGTGACCACTTTTTCTACACTACATCAATGACTGCATTGGTGCTGTTTCCTGCACCTGTGCTGAACTCGTCAACTTCATCCACTTTGCCTCTGACTTCCACACTGCCCTCAAATTTGCTTGGTCCATTTCCAAAACCTCCCTCTCCTTTCTCGATCTGTCTCTATCTCCAGAGACAGCTTATCCACCCATGTCTATTATAAACCCACGGACTCTCACAGCTTCTTGGACTATACCTCGACCCATCCTGTTACTTATAAAAATGTCATCTGCTTCTCTCAATTCCACCATCTCTGCCGCATCTGTTTTCAGGGTGAGGCAATTCATTCTGGAATGGAGATGTCCTCCTTTTTCAAAGGAAGGGGCTTCCCTTCCTCCACCATCAATGCTGCCCTCAACCACATCTCTTCCATTTCATGTACATCTGCTCTTACCCCATCCTCCCGCCACGCTACCAGGGATAGGATTCCTCTTGTCCTCAGCTACTACCCCACCAGCCTCCGCGTCCAGTACATAATTCTTTGAAACTTCCACCACTTCTAGCGGGATCCCAGCGTCAAACACATCTTTCCCTCCCCCTCACTTTCTGCCTTCTGCAGGGATCATTCCCTTGTCCATTTGTCCCTTCCTATTGATCTCCCTCCTGGCACTTATCCTTGCAAGTGAAATAAGTGCTATACTTGCCCCTACACCTCCTCCCTCACTACCATTCAGGGCCCTAAACAGTTCTTCCTCCTGTATATCAGTGAGACCAGACATAGATTGGGAAACCGCTTCACCAAGCACCTACGCTCCGTCCTCCAGAAAAAGCGGGATCTCCCATTGGCAATCCATTTTAATTCCACTTCCCATTCCCATTCCGATATGACCTTCCATGGCCTCCTCCACAGTCGTGATGAGGCCACACTTAGGATGGAGGACAACACCTTGTATTCATTCGGGTAGCATCCAACCTGATAGCATGAACATCAATTTCTGAAACTTCTGGTAATGCCCCCCCCCCCCCCCCCGCAACAACAACTTTGCACTCAACGTAAGATGAAAGAGCTGATTGTGGATTTCAGGAAAGGTAAGACGAAGGAACACATACCAATCCTCAGAGGGATCAGAAGTGGAGAGAGTGAGTAGCTTCAAGTTCCTGGGTGTCAAGATCTGAGGACCTAACCTGGTCCCAACATGTCAATACAGCTATAAAGAAGGCAAGACAGTGACTATACTTCATTAGGAGTTCAGAGATTTGGTATGTCAACAAATACACTCAAAAACGTCTATAGATGTACCATGGAGAGCATTCTGACAGGCTGCACCACTGTCTGGTGTGGGGAGACTACTGCACAGGATCAAAAGAAGCTGCAGAGGGTTGTAAATTTATTCAGCTCCATCTTGGGTACTGGCCTACATAGTACCCTGGACATCTTTGGGGAGCGGTGTCTCAGAAAGACAGCGTCCATTATTAAGGACCCCCAGCACCCAGGCCCTGCCCTTTTCTCTTTGTTACCATCAGGTAGGAGGTAGAGAAGCCTGAAGGCACACACTCAGCGATTCAGGAACAGCTACTTCCCCTCTGCCATCCAATTCCTAAATGGACATTGAACCTGTGAACACTACCTCACTTTTTTAATATACAGTATTTCTGTTTTTCCACTATTTTAATCTATTTAATATACATATACTGTGATTTATGTATTTATTTTCCTTCTATATTATTGCATTGAACCACTGCTGCTAAGTTAACAAATTTCACAACATATGCCGGAGATAATAAATCTGATTCACCTTCTCATCCGCTTTTCCCTCTCTCACCTTGTCTCCTTGCCTGCCTATCGCCTCGTGAATAGAAAAAAATGTTTCAGACTGTAATGCATATACCATTGAAGTCTACATTTATGCTTAATATATTCCAATAACTGACTCAGCACTTTTGACACTTGTATTCTGTAAATTAACCAAGATCACTGTGTATACCTTGATAAATATTTCATATGGTTAAGTGTTATTCTAATATTGAAAATTGCAAAACAAAGTCATATTTCCATTGGTATTTCAGGCCCTGAGTGTACTTGAATCAATGTCAATCAGCAAGCAGTATGCAGACTATCAAGAGGTGTTTTCACAGGCAAAATCATTCATCAAGGATCCAAACAATTGTCTCTGGGATGGCAACAAGTTACTCGCTATTCTTATTAACCTCCTTTATCCTGATGTGCATTATTTAAATATTATCCGTTAGGTATTTTGCCAAAGCAGGATCTCAGCACTGGATTTCAAAAATACTGCAAAACATTTAACAAGAGCATCTTTGGAAAAATAATTTGAACTAAAATTGTATTACTAAATTTGTTAATGATTATGGAAAAAAGATTGTTTGCCTACACACAATCTATATTTTTGTACCATAATCTGTAATGTCATAAATTGAGCTAAAAATCTGCAAGTGAATGCATTGTGGTAAAAATATATTCTACATCTTTGGCTTACATTAGCTGTGAAAATAGTGATAAATAGTGGTGATCATTATGAAGCTACTAAAATTATTTGTGATGTTGGTACAATGGAGACATTATCTAATATACCTTTTTTAAAAATATTTTAAAAATGTTCTCCATTTCAATTCATCCAAACAAATATTTCCCTTTTTTTGAAAAAAAACGTATTTACATTGAATGGTATGGATTTTGGCAGCATGGTAACAAGTTGCCTTGTTCCGTATTCCTTTACAGTTTCCTTCACTCAATAACTCAATAAGATATTTAGGTGTTTTAGATTAGTGTTGTTTTGTAAAGAGTGAAACATACAAACATAAGCAGGAGTGTATTGGAGTTGAGTCTTGGGTGACACAATCCAAAGCCCTGCAATTCTCTGGGGAAAAATAACTGGATCTGTATTCTAAATTTCTTCCAATTAACCTTAGACCATTTGACATTGACTTTGGAAATTGTTTTCCTATTGTAACTGATCCATTAAGAAATTTAAACAATTTTATTAACTCCTGGTCACAATTTGTTTAAGGCAAGTTGAAAGGAATTTATTATTCTTCAAGAAACAATTCACTCACTTAAATTATATCTTTATAATTTGTCAAGCACTTTAAAGCGTTATGTATAATTTGATTTTCATAGGAATTTAATTTGTTACATTCATCAGCTAATGCTTACAAGGTTATTTGACTGAACAAGTTCTCAGTTGTGACACCATAGATGCCACATTATCTCCAAATTCATAAAAGTAAATTTGTACACCAGTAGACTTCTACTGTTGCATAAAAATTAAGAATGTACTTACTATGCTTATTTTACAAAGAAGCAGTTACTTTTTTAATTACTGAAAGTCTCACATAGAATAAATTGATTCAGTGTTACGGGAACTTGTCTCAAAAGTAACACTCTTCCATATTAATTAATGTATGACCGAAGTTTTCGCAGCACATATAAAGCTTCACACTTCATAAATGTGAATAAAATTAAAGTTTGTGTGTTAAATGATACCATCTAGAATGTTTGTTTTCCTGCACTCTCAGATGTTCAATTTAATAGTCACATTTTTGAGACTGGTGTTAATACATGTTTAGATTGTAAAGATTTAAGTAACGTAATACTTGAAACATGCAATCCAGTACAACAAATGGGCTTTAATTGTAAAAATATGTATATAAATAAAGTTTGGTTATGAATTCTATGTGGATAATATATTGAATCAATTTCTTGTACAATTTTATTGTTAAGTAGTGCTTCAAGAGATTTTGCTGTATATAAACTGAATTGTGGATTTTTACTGTACTCCTGAAATGTTAATGGTACTTTTGGAATTAAGATACAGGTAAAATAAAGACATTCCCTGTCTAAATGTATTGCTGTATTTCAGTTTGCTTTGTTTAATGCATTTCAAAAGTACACTTGTGAATAAGTATAAACAAATTTGGAGCACAAATTTTCAGAATGTTTTGATAACTTCCTAGTTTCTGCAGTTACTGCTTGAATAGGATCCAACATTTTTTTCTTTAAGTAGTTCTCATTTTCAAACTTCAGGCCTACACCTAAATACCCAATCTGTTATGTGATGTAAAGCAAAGAAGTGGAAATGCACAGTAGATCAGGCAGCTACTCTGTGGATGAAGTATTAACATTTCATATCAATTATCGGAAACTAAACATTTTCTAATTAGAGAATTCCTTTCACAACGCCCACTTTGACTTTTGTACTTGGCCTCCTGCAATGCTAAAATGAGGCCAAAGATAAAAGTGGAGGAACAGCACTACTGTCTGGATAGTCTACACCCAAAGGCACGAACAATGAATTCCCCCCCCCCTCCCCCATGTCCCTTGTTCTCTTCCTAGTTCTTCCTGAACACACCAAGATGCTGATCACTGTTTCTTTCCTCTCCATGCTTGTCCCACACACAGCTCCCACTGGATCCCTCTGCCCCCCCCCCCATTTCCAGTTGCCTACCCCACCTCAACTCTTATTTGGTTCCATGCTCCATCTTTCTTTACATCAAGTGCAGCCCTTTGTTGACACCCCCGTCACCTCCCAGCCTTTGTTGCTATTTCCATTCCTCCTCCTCCAATCTGCCAATCACCCATATATACTTGTATCCACCTATCGCTTGCCAGCTCTGGCCCTACCCAAGCCCAACTACTGGCTATCTCTTTCAGTCTAGAAGCACCTCACCCTGGAACATTGGCAGTCCATTTCCTTCCACAGATGCTGCCCAAAACACTAAGTTCTTTCTTTATCCAGACATACCGGCCACATGACAGATGCACTGCCACCTGGCTGGTCGGAGGACACACCACATGCTAATCAATGCACACCTAAATTATTGGTCACCTTAATTGGATTATCTCACCCAGCCCCATGCCTTAAAAGGTGAGACTTGGCCTTCCTCGCCCTCTCTTACAGACCACCACATTGGAGGTAAGTGCATTGATTTATGCTTGGGAAGGTCTATCGTTTGTCCTGGTAAGGGAGCCGCAGCTATCCAAGGTCAAGGGATAGCTGTTGTAGTGCTTTTCCCTTGTTCTTTGTTTGTGTAACCGTACCCTGTCCCCACACCGCTCCCTGTGTATTGTAGTTGCTTGTGTTGACCCGAAATTCTAGACACCTCAGTCAGGGAAAACATTCACTTCAAGCAGACCCACACAGGTTATCCAGTCTACTGATAATTGAAACATTCCAACTAGTTGAATTATCAATACAATCACAACCATTCAATCATGTAACAAGTGGAACTACAGTTCTTCAACTGTTGTCCAATACTTTAAAGTTGTAGCTTAACTCCCTGCTTCCAAATAATGACACTGCTAGTGAAGTTTTCTATATACCATTTTAATATCTCTGTTGCTATGACCTACAAACGTACACTCAAAGTTCATGGTATTATTAGTTCTCCCAAAATAGAACACATTTTGTAGTTTTCCTGCATTCCGTTAAGAGCTAGAAGAAATCTGTAATTCCAATGAGAGCACGATAGTCAAGAGAAGTCTACTCAACTATATAGGAAACACAGCATCTCGGGTATCATTCTGATAAATTGTTGCTTTTGTTTTGGGCAAGACCAAACCTGTACAGCACACTCCAAGTAGAGTTTCTCTAAAGTGCTGCAGAACTGTAGCAAGGTTTTCATTCTCCTGCATTCGAATCACGAGACCACAAGACACAGAAGATTTAGGCCATATTTGCTCTGCTATTCGATCATGGCTAAGTCGTTTTCCCCTTTAATCCGCATTTTCCTGACCCATAACCTCTGCTGGCCTTATTAATCAAGAACCTATGAATCTCCGCTTTAAGTATACTCACTATAACTTGGCCTCCAGAACCGTCTGTGGTAATTTAGTTCCTCTCTGTTCTATAGTTCTTTGAACTGCAACATCTGCCAATCTGTCACTAGGGTTAAAAAAAAATATTTTTCGTGCACCAAGACCTCCTATTATTTCCCACTACATCACAGCCCATCTTGCCACATTCTGGTCCACTGACAGAACGTGTCTGTATCTTGAAACGAGAAACCAAATGATACTTATCCGTCCTCATGTAGTTTATTTTGCAAAAAAAAACTGACAGTAACACAGCGTCAAAGTATGAGGAGGAAGATACTCCGCCTAATCGCAGCATTCGTGATATCAACCAAAATCCTCTTCCATCTGTCACCTCCACTCCCAAGCGATTCCATTCCAACCGGAAACATTACCAGCTTCCGCTGACGAAATCTTTCTCGAACCTTCTCCTCTTGCACCCACCCACCCGCGCCCCCTCTCTAATTCCATCTCATGAGTCACCCCTTACGGCTGCCAGCTCACCCTAACTTATTAGCTGCAGATTTTTTCAAATACTGGGTGATCGACGTCGCCGCTCACCAATCACCTCTGCGAGCTGGCGAATTGTCGGGGAAGGTTTCCAAATGAAAACAATCTCGGGGCGGGGAGAACACGAGCCATCCAATCAGCGCCTAGGTAGGCGGGGCGGATAGCGTTCCAACGGGCGCAGCAGCATCGAGCAAGTTAGTGAGCACCAGAGAGTGGTTCCAGTTGCCGTGTTGGCTTGAAGTAGACATAAACATTTAACGGTAATAAATGTTGTAGTTTACACCTGAAATACTTTAATACAGATGAATTTTAACTAGTGTTTTGTATGTATCGCGAATGAGCTTGATCATTGTATATTTTCATACAAAAATGACAGTTTCCTCTTACAAAAATTATGTTTTTAATAATGACATGGAATTAATCACAAATGTGTGCAATTATGTATTCTTATGTTTTCAGCAAAATCGCTACTCTCTGGTGGGCTTTCAGATCAACGTTGCTGAAAAATCATGGGTAAAAATTATTATACCATTCTTGGCATCAACTCTGAAGCCAGCGACGATGAAATTAAAAAGGCTTATAGGAAAATGGCCTTGAAGTTTCACCCGGATAAAAACAAGGAGCCTAACGCTGAGGAGAAATTCAAAGAGGTAGCCGAGGCTTACGAAGTGCTGAGCGACCCAAAGAAGAGATCCATTTACGATCAATACGGGGAAGAAGGTGAGTGTCCTTGGAGTGAGCTGGTCTCTTGTCCTTGTTTTCTACAGACACTGGTGTTCGGGAGCCGCCGCTGCTTGTCAATGCAAGCAAATTGATGGTATCGCTCGCAGATGGAATTTATGCAGGGAACTGTACAGTATGGAATCAAGCCATTCGACCCAACTGGTCCACGCCGACCAGTGGGCGCCCATCCCTATTCATCCCACCGCCCAGCACTTGGTCCATACCCCTCTGTGCCTGAGCGATTCCAGTGCTGTCAGCGACAACATTGTAGGATATTGAAGGGGTTTTTTTTTTATGTAAGCACTGTTTCTGTGACAGTGCCTTCTGAGCGCAGTTTGTTCTGATTTTCACTGTAATCCATTCCACATACTGTACTTGTACACATGATGCTTCACTTTAATTTTGAACGAGGGGCGTTTCAATGTAACCGATATGTGGCAGTGACTCAAAATAACGAAGGTAAAGGTACTGGTTCTTGCTAATTAACTTGAAAAGAGCAAAGTAAGCAGATCCGTAGAGGGAAGTGCACTTAGGGTCTTAATTTGTGTTTGGCAGTGATGTGTGCTATATGCAGCCTCCTATATATCGGTGGTGATGTGTGCCATCCAGTGTTCCCTAGGTCTGTTTTTATGTAGACATATGATAGTCGATTACCTTTCATCAGTGTGTATATATTAATGGCAGCATAGGACTTTGGCTAACCCATGTGGAAAAGCAATAGGTGGTGCTAATGTTGGTGGTTCTAGGAAGCCAGATGGTGTGAATAACACACACCAGAGACGGAGAGGTGAGGAACAAATGTGCTGTTGTTAATTTTGCTTGTAAGTCATCGATCCAGAATGCCCTCATACATTACTTTTAGTACATAATACCGCGGGAAAGCTTGACAGCAACCCGTAAAGATCAAAATGTACATGAATACATAACATATCCCTCCCCCTCCCTCATTATTTTAAAGGTTTCTCCCCCTTCCCATGTACAGACCAGCTGCTGAACTATTAACATTAAATCATCAAATTCAACCAACAACAATTTTTTTTCTGTAAACTAGGGAAAGAGGATAGACTGCTTCTATTCCTAAATATAACCCTGAGGATTATTCTGCCCCCATATGCTAGTTAGTCTTCAATGGCTAGTCATTAAACTAGAGCTTCAGTCTGGTTTCCTGTGAGGGTACCAACGAGCCTGGGAATAACGCCAAAGTCATTTTATTTCCTGGTGATGTATGTATAGATCTTGAATTAGGCACTGCATTGTCAGTAGGGACACCTCAGAAAGCACAAGTGATGGGGGAGCACTGACTCTGTCATTTGATCTTAGCGGAAGTTCTGCAGTAGTTGTTTCAGAATCTTGTACCATTTTTACAGCTGGATTTGGATCTGTCAGTGTGTGTTGGCTTTTAGTAGCCTCAGAAGTAAGCAATAGTTGAATGATGTGCCTTCTTCAGATGTTGTGATTACTAGTTTCTTCTGTGTACAACACAGTACCAGTTCGCATCAAGAGCAGGTATCCTCTTTGTTCCAGAGATGTAGTTCCAGGCAAGTACTGTCTTTCCTGCTTTGAAACGTCTATATTGTGTTTTGGCACATCTCTCTGCTTGAGTTTTCTGTTCATGTAGCACAATCTGTTTTGCGTTTGGGGTGTCTAAGCAGGTCAAGCTGGCTCTTTTCATCAGTGCAGTGGCTGGAGTCATTTTGGTGGTGGTGTGAATGTCAGCGAGAAAGTGCTAAGACACTGTTAGAGGAGTACACTTTCCACTGAAGTCTTGAGGGCTTGTTTCATTGTTTGTATGAATCATTCAGTAAAACTGGATGATGTGATACTGACTTGATATGCTGTATACCGTTTGCTTCCATAAATGTCTTCTAACAGGAATTGTGGGCCATTGTTACTTACAAGCTGTTGAGGAAGTCCAAAATGGTTAAAGATGCAATGTAGCTCCTCAGTGCGTTTTTCAGATACTGTGCTCTTCATGATGGCAACCTCAGGCCATTTACTGTGTGCATTCACTACAACCAAGACATGACCTTCTACAGGTCCTGCAATATCTATGTGAATCCTCTGCCATGGTTCTTCAGGCCATTCCCATGGATGCAAAGGAGCAAGTTGAGGAGCATTTCTCACTGGCTGCCGTGCTTTGGCCTTCTTTTCAATGTTTACATTAAGTCCTGGCTACCAGAAGTAGCTGTGTGTGATTACTTGTGGCACCATGCCACAATAGCATGTAGCTCATCAAACACTCGCTTTCTTAATGGTGGAGGAGTGGCATCACGGTAGCCCAAAAGTAAGCACCTTGCTTGGGCTGAGCTTCTTCCATCGAGCCTGGTAAGATTTCAATTCTCTGGTTTGCTTTCCTTTCCATTCATGAGTTACCACATCCGCCACATTAAAGTTCAAAGTAAACTTTATTTTCAGAGTACACTACATACAACCCTGAGATTTTTTTCCTGCGAGCGTACTGAGCAAATCTATAGAATAGTAACTATAACAGGTTCAGTGAAAGATGAGTTAGAGCAGAGAAGACGAACTTTGCAAGTGTAAATAAATAAATAATGAGAGTATGAAATAACAAGATAAAGAGTTCTGAAAGTGAGATCGTTGGTTGTAGGAACATTTCAAGAGATGAGTCAGCACATCTGTGCTTCTGAAGTTGTACTACAGTTATTGGAGTTGTAGATACTTCCTTGAAGTAAAAGATCTCTTGGGGATGGCTCTAGAGCCGTAACAGCTAAGAGAAGTCTGCATAGTCCATCAGTATTCGAAAGGTGCTCGAACCAGAGCTCAATGTTGCATTCGACTAGCAGCCAAGGAACAAATGCCCGCATGTGGACTAAAAATTGACACCAAGGTGTGATAATCTGTCAGTAGCATAAATCATCAACCAAAGCAGAACTAATAGAATTTCTTATTCCAAAGACTATTGCTTCCCATTCAATCTGGGCATAGGGGCTTTCTGCCTTAATGTCTTTGATGCAAAAGCAATTGGAAGCTCTTCACCCAGCTCTGTGATGTATGAGATAACTGTCCCCACACCATAGGATGATGTGTCACTGGCCAGCTGTATGGGCAATAATGCGTTAAAGTATATGAGTGCTTCAGATTGTGATAAAACTATTTTGGCTTTTTAAAAGCTTCTTCACAGCGATCTGTCCACTGCTAGTGTGTTGATTTATTTAAAAGCTTGTGAAGTGGCATGCTAGCTAGGTTAAGAACAAATTTTGTGTATGTAATGCCCTGGGTAAGATTTTTTCTGCTATACTGTGAGGTATTTTTATTTTAGCAGTTTTCTGTAAAAGCAGTGTGTTCTATTAGTATGAGTGTTTTTGGCTTTGACTGAAGTTAAGGACCCATGTTGTCCAACTTGTGAATTTTGTGTCAGCCAGTCGGGGTTGTCTTGGTACATGTCGTAACTTTCTGCCTGGCGGAACATCCGGGAGTGCTGGATGGGAGCAGATTTCAGAAGGACGGTATTCTGTTCTTTTTTTCGGTGGGTGCTGCGGAGCAGGGCACAAAGGAAGATGCTGCAGAATGCCTTTCAAAGGAGAGTCCCTATTGTAAGAAGTGCTTTGTGCAGATGAATGGCTCCAAGGAGGAAGGGACAATACTCCAGAGAGCCGGTTTGTTTAGGTGGTCTTCGGGGAAATTCAGACAGTGGCGGGTGCCTTTATGAAGACAATGGGTTCAGTGTACGAGTAAAGTGATACACCTGACTGCTCCAGATATGAGCTCCTACATTTATGTGCACATTGCACTGGTTTTACCCTTTTGTCTTTCTTTTCTTTTCCTGTTAGCTGTTTGATAAAGTTGAAAATTGGTAAATATATATCCTTTATAATTTTATGTTGCTGTATGATCTGTCATTTCTCGGCGACCAATAATTGTTTGTGAGCAGTAGTTACACAGCATTTGCTACAATCAATGTTCCTTAATCAGAAAATCCCAACTGACCTGTTTGGTTGAACCCCAAATCATACCGACCCTAGACGTGTGCTATTTATGGAAGGTGGCCTTCTCACCGGTGAGAGTGTTGCACATAGTATATTAGTAGTTCTAGGGAAGACCTTAATTGACTTAAGTTCTGTGATGATGGAGTCGCCACGATTGCCTTCACCATTGATGGTACCTTGTCGATCACATAGCCCAAATATTCAATCAAAGGTCGAATGAACTCACACTTGCCCTTCCAGACCCTTAGCCCTTGAGTATCTGTAGTGTGGCGTCCAAGTTTTGTAGGTGTTAACACTAATTTTCCCCAGTAATGGATGAGTTATCAAATAGCATTGCACCCCTGTCAACCTGCTCAGGATCTGGTCCATTGCTTGCTGAAAGAGTGGGAGAACCAAGGTGATGCCAAATGACAGCTTTCAGCTCCTGAATATTTCTTTGTGAGTCACTTTGGTCAACAGTTCCTGTGACTCTGACTCCACATGCATCTGCAAGTATGCTCGACACAAGTCAGTCGTGCTAAATGTCTGTCCTCCAGCCAATCCTGCAAAAAAGGTAAACAATGAGGACTTTCCGTTCAAGGATGTTAGTGTTTCCATACCAGGCTGTAATGCAGCCAGTGAGTATACTCTCCACCACACATCTGTAGAAGTTTGTCAGAGTTTTAAATGTCATGCCAAATCTTCGCAAACTTCTACAGAAGTAGAGGCACTGCTGTGCTTTCTTTGTAATTGCACTTAATTCCTGAGCCCAGGATAGGTCCTCCAAAATGATAACACTGAGGAATTTAAAGTTGCTGACGTTGTCCACCCCTTATCCTCCAATGAGGACTGGCTCATGGACCCCTGGTTTCCTTCTCCTGAAGTCAATAATCAACTCCTCGGTCTTGCTGACATTGAGTAAGAGGTTTTTGCTCTGGCACCACTCAGACAGATTTTAAATCTCCCTCCTATATGCTGATATGTCACCACCTTTGATTTGGCCTACTACAGTGGTGTAATCAGCAAAGTTGAATATGGCATTGTAGCTGTGCTTATCCCCCCACAGTCATAAAGTGAGTACAGCAGGGGATGAAGCACAGAGCCTTGTGGTGCACTTGAGCTGATGAAGACTGTGGAGGAGATGTTGTTGCCAATCTGAACTGACTGGCAAGTGAGGAAATTTAGATCCAATTGCAGAAGGAGGTACTGAGGGCAAGGTGTTGAAGCTTATTGATTAGTTTTGAAGAGATGATGGTATTGAATGCTGAGTTGTAGTTAATAAAGGGCATCCTAAAACATATGTATCTTTGCTGTCCAGATATTCCACCCTTACAAGACAATGAGATGGCATCTGCTATGAACCTGTTGCTCTGTTTGGCAAATTGGAGCAAATCTAAGTCACTTCTCTGGTAGGAGTTGATTTGTTTCATCACCAACCACTCAAAACACTTCATCACTTTGGATGTAAGTGTTACTGGACGATGGTCATTGTGGCAGGTTACCACATTCTTAAGGCAGCGGAATTAGTGAAGTCTGCTTGAAGCATGCAAGTACCTCAGACTACTAAAGCAAGAGGTTAACGCTTTCAGTGAACACTCCAGCCAGTTGATCAGCACAGGTCTTTAGTACTTGGTCAGGCTCCCTGCCTGGCCAGATGCTTTTGGTGGGTTCGCCCCACCTAAAGGCAGCTTGCACGTCAGCCTCAGACTGAATTCACAGGATCATCAAGGTCTGCATGAGTTCTTGATGCTTCCTCCATGTTTTGATGACAAAGCGAGCATAGAAGGCATTAAGCTCATCTGGAAGCAAAGCCCTGTTGTCACTTATGTCACTTGATTTTATTCTATAAGAGGTGATAGCATTGAAGCCCTGCCACAACTGTAAGCATCCTCCATTGATTCACATTTAGTCTGGAATTGCCACTTCACCCATGAGATAGCTTTTCAAAGATCATACCTGGACCTCGTGCAACATTATTGGTCACCAGTCCTGAATGCCTCTGACCTGGCCCGCAACAGATTGGAGATCTCATTGTTTATAGGGCTTCTTGCTGGGGTAGACAAAGATTTTGTGGGGACATACTCACCTACAACTGTTCTAATAAAGTCTGTGATAACCAAGGTGGATTCACACAGATCCACAGCCCACTCCACCAACTCGAAGCAAACCCATAGCCACTCTTGTGACCGTCTCTTAGTTGTCCTAATCGCTGAAGCTTTGCTCTTTAGCCTCTGCCTGTTTGCCGGTAGGAGAAGGACAACAAAGAGATCAGAACCATTAAAGACCTATCCCTTTTTAGGACAGGAACCACTGGAGTTATCCATTTGCTTACACATGCTGTTTCCAATTCAGCCTTTACCTTTGGTTTGAGAGCATATGGAACAGTTGTGCCAGGCTTAACAGTGATTCCTTTCAGACTGCCCAGTTCTCTGTTGAATACTGCTGCGTGTTTCTTCAATACTTGTTGACCAGTGCTCCCACCAATCAAGTGCACTTCATACCAGTTGAGTTTGAACTGCTCCAACCACGAGTGATCCAGAAGCACAGGATAATTTCTTTTATCAATGTACAGTGGAAGTTTCTTTCTCTGTTCATGAACATGTACTACTGTCCTCACTCGAGCAACTTCACTAGTGTAAGTCTTTAAAGTCAACCTTGCCTCTTCTGGGATGAAATGTTGCAATTTCTCCTTGTAAGTTGTCTTTGACACCGGTGATGATGCTGCACCGTGTCCACCTGCGTCCTCACTGTGGCCCCTTCCAACCGGGGGGGGGGGGGGGGGGGGGGGGGGGGGGGTGTCACCCAATGTCTTTGTGTCCTGAAACAGATAAAACAGGAGAAACTTTACGAACTTGGGAAGATGCGCTTAATAGCTCTGCTTTTTTTTAGCTGCCATTTCCATGGATGTACTAATCTCAATTGCCGCCTTTAATGTTAGTCTGTCTTCTGTAAGCAAATGTTTCGAAGTTGCCTCACTGCACAGACCACATGCAGTCTATCAGGTAACGTGTCATTCAGCACTGCCCAAAATCAATGTTCAGACAGTTTCTTCAGCATTGCCACAAACTGGAAAGTAAACTCACCACCTTCTTGATTCCTTTTATGAAATCTAAACCTGTCAGCAATAATCAAAGTTTAAGGAAAATAGTGGTCCTTTAAGACTTTAACTATGTCTTCATGATGCTTATCGCCAGTCTTATCAGGTTGTATTAGACTGCATAATAATTAAACATTTTTGCACCCATCGCAGTCAGCAAAGTTTGAATATGAATGTCATCATCTGAAATATGATTTGACAGAGCAAAATATTCAAATCTTATAGTATATGAACTCTCTTGCTCTGTCATTTCATCATAGGGTCCCATACTTCCAGATATTGTGGCCATTTTCAAACACAATCACATTCCAGAAAAGTTAACTACTCTTATCTGTCTATCTCTTCCCCCCTCTCTTATTTGTTTTATGAAAAAGTCCCATTTTTGTCCTCTCCCCTCAGATTTTTCACTCACCACGCCTCCTGTGGCCATTTTGTTTTTGGTTACCCACATTACTCCACCAGCATTGCACGTGGACTTAAGTATGCCCACAAGAAAACGAATCCCACGGTTGTATATGGTGACGTATATGTACTTTGATAATAAATATGTATTGAACTTCGCACTTTTCTTGCCGAAGGGAACAAAACAATAAATATCATGAAAATAAGGAAGTCTGCCGATTCTGGAAATTCAAAGCAGCACTCACAAAATGCTGGAGGAACTCAGCAGGTCAGACAGCATCTACAGAAACAAATAAACAGTCAACTTTTCAGGCTGAGACCCTTCTTCGTTCTCCTTTACCTTTGTGTATAGAAAATGACATTATACAAACTTGAATATAGTGCCCTGAGATTCACTTTCTTTTGGCCATTCACAGTAGATACAAAGAAACACAATAGAATCAATGAAAAATCTAACTAAAACTAAAATGGACAACTAATGTGCAAATGACAAGCTGTGAATACAAAAAAAAAATAATAAATGAGTTTAAAAGTCAACAGAGTTGAAAAGGTGACGGTTATTTCTTCAGCAGTTTAAATGGGGCACAACTGCATAAGTGTCTGGATGTCAGCCAGTGAGAACAGCGGGAAGAATTTAAAAGCCAGCAGAGTTGAAAAGGTGATGATTATTTCTTCAGTGGTTTGAACGGGGCACGACTGCACAAGCGCATGGAGGGCAGCCAGTGGGAAGAGTTTAAAAGGAAAACTGATTTACAGAGTGGGTGTCGGAGGACCGGGTGACGGTGTAGAGGGAGACAGAGTAGGAAGGCTTAGGCTCAATGGGGCTTTGACGATAAAGGGTCAAGGCCAGATCGGTTATCTGTTTAAAGTAAAGACATAGTATGTGTGTCAGGCACCGGCTGTGCTCGGTGTCAGATGTGGGAGGTCCTAGAGATTCCCGGCCTCCCAGACGACCACATCTGCACCAGGTGTGTCGAGCTGCAGCCTAGTGACCTTCGTCTAGTCAGGGTGAGTGAGGAGGTAATAGAGAGAAGCTATAGGCAGATAGTTCTGGGATCACAGGAGAAAGAGAAGTGGGTAACAGTCAGGAGATGGAAGGGCAAGAAGCAGGTACTAGAGAATATCCCATGGCTGTCCCCCTTAACAATAAGTACTCCTATTTGAGTACTGTTGGGGGGGGGGGGGGGGTGGGAACGGCCTACCTGTGGCCGTGCCTCTGCACAGAGTCTGGACCTATGGCTCAGAAGGGTAGGGAAAAGAAGACGATGGCAGCAGTGATAGGGGATTCTATAGTTAGGGGGTCAGATAGGTGATTTTGTGGATGCAGGAAAGAAACGCAAATGGTAGTTTGCCTCCCAGGTGCCAGGGTCCGGGATATTTCTGATCGCGTCCATGATATCTTGAAGTGGGAAGGAGAACAGCCAGAGGTTGTGGTACATATTGGTACCAACAACATTGGTAGGAAAAGGGAGGAGGTCCTGAAAACAGACTACAGGGAGTTAAGAAAGAAGTTGAGAAGCAGGACTTCATAGGTAGTAATCTCAGGATTACTGCCTGTGCCACGTGTCAGTGAATATAGGAATAGAATGAGGTGGAGGATAAATGCGTGGCTGAGGGATTGGAGCATGGGGCAGGGTTTCATATTTCTGGATCATTGGGACCTCTTCTGGCTAGGTATGACCTGTACAAAAAGAACGGGTTGCACTTGAATCCAAGGGAGACCAGTATCTTGGCAGGGAGGTTTGCTAAGGCTATTGGGGAGAGTTTAAACTAAAATTGCTGGGGGGCTGGTGGGAACCAAACTGAAGTGACTGAGGAAAGGGAGGTTGGCTCACAAATAGAGAAAGCTTGGAGACAGTGCAAAAGGGAGGATAGGCAGGTGATAGAGAAGGGACGTGCTCAGTCCATCGGTTTGAGATGTGTCTATTTTAATGCGAGCAGTATCATGAATAAAGGGGATGAGCTTAGAGCGTGGATCAGCACTTGGAACTATGATGTCGTGGCCACTACAGAGACTTGGATGGTGCAGGGGCAGGAATGACTACTTCAAGTGCCAGGCTTTAGATGTTTCAAAAAGGACAGGGAGGGAGGCAAAAAAGGTGGGGGTGTGGCACTGTTGATCAGAGATAGTGTCACGGCTGCAGAAAAGGAGAAAGTCATGGAGGGATTGTCTACAGAGTCTCTGTGGATGGAAGTTAGGAATAGGAATGGGTGTTTTTTATAGACCACCCAATAGTAACAGGGACATTGAGGAGCGGATAGGGAGACAGATTCTGGAAAGGACTAATAATAACAGGGTTGTTGTGGTGGGAGATTTTAATTTCCCAAATATTTTTGGCATCTCCCTAGAATGAGGGGTTCAGATGGGGTAGAGTTTGTTAGGTGTGTTCAGGAAGGTTTCTTGACACAATATGTAGATAAGCTTACAAGAGGAGAGGCTGTACTTGACCTGCTATTGGGAAATTAACCTGATCCGGTGTCAGGTCTCTCAGTGGGATAGCATTTTGGAGAAAGTGATCACAATTCTATTTCCTTTACCATAGCATTGGAGAGGGATAGGAACAGACAAGTTAGAAAAGCATTTAATTGGAGTAAGGGGAAATATGAGGCTATCAGACAGGAACATGGAAGCATAAATTGAAAACAGATGTCTCAGAGAAACGTGGAAGAAATGCGGCAAATGTTCAGGGAATATTTGCATGGGGTTCTGTAAAGGTATGTTCCAGTGAGACAGGGAAAGGATGGTAAGGTACAGGAACTGTGGTGTACAAAGACTGTTGTAAATCTAGTCAAGAAGAAGAGCTTATGAAAGGTTAAAAAAAACTAGGTAATGATAGGAATCTAGAAGATTATAAGGCTAGCAGGAAGGAGTTTAAGGAAATTAGGAGAGCCAGAAGGGGCTGTGAGAAGGCCTTGGCGGACAGGATTAAGGATAACCCCGAGGCATTCTACAAGCATGTGAAGAGCAAGAGGATAAGATGGGAGAGAATAGGACCAATCAGGTGTGACATGGAAAAGTGTGTATGGAACCAGAGGAAATAGCGGAGGTACTTAATGAATACTTTGCTTCAGTATTCACTGCGGAAAAGGATCTTGGCAATTGTAGGGATGACTTGCAGTGGACTGAAAAGCTTGAGCATATAGATATTAAGAAAGAGGATGTGCTGGAGCTTTTGGAAAGCATCAAGTTAGATAAGTCACCGGGACCGGACAGGATGTACCCCAGGCTACTGTGGGAAGCGAGGGAGGAGATTGCTGAGCCACTGACAATGATCTTTGCGTCCTCAGTGAGGATGGGAGAGGTTCCTGAGGATTGGAGGGTTGCGGATTATGTCCCTTATTCAAGAAAGGGAGTAGGGATAGCCCAAGAAATTATAGGCCAGTGAGTCTTATCTCAGTGGTTGATAAGTTGATGGAGAAGATCCTGAGAGGCAGGATTTATGAACATTTGGAGAGGCATTATATGATTAGGAATAGTCAGCATGGCTTTGTCAAAGGCAGGACGTGCCTTACAAGCCTGATTGAATTTTTTGAGGATGGGACTAAACACATTGATGAAGGCTTAATGAGAAAGTAAGGAGGCATGGGATTCAAGGGGACATTGCTTTGTGGATCCAGAAGTGGCTTGCCCACAGAAGGCAAAGAGTGATTGTGGATGCGCCATATTCTGCATGGAGGCCGGTAACCAGTGGTGTGCCTCAGGGATCTGTTCTGGGACCCCTACTCTTTGTGATTTTTATAAATGACTTGGATGAGGAAGTGGAGGGATGGGTTAGTAAATTTGCTGGTGACACAAAGATTGGAGGTGTTGTGGATAATGTGGAGGGCTGTCAGAGGTTACAGCGGAACATTGATAGGATGCAAAACTGGGCTGAGACGTGGTAGATGGAGTTCAACTCAGATAAGTGTGAGGTGGTTCATTTTGGTAGGTTAAATATGATAGCAGAATATAGCATTAATGGTACTACTCTGGGCAGTGTGGAGGATCAAAGGGACCTTGGGGTCGAAGTGCATCAGACACTCAAAACTGCTACGCAGGTTGACTCTGTGGTTAAGAAGGCATACGGTGCATTGGCCTTCAACAATCGTGGGATTGAGTTTAAGAGCTGAGCGGTAATGTTGCAGCTATATAGGATCTTGGTCAGACCCCACTTGGCGTACTGTGCTCAATTCTGGTCGCCTCACTATAGAAAGGACGTGGAAACCATAGAAAGGGTACAGAGGAGATTTACAAGGATGTTGCTTGGATTGGGGAGCATGCCTTATGAGAAAAGGTTGAGTGAACTCAGCCTTTTCTCCGTGTAGCGACGGAGGATGGGAGGTGACCTGATGTGTACAAGATAATGAGAGGCATTGATCGTGTGGATCAACAGAGGCTTTTCCCCAGGGCTGACATGGCTAGCACAAGTGGGCATAGTTTTAAGGTGCTTGGAAGTAGGTACAGAGGAGATGTCGGGGTAAGTATTTTACTCAGAGAGTGGTGAGTGAGTGGAATGGGCTGCTGGCGGCGGTAGTGTAGTCAGAAACGATAGGGTCTTTTAAGAGACACCCGGGTGGCTACATGGAGCTTAGAAAAATAGAGGACTATGGGTAAAGCCTAGGTAGTTCTAAGGTAGGGACATGTTCGGCACAGCTTTGTGGGCCGAAGGGCTTGTAATATGCTGTAGGTTTTCTATGTTTCTATCAAGAACATGATAGAAACATAGTAAGTCCATATGTCGTGGAATTATTTCAGTGTTGGGGTGAGTGAACTTATCCTCTCTGGTTCAAGAGTTTGATGGTTGAAGGGTAATAACTGTTTCTGAACTGGTTGTGAGGGACCTAAGACTCCTGTACCTCCTTCCTGATGGCAGTGGGAATAAAAGAGCATGGCCTGGATGGTGGGGTTCCTTGGTGATGGATGCTACTTTCATGTGACAGCATTCTTTGTAAATGTGCTCAGCAGTGAATGTAAGCATGTTGTTTCTTCATTCTGAATAATGGTAGTTCTAGTTTTTCCTTAAACATGCTCCCAAGCAACAAATGAGTCTTGGTCTAGGGCTGACCTTCCTTTTCAGAATCAGGTTTGTTATCACTGTCTTCTATGACATGAAATGTGTTGTTTAGCAGCAGCAGTACAGTGCAAAGACGCAAAGTTACTATGATTTCCAAAATAAATAGTGCAAACAAAGGAAAAATGAGATTGTGCTCATGGATCATTCAAAAATCTGATGACAGCGGGAAAGAAGCTGTTCTTGAATCAGAGCATGTGGGTCTTCAGCTCCCGTACGTCCTCGCTGATGGCATTACTGAGAAGACAGTCCTTAATGATAGATGCTGTTTTCTTGAGTTACTGTCTCTTGGAGATCTTCTCAATGATGGGAAGGTTAGTGCCTATGATGGAGCTGGCTAAGCCTACAATCAACTGAAGTCTCTTATGATCCTTTGCATTTTTCTTTGGGGGGGGAATCATTGAAGCCCTTTTGGGAGTGACATTGATGACTCTTCCTTATGAAAGTTTGAGGAAAATTGCAACATTCTGTGTTCAAATGGCAATTGATAATTTGGTTTTCACTCTACCTTGATGGGTTCTGAAATGGATGGTAAAGCCAACAAAGGACCTGATGGAACAGAAATGGAGCAGGATCACTCACCTGCCTGCCCCCTTGATGGGACAGGCAGATGGGTGATATATGAGCTGGTGTGTGCTGTCTACCATTTGAACAAAGCTTCTGTATGCTCCTAACAAATGGATTGCAGTATGCCAATACCATCCATTTTGAAGTGTCTTGGATCAGGGATTCCATCAGATTGGGGGGGGGGGGGTGTTACATGTTCTCAGGGAGGTGGTGAGAATATCCTTTCTCCATTTTCTGAGATGGAGTGTTTAAGTCTGGAATTGGGCACATGAATTAAGGTCGCAATGCTCAGGGTGCTAGCCTGGGAGATGGTCTGCTTATCCTGCAATGGAATAGATTTTGCAAAGACCACATTTTAATTATTATTGAATATTTCCACATGGGATATTCTGCAGGTGATGCATTATTGAACACAGGAATAGGAGCAGGAGTATGTCAACAGGTTGCCTAAAGCCTGTCATTGGCTTATCTGCACCATGCTTCAACTCCTGTTATGTGCCAGTTCCGTGGAGCCCTTAGTTCACTAATCACTTTAAAAATGATCTTTTCTACTGTTAGCATTAAAAGAACATTATCTGGCATGGAATTAATTAAGCAGGAGATTAAAATGAAGTATGTTCAGCTGTTATACAGGAAACTGCTAAACAATATTAAATTGCAAATGCTAGGTTTCAATATTGTAAAGAAGACAGGTGATGAAAAAAACTTAAATATCTTAAAAATTTGGGCTATCTGGAATTTTTCCTTTTAATAAATTGTAACATTTACAAAACGTCCTGAAGAAGGGTCTCGGCCTGAAACGTTGACTGTTTATTAATTCTGTAGATGCTGCCTGACCTGCTGAGTTCCTCCAGTATTTTGTATATGTTGCTCTGGATTACCAGCATCTGCAGAATCTCATGTGTTTAACATTTACAAATGCCTGATTCACTAGGTAGGAAAAATATATTGGTGATAAAGGAAATAAACCATTTACTGAAAATGGTTTGGTTTGAAAATTACATTCGTTTTTGAAATTATTAGAGTAACTTTAAACTTTGTGAAGTTTAAAGTTTAGAGTAACTGTGAAGAAGAATGGATACAGCACATTTTTCTTTTCATTCTGAGTTTTAGTTGTGATATATTGGAGCCCTTCCAGGGGAAGACTGAACATCTCTTTGGACAATCTCCTGTTCCCAAGGAGGCTTTCTTTCCACTTCTATATCTGGCAATGTTTACAGTTTTCCATTTTAGTTTATGTAATGTTTGGATTGTACCCAAGAAATCAGAATGTGATGACAATTTAAGGAAAAAATTCCAAATGCCGGAAATTTTAAACAAAAACAGAAATGCTAGAAACAGTTAATAATTTTGGTCCAAGTTCCTGCCTGGCCTGCTGAGAGTTTCCGTTTTCTGTTTTTGAAAACAAATAGGATTTTTGGACATTTCAGAAATGATGATCATTTGTCATTTGACTTATCCATTAAGGTATTAAGTCCTCATTAGCAAGGGTATACTATTTATGGATCTGAACACTCAAGGATGAACACGCATGACTGGGAGTATGGTCTGTCTGTATGGGTAGAGAAGGGGTTAGAGCCATCAAGTATCCCAAATAAGGGCCAAAGCGCTTGCATGTTTCAACAGTTTTGGCAATGTAAAGAATATTTATATAAAAGCATAACAAGAATAAGATTCAATACCCTGCCATCATCATAGTCCAGATTGGCCAAGTTTTACTATACAGCAGTGAGATGGATAGTTTGTAAGGCAGTGCTCCCCTTCCACCATTTGCGCAGGGTTTCTGTGTGCCTCTGATCTTAAGGGTCTCAATGTCACACTGAACGTATATTCTTCATTTTAGTGGTCATTCCCTAGATGTTCTTGGGTGTTAGTTATAATGTTACACTTTTATCTGTCTACCTGGTAATCTCCTCGTATAACTCAGAAAAGTGTGCCTGTTTTGGTAATCTGGTGTTCGGTATGCAAGTGATTTGGTCAGCCCAACATGGTCAACATGGTATATTGCTAGGAATACTGGCCTGGGAGAGAATGGTGAAGGTGGTTTACTTATCCTTCCAAAGAATTTGGACAAACTTGTTTGTATTTTTTGCAGTACTTTAGGAAGCCTAATGTATGTACAGGTAGTCCCCGAGTTACGAACGTCTGACTTACAAACAACTCGTACTTAGGAACTGAGGAAGGATAACGCCGTCCGCCATTTTAAGTAGGATTGCGATGCCTTCCGCCATTTTAAGTCGTTGCCGTTGACACTGTGTTGAGTGTGTAACTTTGTATTTGGCTTAAATTTTTCTTAGCAAGATTCACCCTGACAATCCCCCCCCCCCCCCCATTTTCCAGTCAGCTGGTGGCGCAGTGAGATCAGCGCCAGGCTTGAGAACGGAGGTTCCCGAGTTGGATCTAGTGGCAGACTACTCCAGAGCGTGCTGGGTTGATGTCGAGCTCGCAACTCAACCTCGTTAAAAAAAAATGCCACCTCCAGTTTAAATTCCCATGCGGAATATTGAGGAGGATCAAATACCCAAACCCAGCGCAGCCCCTACTTGTCCCATTTAACCTGTCTCAGTGCGGTGGACTTTACAACCCGGGGAATTCGGTGCGGTGGTCCTTAGGACCCAGCAGAGCTCGGGACCCACTGCCTGCACTGTTTCTGTTCCGTTGACGGGAAGCGATCATGATTGAAAATAAAGTGGAAATAATAAAGCGTTTGGAAAGAGGTGAAATGTCAACTGTCATTAGAAAAGTGTTAGGCTACAGTCAGTCAAAGATCGGAACAATTTTAAAGGATAAAGAATAAAGTGAGAATAATGGAGCATGTGAAAGACCCTGCCCCGATGAAAGCTATAATTATTACTAAGCAACGCAGTGGTTTAATTATTGGAATACATACATTTCTTAAGTGTTTTATATGCATAGAAAGGTAAAATATATACTGTATACTAAGACAAACGTTTGACTAATTGACACTAAATAATACCGGATGTACTTGTTCCGACTTACATACAAATCCGACTTTAAGACGGACTCAGGAACGGAACTCGTTCATATCCCGGGGACTGCCCGTAATCTGAGTCTCAAAAGCAGCTGCAAGGGCAGAGTTCACTACTGCACAGTGTATTATGAGTATTTGAAGTCTTAATCTTCAAATACTATTTTCCTCAATTGATTAAATGTTAGTGTGGTATGTTGAACGCTTTAGTGAATTTAACTATCCATCTGCCCTTACTGAAAGCTGATTCCTATTATATAAAAAGTTTTTATTGTCAAGCCTTTATTGCCAGGTGGCAGTTCAGGTAGCAGGGCAAGTTAGTTGAAGACTTTGGTTTAGTGGGTGTTGACTGTTAAGGTTCTCCTGTATGCTTTGGTGGATGAGTTGATGTTTGGAATTCAGTCTTTCAGTATGTTCATATCATAACAACCACTGAGGTTTGGTTGGCCCCACTTTTAGAGTGTAATTGTTGCAAACTGAAAATTTTGTTTTAAGTCCAGTGGGAAGGCTTTTGGTAGTGAAGTGCAATTGTGCTGTAGCTTAGCCAACTCTGTCATGGGCACAGCCCTTCCCTCCATTGAGAACAACTTCAAGAGGCAGAAAAAGGAAATTTGCCAGAGTTTTCATTGATTGGTTGTTGTTTTCCATAAGACCAAGGAGCAGAAGTCGGCCATTCGGCCCATCAAGTCTGCTCTGCCATTTTATTATGAGCTGATCAGTTCTCCCATTTAGTCCCATTCCCCTGCCTTCTCACCATAACCTTTGATGCCCTGGCTACTCAGATACCTATCAATCTCTGCCTTAAATACACCCAATGACTTGGCCTCCACTGCCGCCCGTGGCAACAAATTCCACAGATTCACCACCCTCTCTGTTCTGAATGGGTGCCCTTCAATCCTTAAGTCATGCCCTATAATACTAGACTCCCCCACCATGGGAAACAACTTTGCCACATCCACTCTGTCCATGCCTTTTAACATTCGATAGCCATTGCATTTCCATAGCTGACCTTGTGATTCTGTTTGATATTTATGTTTGTACAAAAAAGAAATTTTTGTATCCACTGAATAGCCTTGCATTCAATGAGAAATTGCTATTCATCCATGTGCAAGTCCCAGAATATGGCACTGGCTTTGAATGGAAATGGAAACTTCTGGGCTCTTCCTTAGGACTTTCCAAAAAGTTGTGACCCCAAGGTTCCAAACCGTTGTGTTTTTTTTTACATTAAGGAGGTTTTGAGGATATCTTGAATCTTCTCTTTTCACTTGAGAGTATTTGGAATAGAATCTACCGGTAATTAGGGTGACTTGTATAGGGAATGTGATTTCACAAAGTAGTTGTAATGTAGTGGAATTGGAAAAATATAAAGTGGGATTTTTTTTGTATGAGTCATGAGACATTACTAATATCCTAATTACTATTGATAAGGTATTGGAGCAACTTGGGGCTCAACACGGACAAGTCACCAGAACCTGATGGGCTGCATGCTGAGGTTTTAAAGGACATTTCCTGCAGCGATAGTGGACCCATTGTTTTTTTTAATTCACTAAACTTCAGGACTGATACCTGGTACCAGTTTTCTCCAATGAACTACATGAAAAGCCAACTTTGAGAAATCTGTGGAAAACATCACTGTAATAGTGGTGCATTTTGGATGCAGTATGTTAAAGTGAGCAATAATTGATTTAAGAAATTGAACTGAGTAGAATATATTTCATTAAAACTGGTATTCTTTACAATTCTTAATTGATACATAACAATGACCTCTCATCAAGAAAGCAATACAGTATTTGTTGTAATAGTCATTTGCCTTTTAATGTAAGCTTCTATTCCACCTTTTTAATTTTGTTTCAGTCATAATAATAATACAATCTTTTCACACACCCTTCATCTTGTAATACTTCAGTTATAGAAAAGGCACAAGGAGGCTACAAAGAAATATAGAAGATTTAAGAAGTGGGGAAAAAAGGAATATAGTGGGAAATATGAAATGTTCCTTTTGGCAATAAGAACATTAAACTAGCAAACTTGTGAAATGCAGAGTGATTTGCATAAGGCTCGTATGCACATATAAATAAGGAATGCAATGTGCTCTTTCCAAGCTATCAAATACATAGTGGACATGGCTATTGAATAACCAGACCAACATCAATGTTAAACGATTTGAAGCAGTTTTAGCAAGTAGGCCAGTATTGGAAAAGGTAAAACTAGATCTTTTGTGGTGAGCTGTTGTTTTTGTGGCAATCATAAACACAAGATGATGGTTTGGACTTTAGTGACAGCACTACAACTATTGAGGCTGCTTCCTATCACATCTGAATTTTGTAAAATGCTATGAAGCTTTTGTGTACTTCGACAAAATTTCTGGTGTATACAGGTTTCCCCCGCAATCCAAAGGTAGAGCGTTCCTATGAAACCATTTGTAAACTGAAATGTCATAAAGCGAAGAAACAATTACCATTCATTTATATGGGAAAAATTTTTGAGCATTCTCAGACACAAAAAATAATGTACCAAATCATACTAAATAACACAGAAACCCTAAAATAACACTAATGTATAGTAAAAGCAGGAATGATATGATAAATTACGCCCTATATAAAGTAGAAATATTGTATGTACGGTGTAGTTTCACTTATCAAAATCGGGAAGACAACAAGCCAAAGTCGATTTGGAGAAAAAAATCGGCACGTACACGCATGCGCAAACAACTGTCCACACAAGGTTTCACGGTCATTGTAGTCTTTCTCAGGGTAAACACACATATAAAGCGGGCATCTTTTTTCCATAAAAGCGAAAATCCTCTTTGGTTAGCGAAAACAGGTACTAATGTAGGTCTTTTGTAACAGCGAGTTGTCGTAAAGCGAATGTTCGAAAAACGGGGGACACCTGTATAGTGAAGATGTCTGATGTAACCTTGATTAAGAGCATGAATTATTACACTAGAAAAATCATAATTGAGAAATAAGTCCTTCAATTTGAAGTAAAAGACTTTGAATAGTCATGCATTCTGTTCAATTGCAGTTTTCAAATATGATGCAACTAAAATTTAACATTAGAATTTTACATTAGCAAATTTCCCTTGTTGAGAGGAACTTCTTTAATCCATCCTCTTTAAACGTTTTACCTATGATAGATATCCTCGAATCTTATCCATTGATCATTTTCTTAGTTTGGATGATATCGTAGAAATATGCATTTAATTAGATTGTCATGATATTGGTAAAATTACAAATGGTTAATCTCTGCTTCCATATTCCATCTTGTAAAGTTTAATGTGAAATATCATCACGTCATATGAATAAATTAATCTTTTTTTTAAATTTATAGGTCTGAAGGCTGGAGGAGCCTCCACTGGTGGCCCTGGAAACACGTTCCATTACACTTTTCATGGTGATCCACATGCTACCTTTGCATCCTTCTTTGGTGGGTCAAGTCCCTTTGATATTTTCTTTGGTACTCAAGGACGCTCCAGTAGAATGGCTAATGGCTTTGGACATGAAGACATGGACATTGATGATGATGATGATCATGATCCCTTCAATGAATTTAATCATTTTGGTTTTAATGGAATGAATGGATTTAATCGACGGCATCCAGACTCTCTCCATACTCGAAGGAAGGTGCAGGATCCTCCAGTAATTCATGAACTTAGAGTATCCCTTGAAGAAATCTATCATGGTTGTACCAAAAGAATGAAGATCACACGTAGACGATTGAACCCAGATGGCCGAACCACAAGGACTGAAGACAAGATTCTGAATGTTGTTATTAAAAGAGGTTGGAAAGAGGGCACAAAGATCACATTTCCAAGGGAAGGTGATGAAACACCAACCAACATCCCAGCTGATATAGTCTTTATTCTGAAAGATAAACCTCATCTTCGTTTCAAGAGGGATGGATCCAATGTAGTTTATGTAGCCAAGATCACTCTTAGAGAGGTAGGTAAAATAAGTTTCTATTATTTCCTCGGGACTAATTTATTTGTGTTTTTTTGTTACCTGATATCACTACAGAAGATTAGCTTCAAGATAATATAATGCATCTTTTTGTGTGCTGTGTATTCCAGTTAGTTTTTTTAAAAAGACAAATGTGAAATAGAAATGGATAGGCTTCCACATGCCTATAAAATTAATTTCTGTGCATAGGGGAACTCTCTGGGAACTAGAGAGGTACCCTGTGCAAAATGTCCTTAAATAATTTACAAGTCAACTGCACTGAAATAACTTAAAGTACCTTTGCAAATAGTGGTGAAATTCTAGGTTCATGAATTTCACAATTCTATGTAGTTTATGCTATATGTGATCATTTGCTCCTGCTTAGTACAAAAATTTTGGAGTATGTGTAATTTCATTTATCCAACATAAAATGATTTGGTGTTATGTCAGGTGCATTTATCACTTAAATAAATACAGTAGATGATGTAAACATGACATTTAAAAAAAAGTTACTTCAGGGAAAGTTTAGACTGGGTAGTATACATGGGAATAGAACATATTGAATCAAGAACTTTCTCAGCTCAATATCAGTGAAAGAACATTTTTTTTTCCAAAAGATGTGGCAACAACCATTACTGAAGTATTAATCCAGCACCAACAGAAGTTTACAATGGAAATTGGAAACAGACTTTTGGAAATTGGAGTATAATTAGTAGTATGTAGGCCTCCGTTAGTCTCGATAGACCATGGATTTGCACCTTGGAAAGTTTCCAGGGCGTAAGCCTGGGCAAGGTTTTTTTTATGGAAGACCGGCAGTTGCCCAAGCTGCAAGTCTCCCCTCTCCATGCCACCAATGTTGTCCAAGGGAAGGGCATTAGGACCCATACAGCTTGGCGCCGGTGTCATCGCAGAGCAATGTGTGGTTAAGTGCCTTGCTCAAGGACACACACGCAGCCTCAGCCAAGGCTCGAACTAGTGACCTTTAGATAACTAGACGAACGCCTTAACCACTTGGCCACGCGTGAACTATAGTTAGTATTGTATAGCAGATCTCCCTGGCAGACTGAAAAAACACCTTATGTTTTGAAATTGGTGGTAGGATGTCTTGAAAGATACAATAAACAGAACAGGAATATTGGTATAAAAATAAATTTGGGCATGAAACATTGTTTAATGTGGAGAAACAATCTATTTGAATTGGGCACATTGCAAGAACCTTAACACAGGTCATTGGAAATTAGCCATGACTGGGAGATTTATAAACATATGTGATTCTGTAGGTGCTGGAAATCCAGAGTAACGCGCACAAAATAACTGGAGAAACTCAGCAACTCGGATTCAGATTCAGTTTATTGTCATTTAGAAACCACAAATGCAATGCAGTTAAAAAATGAGACAATGTTCCTCCAGAATGTTATCACAAAGATGCATGAAAAAACAGACTACCCAGAAAATCTACATAACGTTTGGCAATCCCCAATCCAGAGTCCGGAGAGGCTGCTGCGTATTAATATCGCGCTACTGTCTAGCGCATTCCCCAGAAAGGAGCTCCAATCCCACCAGACAAACAAGACCAAAACCTAAAGCTACAAGACCTGCACAAAACCACATAATTACAACATATAGTTACAACAGTACAAACAATAACATAATTGATAAAAAATAGACCATGGGCACAGTAAAAATAGTCCAAAGATGCCAAAAGACTATTAGTTTGAAAGAAACCACCACATAGTTTCCAGAAGTCCCCAGGGTCCCAACAGACTCTTAAGAGACAACAGACTCGTCCTCTCACGCCGCCGGCAGAAGGGAATACCCCCGCTATGGACCTCCACGGCGCCGCCCGACCCAGCCTCGCAGACGCAGCACACAGCGAAAGCTCCATCGAACCCAGCCTCGCAGAAACGGCACACAGTGAAAGCGACCTGATGGCAGCGGACCGTCGCAGAGTCCGTCGAACCTCCGAGCCTCCAATCATCCCCTCCGGCACAGCTTCTCCGAGCACCATCCTCCGTCGAGCGTATTAAGACGGCCCCACCAACAGCCATCAGCAACGCGACCCTGAGGACTGGGGGCCTGTTCTTCCCAGCAGAGACCCGGACTTCACAGCAGCAGCAGCAGTAATGAAGAAGGTCTTCCTGAGATTTTCAGATATTCCTCCGTACTCCCACGTCCGTTTTTCATCAGATTACGATTGCTCACAGCACCCCGCTTCACAAATAACAGATAATCAGCTCTGGAGTGGCCGCTGCAAGCTGCATCGCGCCACCATCTTGGAATCTTGCTGTGCAGAGGGACTTGGGAGTGCTTGTGCATGAATCACTAAAGGTTAGTTTGCAGTTGCAGCAGGCTATCAAGAAGGCAAATGAAATGTTGGCCTTCATTGCCAGAGGAATTGAATCTCAGGCAGCATCTATGGAAATGTATGAACAATTGATGTTTCGGGCTGAAACCCTTCATCCATCCTGACGTGCTGAGTTCCTCCAGCTTTTTGTGTATGTATTGATCAGGAAATTTATGTTGGTTTCCTTTTGCAAATGCCCTTTCTTTAAAACTGGTTAATGGGATAAACCCAGCTATCTGCATGCAAGCATGTATTATTAAATACATACACACACACACATACCTTCTCAATCATCATGTGCATCCTTGCCTTAAACAAAGGAAGTAGAGAGCAAGCCCCTTCCAAGCGCTATTTTATACACCCAGGATATTTGAAACTAGACACCAGGCATCTATCCAATGGAAAAAGCAGCTGCAGTTTCTAAACTAACCAATCCCAATAGAAGTGACTTTCAACAATCAGAATAAGGAACACCCCCACAGGACATATATATATTCAGTGGCCAAACATCCAGAATAGGGAAGAAATGTGATCAAAGTGACATTGACTGGAGTGATTGTTGGTGCCATACGGGGTGTTTTGAGTATTTCCTAGGACCTTCATGTATAAGTCTCTAGAGTGGGATCCCAACCTGGGGTCCACGGACTCCTTGATTAATTGTAGGGGTTATGACATAAAAAAAGAGTCTAGAGTATGATGCACATTAATGATCTAGGAGAGGTGACCAAGTGTAGTGTATCTAAGTTTGCTCACGATACTAAATTGAGGGGAAAAGCAAATTGTGGAGAAGATACGGAGAGTCGGCAGAGAGATAAGTTAAGTGAGTGGGCAAGGGTCTGGCAGATGGAGTACAATGTCGGTAAATGCAAGGTCATCCACTTTGGAAGGAAAAATGAAAGAGATTATTATTTAAATAGTAAAAAATTGCAGCATGCTGCTGTGCAGAGGGACTTGGGAGTGCTTGTGGATGAATCACAAATGGTTGGTTTGCAGGTGCAGCAGGCTATCAAGAAGGCAAATGGAATGTTGGCCTTCATTGCCAGAGGAATTGAATTTTAGAGCAGGGAGGTTATGCTGCAACTGTACAGGGTACTGGTGAGACTGCATCTGGAGTACTGCATGCAGTTCTGGTCTCCTTACTTGTGGAAGGATATACTGGCTTTGGAGGCGGTGCAGAGGAGGTTCACCACGTTGATTCCAGAGATGAGGGGGTTAAACTATGAGGAGAGATTGAGTTGCCTAGGACTGTACTCGCTAAAATTAAGAACAATGAGAGGAGATCTTATAGAAACACATAAAATTTATGAAAGGGATAGATGAGATCAAGGCAGGAAAGTTGTTTCCACTGGTGGGTGAGATTAGAACTAGATGACATAGCCACAGGAGCACTCTGGGGAGTAAATTTAGGATGGAGATGAGGAGGAACTGCTTTTCCCAGTGAGTGGTGAATCTGTGGAATTCTCTGCCAAATGAAACGGTGGAGGCTACCTCAGTAAATCTATTTAAGACAAGGTTGGATAGATTTTTGCATAATAAGGGGATTAAGAGTTATGGGGAAAAGGTAAGTAGATGGAGATGAATCCAAAGCCAGATCAGCCATGATCTTATTGAATGGCGGAGCTCAATGGGCCAGATGCCTAGTCCTGCTCTTATTTCTTATATTCTTATGTTCTTATTATGAGTTTACAGAGAATGGTGCAAAAAAACAAAGCCATGCAGTGAGCTGTAGTTTTGTGGGCAAAAGCACCTTGCGATTGAGAGAGGTCAGAGGGGAATGGCCAGAATGGCTGAGAGGATGGTAACAGTAGTTCAATAACAGTGGCGTGTAGAAGAGCATCTCTGCATAACACGTCGAAACTTGAAGTGGATGGGCTACAGCAGCAGAAGGTCATCTACATTGTACATCTACAATGTAGATGGTCATCTACATCTACATTCCCTCATGCTAATCCTCATGCAAATCAAATAGATTGCCACTCTAGTGCAAGGTCTGGCAAGTGATACAGAAAGCACTCTCTGCGAATAGATATATTAATCATGTAATGTGTCAATAATCTAAAGTCAGCACATCCTTGACTTGTGTGTCTATATGATACTGAGATTGACTGACTTGGGCAGCTAAGTGCTAGCAATTTCCTTTGGAGCCACCAAAGTTCCGATATATTTATAATTGGAGTATGTGTATGTCACCATATACTATTGAGATTCATTTTCTTGCAGGCATTCACAGTGGAACAAAGAAACACGATTGAATTGATGAAATACTACACACAAAGACAGACCACCAATGTGCAAATTTTAAAAATCAAATAATAAATAAATAAAACTGAGAGCATGAGTAGTAGAGTCAATGAAGGTGTGTCTATAGGTTGTGGAATCAATTCATTGTTAAGATGCCCACTCTGGCTTTGGAGCCTGATGGCTGAAGGGTAATAACTGTTCCTGAACCTGGTGGTGTGGGTCTGAGTCACCTGTACCACCTCCCCAATGGCAGCAGTGAGAAGAGAGCATGGCCTGGATGGTGTGGTCCATGATGATGGATGCTGCTCTCTCTGGTAAATGTGCACAGTGGTGGGGTAGAGCTTTTACTGTGACAGGGCTCTATCCCTTGATTCGTCTCATTGCAACATTAAAAATTACCCAAGAATCTTGCACCATGTATGGTTTACGTCAGCACATAAAGATCAATATGAATAACCTGCCATAGTCAATCGGGTTCCTCTTGGGTAGCTAGAACAGCTGCTATTAAAACTTCCTTTGCACATTCCATTCCCGTTCTTTCATAGACCTGCACCACCTCCATGCTTTCTGCATCTAGCACAACATCAGTGACAGATTGACCATCCATCCTCCTCCCAAATCATCTGCTTTATTGTGCAGCCCTCTTAGATTGTCTGATTTGTGTCAGACTTGATCATTCCTAGGCAAAGGGTTTAGGCAGGAACGGGGTACTGATTGTGAATGATCAGCCATGATCAGATTGAATGGCGGTGCAGGCTCAAAGGGCCGAATGGCCTACTCCTGCACCTATTGTCTATTGTCTGTTGTTTAGTAATAGATCTGTACCTGTAGTTACCTTAAATCTCAATTTCTATCCTGTTCTCTTCTTCTCTCCTCACTGTACAGTCCTTCTGAAAACCCAAACATTAAGTTCCATAGAGACCAGGTTTAAATTCTCCCATTCCTTTATCATGGTCTTGACATCTATTGCTTATTTATAATAATTATTATTTCTTCTTTTTGTATTTTGCTCAGTTTGTTGTCTTCTGCACTCTGGTTTAACACCATAGTTGGGCAGTCTTTCATTGTCTCTGTTATGGTTATTATTCTATAGATTTATTGAGTATGCCCAAAAGAAGATGAATCTCCAGGTTGTATACGGTGATATATATGTACTTTGATTATAAAGTTTACTTTGAACTTTGAGATTTGAATTCATATCAAAAAAGTGCAGGCTACTGAATACTATCTCAGTAATTTAATTACTATATATTAGGGGAAGGTATGACGAAACAGAAATGATGGAGAGAGGTGGCAAGCATAAGGATTTAAGGTACTAGGGCATGAAATGTGGGTTGTTAGCTCCAGAATATTTCATTTTTGAAATGGTAAATAAAAATGATTTTTACCATCTGAACAGTTGGGCTTGGAGTGAAGGCAGAAGTTGCTGTGCCTTCTGTACTTGACAGTGTGAAAGATTTGGCAACCCAAACTTTGAACTGAGTTTAAATTCCAGCAACACAATTGGGAAGTAACTAAGCGAATCTGAAATAAATCCTGGTGTCAATGAAACTCCTCATCTGGGTGAGCTGTACAGCATTGTTGCCTCTCAGCTTCAGTTGTGACATCAGATGCTATCTCTTTGAAGTTTGCATTTTCTCTGTTCACTGACTACATGGTTTCCTCCAATTAGTGTAATTTAGTGGCAAAAGAATCAGAAGGGTGTTTTGTGTGTTGGGTATAGGGCAAGTGAAAACATAGAACAGTACAACACAGTAGGGACCCTTTGGCCCACGATATAGTGCTCTCCTTTAAACTATTCCACAATCATTCTATTCGTTCCCTCCTACATAGTTCGTAACCTTCAATTTTGATTTCATCCATGTACCTATGTAAGAGTCTTTTAAATGTCCCTAATGTATCTGCTTTTACCACCATCCCCAGCGGTATGTTTCTGGCACCTGCCATTCTGTTTTTTTTTTAAAAACTATCCCTGACATCTCCCTTAGACATTCCTCCCCACGCAAAGCACAGTTCTGGTATTAGCCACTGCATCTCTGGAGGGAAAAATGTGCTGCCTGTCCACTCCATTGATGCATGTTATAATTTATACACTTCTCTCAAGTCTATGTGAATAATTTGAAACTACAAGTTTGTTTCACTAGTATCCTGCCTGGAGTCAGTGAACTAAATGGCTGCTTCTTGCATTGTTATAAGTACTGGATTGTAATTCAGAAACCAGTGTATATCATGAGCAACACACACACACAAAATAAGACAGAGAAACAATTTATACCATGTAGTTTGTGAGGAGCGGGCCATGCCTCACAGCCTGATTAAGTTTTTCAAGGAGGTGACAAAGCAAATTGATGGAAGTAGAGTGGTGAATGTGGTGTTTGATGAATTTTAGTAAGACATTTGACAAGGTTCCCCATGGCAAGCTCATCCAGAAAGTTCAGAGGCATGGGACCTATTGAAACTTGGCTGTTTGGATTCAGAATTTGCTTGTCCGTAAAAGGCAGAGGTTAGTTGTTGGAGCAAATGCTGCTTGGAGGTAACTGACTAGTGGTGTTCTACAGGAATCTGTCCTGGGATCCCTACTCTTTGTGATTCTAATAAAAGACAGGTAAAGAAGTGGAAGAGTACAGCACAATATGGACCCTTTAGCCCACATTATAGTGCTCTCCTTTAAACCAATTCCACAATCATTCTATTCCTTCCCTCCTAGATAGTTCATAACCCTCAATTTTGATTTCATCCATGTACCTATGTAAGAGTCTTTTAAATGTCCCTAATGTATCTGCTTAGATACATTAGGGACAGATTATACAAAGATGATATGAAGGTTGGTGGTGTTGTGAATAGCATGGAATGTTGTAGGTTACAAGGGGGTGCAGAGCTGGGTGGAGAAACAGCAGATGGACTTCAATCCAGAAAACTGTAATGATACACTTCAGATGATCAAACTTGAAGACAAAGTTCAAAGTTAATGACAAGAGTCTTACCAGTTTAGAGAAACAGTTCAAGTTCATACATTCCTCTAAGTTGTCATGCAAGCTGATAGGAAGGTTGAGAAGGCATGTGATGCATTGACAGACAGACATACTTTGTTGATCCCGAGGGAAATTGGGTTTCGTTGCAGCCGCACCAACCAAGAATAGTGTAGAAATATAGCAATATAAAACCATAAATAAATAATAATGTAAATTATGCCAATTGGAAATAAATCCAGGACCAGCCTATTGGCTCAGGGTGTCTGACATTCTGAGGGAGGAGTTGTAAAGTTCGATGGCCACAGGCAGGAATGACAGGCGCGAGATGCTCAGTGTTGCATCTCGGTGGAATGAGTCTCTGGCTGAATGTACTCCTGTGCCTAACCAGAGGACATCCATTTAAGGTAAGTAGATAAAATTTTAGGGGTATGTCAGAAGCAGATTCTGTACACTGTGTGGTAAGTGCCGTGAACACACTGCCAGGGATGGTGGTAGAGACATTTAAGAGACTCTTGGATAGGCACATGGATGTAAGGAAAAAAATATGGGTTATGGTCTGTCAGATGGATGTAGATTTATATAAGACAGCACAACACTGTGGGCCAGAGGACCTGTTCTATGTACCGTAGATTCCGGACTACAGAGCGCACCTGATTAAAAGCCGCTGGCTCTAATTTTAGAAATAAAATCATTTTTTTAATTATACAGGCCGCATCGGATTTTAGGCCGCACCGAATTTCCGGCGGAACGGATTTTCGGCGCACTGGATTTTCGGCCGCTTGTAATATGAGATATTTACACAGAAAGATATTACACGTGTTGGGCTTCAAATTCTGCCCTGTGTTCGTTTTGGAAGAGAGACAACCAACACCGGATTACAGTGCAGCGTGGCTTTATTGCAGAACGCGTTTTGCCTTCCCCTTACATTCTGCTCTTATTTATACTCCTTTTTCCCCCAAACCAAACCCTCGCTACACATATTTGGTAAGGCTAAACTTTGTTATACCTACCGGTATTTGGTAACATCGGACACTTGTGTCCTTATTGGCCCGATACCATTCACACACGAGTTTTACTGTTTTTTTGTTTACTGAATCGCTAGCAGTTTCGGTGCAGCGGAATCCTCAGTTTCGCTCCCTCCCTCCCTTGTACTGCTGTCTAATATCACGTGAGCCATTCCTGACCTGAAGCGGCAGTCCCAAATTAAATCTCCACCGTCTCACCATCGATTCATGTATGCCAAGATTACGCGCAGCAGCTCGATTTCCTTGTTCAACCGCCAGATTGATTGCCTTTAACTTAAAAGCTGCATCATATGCTTTTCTTCGAGTGTTTTCCATGTTGATGAGGGTGAGTACAAATGGCTGATTTACAATAATTTGTGAAGTGCGCTTGATTTATCGTACAATTTCATTGGACCTCTGTGAACTACTCATCAATTTTATTGGTCTACTGTTACGAGGCAAAATGTTTTGGCGGCATGGGAAAAAACTTTCTATTAGCCGCACCTTATTATAAGCCGCTATGTTCAATGCTGTTCAAAGCATGGGGAAAAAGTAGCGGCTTATAATCCGACATCTACGGTACTTTGAAATGTTGTAGCCTTCGCATTCTGGCCTACCTGATTCTTAAGCCCATTATCCCTACTGAGACATAGGCTGCCAACAGCAGCTCACTAAAATCCTTTGTCCTGGGCTAGTCTTTCAGTTTTTCTCAGGTGTAGCCCAGCTTCTCGGTATATTCTTCCTATCCCAGGGATGAGGTTTCTGGAACTGCTGTTGGCATTTCAGTAACACTGGGCTTTTACAGGATGGGGCTACTAACCCCATGTCCAACCCTCCTCCTCTTGCAGTCATGCTTGGGACGGCCCATGTCAGAGTTTACAGTCTTGTACTCTGCATATTTATGCAAGTTGCATTTTTATTTAAGAATAACTTTACTAAAAAAAAACTTTTTTTTGTTTTCCTCGTATACTGGAAATTTGACTAGCTCAGCTTTGATTTGTGTTGAAACCAGACTGTCCCTCTCTCTCATGTTAAACTTGTACACCTTGATTTTGACATTCCACTGAGTGTACCTGCAGTACAAAATCAGACTGATAAATCACAATTTGAAATAATTGCAAACTGGGCTGAGGACTTATCCTAACATAGATGATCTGTAATTCTAAATTCAAACATCATTTGTAAAGGATTTTGGAAGTTAATAATTTTATATTTTGTTCATGCTAATTTAGTGTTGCTTATTTGCCCCACAACTTTCAATTGTCTTCCACGTTTACCTCTTTTGAAATAGTCATACAGCACCGATTATAGGCCCTTCAGCCCAACTGGTCCATGCCAACTAATATTCCCATCTAAGCTAGTAATTTGCCTGTGTTTGACCCACATACCTACCTCTAAGCCTTTTGTACCAATTTATTTCAACTGCATGTCAAGGAAATGTGAGTGATGGCTTATTACATGTCGCAACCATTAGGTGTTGAGCAGTAGGCAGTTTAGCTAATTGTTTCTCACTCATTTCCAGAGAATTTGTTACTTAGCTAGATGCTTGATCAGGTTTTGCTGCCTTTCTGTGTCAGTTTCAAAGTTCATTGCCTGTCACCATATTTGCTGGTCACTGAAAATAGATTTGCCTTTTTTGCCAAAGAATTGCTGATGCCAACTGTGGTCAGCAAACATCCCCTTTACTGGATAGTATGCTCTCTACCAAAAGCACAGTAACTGCTTCTGTCTAAGCTTGATTTTTTTAAAAACTGATCCTTCAAAATAATACTGTTACAGGTTTCCCCTGCTATCCGAAGGTAGAGCGTTCCTATGATGCAGTTCTTAAGCCGGAACGTCGTAAAGTGAATAAGCAATGACTATTTATTTGTATGGGAAAAATTTGTGAGTATTCCCAGACCCAAAAAATAACCTACAAAATCATGCCAAATAACACATAAAACCTAAAATAACAGTAACATAGTAAAAGCAGGAATGATATGATAAATACACAGCCTATATAAAGAAGAAATACTTTTCTGCAATCATTGCAGCATTCTGTAGCATAGTGAAAATCTCACGCAAGCAGTCTCTCCAGTAATCTTTAAGCTATGAAGCTGCCAAAACATACTAAATAACACATAAAAATACATAGCCTATATAAAGTAGAAATAATGTATGTATAGCGTAGTTTCACTTACCAGAATCAGGAAGACAGCGAGCACACTGATGATGGTGTGTTAGGCTGAGTCGTCGGAGGTTGGGGTGGTGGGAGGTACAGGAGACTGGGGTGTCATCTCTCCGTCGTCTGTTTCCATCAGGGCAGGCAGGTCACTAATGTCTTCTATGTCTGCCTGCCTCAATGTCGAAGGTCAAGGTTCGTCATCTGCTATGGCTAATGTGGAAGGCTTGAAAAACGATAGTATGCTTGACTGCTTAGCCTCACACATTTTTCTATCATACATTTCTTTGTAAGCACTCAAACCATCCTCCAAATATGCCCTAAACCTACGTACCCTTTCAAAATTAAAGTCATACTTTTCTGCAATCATTGCAGAAAATCCACAGTCAATTCCTTGGTCTTTCTGATATCAAGGTTGTTGTTCCAGTGATGATCGTCAGCGAAGAAGTGATGTTATTTCCAATCTGCATCGACAGTGCTCTCCCGATTAGGAAGTCAAAGATTCAGTTGCAGGGGAAGGTACAGAGGCCCAGGTTTTGAAGCTTCTTGATAAGAACTGAGGGTATGATTGTGTTGAATACTGAGCTGTAATCAATAAACAGCAGCCTGACGAAGGTGTTGCTGTTGCCCAGTATTTATTCTCAGCTTGTTCCCCAAAAATACAGGATTTTGCTCTTTGTGCACATTAAAACTGGTTTTAAAACAGACCAGGGATATATATGTGACCTAAAAAGTTGGTTAGGTATGTTTCTGTCTTAAATTTTGTAAGTATTGGAACATCATACAATAAGTAGTTCCTACAATTTGCAATCTCAGTCAGGATTGTTCATTGTATAAAATGAGTCAGAAGTAGGATTTTTGTTATTACAAAGCATCCATGTAAATAGAGTTGAGGTTTGGATCATGAAGCTTAACAAAAGGGTAAAAGCAGAACATGGGATGTGTAGAAAGCTGGTAGTACTGTACACATGTCCTCTGTTTGATGGTTTCTAGTAGTGGGATGCCCTGCATCTATGTTTTTGTTTATGAATTTTTATTCAATTCCTACTTGTGCTATATTGCGGTTGGTGAAACAGACTGGTGTTTTCTTTCTTGTTGTGTATAGTATTTATTCTAAAATATAATTGTGCAGTATATCAATAATGTAAAGTGGGTAAGGGCAAAACTGACAATTAATCTGAATGTATTGGTGGTTGGGTGGTGGTTGGGTGGTGATTGCCTTCACTTCTGTTCTATATCAGAATCTGCTTTATTACCACTGAAATGTTTTGTGAACTTTATGCAAGACAGAAAATTTTGTATAAGTTGCAATAATAAATAAATAGGACAAAAGTGGAATCATACGATAGTGTTCATGGGCTATTCAGAAATCTGAAGGCAGAGAAGTTTTTCCTAAAACAAGGAGAGTGGGACCTCAGGCTCCTGTACCTCCTCCCTGATGGTAGTAATAAGAAGAGGGCATGTCCCAGGTAGTGAGGGTTTGGCATGATGGATGCCGACTTCTCAAGACACCGCCATTTGTAGATGTTCTCAATGGTGGAAAGGGTTGTGCCCATGATGGAGCTGGCTGAGTTTACAGCCCTCTGCTACCTCTTGTGATCCTGTGCATTGGAGCTTCTGTATTAGGCACTGATGCAACCATTTAGAATGCTGTCCAAGATACATTTATAAAATATTACTAGAGTCTTTGGTGGCATATGTACCAAATCTCCTCAAAGTCCAAGTGAAGTATAGTCACTAGCGTGCCGCCTTCATGATTACATCAGTGTTTTGGGCCCAGGATGGATCCTTTGAGATGTTGGAGGCGGATACAATAGGGTCTTTTAAGAGACTCATAGATGGGTACGTGGAGCTTAGAGAAAATACAGGGCGATGCAATAGGGAAATTCTAGGTAGTTTCTAGAGTAGGTTGCATGGTCGGCACAACATTGTGGGCCAAAGGGCCTGTAATGTGCTGTAGTTGTCTATGTTCTATGAACTTGAAACTGCTCACCCTTTCTACCATTAACCATTTAATGAGGATTGGTGTATTTATTTTCCCTGACTACCCCTTCCTGAAGTCCACAATCTATTCCTTAGTCTTGCTAATTGAATGCAAAGTTGTCATTGCAGCACCACTCAACCAGTCAACCTATCTCCCTACTTGTCACCATTTGAAATTCTGCCAAAAACAGTAGTGACTTTGGCAAGTTTATAGATGGTGTTTGAGCGGTCCCTAGCCACACAGTCATGAGGATAGAACAGTGGGCTAAGGTCAAAGACAGAGTTTCAGAGAGTTACCAGATGCTGTGTGGATTCGCAGATGTGTAGTTTTATTCTCCCTCTCAAAGCATCTCACTCTGCCTTGAAACATTCAAGTGACCATAATCCTTAACTTTTGGTAGGTTTAAGATACATAAATACTTTGATCCCCAAAGGAAATTACAGTGTCACAGTAGCTTTACAAGTGTATAGATATACAATGTTAAAAGAGAAGTAAGGAGAATAAATTTTTTTAAAAAAGTTACCATAAACAGTCTAACAGGAGGGGCTCATCACTTCCCCAGCTATAGGTTGACTCATTATAGAGCCTTATAGTCGAGGGTAAAAATGAGGGTAGGATTCATTCTATCTTGTATAAAAATAAGTGTTTTGATTTCTTTACTAAATACTTGCTTCTGAGACACAAAACTTTGGATTCAAATTGGATAATTCATGATTTCTCACTTGGGAAATCATAAAATCAAGCATTGCAAAACTTTAAATAAACATGGGAAACAACTGCTTTTCCAGTGTATTCCTCCAAAATTTCCAAAAAATTACTTGGTTATTTTCTTTTTGTGTGTGTGAAGTTACAGTGAACAAGTTGTCTGCCATTCTTGGCTATATTATGGCATAGTATCTCATGGCTATTAAATGCTCAAGTCAAGTCAAGTTGCTTTTTATTGTCATTTCGACCATAAACTGTTGGTACAGTACACAGTAAAAACGAAATAACGTTCCTCCAGGACCATGGTGCTACATGAAACAACACAAAACTACACCAGATTACAGACCAGATAGGACTCCATAAAGTGCACAAAACAGTGGAGGGCAGTACAATAATTAATTAATTAATAATAAACAAGACATTAGGCACAGTAGAGGACAAATTACAATATTATAATAATAAATGATGTAGATGTCAGTCCAGGCTCTGGGTATTGAGGAGTCTGATAGCTTGGGGGAAGAAACTGTTGCACAGTCTGGTAGTGAGAGCCCGAATGCTTTGGTGCCTTTTGCCAGACGGCAGGAGGGAAAAGAGTTTGTGTGTGGGGTGTGTGGAGTCCTTCACAATACTGTTAGCTTTGCAGGTGCAGCATGTGGTGTAAATGTCTGTAATGGTGGGAAGAGAGACCCTGATGATCTTCTCAGCTGACCTCACTATCTGCTGCAGGGTCTTGCGATCCGAGATGGTGCAATTTCCGAACCAGGCAGTGATGCAGCTGCCCAGGATGCTCTTGATACATCCTCTGTAGAATGTGGTGAGGATGGGGGGTGGGAGATGGACTTTCCTCAGCCTTCGCAGAAAGTAGAGGCGCTGAATATCTACAGGAAATTCCAAAAGGGATTTTCAAGCTTCATTACCTAAATTCCAGACTGGTTAAGACAGAGCTGCAAAATGGTGGTGCAGTAATGTAGCAGTTAGCACATCACTTTACAGTGCCAGCTGTGAGATTGAGGTTCAGATCCCACCACTGTCTGTCTATAAGTAGTTTGTGTGATGTCACATTTTACCTGGTTGCAGTGGATGACCATGACTACTTCTGTGCCTCGTCATGCCCTTCGCTCGCCACGTAGCGTTACAGAACTGCCTTCCTGGCCATTAGATCTCACCAGGACATGAAACCCGTCAGCTACCCTCACCTGGTTTACCCCACCTGCTGAAGTGCTGTATTGGGATATAGTGGTTGTAACATGCAGCTACTTGGAGCCACAGGTGAGAGCTGAGTCCCCAGTGGAGACTAAAGTTAACATTCAAAAGGATTATCAATACCCTAATTCTTTGTAGCTTCTAACTTGTTGAAGTGAAATCGTTTCATTTTTCACTCCCAGCATTCACTCCCACTGAATGCTTAAAACCACAGTGAGCGAAACCATTCTGAATTCTCTCACTGCTTATTTCTTGCCAGTTATCAGTAACAAAAATCACTGCTTTTTGAATACAAACACATGCAACTGACGCTATTTAAAAACTTCACTCTAAGCACAGTGTAGAATCTAATGGCCATATGTGCATGTGACTGACGCTAGTTCAGCAATAGTCTTCTACCTCAGTTAATCAGCATATTGTCCCAAATAAACAAAGGGAAATCTTGCCTATTTTCGTGATTTGTGTTTGTTCTTTGAGTTGTCCCAAGTGAGCGGGTGCCCTGATTAACCAATGTCCTAATTAAGTAGAATCCACTGTAACATTTATTTGACTTTCAGAAAGCCTTTGCTAATATGTATTTTATGGAGTTACCTAGAATCCTGTGATCAATAGGAACTATGAACGCTTACTGATTGGTTCCAATACTGAAACCATAGGTTCTCATAATATTTGTCCTTCTCACTGGAAGCATGTTACTATTATCTTCAAAGTTTGATCCTGAGTTACTTACTGTTCACTGTCTTTGTAAATGACCTGAGACATTGTGCCAACACAGTCCATGCAGAAATTAATACAAGATTCAAATAAAATGTAAGAAAATTAAGGTGCTGGGGAAAGTTTTGGATGTATTTGGGTACTGTATGAGTGAGGCTGTACAGAATTTTGGAACTGCAGCTTTTTACTTAGTAAGTTGCTGGTCAGATCACTTCCAGAGTCCACTGTTGTGTTTCACTATCCTGAGTAATATAGTTGTACTTTCCTACCAATGTTGCATCACTGGTTGGTGTCACAAGGAGGGGTCTCAGTATTACTTCAAAATCAAGGACAGTAGTAATCTGAAGTTCACTTTACTGGAAGTTAATAAATATTCAGTCGGATGAAATTTTCAAGATTGAGTATCTTTTTAGATGAGGATTGTTGGATGAATTTTTGTGCGATCATGTAATATACAGATGAATTGTTATAAGTGTTTTACTCAGTAGCAAAAAGTTGAAAATGTGCAGTTGTTACAGTAACTGGGTGCTTTTCTTGTACTTTTTTTCATCTTCCCTCATTCATGGTACTAATCCAATTCAAATTGAAATGAGAACAGAAAAATACAGTATTGTACTCTATGTGCATTGCAGCTTAACGTAGATATTCCTATATTTTGAATAACTATTTCTGAAACTGTCACACTTCTGAAATAGTTATCACAAATACAAACCAGTATTCTCGCAGGCAGTTTTGTTAGAACTGTTGCAGAGGGTTTAGTTTGGAAAGGGAATGGGAACCAGAGTACAGGCCAATTTTGATGACTCTGGGCATGTACTCACTGGAATTTAGAAGAATGAGGGGGGGGGGGGGGTCTCATTTAAGACTTGAGGGCACAGCCCCAGGATAGAGGGGTGTTTATTTAAAACAAATGCAGAGAAATTTCTTTCAGCAGATGGTGTTAAATTTGTGGAATTTGTTACCACGGGCAGCTGTGGAGGTGAGATTGGTGGGTATATTTAAGGCAGAGATTGATAGATTCTTGATTGGTCAAGGCATCAAAGGTTCTGGGGAGAAGACTGGGGAATGGGGCTGAGGGGGGGAGAAAAAGGATCAGCCATGTTTGAATGGCAGAGCAGACTTGATGGGCCAAATGGCCTAATTCTACTCCTATGTCTTATGGTTTTATTTGAAACATAGATTAAAAACAAATTTGTCACCTTCAGATGAATATATTTTGAATTTTGACAATTTATGTCAAGCAATTCTAACTAGGTCAGGAGCTTAAAGAGGCAGATTAGAAAAAGGGACCCAGTTTTCAGAGGAAATAAGAAACAAAATGGGAAATTTCTTCATATTTCAGGGATGCAAGAATTGAATTAGACAAATCATCCTCAAAGCAGATTAACCATACATTGGATATATGGTTGGTAAACCTGACTAAATATGCTTATTCAAAAGATAATTACAAAAGGGGAAAGATCATTTATACTTTATCTGTTGAGAACAATTCTGTCTCTAAAATGATGAAATTATTCAGTGCTTATCGTCTGTACTATTATTTTGAAGCTTAAGTCATTTTGAGTGAAACCAGATAGTCAAAACCAGTGATATTTGGACAGATTAAATTTATACACCATAATTCTTCTACGATAGCTTCACTTGCTGCGGAATCTATTTAATTGTTCCATTTAGGCAGTGAAAGGTTGTATGAGGGCATTATTCAATCATTAAAACATTTAGACATTCGATGGTTTGGCTTCAGATAATTCTCTTTTTCAATGACACAGCCACATTGGAGTTCTGGTCTTCATTGCTTTTGAAGCAATGGGGCCTGATCTTACTGGAACTAACCTATATCTTTTGTTCACAACCCTCCCTCAACCCACTTGTCAGTACTGGTAATTTCCTTTTGTAGCTATATGGCCTCTCAACATTGCTGCATGCCCTTTATGCAAGGTGAAATAAAGCAAGCCACAAGCAGCAAATACACAGCTGATGGCAAAAAGCCAGGTTCCTGTCCATAAGCTACCCTTATGGCTTTCTCAGAGGTCATGCATTTTGACTGTTCTTGATATTTAAAATTAATTATATTTTTACTAACATTTTAACATGTTACAGAAATTTATTTCAAATATTAATAAGTTTGGCGGTGCATCAGCTACCACTGAAAAATCATAATTCAGTCACCAGACTTCAGTCCTGATCTTGGAGACTGTCTACGTGTTCTCCTTTTGACCATGAAGCTTTTCCTCTGAAGTCACTGGTTGCCTCCCACATCCTAAAATGTGCTGATTAGTTGGTTACTGTAAACTGCCTCAAGTACAGGTGGTGGTGGTAGTAGAATCCATGGGAAGTCGATAATGTATGAGAGAACGTGTTACTGGAAAATAGTTAATAGCATAAATTCAATGACCAAATGGCTGGTGCTCATGTTATGAAAAGTATGAAAACCACATCTTTTCATACTTTAGTGAAAATTATCTCCCCTATTTAAATGAATGACACTGTGCTGGATAATCCCACTGAAGATAGCATAAGCTTGAAGAGACCATAAATGTGCTAATGATCCTGACTTTTTTTTAAATTGCCCCACCACAATTTTATGTCCCTGAGTATTATTAACTCACACTTAACTGGATTAAATTCCATGTGCCACATCACTCTCCAACCAATCTGTTTTGCTGCATCTTTAGACAGCCTTTTTGACTAATACAACTCCACCAACCTTCATCCAAACATACAAATAATCTTCACTTTTACCCATGTCATTTCAATTCAAGTTTAATTGTCATTCAATACATGCATGAATATAGACAATAGACAGTAGGTGCAGGTATATGCCATTCGGCCCTTCTAGCCAGCACTGCCATTCACTGTGATCATGGCTGATCATACACAATCAGTACCCCGTTCCTGCCCTCTCCCCATATCCCTTGACTCCGCTATCTATAAGAGCTCTATCTAACTCTCTCTTGAAAGCATCCAGAGACTTGGCCTCCACTGCCTTCTGGGGCAGAGCATTCCACATATCCACCACTCTCTGGGTGAAAAAGTTTTTCCACATCTCTGTTCTAAATGGCCTACCCCTTATTCTTAAACTGTGGCCTCTAGTTCTGGACTCACCCATCAGCGGGAACATGCTTCCTGCCTCCAGCGTGTCCAATCCCTTAATAATCTTATATGTTTCAATCAGATCCACTCTCATCCTTCTAAATTCCTGTGTATACAAGCCCAGTCGCTCCAATCTTTCAACATATGACAGTCCGGCCATTCTGGGAATTAACCTTGTGAACCTACGCTGCACTCCCTCAATAGCAAGAATGTCCTTCTTCAAATTTGGAGACCAAAACTGCACACAATACTCCAGGTGTGGTCTCACCAGGGCCCTGTACAGCTGCAAAAGGACCTCTTTACTCCTATACTCAATTCCTCTTGTTATAAAAGCCAGCATTCTATTAGCTTTCTTCACTGCCTGCTGTACCTGCATGCTTGCTTTCATTGTCTGATGTACAAGAACACCTAGATCTCGTCGTACTTCCCCATTTCCTAACTTGACTCCATTTAGATAGTAATCTGCCTTCCTTGCCACCAAAGTGGATAACCTCACATATATCCACATTAAACTGCATCTGCCATACATTTGCCCACTCACCCAACCTGTCCAAGTCACCCTGCATTCTCATAACATCCTCCTGACATTTCACACTGCCACCCAGCTTTGTGTCATCAGCAAATTTGCTAATGTTACTTTTAATCCCTTCATCTAAATCATTAATGTATATTGTAAACAGCTGCGGTCCCAGCACCGAACCTTGCGGTACCCCACTGGTCACAGCCTGCCATTCCAAAAGGAATCGCTACTCTTCGTTTCCTGTCAGACAGCCAATTTTCAATCCATGTCGGTACTCTGTCCCCAATACCATGTGCCCTAATTTTGCCCACTAATCTCCTATGTGGGACTTTATCAAAAGCTTTCTGGAAGTCCAGGTACACTACATCCACTGGCTCTCCCTTGTCCATTTTTATAGTTACATCCTCAAAAAACTCCAGAAGATTAGTCAAGCGTGATTTTCCCTTCATAAATCCATGCTGACTCAGACTGATCCTTCTACTGCTATCCAAATGTGTCGTAATTTCCTCTTTTATAATTGACTCCAGCATCTTTCCCACCACTGACGTCAGGCTAACCAGTCTATAATTCCCTGTTTTCTCTCTCCCTCCTTTCTTGAAAAGTGGGACAACATTAGTCACCCTCCAATCAGCAGGAACTGTTCCTGAATCTATAGAACTTTGGAAAATGATTACCAATGCATCCACGATTTTTAGAGCCACCTCTTTAAGTACCCTGGGATGCAGACCATCAGGTCCCGGGGACTTATCAGCCTTCAGACTCAACAGTCTATCCAACACTGTTTCTTGCCTAATATAAATTTCCTTCAGTTCATCCTTTACCCTAGTTCCTTTGGCCACTATTACATCTGGGAGATTGTTTGTGTCTTCCCTAGTGAAGACAGATCCAAAGTACCTGTTCAACTCATCTGCCATTTCCTTATACAGCCAAATGAGACAGAGTTACTCCGGGGTCAAGGTGCAAAACACAGTATCAACAGTCACACACAGCACAAAGCAAATATAAAATAGAAAAATACAGCCAAAGTCAAGCCATCCCACATGGCTGAAATCTGCAGATGACACAACAGAGCTTGTCTTCTGCTGAGCAAAAACAGCGGTGGGCAGGGACAGCCTGGAGGCCATGCTGCACCGGTTCCGATGCCTCTCTCCAGGCAGCTGCAAACAAGCAACACCAAGGCTTGAGGTGCAGAGACCAACTGAATACTGCTGAAATCTGCAGCCGACCACAGTAGAGCTTGCCTTCTGCCAAGTGAACACTTGAGGGAAAGAGGGTGTGGGCAGCACTGAGTCCAGTCTGGATGCCGCACCTCACTGTCCCCAGTGAATGTGTTGCCTCTGACATCTCTCACTTGGCCACTGTAAACAGGCGACACCATGGCCTGAGGCCTAGTCCTCGCTACTACTGCCCTGCTCTTGGCCAATTAGTGGATCGAACTTGTGATATTCCACATTAACAATGTCCAAAAGGGTCTTGCAATCACTAGAAGAGTGACCGCTATTAGACTGTAGGCCTCCTTCAACTCAAGCAGCAGCACAATGCACAGTACTTTCATGTTCTTAAGATTCAGCAGGATCTTGTGATCATTAAAAATACATTTAAATATTCAATGACCACTTTATTAGGTACACCTACATAACTGCTTGATAATTCAGCTAATCATGGTGGCAGCAATTCAAAGCATAAAAGCATGCAGGCATGATCAAGAGGATTAATCGTTGTTCAGACTAAGTATCAGAAGGGGAAGAAATGTGATCTAAGTGGCTTTGATCATGGAATGAATAGTGCCAGCTGGAGTGGCTTGAGTATCTCAGAAATTCCTAATCTCTTTGGATTTTCATGCACAATAGTCTCTTGAGTTTACAGAATGGTGCGAGAGCTAAAAAAACATCTAGTGAGTGGCAGATCTGTGGTGAAAATGCCCTGTTACTGAGAGAAGTCAGAGGAGAATGACCAGACTAGTTCAAGCTGACAGGAAGGCAAAACCTTGAAGTAGATGAACGGTAGCAGCAGAAGACCACAAACGTACCACTAAGTGGCCACATTATTAGGTTCATGAGGTAATTAATAAGGTGGCCGCTAAATGTAAACAATATTGCAAACCACTACCCTGCATCTCCTAACACCCATCAAGTCTGCCAACACTCTTCAGATTCCAGATACCTTTAATCGTTTTCATCAAAATCCTTGAACTATATTTACCACTCTGCCTTAATGTTCTTTAGTTATCCTCTCAAAAACGCCCATCAGATACATGAGATGATTTTACAAATCTATGTTGATTTTTAATTAATTTTTGCATTTCCAAATGAACAGTAATACTGTTCCTTAAAATCTTCAACTTTGTACCAACTAATTTTCATTCTAGATTACTTTATGGTTGTAAATTTTAATCCTGAAACAAAATATGAGTATCCACAATCTATTCATATTTTGCATGTCTGAAGTGGCTTTACTGTCTCTCTATGTCTGTCTCTCTTCACCATGCTTCCAAACTCTGCCATCATATCTTCAAAGATACGTTACAGAGGAATATCAAGTAAAAGTTAACACTAAGCCCATGATTGCATCATACTGTACATGGCAAAAAAAATCTTCAGTATTTCTGAAAAGCCTCTCTACAGGGTGCAACTCCTGTAACTTCAGGCTGAATTATATCATTGTCTTGAAGTCAGTTCATAAGTGATACCCTGGATGCCACAGTTGTATTAATTAAGTATTTGATACTTTAATAATGTAAGCCAATGACAGAGAAAAGGTCATTCTGATCAACAGGCAGCTCTGTTGATACCATGTATTTGTACAGTCATCACAAGTTTCCGTACTAACTATGTAAGCGGAATTTAATCAGGGAGTTTTGGGTAGTGTCTAAGTTCTCTCTGATTGTTAATTCACTGTTTGCTCAGTATTGAACAAGGAACTTTCCTTCAAGGTGATGAATCTGATAAAAATAAATGGATTTCTTCTATTTCATTTTGTATGTATAATTTGTTTAACTTTTTTGTCAGTTGAAAGTACTTCTAAATATCTTAGTATAATGAAATATTTGTTTACTTTCATAGGCCTTGTGTGGTTGTACAGTTAATATCCCTACAATTGATGGCAGAGTGATTCCCCTACCTTGCAATGATGTTATCAAGCCCGGGACTGTGAAGAGGCTGAGAGGAGAGGGTTTACCATTTCCTAAGACTCCAAATCAACGTGGTGACTATATAGTTGAGTTTCATATAAAATTTCCTGACAAAATGCCTCCAACAACAAAAGAAATCCTGAAGCAACATCTTCCCATCTCTTAGAGCTCAAATCAGAGCAATATTTGACATTGTGCCAGAAGTTTGAAGAAACCAACAAGGATCATACATTTTCTAATATAATGCAATATCTTTTAAAGAAAATTATAAGTTATAAAAAAAAGCTTTCAGTTCTTTAATATGCTAAGCCTCATGAGCATAATAATGGTAAGTGGAAAAAGAACTGTTGAATCTGTTGTAGTTTAAAAAATAACGTAACGCATACTGAAATCATTTCTCGTCAGTATTTTGAGGGTGTGGAGCAAAATTAGATTTACATATGTATGTACTTGAAAAGTTATGGTATGGAGATAGATTTCCAAAGCTGGATTTGATCAATGCAGAACAATTAGTGAAGCAGCTAAAAGATCTGCATGGTAAACTAATATTGTAATTTGACAGATGAATTTGAAGTGTATTATCCTTCAACAAAAGAAATGTTAAATAATTGTAGACTAAAATAGTAGTATTAATGCACAGATCAACGCAGTGCCATAGAATGGTGCATTTTGTTTGAACTATGAAATAACTTGAGCAAGTTTACAAAAAAAAATCACTACCAAGAAAATTTCAAGTTTTGTAAAGCTGTATAAAATATAGCATTATTGGTCGTAGTTTTATTTTTACAGAATTGCACAATTTAAGGGGATAAATTACAAATCACATGCATTTGGTCCAATTTTCTGGAAGCAATAGAACCAGTCTACATTTAATAGCTCTCATTTCAAGCAAGTTAGATTTTGAGAAGCCATATGTACTTCAAAACTTAATACAAAGGTTAAAACTGTTTTAAAGTTTAGTTACTTTTGGTGATGATATATGAACCAAATGCAATATTTCAGAAAAACCAAGCACCATCTTTCAGAGTTGTTTTTGAACAACAAGGCGAGTAGCTTTGGAAGCTGTAGTTCACTGCTTTTAAAACTGAAGCTAGAACTCCTACATTTGGGAAATTTATTAAAACTCTTGAGAAATATTTATCCTCAATGTTTATCACTGTCAAATGTCCGACTTCGTATTTTCCTAATTTTTTGTGTGAATCCCTAAATATGCTGTTGTATTTCTTTCCCCCAACTTTCTGCTAACAGTCACTGCAATTCTTTTACCTGAGATAATAAGACTTGTTTTAAGTTTCTTGTTTTATGTAATTTTATGAATTATGCCACTTTTTATTCATCCAGCTTTTCCTTCAATACCATATAGATTTGGATATTGGGTTTTATATTCGCCTTTTCAGTTGGACAGTAATCCTCATTTGAGAAACCTGTTTGCAATATTCAGACCATTATTCTCCATCTTAAGCAAACTACTGGCTCCTGTCCAATGATCTTTAATTTGTTTAGAGATTTAGTTTATTTTCAGTCATTTATACTAGTGCCATGGCTTAAATTAGCACATTCAAGACCTGGTCAGTAGTTTCAAAGCCTTGCAGAGCAAGGAAATGATGTAAGCAAGGGAGGAATTTATTCTGGGCAATTTACAGTCAAAATGATTTTACACTTTGCTTAGTACCAGCATCTAAGAGGCTTTCTGTCCATGTATACAATAATCTTGTGATTTTGTAAACTCCTTTCTTCAGGGAATGCCCACACTAGTTCATTATTTTATCAAAGCAGAATTATTTATGATTGCTTTGTTTACACCACTCCCACAATCAAATTAAATTGCCAATTAGAGAAGGAGAAGTGCAATCAGTACTCTTTGCGTGCATAAGACTGCATAACTATGGCCTATGAATCTGTTCATTACTGTGAAAATCTCTTAAATTTGTGAATTTTAACGAATAGTTCATGGTTCTTCATTACCAGTAGAAGATACTGTGCAGCTTTCACCACTTGGTAATTTCTAAACCGGCCTTTTGCAAATCTAGTAAAATTGACAAGAAGCAGAGTGCCCCTTTACACTGGTATTTTGTAACAAAACTTTGTATTGTCCTAATAGGAAAAGAATGAAAGTATAACAGTGCTGCTTGAGGAAGAATGTTGAACCTTATTCTTGAATATTTTTATTGATTTTAAATAGACTTTCAAAAGAGGAGCAATCTGCATTGTTCTTGTTTTTCAAACCTATAAATTCACTGTTTTAATACTTCATCTGTACTTCTAATTCTTAAAAATAAACTGCATTTTGACTGAAGTTTACTCTTCTGCTTTTTCTTTCGGCAATTATTTTTGTACCAACAGTTCAATTCAAATTACTTTTAAATTTCATAATGGATTATGTTCATTATTTCTGTGAAAGATGCAGGTTGATCAGTTTTTTTTAAAAGAACAGCCTCTTTAAAAAAAAGTTTACAAAGCAGAAGCCAAAGCTCACCTCTACAGTTTTCAAATAAATCATGTCATTTTGTGTAATATGCTCTCTCCCTTTTACCAAATACACAAGGGCAAATGATTGGGATTGATTGATTCAATCATAAAATAATGAGAATGCATTGGATTTGCTTATTATTCAACTTTGTTTTCCAAGTTCCCTTTATTTTCTAGTCCTGATGCAGGGTCTCATCCTGAAATGTTGACTATCATTTTACTTCTTCAGATGCTGCTTGACCCACTGAATTCACTTGTGCCTCCATTATTATATTCGTGCCCCAAGGTAATCATCCTTGAGAACAGAGACAGAATACATACCATACATTGATGTTATTCAGTGAAAATATCAAGAAAATGGAAACCATTGTTCCTTAGAGCTTCACAGCAAGAATTGGGTCCAACCATAGTATGTCTTCTTGTAAATGAAAAGCCCGTGGAAAGTAATTGAAAATTCCTGAGATTAACCCATCTCAGATCAAGGAAATTTAGAATGAGTTAATTATCTCTTAGCATATTTTGGATGAAGAAGCAATAATTCATGTAATTCATGGTTCTTTTAGTTGCAATCTGATTTAATTTCCTTGGAAGGTTCAAAATGCAGTTTTTTGGATATCCATCTTTGTTGGTTAAGAAGCAAATCAATCTGAATCAATGACAGCTGGTTTCAATGAGAACACACATCTGCTTCTGTTTGGTCAATCTAAGTTACCCTGCACAGTTCTTACAATATTTAATTCAATCTGTTGTTACCGAAATTTGATTTCATAGAATGAATGTTGGTCTACTACATATCAGCACATTCTGTCAAGTGAATCCACTGCCACCGGCAGGGGAGATGGCATGACCTTGTTCAGAATAGCCAACAAAGGGCAGTGAAGAACTAATGGATCCTCACCCTGTTCATCCTTGTTCAAATTCTCCAGCTTTGTTTTTGGGCACTGTACCAGTATCAGAATCAGGCTTAACATCACCAGCATATGTCATGAAATCTGTTAACTTTACAGCAGCAGTACAATGAAATACATGATAAATAAATAAATAGAAAAAACTGAATTACAGTGTGTCTATTAATTAGTTAAGCTAAAATAACTGGTGCTATTACTGAATTGCTGAGTATTTGCCTTCAGGATTCTGTACCTCCATCCAAAAGTAACAATGAAAAGAGGGTATGTCCTGTGTGGTGGGGTCCTTAATGATGGATGCTGCCTTCCTAAGGCACCGATTCTTGAAGATGTCTTGGGTACTACAGAGGCCACTACCCATGATGGAGCTGACTAATCTTACAATGTTCTGCAACTTACTTTGATCTTGTGCAGTAGCCCCCCACCCCCAGACAGTCAGAATTTTCTCCATGGTACACTTGTAGAAGTTTTTGAGTGTTTTAGTTAATAAAATCTCCTCAAATTCCTAATGAAACGTAGCCGTTGTCTTGCCTTCCTTATAGCTGCATCAATATGTTGTGTCCAGGTTAGGTCCTCAGAGAGATTGACGCCCAGGAACTTGAAATTGCTCACTCTTTCCACTTCTGATCCCTCTATGAGGATTGGTTTGTGTTCCCTCTTCTTACCCTTTTTGAGTCCAAGATCAACTCTTTGATCTTGCTAATGTTGAGTGCAAGGTTTTGCTGTGACACTACTCAACTAACAGGTATACCTTGCTCCTGTATGCTCTTTTGTTACCATCTGAAGCTTTGCAAACATGGTTGTATCATCAGCAAATTTATAGATGGCATTTGGGTTATGCCTAGCCACACAGTCCTGGGTGTAGAGAGAGTAAAGCAGTGCGCGAAGCACACATCCCTGTGATGTGCCAGTGTTGATTGTCAGCAAGGTAGAAACGTTATTTCCAATCGGCACAAATTGTGGTCCGCCAGTTAGGAAGTCGAGGATCCAGTTGCAGAGGGGGATACAGAGGCCTAGGATCTGTAGCTTTTTGATCAGATGATGGTGCTAAATGCTGAGCTGTGGTCGATATACTGCATCCTACATTGTCCAGGTGATCCAAGGCTGCATGGAGAGCCATTGAGATCATATCTGCTGTAAATCTATTGTGATAGACAAATTACAGTACAACTATGATGAAAGTTACTAATGATATCATAGATATGACAAATGTGATCTGTCTTATCTGTAGTTTTTGGAATAATTGAGCATGCATTCTACAAATTCTGCCTGCAGACTGGGACTGTATTTGGCCTAGTTCCTTCATTACTGAACATAATTAGAGAATCACCAGCTTTGGTTTCTCTTCTTACACTTTCCTGATAACTGTAATGACCTACCTCCCAGCCCCACAAGAATCTGTCTTGGTCCCTTCCTGTTTCTTGTTTGTGTACAACTCATCAGTAATATCATACAGAGACTTACAGTTGTATCGTACCCTTGTATTCAAATATAGATTATCCAATGTCCAGGTGGATGAGCAGAAATGTCCTCTAACTAGATATAATGGGAAAACCAGATTGTCTACTCTGTTCCCCACCTACCTATGCTATCTATCTGAAACTGATCTCAGTTGTTCGCTTCTGTTTGCTCCTGAGTTGTGTTTCTGACCCGTTAAAGCCGCTTATTTCGACCTTTTGGTATAATACCGATTTCTGCCCCACAGTAGACTGGTTACTGCTGAAACCTTTATTACTTGACTTTTTCAAGTGGAAGTTTCTGCTGCCTTTATCCCAACTCGCACAGTGCAGATTACCATCTGATCAAAGATTTTTACAGTTCTTCACATGGTTCAGTGTCAATTTTTGTTTCTGTAGAACACCTTGGGATGTTTTGCTAAGTGTAAGTTTCTATACATACACCAATTGTTTTTGTAACTTGCTATCAATTTCAGGCACAGAATTGGCTTGGGAGGTAGGAAGCAGAGGATGGTGGTTGAACATTGTTTATCAGAACAGAGGCCAGTGTCACTGTCCAGACCCTTGTTATTAGTCATTTTTATAAATGACTTGGATGCAAGTACTCAAGGCTTGATCAGTAAGTTTGCAGATCATGTGAAATTAGGATGTGTTGTTGATAGTGAAGGTTATCATAGATTACAGGGGTATTTTGACCAAAGTTCAAAGTAAATTTATTATCAAAGTACATATATGTCATCGAATACTATCCTGAGATTCATTTTCTTGCAGGCATTCACAGTATAACAATAGAATCAATGCAAAACTACACAAAAACAAAAACTGGCAAGCAAACATGCAAATACAAAGAGAAAGAAATAGTAATAATAAATAATACTGAGAACATCAGTTGTAGTGTCCTTGAAAATGAGTTGATAGGTTTTGTTCAATGATCAAGTGTTGTGATGAGTGAGGATGTCCATGATGGTTCAGGAGCCTGATGGTTGAAGATTAATAACTGATGGACCTAAAGTTCCAGTACCACCACCTATTAGTTGCAGCGAGAAGCGAGTATTGCTTGGACGGTGGGGGACATTGATGATCAATGCTGCTTTCTTATGGCAGCACTCTGTGGGCTTTTTCTGTGCTGAACTGGGCTGTATTCACCACGTTTTGTAGGGTTTCTATTCTTGAGCACTGGTGATTCCACACCAGGCCATGATGCAACCAGTTAGGATACCTTCCAATGTGAATCTATAGAAATTTGTCAAACCTTTAGATGACAGTTAACAAAGTAGGCTGAAGGGTAGCAAATGGATTTCAATAGAGAAAAGTATGAGGTGAAGCATTTTGGAAAATCAAACTAGCATAGGACTTGCACTTTGAATGGTAGGGTACCAGGGAGTCTATTGAAGCAGAGGGACTTAGGGATACAAATGCATAATCATCGTCACAGGTAGACAAACTGGTGGTAAAGGAACTGGCCTTCATCAGGGCACTGAGTATAGGAGTTAGGTCATCATGTTGAGGTTGTAAAAATCATTTGTGAGGCCTCATTTGGAGTATTGTGTACAGCTTTGGTCACCCTGTTATAGGAAAGATGTGGTTTAACTGGAAAGAATGCAAAAAAGGTTTATGAGGATGTTGCCAGGACTAAGGGCCAGAATTAGAGGGAGAGGTTAGCCAAGCCAAGCTAAGTCTTTATTCCTTGGAATATATGAGAATGAGGGCCAAAGGTAGTTGGTAGACTATAGACTAATTAGTTTTTTCAGACCTTGGGCATGGAAAAAAATTGCCACTGGGTGATATTTGCATGCTGGTTGATCTTGTTCATTTTTCTCTTCAAAAATATTCACTCAAAACATCTGAAGATGGAGAACTTTGCCATTTAATCTTGTTGTCTATCAATGATGAACAGGCATAATGTTTCCAGTAATTACATTCTGGGGTACTCTGTAGGGATGTTGAAGTGGCAGAAACTCTATAGTAAATAAGCATGCTTTCTCATTTTCTAATTTTTCAGTTTTCTATAAAAATATTTCCCTTCATTTGTTAGAAAAAGTATGTTTTCTACTTTTATATACAACACCCTACTTCATACAAAATAAATGCTAGAAGTTGAAATCCCAAGTTATCCACATAGAGTTATAGAGAAGTACAGCAAAGAAACAGGCCCTTTGACCCATCTGGTCCATGCCGAAGCTATTTAAACTGCCTACTCCCATTGATCTGTACAGGGACTATAGCCCTCCATGCCCCTACTATCCATGTACCTATCCAAACGTGGCTTAAGCATTGAAAGCGAGCTCGCGTGCACCACTCGTGCTGGCAGCTCATTTCACATTCTCACGGTCCTATGAATCAGAATCAGGTTTATTATCACTGGCCTGTGACATGAAATTTGTTAACTTCGCATCAGCAGTTCAATGCAATACATAATCTAACAGAGAACAATGATAAGAAAATAAAATAAATAATAATAAATAAGTAAATCACTTATGGTATATATATATTGAATAGATTTTTTAAAATGAGCAGAAACAGAAATACTGTATATATTTTTTAAAAATGAGGTAGTGTCCAAAGATTCAATGTCCATTTAGGAATTGGATGAGTGAAGAAGTTTCCTTTAAACTTCTCACCTTTCACCCTTAACCCATGACCCCTGGTTGTAGTCCCACCCAACCTCCGTGGAAAAAGTCTGGTGCATTTACCCTTTCAATACCCTTCATAATTTTGTATACCTCTATATATATATATATATATATATATATATATAATTTACATACATGTGCATACAATTCTCCAAATTTATTATGTGTTGTTTCATCAAGTTTAAAGACAGAATTTCCCCCATTGCTGTTGAAGATAGGAGGAAAAAATGCATTTATGTTAAGCTATAACATCCCAAAATACTGATGTGATGGTATGCAAGAAATTTGATGTTTTTTAAATTGTAATTTAGTGTTGTCCTAAATCTGATGAACCATTCTAAAGCACTTCAGAGAAAATGATTAGGCATCAATGACTGAAGAATTGGGAGAACTGCAAGATATCTTGTTGGAGTATACTTAAGGGCTTATAACTATAGGTTCTCCTCTTGGGGTGAAGTAGAACAATTAGGACGGAAGAAATTTCTTCATTCAGAAAACAGACCATTTGCAATTCTCTATCACAGCAGACTGAGGATGTGCAATCAATTAATATATTGAAAGCTCACACTTATAATTTTGGGATATCAAGTTGGGTTTCTGGTTGGAAAGTAGAGTTAAAGCAGTTCAGTTATGATCCTGTCAGATGCCAGGGTCATGTAGCCTATCAATCTGCTCTATCATTCTAGAGTTCTAGTGATCTTTATTTTTCATAATCATAGTTTGTCAAGTATTGTTGAGCATTTGGGTCCAGTTTTATAAAATTTCTCTGTGCTATCATGTGCAGCAGGTATCATTACCACCACAAAGGGTTCCATTTTAGAGATACAGAGCAGAACAGCCCCTTCCAGCCCAACAAGTCGCACCGCCCAGCAACCCATCCATTGTAAATTTACTTGTACTGTATTATGTCTTCATTTTCACTCCATTTGCTCCTAGCTACTTAATATACTGCCCTTTTCAATGTTCAAAGTGATTTTATCAAAGTACATACAGTGCCTGTAAAAAGTATTCACCCTTGGAAGTTTTATGTTTTACAACATTGATTAAGAGTGACTTGATTTGGTTTTTTTTGACAATGGAATGATCAACAGAAAAAGATTCTTGTGTCAAAGCGAAAACAGATCTCTACAAAGTGATCTATATTAATTACAAATATAAAGCACAAAATAATTGATTGCATAAGCATTCAGCTGCCCCACCCACCTGAAAATGACACACCAAATCATCACTGGTGCAGCCAATTGGTTTTAGAAGTCACATAATTAGTTAAATGGAGATCTGTTTTTGGAGACCTGTGTGCAGTCAAGGTGTTTCAATTGATTGTATTAAAAATACATCTGTATCTGGAAGGTCCAGCTGCTTCTGAGTCAGTATTGTGGCAAAAACTACACCATGAAGACAAAAGAACACTCCAAGCAATTCCACATAATGGAATTGAAAAGCAAAGTCAGGAGATGGATACAAGAAAATTTCCAAGTCAGTAAATATCCCTTGGAGTACAGTTAAGTCAATCATCAAGAAATGGAAAGAATATGGCACAGCTGTGAGCAGGCCATCCTCAAAAACTGAGTGTGCAAGAAGGGAACTAGTGTGGGAGGCCACTGAGAGTCATATGACAATTCTGGAGGGGTTACATGCTTCAGTGGCAGAGATGAGAGACTGCACATACAACTGTCGCCCAGGTGCTTCACCATGCTTTGTGGGAGAGTGGCAAAGAGAAAGCTGCTGTTGGGGAAAAAGAACTCTCATGAAATCTCGGCTAGAATTTGCCTGAAGGCATGTGGGAGACTCTGAAGTCAGCTGGAGAAGGTTCTACGGTCTGATGAAACCAGAATTGAGCATTTTGGCCATCAGACTAAACACTGTGTTTAGTGTAACCCAAACACGGCACATCATCAAAAGCACACCATTCCTACTGTGAAGCATGGTGTTGGCTGCATCATGCTGTGGGGATGCTTCACTACAGCAGGCCCTGGAAGGCCTGTGAAGGTAGAGGGTAAAATTAATGCGGTAATATACAGGGAAATCCTGGAAGAAAACTTGATACAGTCTGTAAGGGAACTGCAACTTGGTAGAAAAATTGTATTCAGCAAGACAATGACCCCAAGCATAAAGCCAAAGCTACACAGGAACGGCTTAAGAACAACAAAGCCAAGTCAGAGTCCGGAGCTCAATCCAATTGAGAATTTGAGGCTCAACTAGAAAAGGGCATTCCCTCACGATTCCCATGTAATCTGACAGTTTGAACAGTTTTGTAAAGAAGAATGGGAAAAAATTGAGGTGTCCAGATGTGCTAAGCTGATAGAGATCTATCCACGCAGATTCAAGGCTGTAATTGCTGCCAAAGGTGCATCTACTAAATATTGACTTGAAGGGGGTGAATACTTGTGCAATCAATCATTTTGTGTTTTATATTTGTAATTAATTTAGATCACTTTGTAGAGATCTGTTTTCACTTTGACACAAAAGTGTCCAAAAAAAAGTCAAATTAAATCCACCATGATTCAATGTTGTAAAGCAATAAAACATGAAAACTTACGGGGGGGGGGGGGTGTGATTACTATTTATAGGCTCTGTATATACAGTACCTCCATTTTCAACTCTTGAGATTTGTTTTCTTGCAGGCATTTACAGTAAATACAAGAAACACAAATTAAAGCACGTACCTCTCCCAGAACTTCTAAAGAAACATAGAAACGTATCGAATGCTACCTGCTGTAAACTCTATTATGATGGTTCCAAGTAACACCAGCAGGGGATGCCCTGATGCTCAGCTTGAGGAGATACCATGCCGACAATCTTAGTTATTCAATATATTATTTCTTTGTAGAGAGAGAGGGAGAGAATATCCACTGACCACATTGTTCCCTCTGGCTCTCTGTAAAGAGCAGGGCTTTCAATCAGGTGGATGAGGAAGCAGTGGAGGATTTATACAATATTTTATTTATTCGTTTACACTAAATTGCCTTCAGTATCCAGAGTACCTACCGGTAGTTACAATGAACAGATGTAAAAAAGCGAGAAAAACAACCTGGAGGAACTCAGCAAATCGAGCAGTATGTGTTGGGGGTGGGGGTGGAGGTGATGCATTGCCTTAAGCACTGTATCAACCTGAAGTGTTGACAAATCCACCTGTGATGATATTGGGCTGGATGTCCACTAAGTTCTGAATTCAAACAAATATCTGAAGCCCTATCCAATATAGATTCTAAAGCTACAAGTACCCTCACTAAAGGAAGGTTATACTGTAACCACTTACTCTTCAAAGCAATATCACTTCCCTGTTTATCCTACACAGCAATTTTAGCTGCCAATACCCTCTTTTTGAGTGATGGACTCCCACCCCCAACAAGAAAGAGATACTTCCAGTTAACAAAGTAGTTCAAATAGAGTTAATTTATTTTTAGTGATGCACATTTAAATTTAGATACAATTCTTAAAGCACATTTAAAACTCGGAGGATTTCTATCTTGTAAAAGATTTTCAAATTTTGAATGATTTCCAAAACACAGGTACAATTTCTATCAGCACAGGAGTTACTTGCTTTACACCAATGACTATGTGGTTAAGTACAGCTCCAACACCTTACACAAGTTTGCTGTTGTGGGCTGTAGTATCAAAGGTGGTGATGAATCAGCATACAGGAGGGAATTGAAAACATGGCTGAGTGGTGCAATAACAACAACCTCTCAATCAATGTCAAAAAGACCAAGGAACTGATTGTAGACTTCAGGAGAGGCAAGCCAGAGGTTCATGAGGCAGTACTCATTGGAGGATTAGAGGTAGAGAGGGCAACAACTTTAAATTTCTGGGTGTCACTATTTAAGAAGACCTGTCCTGGACCCAACGTATAAATATAATTGTGAAGAATGCACAAAAACACCTCTACTTCCTCAGGAGTCTGTGGAGAATTGCATGCTATCAATATAGATGCATGGCGGAAAGTGTACTGACTGGCTGCGTTACTGCCTGGTATGAGAACACCAATGCCTTTGAGTGGAAAATCCTACAGAAGGTAGTGGATTTGGCCCACTGCATCACAGGTAAAACCCTCCCAACCATTGACCACATTTACATGAAACGTTGCCGTAGAAAAGTAGTATCTATCATTGAAGATCCTCACCACCCAGGCCCTGCTCTTGCTGCTGCCATCAGGTAGAAGGTACAGGTGCCTCAGGACTCACAACAGCAGGTTCAAAAACAGTTACTGCCCTCTCCCATCAGGTTCTTGAGAAAAAGAGGATAGCTACACTCATTTAAGTAGTCTTTTATCTTATTATTTCATGCTTGTTATTTATTGCTGTTTATTTATGTCTGCATTTTCAGTTGTTTACAGTTACTGCTCTATAGATTTGCTAAGTATGCCCACAGAAAATCCACCTGGATTGGGGAGCATGCCTTATGAGAAAGATTCAGGTTGAGTGAACTTGGCCTTTTCTCCTTGGAGCGACGGAGGATGAGAGGTGACCTGATAGTGTATAAGAGGATGAGAAGCATTGATCATGTGGATACTCAGAGGCTTTTTCCAAGGACTGAAATGGTTGCCACAAGAGGACACAGTTTTAAGGTGCTGGGGAGTTGGTACAGAGATGTAAGGGGTAAGTTTATTTTACACAGAGAGTGGTGAGTGCGTGGAATGGGCTGCCAGCAACGGTGGTGGAGGCGGATACAATAGGGTCTTTTAAGAGACTTTTGGACAGGTACATGGAGCTTAGAAAAATAGAGGGCTATGGGTAACACTAGGTAATTTCTAAGGTAGGGACAAGTTCGGCACAACTTTGTAGGCCGAAGGGCCTGTATTGTGCTGTAGGTTTTCTATGCTTCTAGAAAAAGAATCTCAGGGCTGTTTGTGGTGACATGTATGTACTCTGATAATTAATTTTGCTTTGAACTTTTGAACTTAGAAGCTAAAAAGACATACCAACAAGTCATCTGTCATAGAAATTGAAGGCAGAGGAATGGATTCTACTCACCCCATCTTTCTGTCATTCTTGTCAACCCTTGACCATTCCTATCAAGCCTGACTGCTCTCTTAAATTTATACTGACTTTTGACACTTGGGAGACTTCATACAGATAGTCTAAAAGCTTGTAGTAACAAAGATCCCAAGCACCCACAATTAATTCTGAGAAGGCTGTCGTTATGAGTACATGAATCTCTCAATTATTGATAGATTAGCAATTTGATGTGCTAAGTGATGATATCAAACTGGTCTACAAGCTTCCTTGAACTAAATAACTTAATCAATGTTGTCTGGATTGATGCAGGCCCCATTGTCTTGCACTACACGTCTTGGGCTACCAGCCCTGTGCCGTGGGCCTGGAGTCCGAGTCTATAGACAGTATTATTTGTTTGCAGCACTGTCCTTTTAACTGATTACTATCTGTGAGTACATTAAGAACTGTTGGTTATGACAAGAGCTGAACAAATAATATTGGCTGGTGGTTTAACTTAGTCAAAAACAACTTTGATTTCTAGAACTGACAGCTGCTATGTAAAAAAGCTGAGCTTGATAAGAGGCCCCCCCCCCAGCCCCATATAGTGAATATACATTACACTTACCCCTCCCTCCAAGATACAGCTTGACCCTGAGATCCTCCAGCAGATGGTCTGTTGCTCCAGATTATAGTATCAGCAGTCTCTTGGTGCTCTGTAAAAGATTTACAGAGAATTTGAATATGGCAGTTTAGCGAAGGCTGTAAAAATCAAATAGTACTGATAGCATAACACTAACATATTTCTTTCTGTGCTCACAAGCACAGCAGAGGCAGCTCAAAACTGGACAGCAATCGTGACACTGGAAGAACTTTAAACACAACTGTTAAGGCATAAGGCAAAACACTTAGTTAGAGGTCATATTGCATCTATTTAGAGCCCAGTCAGGGTTTCTTTGCAACTTCACCTCTGCAACATCATGGTAATCTCCTCAACCTTTCCTAGTATGGTCATCTTTTATGTAATATGGTATTCAGGACTCTAGTTACAGCCCAACTAAAAATGAATAGGATTCTACTAAAACCTCCCTACTCTTTTATTGTGTGTGTTGGCCAATAAACAGAAGTATACACTCAATGGCCCCTTTATTAGATACATCTGCACACCTGCTTGTTAATGCAAATATCTAATCAGCCAATCATGTGGTAGCAACTCAAAGCATGAAAGTAGGCAGACAGGGTCAAGGAGCCCAGTTTTTTTCCTACATTTCTAAGTTTGAGTTTGGATTTATATAGGGGACTTTTAGGAGGCAGAACTTTTGTAAAGTAAATTGGGAGAGGCTTAAGGTTTTATGTGATGAACGTCTGTCAGGGCCGAACGTTGAGGGTGACATGGATTCTTGTAATGAAAGGTTATGCATTAGAAGTGATTCCTATTAAAAAGAACATTAATAGGAAAACAGCTGTACCATGATGGACTAAGAAGTGCGCAGAGGGAATTAGTGAGAGAAATAAGGCATTTGGGAAAGGTAAGAAGTATCACTCTCCAACTGACCTTATTAAGTATAAAAGGGCCCAGCCGTGGTGAGGAAAGTGGTGAAGATTGCTAGAAAGGTTTACTATCATGATAATATTGGAAGGGATATCAAACTTGAGGATGTTTGGGGAATGATTAAGAAAATGGGGGAATTCATTAGGATAATAATATTTCAGTATTGATTGATAAGGGTAAAATGATTGATAAAACAGGGAAGGTTGAGTTACTGGCTAGGTCATTTGCTGCAATTCCTAATCAAGTTAATATTGGTGAAGAGGTTAAATAATGTAGAAATGAGGTTCCAATGAACACCCTGACATGTTGGAACTCAGCTGTAGCACTGATAATACTACTGATGAAGAGTTTACTTTGTATGAATTTATGAAGGTGATTAGTAATTCAGGCCAGAAGTCAGAATCATCTTTATTATCACCAGCACGTGTCGTGAAATTTGTTAACTTAGCAGCAGCAGTTCAATGCAATACATAATATAGAAGAGAGAAAAAATAATAAATAAGATAAAAATAATAATAATCAATAACTAAGTAAATCCATTACCATAAATGCATATTGAATAGATTTTAAAAATGTGGAAAAAACAGAAATACTGTATATTAAAGAAAGTGAGGTAGTGTCCCAGGGTTCAATGTCTATTTAGGAATCGGATGGCAGAAGGGAAGAAGCTGTTCCTGAATTGCTGAGTGTGTGCCCCCAGGCTTCTGTACCTCCTACCTGATGGTAACAGTGAGAAAAGGGCATGCCCTGGGTGTTGGGGTCCTTAATAATGGACACTGCCTTTCTGAGACACCGCTCCCTAGAGATGTCCTGGGTACTTTGTAGGCTAGTATCCAAGATGGAGCTGACTAGATTTACAACCCTCTGCAGGAAAGAATGACATATGTTATTGTATGATTAGACATATGACTGCCAACTCTCTTGAGATCATTTTAAAGGTTTTGAATCATATTTGGAGGTTAGGTCATTGTGGAAAATAGCAGCAATAGTGCCTTTTCCAAAATCTGAGAAACCCCTGTCAGATCCTTCTAGTTGTAGGCCTTTATCGTTTACATCTCATTTAGGTAAATTTATGGAACGTATGGTAATAGAGCATTTGAATTGTATTGAGAGATGATACTGTGTTCTAGCAGAGTGGATTTCAAAAGGGTAGAATAACATTGGATTAAGTTCTATGTATGGAAGATGATATTAGAAAAGCACAGGTAAATAAAGAAGTTGTATCGCAGTTTTCTTTGGTATTGAAAAAGCGTATGATATTTTATGAATATTAGCTTTCAGCAGCTAAAACTCAAGTTATGTGTTTTACGAAGAGGGTTAAGAGGCCTGTACTGTACTTGATTTGAAATTATATGGTCAAATTCTTGAAGAAATGCCGGTGGTAAGATTTCTAGGCATGTGGATAGATAAGAAGCACCATATCAGTAAAATAACTGATAAGTATATTCTTTGGTATCAGTGGGGGTATTCTTTGGGTGCTACATGAAAATCTTTGACCATTTTATTTTTGTTTAATTAGATCTGTTTTCGATTATAGCTGTGTGGCTTATGGTTCAGCTTCATTTTCGAATTTAAAATATTTGGATGTGATACAAGCACAGGCTTTAAGAGAGTGTTGTGGTGAAATAAGGTTGTCCCTGTTTCAGCTCTACTGGTCAAAATTTGCAGGGGTTGAAGTTGATGTTAACGTACTGGATTAATTTGACAGTGTAAAGAAATGATCATCCTGTTAAAGGTGTATTGGAGGACTTTTGGGAACTTTACAAGAATAGTGTTTAGTTTTGGATGGCTGGGTTCTTATGCTAGAATATGGGTTTGTTGGATTATGCAATATATCTGCCTGGTTTTTTCAAATGACGTTAGATTACACAATTTAATAAAGTCTAAGGATTCTGTTGTACCTGAGGATCTGTTGGTTAATCAATATATTAAGGAAAATTATTATGATATGTTAACCATTTTTACAGATGGATCAAAAGATAATTTAACTGGGAATGTTGATGTGGTTGTTTTGTGCCTGAATTACAGGTAATGATAAAGAAATGACTCACTAACCATTTATCAGTATATAAAACAGAAGTAGTTGTCATCATTTTAGGTTTACATGGGTGGAGGAAATGTGTCCATGGAAAGTTGAAATTTATTTAGATTCCTTTTCAATTTTGAAATCAAATGCAGGCATCATTACAGTCTTAGAAGAGATTAATTTAAAAACTTTGTTAAATTATGGGATGACTTTAATTTAATTCACAGTTTTGTCTTTCATTATTTACAATCTATGAGGCTTTTTGGGGTCATTTAGCTTTCATTTGAAAAGAGAAGTAGCAAGTGTTTTTTTTTCCCAGTTCTCTAAACCACATTCCCACTAGCTGGTGGTGATAATGCACCTTTATGTTGGACTGCCAACCGGCATTAAAAGTCAAAAGAAGAAGAGGCCCAGTCAGTCACCTGTAAGAAGTGCATCTGGTTTCTAACACTCCATGTTAAGGAGCTGGAGCTGGAACTGGATGAACTCCATAGCTGAAGAGGTGATAGACAGGACATATAGAGAGGCAGTTACACCCAAGGTGCAGGTCAGAGGGAACTGGGTGACGGTCAAGTGGGTGAAAGGGATTAAACCACCACTGCAGAATCTCCCTGTGACCATCCCCTCATCAACAGGTATACCACTTTGGAATGACCCAGCAGAGGGAAGTCACGGCAGTCAGGTCTCTGGCACTGAGTGACTCGAGGAAGTGGAGAGAAGAGACAAGCTGTAGTGATAAGGGATTTGTTAGGGGAACAGAAAGGAGATTCTGTGGATGAGAATGTGATTCGCAGATTGTATGTTGCCTCCTGGCTGCCAGACATCTCGGATCGACTTCCCAGAGTGAGTTCAGGGAGTTCGATGCTAAGTTAAAGGACAGGACATCCAGAGTTCTGATTTCAAGATTGTTGCTTATGCCATGTGCCAGTGGGGCCAGAAATAGGAAGATCATATAGTTTAACACATGGCTAAAGAGTTGGTGTAGGAGAGAGGGCTTCAGATTTTTGCATCACTGGGCTGTCTTCCAGGGAAGGTGAGACCTGTACAGAAGAGATGGTTTGCAGCTAAACTGGAGGGGAGCTAATATCCTGGTGGGAAGGTATGCTGGTACTACATGGGGTTGGGGGAGTGTTAAACCAGAGATGTAAGGGGAGTGGGAACTAGAGTGCCAGAACAGATAGTGGAGTGGTTGTGGGGACATGTTGTTAAGACCTCAGACAAAGTCAGGAATCAAAAGGTGGAGCATGGTGGGACTAATGTTCTGAGTTGCATATATTTCAATGCAAGAAGTATTGTAGGAATGATGCATAAGCTCAGGACATGGATCAACATATGGAATTATAGTATTATAGCCATCAGTGAGACTTGGTTTCGGGAGGGACAGGACTGGCAGCTTTGTATTCTGGATGTGATTGAGTAGGAGGGAGTAAAGGGGGATAGGTGGCTTTAATCATCAGGGGAAATGTCACAGCATGTCAGTCAGGACAGACAAGAAAATTTGTCTTGTGGGGCTTTATGGGTGCAACTGAAGAATAAGGAGGGTGTTACCACATTAATAGGACTATATTAAAGACAGCCCAGCAGTCCAAGAGATTTAAAGGAACAAATTTGTAGAGGTTTCAGACTGTTGCAAGAAAGATAAGGTTGTGATAGTAGGTGATTTTAACTTTCCACATATTGACTGGGACTCCCATACTGTAAAAGGGCTGAATGGGATAGAGTTTGTCAGATGTGTTCAGGAACGTTTCCTTAACCAGTACATAGAAGTCAAACAAGAGTGTGTGTAGTACTTGATCTTTTACTAAGGAATGAGATGGGGCAGATGTCAGAAGTTTATTTAGGGGAACATTTTGCATCTAGTGATCACAATGTCATTAGTTTCAATGTAATTATGGAAAAGGATAGGTCTGGTCCTCAGGTTGAGATTCTGCATTGGAGAAAGGTCAATTTTGATAGTATTAGAAAGAATCTAGCAAGTGTAGGTTGGGACAGGCTGTTTTCTGGCTAAGGTGTACTTGGTAAGTGGGAAGCCTTCAGAAGTTAAATTTTGAGAGTATAATGCTTGAATGTGCCTGTCAAAATAAAAGGCAAGGAGAACAGGTTTGGGGAATGTTGGTACTCAGGAGCTATTGAGGCCCTGGTTAAGAAAAAGGAGGTGCATAGCATCTACAGGCAGATGGAAACAAATGAGGTATTTCAGGAGTACAAAATATGTATGAGAACACTTAAGAAAGGAATCAGGAGGGCTAAAAGAAGGCATGAGGTTGCTTTAGTAGACAAGGTAAAAGAGAATCTTGAGGGCTTCTTAAATGGATTTTTTTTGCTTGGGAGATGGACACAGAGTCTATAGGAGTGAGGCGAAGCAGCAGCGAGGTCATGGACCCTGTACAGATTACAGAGGAGGAGGTGATTGCTGTCTTGAGGCAAATTAGGGTAGCAAATCTCCAGGGCCTGACGAGATGTTTCCTCAGACCCTGGAGGAGGCAAGTGCAGAAACTGCAGGACCCTACAACGATATTTAAATCATCCTTAGCAGCAAACAAAATCAAATAAAGTTTAATTATCATTCAAGTCATACATAGCTACAGCTGAATGAGACTGTATTTCTCTGGGGCCAAAGTGCAAAGTATTCAAACTTAGCAAGGTGAGGTGCCGGAGGATTGAAGGATAGCTAATGCTGTTCTGCTGTTTAAGAGAGGGTAAGGAAGGCGGGCTCTGTCGTGGGCAAAGTACTGGAGAGTTTAACATCGGTAGCTGAGCGAAGGGCGCTGAGTAGGCTACGGTCAATTATGGATAACTCTGAACATCCTCTACATAGCACCATCCAGAGACAGAGAAGCAGTTTCAGCGACAGGTTACTATCGATGCAATGCTCCTCAGACAGGATGAAGAGGTCAATACTCCCCAATGCCATTAGGCTTTACAATTCTACCGCCAGGACTTAAGAACTTTTTAAAAGCTATTATTAATGCTTTTTGAGATAGTGATTTAGATGCATATCATATTTTTTACTGAGTTAAGTATTGTATGTAATTAGTTTTGCTACAACAAGTGTATGGGACATTGGAAAAAAGTTGAATTTCCCCATGGGGATGAATAAAGTATCTATCTATCTATCTATCTATCTATCTATCTATCTATCTATCTATCTATCTATCTATCTATCTATCTATCTATCTAAGAATAAACCAGTAAATTATAGGCTGGTGAGCTGACATCAGTCGTGAGAAAGTTATTGGAAAGTATTCTAAGGGACCGATAGGGACTGATTAGAGATAGTCGGCATGGCTTTGTGCATGGTACATCATGTCTAACCAATCTTATAGAGATATTTAAGGAAGTTACCAGGAAAGTTAATGAAGACATGGCAATAAATATTGTCTACATGAACTTTAGCAAGGCCCTTGACAAGGTTCCACATGGCACATTGGTCAAGAAGGTTCAGCTGCTTGGCATTCAAAATGAATTAGTACATTGGATTAGACATTGGCTTTGTGGGAGAAGCTAGAGAGTGGTAGTAGACAGTTGCCACTTTGACTGTAAGCCTGGGATTAGTGGTGTACTGCAGGAATTGGTGCTGGGTCCATTGTTGTTTGTCCTCTTTATCATCAATCTGGATAACAATGTGGTTAACAGGATCAGCATATTTATGGATAACACCAAGATTGTGGGTGTAGTGGACAGCGAGGAAGACTATCAGAGCTTGCAGCAGAATCTGGAGCAGCTGGAAGAATGGGCTGAAAAATGGCAGAGGGAATTTAAAACAGGCAGGCCTGAGATGTTGAACTTTGGGTGGACCATCCAGGGTAGGTCTCACACAGTGAGCAAGTAGAGTACTGAGGAGTATGGTCAGACAAAGTGATCTGTGAATACAGGTCCATAAACCATTGAAAGTGGCGTCATAAGATCGTAAAGAAAGCTTTTGGCGCAGTGGCTTTCTTAGATCAAAGTATTGTGGACTGGAGATGGGATGTTATGTTGAAGTTGTATAAGACATTGGTGAGGCCTAATTTGGAGTATTGTGTGTGGTTTGGTCACCTATGTACAGGAAAAATGTAAATAAAATTTAGGGAGTACAGAGGTACCCCAAATGGTGAGGGTCCTTAATGATGGATGCCACTTTCCAGAAGCACCGCATTTTGAAGGTGTTCTTGATGGTGGTGAGAGAGGGACAATAAAATCCTGGTAAAGAAAGCAATGGCCACATTCCAGGAATTAATAAAATTAAGCCCAAGCAAATAAGTGTAACCTTCCCCCCCACCCCCACCCCCCACCGACCCAACTGCACCCCAGCCATCTAACCAAAGTTAAACTGACCAGCAAAGTGTGCCTGGATGTTAAAATGTAGGATTCCTTGCAATAAGGAGAACTTATTACCAAACATTAGCTTGCGCCTCAATCGCTTGGGTTTAAACTTTAAACTTTTTGCTAATGTTGTTACTCTCCCAATTAACAGGTTTCATTAATGGTTAACAATTATTTACCAAAGAATAGAACCTTTGAGCAGAGGCAGATAATCAGCCAGAATAGTACACAATTGCGAATACCAGAAACGCCAAGCCATAGATGCCTTCAACATTTTCTCAACAATAAGTAAGTACTTATTAGGAAAATGCTTACAGCAGATTACTTATAAAAAATCACTAATAGTGCAATTTGTTAGAAATGCATTATTTCTTGTGCTAGACAATGTTTTCCAACTGTAAAGTTATAAAGCTGATTTGTTGGGAATCACTGTAAGCATACTCAAGGTTTGAAACATTAAATCCATATTCAGCTTCCTTTTGTTAGATTTTTGAGGATTCTTGAGAATATCATGTTTTGATTTGCCTACTGTAATGTTATAATCTTGCCTGTTAAGGGCTTTGTTAAGATTGTTGATGTGAAGGGCACCGTATGTGTTATTTTAATAGACCGAGAGTTCTTTCTGTGATACTGAAGTGGCAATTGTTGGCCTGTTTTTAATCTTGTGCTGCTTAAGGAACAGTGTTTTTCACCCTGTAGTCTTTAAGTTATCCAAAATAAGCTGTATAGTCAGTCACAGTTGCTCAATTTAAAATAGAAAAATATAGCTAAGAATGAATATCTCCATGTACCTTACAATACTTAAGATCCTTTATTTTTATTTCAAATCACCTGAAATGATCATTTGAATACGGTACTTCATTCCAAAGATACGTCTGTTGCACAGTGTAGGACATTATAACTCTGAGGTCATAGCTGTAATCTATTTCCGACAGCCCATCTGATTAGCTACTGCTTGGGCAAAATGCTTTAGGTTATTTTCTGCATTCAACAGCACTTTAAATCAATGTTTCTGGACAGATGAATAAAACTTAGCTTCTCGTTTGATACTCACTGAGTGTTCAGAGATAAAAGCATAACAGTAACAATTATCATCATCATAGTTACTGGAGAGATTGTGAAATCAACAGTAACTGAAAATCCAAGGAAAGAAGCTATAGGTACTAGAAATCTGAAGCAAACTGAAAATGTTGTCAAAACTCAACAGGTCTGGCAGAATAGTGGAAAGAGGAATAGCCAACGATTGCATCTGCAAATTCTGGATGAGTTCTGATTAAGTGTTATAGCCTGACTATTTCTCTTTCTAGGCTGACTGGCCTAGATTTTCCAGCATTTTTTTTTTTGCTTTTGTTCCAAAGCTAGGAATCAGCATTTCACTGTTCTCAGTGTGTGTTTTTAATGGGAAAACTTCAAACTTCTATGGTGCCATCTTTGCTATGGAACTGTGGCCATGTGCATACTATCTCTGGGGTCATGTTGTAATCTGAATCTTTGATCCTTACTTAGCTATTTTTGTCCTTACATGAACAACAGAATAATAATAGCTTCAAAAGATTACACAAGGTATGGTTCAGTGAGTTGAGCAAGGTTTCATGAATACTTTGTCCTGTGAGCAACAGCTTGCGTCAAATGGTGTGTATGCCAGACTTGTGAGGAAACCAATCTACACTTCTGTAATTAGGTCCATGCACCAGCTTAAGATCGTCACTGGTGTACGGCCAACCGCATCATAGAAACATTTCCAGCAGCTGAAACATATATAGGAAACTTTAAACCTTGGAGACTTTTCAGCAGTGAACAGCTGTTTCATTACATATGCCATTACATTTTCCAAGTACCTTTACATCATCAGAAACATTTCCAACAATAGAATCACTCTCTTTCCAACCGTCCTTACCCAAAGTATGTGACCGCCACAAGAAAAACAGATTGAAAATATAATTAAGGAAGCCAACTGGCATATCAAAGGGGGAAAAGTGTAAATATCAACCTTTGGTTGATAAATTTAGTTTTCTTATTCCCTCTCTATTACTTCTGCCAATATCAATATTTCCTTCTTGTCTCCACCATCTCACTTCCCAATCAGCCCTGTCTCCTGGCATTAGGAAATGAGTTTTTCAGGCCAAAATAATATACTCTAGGTAATCCATCTGAGAAACAATCAAAACTGGCACCAAAATTAATCAAGCTATCCAGAGATTTTCTGCAGTTGTTTTATGAGGTTCTAACCCAGCTGATAAGTATTTTTTTTTTCTCAGAGCCATTTTTTAATGCAAGTATGACAAATGACAAAACAAAACCATCTTTAAGTCTTCTATCTTTTATCCTTTGTCAGCTAATTCATGTGAAAGGCAAGAATCCTGATCTATTTAGGAGCATTTCCAACTTACCGCATAAAGACTGACACTTGAATGCAAATTATGTAGCTAAAGGTACATTCTTTAGGGTGTCATTGTTAAGCCACAGACTGCACATCCATCCAGTAACATAAGTGGATATGAAAGCAGTTGTGGCATTATTTGAAGAAGAGCAGAATGTCCTGGGCGTTAGCCAACTTTCTTTACCCAGCCATCACTAGCAAAATTACTTGATCAGTCATCTCCTTGCTTTTTATGGAATCATGTTTTGTGGATAATGACTCAGTTTAGCCTACTTAAAATTCTCCAGCATGTTTTCATATCTGTGCAATGCCTTGTCCCTCACCATCTCTATAGCAACTCTAAGAGTTGTCTGCACCATTCCATTTCTGGTCTTTTGTGCCATTCTGATTACCATGCCTTTAGCTGCATAGACTCTAAGCTCCGAGATTGCCTCCTGAAATTTTCCCACTTCCCTGTCCTCAAATACTTCATATAAGCTTCCTTTAATTCGTGTTTTTTGTGATTTGCTAGAGAATCACTATGTGATTTGTTGATAAATTTGCTGATCGTTCCTGTGAAATGTCTTGAGACATGCTATGGGATTTACTGGAATGATTCCAGGGACAAGCAATTTTAGCCTAATGGGCACTGGAGAATTTGGGGTTATTTTTCTTGGAAGCTAGGTTAAACAGAGCTTTGACAGAGATGGACATAACTGGTTTAGTTAAAATGAATAGCAAAATCTGTTCACATTTGCAAATGGTTCATGGCCAGAGAATATAGATTTAAAATTTTAAGCAATTTAAGGGGAATCAGAGAAAGGAAAAATGTTTTTTACCCAGTAATACATAAGGATGTTAGAAACAGAATTGATTTATGCCTTTCAAAGAGAGAATAAATGTCAGAGATGTGAGGGAAAAGAAATGAGTAGAACTGACAAGCAAGCTTTACTATGAAAGCAGGACAGATCTGATGGGCCAAATGGCTGTTTTGTGTACCATAACAATTTTATGATTCCATGTGAATGCATTTTGTTGTTGCTAAAAATTACCTCATCTCAAAGCTTTTTTTTTCTTTACGAAGTGCTTTGAGGTATTTGTGTGTGAATGATAATCTTTGATAAAATTAAAAATCCATTTAATTATTTAAAAAGTCTATGACCTAGAAATTCTTGCACACAGCACAGTATTTTTATGCAAAATGTAAGAAAGTTTTATTAAAAACACAGTTACAGAGATAGCTGGGTATGTGCAATGGAGTTAGTCAGTCCTCAAAGCAGAAGTCTGAGTGCATAAGCAGTTTGCTAAAGGCACAGGCCTTGAATCCTGAAGGACTTGAACAGCCGAATGATTGAAATTTGTTCTGATGTTAGTACATGGTTGTTTACCCTGGAACACAGAAGATAAAGCAGAGATTTTTTTTTTTGGAACTATGTAAGATGATGAATGTTTTAACCAGGGTAAATAGAAGAAAGCTACATTTCTTCAGCACTAAAAATGCATGAAAAAATAAAATGTTTTTTTTTTGTCAATTTATGATTTTTGAGCCATCATTTTAACCATGCACAAACAAATCTTATAGGTAAAAAGAAATTAATGTTCATCAAGCATGTAAATTATTCACAAGAGTCCCAAAGTACAGTTGGCTGATTTGTAAAAAGATGACCATGGAAAATGGTTCTTTTCTTAATAAATGGAATTCAGCATTACGTAATAAGCTTCAGCCAGCTCATTGGACATGCATTTGTGACAATGAATGAGAACTATTTGCTCTCTGCCCACTGGTTTTAGTCCACTGGCCAACCATGACAGCTAATGTCATGCTACATTGGAACTTTGGGAGAAGGATGCCTGCTATCCTCTTTTCTTGTTTTACCTCCATAACCAACAATTGAATTTGTTGAAGAATGGCTCAAACATAGCCATCCCCTTATGCACTGTATTTTCCCCACTCTTTCTTTCTGTGTTTGTTTAATTTTTCATTGTTCCCACCACAGTCCCATCCAGGCTTATCAAGAATTGATACTTAACTCGAAAGTCAAATAGATGATTATCTTTAAGTGTCTTTATGAATTGTATTATATTCGTAGAGCGGTACAGCACAGTAGAGGCCCTTTGGCCCATGATGTTGTGCTGACCCTTTAACCTGCTGAAAGATCAATCTAACCCTTCCCTCCCACGTAGCTCCCAATTTTTCCCGATCATCCATGTGCCTATCTATGAGTCACTTAAATGTTCTTAATACACCTGCCTCTACTACCACCCCTGGCAGTGCATTTAAACAAACTCTGTGTGTTTTAAAAAAAAAATCTACCTCTGACATTCCCCTTATTCGTTCCTCCAGACACCTGAAAATTATGCGCCGTCATATTAGCCATTTCCGCTCTGGGAAACGGCCTCTGTTGTCCATTCTATCAATGCCCTAGCTCGCACAACCTTTCCTCGCCAGATGTACTCTCTAATCTCGACAGCACTTTGATAGATCTCCTCCGCACCCTCTCTGAAGCTTCCTTTCTGTAATGAGTTATAGACCACCATAGCATCATCAGACATAGGAGCAGAATTAAGCCATTCTGCCCATCAAGTCTTTTCTGTCATGGTTGATTTGTTATCCCTTTCAACTGCATTCTCCTGCCTTCTCCCCGTAACCTTTGTTACCCCTTATTCATCAAGTTCAAGTTTAATTGTCATTCAACCATATATGAATTCCCAAGAATACAACCAAATGAAACAGTGTTCCTCTGGGGTCAAGGTACAAAACACAGTATCAATAGTCATACACAGCACAAGACACACATAGCACATAACATTCAGTCACATAAAAAATATATAATATAGCCCAAGTCCCTGAGTCCATGGATGTTGTCAGCACGGACAAGCCTGTAATCTTCCGCCAAGTAAACAGTGAAGGGGACAGCACTGGCAGGCAGGGCCAGCCCCCGATCCGGTATGGACGCCATGCCACACCACGCCACACTGCCTCCAGCGTCACCTCTCCTGGCTGCAACAGGCGACACCGTGGCAGGAGGCCTCGTCCGCACTCCAACCGAAGCCACACAACTCCCCCGCTGTCAGTCTCACCAATAAACCGGTGAACTGGACTTGCAGTATTCTACATTACTAACGCCCAACAGGATCTTGCGATCACAAAAAAAACGTCCAAGAGTCCAAGACAAGAATTCACCGTTAAATCGCGCATTGCTTTTTTTGCACCAACTCCAGTGCCTTTCTGTAGCAGACAGCAACATAATCCACACCGTCCAGCTCCTCTGCCAACAAGCAACTCGCTGATGGGGCAGACCTGCAACATTTGAAGTTCTTAATGACCTGCAGTGTCCCGTCATCATAAAAACGACTGTAGCACCTTTGCTTCTGAGTGCACCACTATCTTAGAAACCTCCACTTCAAATATACCCAATGACTTTGGCTCCACAGCCAACTGTGGCAATGAATTCCACAGATTCACTACTGTCTCACTAAAGAAATTCCTCCTTGTCTCTGTTGTAAAGGGATGTCCTCGTGTTCTGAGGCTGTGCCCCCTGGTCCGAGACACTCCCACTATTGGAAACTTTCCATCCTCGTCCACTCTATCTAGATCTTTCAATATTCAGTAGGTTTCAATGAGATCCCCCTCCTCATTCTTCTAAACTTCAGCAAGTGCAAGCCCAGAGTCATCCAACGCTCCTCATACGATTAAGACAGAAGTTGTCAAGCCCATGGATAACTGTATTCACTGGCTAACTGGAAACAAACTGTAGACAGGATGTGCTTTCTTCTGGTTGGCAAGATGTTACAATGGGTGTGTCACATGAATTAATGTGGGGGTCCTCTACATAACATAATTTGTATAAATTTACTTGCAATGAAGGCACTGAATATATGATCACCAATTTTGCAGATTTTACAAAGAGGCTGCAAGTGGGCAAAGACCTTGCTCAGTGGAATACAATGTGGAATTGTTAATTTTTTTGGCAGAAAAATAAGTATATTATCTATATGTTGAAAGGTTGAAAACTATGGGTTGCAGAGGGATCTCATGATTCTCAAGAAGTTAGTGGATGTCCTCACTAGATAATGAATGCCTGAATATGGATGGCCTATGCATGCAGATGAGCATGTGGGGTATTGGCAGATTGGATTTTCCAGCTGCTGCCAAGCTTTAGGCATCTTCTTCCGGATGGGAACAGGGGATTTCCACATGCCATCTCTCTCCCTGAGCTGTAACACTTGGGGTCTGAACTGACAGCACTGAGTAGAATCACTCTCTTACTGAATCAGGGAGGCTGATTGGCAGATGCTCTTCCCACACCCGCTCACTCTCTGTCAGAGTCATTCCTGCGATTCTCTCCCACTTATTATTTTTGTTCATTTCCGACTTACGAGCAGTTCAGTTTACGGGCGGTTCTCAAGAATGGAACCCTGTATAACGTGGGGAGTACCTGTATACAGCGACAGCAAGTAGTTAGGAAAGCTAAAGGAAGTCAGAAGATTCTGCAGATGCTGGAAATCTTGAGCAACGCACGTGAGATGCTGGAGGAACTCACGGAGGGTGATGGTGGAGGGGTACTGGGTAGGCTGACTCTTCATTTCCCTCTATTGGTGCTGAGTTCCTCCAGCATTTTGTGTCCTCTTGTTAAGTCATACTTCAGTTACATGATTTGCTTAGTTCGGGAGTCTGGTGTCTGGCATGCATATCTCATGGCCTGCCCAAACAAACCTGCTGAGTTTTGTTAGCACCTAAATGCTGGGACGCTTGAGAATACATCACCAATATAATCACTTACACCCTAAAATCAATAAACAAACTACAGGCTTTGATCTATCTCCAACCAATGCAGGTTCTTTGCTGAGAGTGTAATGCACTGAATTTACCTTCATCATCAAGAACATCTGGAAAAAAGTGAATTTAATTTGGAACCCTAATGTGTATGCTAAAGGGAAGAACTAGATACTAAAATCTGAAGTAAAATAGAACATGCTGGAAATATTCAGCAAATCAGATTTAATGTTCCAGATCGACAGGATTGCAAAGTTCCCCAGTGTCAGCAAAAAGATAAATTTTGATAACATTTTTATTTGAAACAATGGATCAAAGATCAAATACTCCTCCTTGCTGTAAGAATGGGGATTGTTGTTGATTAAAAAACACATTTAGATTCCACTTTCAGGCTATTAGAAATGATAGCTTATCAGTAATTTCTAATCATCTGGTATTTACAGGTGTGCATTTTGTGTTTTTATGACTCCACACAGGCTGTATTTCTGTGACCGCTCATTATTCAACGAGGTATATTAAACATGAGTCTCAGCTATGTGAAACTTGAAACAGGCCAGAAAATGCCATTAGTTGGATTGGGAACATGGAAGAGTTCACCTGGCCAGGTAAGTGTCTCAATTTGTAGTATTCTTAATGGTCAATTATTTGTTCTTTTAATCCTTTGAACTATTACATTACACTAATCATTACTGTATTTATTAAGTTGAAAGATACTAAAGTGGCAGTTAAGACTGGCATGCCATTGAACTTCCCAAAATCACTTACAGTCTGAAATTCTTCTAGAATGATATTTTTCTTGCATTTTGAAGACTTTTGACAGTATGCAAGACAAGTTTCACTGTATCTTGGTACGTGACAGTAATAAACCAATTTAATACAGATAAGGATCAAAATCCGAATCAGGTTAATTATCACTGACATGTACCTTGAAATTGGTTGATTTGCGGCAGCAGTACAGTGCAATGCATAAAATATACTATGAGCTACAATAAGAAATATGTATAAAAATTAAATAAGTAGTAAAAAAGAAAGCAAAAATCATGTGGTGTTTTTGAGTTCATTGTGCATTCAGAAATATGATGGCAGAGGGGAAGAAGCTGTTCCTAAACTGTTGAGTGCATATCTTCTGGCTCCTGTACCTCCCCTGTGGTGGTAATAATGAGAAGAGGGTGTGTTCTAAGTGGTGGGTGTCCTTAATGGCAGATGCCACTGCCTTGAGGCATCGCCTTTTGAAGATGTTGTCGACGCCGGGGAGACTAGGGCCCATGATGGAGCTGGCTGAGTTTGCATCCTTCTGCTGCATTTTCTGATACTGTACGGTGTCCAAACTGATTCGATTTGATCAACAGAGAAAAACTTCTTCCCATTAATCTTAATTGGATGAAAATTCTTCTGCAGAAACTTCCTAATGCTTTGTATTTTGATTGTTTTACGGTTTCAGATCAGTCTTTTAAAACTCTACACATTAGTGATTTTTGCACATGTAATGAGATCAGTGAAAAATTCACTCCATAAATAAGTACATGGAGATAGAAAGTAAAAAGACGATGTGCAATTTAGTGTTACAGTTACAGAGAAAGTGTTGTGTAAGGAGACAAGTAATGTGCGTGGGCCATGATGGCATAGATTGGGAAGTGAAAAGTTCATCTTTATAAAGGAAGTTGTTCATTCTAGAGTCTTTCAACAATTTCATAAAACTCTCTTGGATCCTAGTTTTCATTGTAGTGGAATGATCCCTTGGTCATTTTCTCTTCTGCCCCCTCCATTGGACAGTAGCTTTATACCTTCTGTCCAGTGGGAGGGTGGAGAAGGGAGACTGACCAGGGGAGGAGTCCTTGATTATTTCAGTTGCTTTCCCAAGTCAGATGGAGTCAATAGAGGGGAAGCTGGTTTTCATGATGAACTAACAACTCTTCGCAGTTTTTGTGGTCTTGGACACACCAGTTGTCATTGCCAAATGTGATGCAAGCATATAAAATGGATTCTATAACAATTGATGGGGGACATGCCAAATTTCCTTTTAGCCTTCTGAGGAAGGAGAGGCTTCGTATGCTTTCATGACTGTAGCATCCACGTGACTGAACCAGGACAAATTGTCGGTGATGTTTACACCTAGGAATTTGAAGCAATGACAGAAAAAGTAATGCTGCTAACTCATATCTCCAGCAACCTGGTTTCAATCCTGACCTCTGGTGTTGTGGTGTGCGGCTTGGACACAGTAAAGTGGGGGTGTGACAATGTAGGGATTGCTCTGAGAGCCAGCAGGCTCAGTGGGCCAAATGACATCGGAAAATACCGGTGTCAATGGACTCTGAAACTTACTGACATTTTTAAGTCTTGCTTTGCCTTGTACAGGTGAAAACTGCAGTGAATTATGCCCTTGAAATAGGATACCGTCACATAGACTGTGCTGCCGTTTATGGCAATGAGCATGAAATTGGAGAAGCGCTCTTTGAGAAAATACAAAACAGTAAGGTAAGGATGTTGCAGTACTTGTAGTTTTAATAGAAGCAATATGAATGCTTACATAAGAAATGGGAGCAGGAGTAGGCCAGCTGGCCTGTCAAGCCTGCTCCGACATTCAGTAAGATCGTGGCTGATCTGTCCACAGACTCTTCTCCACTTACCTCCCTTTTCCCCAGAACCCTTAATTCCCCTGCAATGCAAAAATGCTTGTGTAATTTGGAACTTTGGTTTTTAGTTAAGAATGAAATTGGTTGTGAATTGACATTTGTCAGTTTTTGTTTATGTATAGTTTTCCACGAAATTGTATTCCTTTATTTTCCTGCAAGAAAATGATCCTCGAGGTACTATATTTTGAGATATGTACTTTGATAATTGCGCTTGAGTTTGACTTTGTGACGGCAGCCTTTGACCATGAACTTTATTCACCTGGGCTCCGGGGTGGTTTTGTATATCTGTTCAAACTAGCGAGCAGGTTCTGGTATCAGGCTGGAAAAACAGCCCTTGTTGATTTAGTACCTTACTTTTATTGTCACCAAACAATTGATACTAGAGCGTACAATCATCACAGTGATATTTGATTCTGCACTTCGAGCTGCTTTCAAAATTAGCTCTTTAGACACTTTAGATTCAGAAATGGAAAATCCAGCCAAAGTTTTCACTCCAAATCATCTGCTCCTTCAGAGTGTCAGCCGAGGACAGAATTGGGGTTCGCTGTAATGCTGCCCATGATAAAATGGCAATGGCCCCAGTTTAGATTTGGCTCGTAGCTCATACCTATTTTCGGGCAGCCAGAAAGAGAAGTCTAATGCTTGATCTTTACCATGTTAGTTTATTCATATTGAAAATTGATTGTAACTAAAAGTGTAAGTTTTATTTAAATCGCAGTGGTTAATCTCCAAATTGGTACAAGACTTAGGTGGTTCAGTGACTGTTGATAATGGAGAGAACTGGATTTAAAATTAAAGATTCTGTTTTAGCTCTTAATTTGTTACTAATAACTTTTTTATTTATGTTTTACAACATCAAGTTTCTTGACACTTTTCTTTCAAAGCTATGATTCTTTACCCAGCATTTAGTTCTGCTTAAAGATTTAACATTTTTACTTTATCTCAACACTGTAATCATATCTCCATAGTGAAATTGTAAATAAGTGCTCCTCGTTATTTATTGCTATTTATTTATATTTACATTTGCACAGTTTGTTGTCTTCTGGTTGATCTTTGATTGATCCTGTTATAGTTACTATTCTATAGATTTGCTGATATGCCCACAGGAAAATTAATCTCAAGGTTGTATATGGTGACATATGTACTCTGATAATAAAATTTACTTTGAACTTTGAACTTCAATATGATTAGCACATAATAAAACTGTATCCTTTGGATACTAGTTTTCAAATACTGATGATATAAGCCAGATCTTGGGGATTCACCTTCTGGGGGAACTATGTGAGAGGCAGTGTATCCATGACTATTTTGAACTTGGTATGTAGTCATATGAGACGGTGTTAACTCTCGTGGAACTCAATATTTCTACGTAAAATAAAAGTGCTGAATGTTCATTGAGTGGCAGTTCATAGTTACAGTTGGACTTGCTTTCTCCTACTTGTGCATTACTGCAGTTCAAACTATTTTCACCTAAAACATCTGTGTTATTGTCCTTCAGGCTTACCACACTTTAAAAAAGAAACAGGGAGAGTTCAGGTCCAAAGAGTTCCCATAAGGATAAAGAGTAAGGATGGCAAATCGAGGAAACCAGAGATATTAAAGCTTTCATTTACAATGAAGGAAGCACATAGTACATTAGGAGCATTGAAAATGGGGAGAGCCCTTCAACAGTATAAGGAGTTTAGATGTTAAAATAAGGAAATTAGGTGGACACAGAGGGGCCAGGAAATATAACTGGCAGATAAGATAAAATAATATCCCAAGGCATCTTATGCAAACTATATTAAGAACAATAGGCTCATTAGTCTCCAAACAAGTGAACTGTATGGAGGCAATGGGGGGGGGGGGGGGGGGGGGGGGAATGTCCTAAATTCCTAAATGAATAGTTCTCATCTGTATTTGTTAACAGACATTGTAGTTGGAGATTTCAGTTGAAGTGGTAAATTTCTAGAACACATTAAGGTTAAAGAGGAGGTTTTTACTATATGTTTTAGTGGATACATTTCCAGGACCTGATGTGACTACTATGGGAGTACAAGGGAAAAGATCACTGGGGCCCTGATGGAGATGTGTAAATATTCACTTGCCGCAAATATGGTTCTTTATTCAAAAAGGCGAGCAGGGTTATGCTGAGTAATTATAGGGTAGTTTGTTTAATTCAGTCTTAGGGAAATTATTGGGCAAAAGAACTGAGGGGCGAGCTTAATCTACAAGGAAGATCAGAAGGATGGGAATTGATCTGGGGTATCAGCACAAATTTGTTGATATGACTAATTTGAGTATTTTTTTTAAAGATTGAAATACTCAATTAAGTTAGACCTGATAAAAGCTATACAGTTGATTTAGTTTCAGAAAGATTATTGACAGGGTCCCTTACAAAAGGCTGGTTTTAAAGATTAGGGCCATGGGATCCAAGGCAAGGTGGAAATTGGATCCAGATCTGGCATTGTTATAGGATTGTGATCGGAAGCCAGTAACCAGCAGTGTACCACAGCGATCAGTGCTGGAACCCTCATTTATTATATACATAATTATTTACATGTGAATGCTGGAGACATGATTAGTAAGTTGCTAGTTAACACAGCCACATAATTAGTAGAACCACACCCTCACAATTTTAGTGATTCAGGCTCAACCCTGACCTGCAGGGTCTCTCTGTGGCCATATCTATTTCCTCCAGATGCTCCAGTTTCTTTGCTCATTCAGAAAGGATGCAGGTTGGTAGATTAGTTGGCCACTGTAAATTGCCTATACTGGGTAGAATCTGTAGAATGTTTGATAAAATGTGGAGAGAAAGACCTGTTTCTGTGCTATATATCTCAAAGATTTTATTACATGAAAATTGGTGGCTATTGAGAGAGGAGAATAACAATGATTATTAAGTAACACACACAAAATGCTGGAGGAACTCAGCAGGCCAGGCTGCATCTTTGGAAAAGAGTAAACAGTTCATGTTTCGGGCTGAGACCCTTTAACAGAACCCTTCATGAGTCCTGGTAAAAGGTCTCGACCCAAAATGTTAACTGTTTAATCTTTTCCATTCATGCTGCCTGGCCTGCTGAGTTCCTCCAGCAATCTGTGTGTGTTACTTTGCATTTCCAGCATCTGCAGATCTTCTCATGTTTTTGATTACCTGGTAACTTGGATAGCACAATGACACGTGGAACTTAATCTCTACTCAATAATTGGGCTTGAGTCACTATGGTGAACTACATATACCTGTCTGTACATGCCCCCCCCCCCCCGCTGACTGCTCTTGTGGCTCCTCCCACAGACCCCTGTATAAAGGCAATTGGAGACACCGCCCCGGCCTCAGTCTCCAGGATGCAGTGTGGTGGTCAATTGCTGCTTGTTCTTTCTTCCAGCCAATAAAAGCCTATATCTCGCCTCACGTCTCAGAGTTATTAATGGTGCATCAGTCACCAAGTCTAAATCCACTTTGGTCCAAATCAGCAATGCTGATTTGGCCTAAAAGATGTAGCCCATTGTCTGTCCAGATTGTAATAATATCGATCTATCCCAACGTTCTTGATCTTAAAGTATTGTTTAAGCTCTAGGCATACTGTTCCCACTTTTCAGTTCTTGCCAGTTCAAGGTGATCAGCTGACAGTTCAGCACTTCCCATTGATCAGGTATCCCTTTATTTTGCTTGATTGAATGGGATGGATGAAGTAACAAATTTGCTGTTAAACATGTAAATAAACTGCTTAGAAGCTGTGACACATACAAAGTAGTGTGTATTCAGATGGGTGATTTTTCTCACCTCCCTTTCTCTATCTCTCCCCCCCCCCCCCCCCGACACTTGATTATGTCTCAATAGAATTTGATGGAAGTTATGAAGTAAAAGTCATCCATGTCATGACATCTAATATGAACCCTTGATCAGGCCTTGCACGTGGAATCATAGAATAACAATGGTTACAGCACAGGAGTCTCTACCAATACCATCCAGCTGGTATTCCACCCTCTCATGGAGTTATCATCATGGAAACAGCTCCTTCCACAATGCCCCTTCCAAGCTAGTCCCATTTGCCAAGTTTGGACCACAGGCTTCTGAACCTTTCTGATCCATATACCTGTCCTTTAAAAGTTGTTACTGCACCTGCCTCAACCACTTCCTCTGGCAGCTCATCTCAAATAAACCACATAATGCCATCCTTTATGTGTAAAGTAAAGGTTCCTCTTAAATCTTCACCCTCTCACTTTAAATCTCTGTCCTCTAGTTCTTGATTCCCCAGTCCAGGGAAAAAGACTGTGTACTATGTGCCTCATGATATTATGCACAGCCATTAGATCACCTCTTAGTCTTCTACACTCCCAGGACTGATACCCTAATCTGCCCAATCTCCCTATAACCGAATCCCTAAAGTTCAAACTTCAAGTTGCAAAAGTTCAAAGGAAATTTATTATCAAAGTGCATATATGTCACCATGTAGAACCCTGAGATTCGTTTTCTTGTGGGCATACTCAGATAATATATTGTTACTGACTTTAGTTACATAACATATTAAAACAAAACATTGCTTAAATCACCTCAGCCACAGACTGCAGTGCAGGCCAAGTCTATGCGTATATTTAAGGTGGAAGTTGATCATTTCCTGATCAGTCAGGGCATCAAAGGATATGGTGAGAAGGCAGGTGTATGGAGTTGAGTGGGATCTGGAATCAGCCATGATGGAATGGTGGAGCCGACTAGATGGGCTGAATGGCCTAATTCTGCTCCTATGTTTTATGGTCTTAAATACAAGTAACAATATATTCAATGAAAGACCACACCCAACAGAATGGACAAAAGATAACAAACTGAAAATAAAAACAGAAAAATAAACAATAATAATAAATTGGCAGATGGAGTTTAATGCTGAGAAGTGTGAGGTTCTACATTTTGGCAGGAATAATCCAAATAGAACATACAGGGTAAATGGTAGGGCATTGAGGAATGCAGTGGAACAGAGAGATCTAGGAATAACAGTGCATAGTTCCCTGAAGGTGGAGTCTCATGTAGATAGGGTGGTGAAGAAGGCTTTTGGAACACTGGCCTTTATAAATCAGAGCATTGAGTACAGAAGTTGGGATGTAATGTTAAAATTGTACAAGGCATTGGTAAGGCCAAATTTGGAATATTGTGTACAGTTCTGGTCACCGAATTATAGGAAAGATATCAATAAATTAGAGAGAGTGCAGAGACGATTTACTAGGATGTTACCTGGGTTTCAGCACTTAAGTTACAGAGAAAGGTTGAACAAGTTAGGTCTCTATTCATTGGAGCGTAGAAGGTTGAGGGGGGATTTGATCGAGGTATTTAAAATGTTGAGAGGGATAGATAGAGTTGACGTGAATAGGCTGTTTCCATTGAGAGTAGGGGAGATTCAAACGAGAGGACATGATTTGAGAGTTAGGGGGCAAAAGTTTAAGGGAAACACGAGGGGGTATTTCTTTACTCCGAGAGTGATAGCTGTGTGGAATGAGCTTCCTGTAGAAGTAGTAGAGGCCAGTTCAGTTGTGTCATTTAAGGTAAAATTGGATAGGTATATGGACAGGAAAGGAGTGGAGGGTTATGGGCTGAGTGCGGGTAGGTGGGACTAGGTGAGATTAAGAGTTCGGCATGGACTAGGAGGGCCGGAATGGCCTGTTTCCGTGCTGTGATTGTTATATGGTTATAAATTAGCAATAAATATCGAAAACATCAGATGAAGGGTTCTTGAAAGTGAGTCCATAGCTTGTGGGAACAGTTCAGTGAAGGGGGCAAGTGAAGTTCTGTGAAGCTATCCTCTCTGGTTCAAGAGCCAGTTGAAGGGTAATAACTGTTCCTGAACCTGGTATTGTGGATCCTGAGGCTGTTGTTCCTCCTTCCTGAGGGAAGTAGCAAGAAGGGAGCTGGATGGTGGGGGACCTCGATGATGGATGCTGTTTTCCTATGAGAGTGCCTGTGTAGATGAGCTCAATAATGGGGAGGGTTTTATCCATGATAAGCTGGCCCATATCCATTACATTTTGCAGGCTCTTCTGTTCAATGGCATTGGTGTTTCCATACCCAGGCCATGATGCAAACAGTTAATAAACTCTCGACCACGCATCTACAGAAGTTTGTCAAAGTTTTAGATGACGTGCCGATCTTTGCAAACCCAAAAAAAAGTAGAGGTGCTGCCATGCTTTCTTCATAATGGCACTTACCAGCTGGACCCAGGACAGATCTTCTGAAATGATAATGGCAAGGAATTAAAAGTTGCTGACCCTCTCCACCTCTGATCCCCCAATGAGGTCCAGCTCATGGACCAATAGTTTCCTCTTCCTAAAGTCAATAATAAGCTCCTTTCTTGCTGACATTGAGTGAAAGGTTATTGTTGTGGCACCACTCAGCCAGATTTTCAGTCTCCTTCCTGATTCGTCACTTCCTTTGATTGGACCAATGATAGCAGCGTCATCAGCAAACTTAAATATGGCATTGGAGCTGTGCTTAACCTCACAGTCGTAAGTAAACTATTCACAAGACTACACAAATGTCAGCTAACCATAAGAAGATATGATCCTCTGTTACTCATCTCAGTACATGAAGATGAAGAATGACAAAATTTTGTCTGGGCAAACTACAAAAATTCTGACAGAAGCACAAAACAAGAAATCAAGAGAATTTTTGGAAGCTTGGGTCTCTATGGAAGACTCTTAACAAACGTATTGAACTGGATGCAATTTATGAACCTATGCATCTGCAGGATCGGGGCCAATGGTTGCGCTGGGGGCAGAGGAACCAACACTCATAATGACCGATAAACAGGGAAACGGGCCAGTGGAGGTCAGTCAGTTATCTGGTTTGCTGGGAGCCAGCAGAGACTATCAGCCAGTGTGACAGCCCACCAATGAGAACATTGGTCAAGCACTCGGCAGAAACAACACTTAATTGCACAATAATGATGTCACCTCGACTGGTGACGAAACATTTGCAGCCTAACCTCCAAACTCGGCGAAAAACCCTACAAACAAGCAACGCTAGCTGTGTCATCAACACGTTTATAGATGGCATTTGGGCTGTGCCCAGCCACACAGTCATGGGTGTAGAGAGGTCAGAGCAGTGGGCTAAACACACATCCTTGAGGTGGAGGTAGGAGATGTTATTTCTGATCTGCACAGATTGTTCTTCCGGGGAGGAAGTTGAGGATCCAGTTGCAGAGGGAGGTACAGAGGCCCTAGTTTTGGAGCTTTCTGATCAGAAGTGTAGGAATGATTGTGTTAAACACTGAACTGTAGTCAATAAACAGCAGCGTGATGTAAGTATTAATTTTGTCCAGGTGATCCAAGGCCGTGTGAAGAGCCAATAAAATCACATCAGTCTGCAGATCTCATGGTTTTTCCAGGGCCTCTGGTTGGGGAAAACTCTGAATGACTTTATGGGGCACACTCTTCTACAACAGTTTTATGAAGTCCATGACAATGGTGGTGTATTCGTTCAAATTCTCTGATGAACTCTTCAACACAGTCCACCAGCTTGAAGCAATCCTCTGCCTCCCGTGACCACCTCTTTGTTGTCCTCATCTCTGAACCCTTGCTCTTTGGTCTTTACGTTTATGCTGGTAGGAGGAGGAGAGCCAAGTGATCAGAATTCCCGAAATGTGGTCTAAGCATGAGACAGCAGGCAATCCTAATTGTAGTATAGCAATGGTCAAGTTTATTGGGACCCCTGATGCTGCAGATGATATGTTGATGATAATAAGACCATAGGACATAAGAGTAGAAATAGACTATTTGGCCCATCGAGTCTGCTCTGCAACTTCAATCATGGCTGATCCTTTTTCCTCTCTTAAGCCCCACTCCACGACCTCCTTCCCATAACCTCTGATGCTGTGGCCAATGAAGAACCTATCAATCTTTGCTTTAAATACAGCCAATGACCAGGCCTCCACAGCTCCCTGTGGTAACAAATTCACCACACTCTGGCTAAAAAAGATTCTCCTCCTCTCTGTTTTAACTGGATGCCCCTCTATCCTGAAACTGTGATCTCTTGCCCTAGACTCCCACACCATGGGAAACATCCGCTCCACATTTGAAAGGTTTCAATGAGCTCCCCACCTCATCCTTCTAAATTCCAGCGAGTACAGACCCAGTGCCATCATACGTTCTGCGTATGATTACCCATTTTATTCCCAGAATCATCTTTGTGAACCTCCTCTGAACTCTCTCCAATGCCAGCACATCTTTTCTTCGATGAGGAGCCCGAAACTGTTTACAATACTCAGGGTGAAGCCTTACCAGTGCCTTATAAAACCTCAATATCACATCCCTGCTCTTGTATTCCAAAGCTCTTGAAATGAATACTAACATGGCATTTGCCTTCCTCACCACTGACTCAGCCTGCGTTAATCTTTAGGGTGTTCTGCACAAGAACTCGCAAGTCCCTTTCCATCTCAGATTTTTGGATTTTCTCCATGTTTAGAAAATAGTCTGCATGTTTATTTCTACTACCAAAGTGCATGACCATATATTTTCCAACCTTATATTTCATTTGCCACATTCTTGCCCATTCTCCTATCTAAGTTCTTCTGCAACCTTCCTGTTTCCTCAACACTACCTGCCCCTCCACCAATCTTTGTATTGTCTGCAAACTTGCCAACAAAGCCATCTATTCCATCATCTAAATCATTGATATACAGCATAAAAAGCAGTCCCAACACCAACACCTGCGGAGCACCACTAGTCACTGGCAGCCAACCAGAAAAGGATTCTTTTATTCCCACTCGCTGCCTGCTACCAATCAGCCAATACTCTAATCAAGCCAATATTCTAACTTTCATAGGCTCTTAACTTGGTAAGTAGCATCATGTGGCACCTTGTCAAAGGCCTTCAGAAAGTCCAAATATACCACATCCACTGCATCCTCTATCTATCCTACTTGTAATCTCCTCAAAGAATTTCAACAGATTCAGCAGGCAAATTTTTCCCTTAAGGAAACCATGCTGACTTTGTCCTAACTTGTCCTGTGTCGCCAAGTAATATCATCCTTAACAATTGACACCAACATCTTTCCACCCACTGAAGTCAGGCTAACTGGTCTATAATTTCCTTTTTACTGCCTTCCTCCTTTCTTAAAGAGTGGAGTGACATTTGCAATTTTCCAGTCCTCTGGCACCATGTCAGAGTCCAGTGATTTTTGAAAGATCATTAGTAATGCCTCCACAATCTCTACTGCTACCTCTTTCAGAACCCTATGGTCCTGTTCATCTGTTCGGGTGATTTATGTACCTTAGGCCTTTCAGTTTTTTGACACCTTCTCCCTTGAAGTAGTAACTTCACTCATTTGTCTTCCCTCACACCATTCAACATCTGGCACACTGCAAGTGTCTTCCACAGTGAGCACTGATGCAAAATACTTCTCTGGTTCATCTGCCATCTGCTTGTTACCCCATTTATTATATCTCCGGCTTCATTTTCTAGCAGTGCTATATCTACTTTCATCTCTGTTAATATTTATATATTTGAAAAGGTTTTTTTCTATCCGCTTTGATATTGTTTGCTAGCTTGCTTTCATATTTTTCCCTCCTAATGATACTTTTAGTTACTCCCCTTAGCTTTTTAAAAGCTTCCCAATCCTCTATATTCCAGCTAATTTTCACTTTGTTGTATGCCCTCTCTTTTGCTTTTACATTAATTATGACTTCCCCTGTCAGCCACAGTTGTATCATTTTGCCATTTGAGTATTTCTTTGTTTTTGGAATACATCTATCCTGCACCTTCCTCATTTTCCCCAGAAACTCATGGCACTGTCGCTCTGCTGACATCCCTGCCAGCATCTCTTTCCAATTTACTTTTTGCCAATTTCTCTCTTGTACCACTGTAATTTCCCTTACTCCACTGAAATACCGCCACACCAGACTTTCTCCCTATCAAATTTCAAATTGAACTCAATCATATTGTGATGACTGCCTCCTAAGGATTATTTTACCTTAAGCTCCCTAATTGCCTCAGGTTCGTAACATAACAACCAATCCAGTATAGCTGATCCCCTAGTAGGCTCAATGACAAGCTGCTCTAAAAAGCCATCTTGTAGGTATTCAACAATTCAACAACACCACTCTCTTGAGATCCATTACCAACCTGATTTTTCCAATCGACTTGCATGTTAAAATCTTCCATGACTATCATAGCATTGCCCCTTTGACTTGCCTTTTCTATTTCCCACTGTAATCTGTGGTCCACATCCCAGCTACTGTTGGGAGGCCTGTATATAGCTGCCATCAGGGTCTTTTTACCCCTGCAGTTTCTTAACCCAATCCACAAGAATTTCACACTTTCCAATCTTATGTCATATCTTTCTACTGATTTGATGCCATTCTTTACCAGTAGAGCCACACCACTCCCTCTGCCTACCTTCCTATCCCTCTGATATAACGTGTAACCTTGGACATTCAGTTCCCAACTACAACTATCCTGCAGCCACGATTCAATGATGGCCACATCATACCTGACAATCTGTAATACAACAGTATCATCCACCTTATTTCTTATATTCCATACATTAAGATATAACCTATGAGTACTGTATTTGTTACCCTTAATTCTGCATCGCTAATGCACTGACAGTCACCCTGCTGGCTGCAATTATGCCCTATCATCTGCCTGCCCTTCTTGACAGTCTGAATGCAGATTATCTTTGCTTATTTACCATGCATCCTATCCTGACTCCCGTCACTCTGGTTCCCATCCCCCTACCAACTGAGCAGAGATTTCTTCAACCAAGCCTGATTGATGACCCCAACAATTATTTCAAGGGTGTCAGAGTAGGCTTTCTCTTGTCCGTTAATGGCGGCACTCAGTACCTTGATTCCCTGATTAACGTCAGCCTTTGACAGCAGTATGTTAACTGTGGTCAGGTTCATGGAGGAGAACCCTTGCTAAGTAGTTCAGTTGGCACTTCATCATTAGCTGTTCCTGGTCAGGGGAACAAGAGTGGAACAAGACTACTCAATCTTCAGCACTTTTACCTTTGAGAATTTCTCAGGTCTTTCCAATGTATCCAGCATGTCCAAAGTGAGCCATGTCTCCACGAAACACAGAACATAGCAATTCTTCATTTCCCTCCAATACAGAACTCTTGCCCTTAGGTCCTCTGTCTTATTCTCCAGCAACTGTTCATTTATTAACAATATACTGGGTAGAAGAAGTTTCATTGTAAGCTATTTCTGAACTCTTTCTTGTTTAATCTTTTCTATAACAGGCTGATCAAACCTGATATAGAAAATGTACTCCAAGTGTGGCCCTCAGTAGTGTCCAGTACAACTGCACATTGACTTCCCAACTTTTGTACCGGATACCCTGACTTGTAAATATCAAAAGCATTCTTCACCACTCTTTCAGCCTCTGACTCCACTTACAGGGAACAAAGTATTTGTACTCAATGTACTTGTAGTTGCTGACTCCAGAACCCTGAGAGTTATTGCTTTCCAGGTATTTGTGAAGATCCACTACCATCTTGGCTGGCAGTAAGTACATTGCAGACATAAATTATTCACTGCTTTAAAATAATTCCTCCTTTATCTTTCTTTATTCATGTCCCATCGAATAGGCATAGTTTCTTTTTCACTGCTCTGCATAAATATTTGATGATCCCTTTCTTCACACCTTCAAAATTTGCTTCCTACTCAACTTTTCTACATATGATCCAGAGCTCATGGCTGTTCACCTTCCCCCTTCACAATGTCCTACATCATCTCAAAGATGTCCTTGTCCTTGGCACCTGGGAGACAGCCTCCTGAAATCAGGTCTGCTCTCCACACTAAAGAATGTTCTATAACTATTGCTCTGTTTCCTTACTCCTTCAATTTTGGAGAGCTGAGTAACTCAGGGGTGGTTTGACTTGGCTTTGACTACATTTCTTGAGGAAACCTCTCATCCTATCAGTATTCGGAACTGAGACTAAAACGCCATAAGATATACCTTGAACCTTTAGCCTGTCAGGTGATTTTATGAGAAGCTTTACTGAGTTCCCTTATAGCACGGGATTTACATTCCACAGGTCTGAGATGCCATACCTTAACTAGATTTAACAAATAATTTACTTTAAATACTGTTACAATTGAACTACTTAGTGTTAATTATCCCAAACAAATGCTTATTTGAACTGTCTGTATCTTTGTTTGAACCAAGTGCTGTTTAAACTCGGACTGTTTCCCTTTACTCTCTGGGTCCATTTCCCTGCTCCTTTTGCTCTGTATGGTGGATTAGTGACTAAATTAAACACCTCATTCCTTGTGCGCACTGCAGTACTTACAGCACATGCTGGCTTTATCCACTGTTATTTTCATCATTTTAGTTTCCATTTTTGTTAAGAATCACGATAGGATTACAAATGACAGAAACAAAAACTGTAACAAGTGAATGTGGATCTGAGGCTGATTTTTTTTTCTGTGGTACTTGAAGGAAAGGTTGCTTTGTGTTTTATATATATATTTTTTAAATATATATATATATTGTTATCCTTCTATAGTCCATCAATCGGGAAGATATTTTCATTACATCCAAACTTTGGAACACCAAGCATCACCCGGATGATGTGGAACCTGCATGTCGTAAAACACTGGCAGACCTGAAGCTGGACTACCTAGATTTGTATTTGATGCACTGGCCAATGGCATTCGAGTAAGTAGACCTGTGCTTGTATAACTTCATACAGCTTTATTTCATCTCCACGTTATGGTTGTACTTCTAAATCATAAGAATAGTTGAGTTTTTTTTCACCCCATGGTAGCAGAGCCTGATTAAAGCAACCTAAATGTTAAGTATATCCAGCAAAAAAAAAACAAACTGCTGGAAGAACTCAGCGAGTTGAACAACATCTGAAGAGAAGAGGAAGGGGAAGGAAATGTTGAATCAGATCAGAGTCAGGTTTGTTTTCACTGACATATGTTGTAATATCTTTGTGGCAGCAGTAGGGGGCAATACATAAATTACCTAAATGAATAAATAGCAAGAAAATGAGCAAAATAGTGAGGCCATGTTCATAGACTGTTCAAGGAAACTGATAGTGGAGGGAAGGAAGCTGTTCCGAAAGCAATGAGCGTGCATCTTCAGGCTCCATACCTCCCCTGATGGTGGTAATGTTCAAAACCAGGACAGAGATTGGAGAGGGAAGATAGCCAATATAAACTGGGACTCCTTTTCTCCACCTTAGGTCTAATGAATTCATGAACTAGACTGAAATGCAAGAAAGAGCTGAGACTCAGAATGGGGAAATCCTTCCTTCACAGATAATGACATAGTTCTGTCTCTATAGACGGGGCAACCTTGTGATTCCAAAGAATGATGATGGTACAGTGCGTTATGCCAGTACTGATTACAAGAACACCTGGAAGGCCATGGAAAAACTACTAGAAAAGGGTTTGGTCAAGGCACTTGGCTTATCCAACTTCAATGCAGGGCAAATAGATGATCTATTATCAATTGCAACCTACAGACCAGTTGTTAATCAGGTTAGTGTCAACATCACTATGTTTAATGAGCTTTCTTCTAATTTAGAAACACTTTTATTGTGAAAATGACTTGTATTTAAGATCGTAAATTGCTGTATTACTCTTGTCAGAATGCAAGGGTCAACCAATAACAAGGAATTAGAGGAAGTCATGGGGCTGTCAAAAATATAAGCTCTCATAGATATCTGTTTCTGCGTTTCTAAATATACCTTAAGTCTGTGTACAATAATTGGGTACCACAACAGTCTTAATTTCAGAATTATCATTTGTTGCACATAGGTGTATATACTTAAGTAAAGCAAACCAGATGCCATCTTAAAAACAGGAAAAAAAAACAAGTTAGCCATTTGGCCACGGCTGGAGAATCTGAATATTCACTACTTTGTAGGAGAAGAAATTTCTTCCTAGTGCCCTGAGTAGCCAACCTCTTATTTAGAGTTTGGTTCCAGGCATCCATGCCAGAGAAACATCAATCCCATATTTATAGATAGTAGATGCTCTTAACATATGTACAAATCATGCAAAGCAGGTGGATCAAGACATAAATCAATGTGCACTGCGGGTTTAAAGTCAGCACTATTCCTTTAGATTTCCCCAGCTGAGCCAAACTCCCCTCTTCACAGGGCAAGCAATAGTGATCAGATTGACAGCCTAGTTGTTCCAGCTGCTGTGTTATATGTTTATGATGTTGTGGTGACTGCTGAGGTATTTTGCTGACTTCTGCTCAAATCAGCAGCACTGAGACACGGAGATGGTGATGTTGGATCTGACTGCTTAATTCTTAATTTCTTTGCAGTTTAACAATTATCTCCTTATATATTAAGTAGTTCTTGTGTATATACTTCTAACAATTCAGAATATTTCCTAGTGGCCACAGAATGTATATCCAGTTGTTCAGTATGTCCCCTAGTGGTTATATTATTATAATTCTGGAAGGTTCTGGAAGCTTCTCTTGGTGCTACATTTTTTGAATAAGAACTTTCTCTATGGTTGACTCTCATCTACAAATTTGAATGGAATTTTCCTTATCTATGTAGTATAAAAGAATTGTACCATGAGGCAGTGCTATCTTAGTTCTTTATTGCTTCTATCTCCCTCTACTTAGCAGACCTTTATCGTTGTGCTATTCAATTTTCCTTCGTTCTATCAATTGTTACGTACCCCGTAACTGGGTTAACAGACCAGCAGAAATGGAAGGATACGTTGGAGTCTGGTGGTACTGTAACTAAAAGTGTTTATTAGTAAACTAAACAATACAGCATCAAAAATGCCAATATACATATAACACAGGTTAGCAATAATAAACAGAAGTGTAGGAATAATACTCAACAGTAATAATCAAGCTCAATCAAAGTCTAGGGGTAAATGAATTGTCATACGAGAATATAGAGTTCAGTTCGGGCTGAGGTAGTTGGTTGTTGTGTTGCAATGTTGGAGAGAGAGAGAGCAAGCAAGAGATTTGGCAGCTGCAGCAGGCAAACCTTCTGTTATCTTCTTGTTCCGTCGTACCGTTGTGGTCATTCAGTTATGACCCCTCCGTTCTCGACTAGACTGTTCTTCCGTGGTGGACTCGTCACTCTGGCATGAGTGGACACACACACAAGCCCCCACCAAACCTGCCGTCACACTGTGAGCTTTTGTGACTGATCTCTTGATTCGGTCCTCTAAGCCCCCACCTTCCTGTGGGTGCACAACACTCTTTCAGTGTCCACTGGTGTGTCTGAGGGCATTTCCCCAGACCCGTCTTTTATCCCCATTGACGAGGTATCAGCTATCCATCAACTCAATATGTCTATGTCCATTAAACTAGACCACTCCTGCTGTCTCCTCAGGAATGTTAATGAGCAAAGAAACATCCTTGTAGCGAAAGGTAAATAATCAGTGAAGAGCCATAATACATAAATCAAATTGTCTCTCTCTCTCTGTCTTATCTGTAGCAGATGTCTCTACCTCTATTCTTCATCTCTCTCTCTCTCATTAGCAGCATAGTTCCCAAAAAGTGGTGGGGGGGGGGGGGGGTTAACTCTGGACCCCATTTCCATCAGGTTTGTTCAGCACTCATAACACAATGCTTAATGGAATGAATTGTGAAACAAATTTTGTGCCTCTTTCCTAACTTCTGTAAGAGCCTTGGATTGAAACATCAGAACCTTACAGTGACTAGTCTTGTTATTTGAACTGAGCATGTCTGGAGAAAATGAACAGAGATACAGCACACCAGACTGAGCTAGAGCATTGAAGAGGAAAAGGCAGCTCATTCTGGCCAGGCCATACGTGATAAACTAAATGCTAAACCATTAACTCCAAACCCAGTTCCCCATCACCTACAGTGCCATACTCTTATCTTGTCTGTCATCAGAAATCCAAAATCCTTTCAACCCTGCAATAAAAATCAATGCGGAGTAAAGTGATTCATGCCACATTATAATTAATCTTCTGAATCTCCAGAGCTTGATCGATAGGGCAAAGCTGTCTACATAAAGGAAGGATAAAAGGAAATGTATGCCATCCGCTGCTGCAAATCAGAAGAGATTGTGGGATAAGGAGGAAATATGGGCTCGGCCTACTGCTAACCAGTGCTTTGCAGTGTTACTGTTTTACCTTGTACCATCTCAGTGCACTGTGTATGATTTGAATTGGATAAACAGTATGCAAAACTAGCTTTTCACTAGATCTCAGTACATGTGACAATAATAAACCAGTTCCAGTGTGTGAGGGTGAAGCAAAATGTGCCCACTTTGTTATGAGTGCAGGTGAATGAGGTGGTGAACTGAGAAATGGTGCCACTGCTAGGCTGCACAGTTGAAGGCGCATCCATATATTTTGGACTACCCTTTTGGACAGCGCTTTATCACCAGGCAGCCTGCAACTACCTACCTTCCCATCTCCCATCTCTACAGCTGCACTCAGTAAGCACTTCATTAGGCACCTCCTGTACTTAACAAAGTGGCTACTGGGTGTATTTTCATGGTCTTCTGCTACTGAACCCCATAGTGGATGGGCACTTGCATGATGGCAGAGCAGCAATGTCTGGAGTTTCTGGGAACAATGCAGAGGGTACCGGTGAGAGACATCCTAAAGTAGTAGTATTCTAAAGGTAGGAGGATGCAATCATGGCTGCCAAGGTATGTCAAAATCAACATAAAAGCCAAAGAGAGGGCATACAATAGAGCAAAAATTAGTGGTAAGTTAAGAGGAGAATAGCCATACTGGTTGATGCTGACAGGAAGGTGACAGTAACTCAAATAACCACACATTACACCAGTGGCTTACAGAAGAGCATCTCTGAATGCACAACATCCCTGCTGGTGTCTCCTTCCAATCAGCTTTGGTCTCTCTCTTTTCCTTTCTCATGCCTCTAATTCCCTTTACTCCACTGTGATACTACTACACTTGATTCTTAGCTTCTCCCTGTCAAATTGCAGGGTGAATTCTATCATATTATGACTGCACCCTTACAGGTTCCTTTACCTTCAGCTCTGATCAATTCCAGTTCATCACACAACACCCAATCCAGAATACCTGATCCCCTAGTGTGCTCAACCATAAGCTGCTCTAAAAAGCCATCTCTGGCATTCTACAAATGACTCTTTTTGGGACCCAACACCAGCTTGATTTTCCCAATCTATCTGCATATTGAAATCCCCTATAACCATCATAACATTGCCCTTTTGACATGCCTTCACTATCTACTGAAGTAATTTGTAGACCACATCTTTGGTACTTTCTGGAGTACACTCTTTAGCATGGTCTTCTCTGCTATGCTGAATGATACCTTCCGCGATTGTCAGGATGGTATACACGTCAGATACAGGACTGACGGTGGGCTATTCAACCTCCGGCGTCTACAGGCTGTTACAAAGGTAAAGGAGACCGTCGTCATCAGAGACCTCTTATTCACTGATGATTGTGCCCTCAACACCAGCACACAGCAGAAGATGCAGCGAGAAATGGACTGCCTCTCACGAGCCTGTGACAACTTCAGACTTTAAACCAGCACCAAAAAGACCGAAGTTATGTACCAGCCCGCACCCGGAAAGCCCTACCAGGAACCACACATCACAGTAAAGGGGCAGAAGCTACTGGCAGTTGACAGCTTTACTTATCTGGGCAGTACTCTATCACGAGCGGTGAACATAGATGCAGAGATCAGCAACAGAATTGCCAAAGCCAGTGGGAGGCTCCGTGAGAATGTATGGGAGCGGAGAGGACTCAGCCTTACCACCAAGCTGAACGTCTACCGAGCAGTGGTTCTCACCACCCTCCTCTATGCCAGCAAGACCTGGACTGTCTACAGCAGACACGCTAAACAGCTCAGCCACTTCCATTTGAGCTGCCTCCGCAGACTTCTCCACGTACGATGGCAGGACAAAGTCCCAGGCACGGAAGCTGGAGCGGGCTAGCAACCACAGCGTCTACACCCTCCTACAGAAAGCCTAAGCCAGATGGGCTGGCCATGTCATCAGGATGTCTGACAGTCGACTACCAAAACAGCTGCTGTACGGAGAGCTGAGCCAGGGCAAGCGCTCAGTTGGAGGGCAGAAGAAACGTTTCAAAGACTGCCTGGAAGTGTCCCTCAAAGACCTCAACATCAATCCCAGTAGCTAGGAATCGCTTGCTCTGGACCGCCCAACCTGGTGGAGCAGGACCACTAAAGGAGCGTATGCAGCAGAAATCAGACGCACCGCAGAGGCTCAGAGGAAACGCACCACGCGCAAGGCTCGAGCTACCTCCACTTCCACTGCTGCACCTACCCTCATGTGTCCCACATGTGGGCGAGCTTTCAGGGCCCGGATTGGCCTCACCAGTCACCTCCGGACCCACAGTCACAAACCCTCCACCTGACAGAAGTCGTGGTCGTCTTCGACTCCGAAGGACGAACAACAACTTTCTGGAGTAAAGTAACTCAAATCAGGGTCTTTTTATCTTGCAATCTCTTTGCCACGCAGATTCTACATTTTCTGATCTTATGTCACCTATTTCTAAGGATTTGATTTCATTTTTCAACCAACAGAGCCACTCCACCTCATCTGCCTGCCTGTCCTTTCAATACTTGGATGTTAAGCTCCCAGTTGTAATCTTCTTTCAGCCATGGTTCAGTGATGCCCATAACACCATACTTGCCAATCTGTAACCATGCTACAAGTTCATCTACCTTATTCTGTATACTGTGTCGGTTTAAATACAACTCCTTTAGCCCTGTATTCATCACCATTTTCGATTTTTTTTTTTGTCCCCTTTTACATTACAACTCATCCCATTGACAGCAATTTTGCCCTATCATCAGCCTGTCCTTGCTAGCAGTCTTACTGCACTCTGCCTTTGTTTGCAAACCAACTGCCCCATCCTCAGCCTTATCATTGCAGCCCCCATCCTCCTGCCAATTTAGTTTAAACCCTCCCAAACAGCTTTAGCAAACCTGCCCACAAGGATATTGGTCTCTCCCAGGTTCAGGTGTAACCCAACCCTTTTGTACAGGTTGTACCTTCCCAGAAGAGATCCCAATGATCCAGAAATCTGAATCCCTGACCCCTGCACCAGTTCCTCAGCCACACATTTAACTCCCAAATCATCCTATTCTTAACCCTCATTGGTGTGTAGCACAGGAGGCAATCCAGGTATTACTACTTTCTACCTAGCTCATACAAATCTCTCTTTAGGGCCTCTATATGTTTTGTACCCATGTCATTGGTGCCAATATGTACCAAGACTTCTGGCTGCTCACCCTCCCCGTGGGCCCGATCTGAGACATCGCCGACCCTGGCACCTGAGAGGTGTGTCTATCACATCTACAGAATCTCAGCTCTAACTACGGAACTTCCCATCACTACTGCAGTTCTCTTCACCTCTGAGCTACATCGCTAGACTCTGCCAGAGTCCTGGTTGCTATAGCTCCCTTTGATAGGTCATTCCCCTTCAAGGATATCCAGTATACCCATTATTGAGCGGTATGGACAGAGGGCTACTCTATGCTAGCTGCTCATTTCCCTTCCTAGTTAGCCGCCTCCTGCAACCTCAGGGTGACTATCTCAGGCTCCCATCGCAGCTCCAGTTCCTTAACATGATCCCTGAGGAGCTGCAGCTCAGTGCACCTAGTGCAGATGTGGTTATCTGGAAAGCTGTAGGTCTCCCAGAATTTCCACATCTTAGTCAAAGGACATAACACTGCCCCTGGAGTCATTCTCACTGCTCTAACTTTGCCCTAACAGGCAAGGAATGAAGAATAAGGTCGAAGAAACTCACCAAGCCTGAACTTTGTAAACTCCAGAGACCGTTGTGCGTGAAAATCCAGGAGATCAGCAGTTTCTGAAATACTCAAACCACCCCATTTGGCACTAACAAAAATTCCACGGTCAAAGTTACTTAGATCACATTTTTCACCATTCTGTTGTTTGATCTGAACAACAACTGATACTGTTGACCATGTTTGCATGCTTTTATTCGTTGAGTTGCTGTCACATGATTGGCTGATTAGATATTTGCATCAATGAGCAGGTGTACAAGTACCTAATAAAGCGGCCACTCTGCTTCCCCTCTGTTACCAGAACTGGAGAATCATGAACTGTCCTATTATCAGACCTCATTTGCTGCAAGACAATTCCGAATGATGATGTCAAGCACAGTTTAAGAGTCACAGGCATGTCTTAAGCATTACTACCCAGCTCTAAGTAGCACTAGCATTACTAAGCCATTTCCAGCTGAGCAAGCGAACGGTGGCACTGTTGCAGATGATACACCAGAATCCTGCTAAGAAGGCAGCACAAAGGGAGATCACTGCCGGCAGTGTATTGAATGGTACAGAATAATTTAACATCATAATCCCCACAGTTTTATTCAAGACTTTGATTCCCTGGCTCTTTAGTACAGCTGAAGTAGTAAAGGAGTAGTACAGTCCTTTCTCGTAGCACTTGTAAACTGTGACAGTTTGATCCTTACATGGTGATTAATTAAACAAATTTGATGCTGATCACAAAGTAACTACCGTAATAGGTTTTTTAAATAATTTCAGGCATGTTCAGAATCAAACTTTCTTATAGAGATAAAACATTCTGTTCTTCAGACAGATAAAGAACCATCATTACATAACAATAACAACCACTCTGTATCCTATTTGAATGCCAGAGTATATTTTCTTTAATTCACTCATTGGAGAGGGAAGTATTTAAAAACTAGATAAGTAGTTGTTCTGAATGCTATTAATTGGAAATTAATTTGTGTTATGATTTTTAAAATTAATAACACCACTCGGGCACCATAAGTAGATAAGTAGAACTTGATACCAACCAATTGCCTTTTCATTGTCATTGGGAAGAATCTAATGGCATCTGAACTCCAGTACCTCCCAACAAGTTTAAAAAAACTTGAAGATTTGAAAAATGTCAAATGCAAACTAATAATCATATATTCTTTGGTTCAACTTGTCAATATTTCACTCAATGGAGATGTTTGGATTAGCAGAATTTCAAAATCCTGGTGAAATTTTGATTCAGTTAGCACCCTAAACTCTCTAAACTTGGAACTGTGCTTCAATTCAAAAATCGAGGTGGCCTCAAATGATGTTGAAAATGCAATGCTTGCTTCCCTCATTGTGGACTAAACGTCTGCCTTTTCCTTTTGCAGGTAGAATGTCACCCTTACCTTATCCAAAATCGGCTTGTAGATCACTGCACAAAACGAAAGATCATAGTTACAGCATACAGTCCTCTTGGATCACCTGACCGTCCCTGGGCCAGACCTGGTGAGCCAAAACTGTTGGAAGATCAAAGAATACTGGAAATAGCGAAGAAATATGGAAAATCTCCAGCACAAGTTATTATACGGTGAAGTAGCATTAAAGGCAAATAAATTTCACAGACAAATGCATTTATTTCTTTCTTCATAGCTTCTTCAAGGAGGAATATTATTTTGATAATAAATTTTGTAATTCAATTACTTATAATTCGTTCAATAATTAATTGAATTAATAGGTACACAGTGAAGTTCAAGGATTCCTTTACTGTCCTGTGAAACAGGACACACTGTAAAAATGATGACTAGTGAAGTAACTGATAGACTTGCCTGGGACCAATTAAATACTCCTTCCAAAAGCCAAGATGGCTGTCATTTTCTATGTGATGTTTGTTCCAATACTTTTAAATCCTGAGCCGGATGCTGAAATTCAGATCTACTGAAGGGTCAGATTTTATCCGTAGAATTGAATGACTATAGTGATTGAATGATGTCTTCATTTGCTTCATATCCAGGAGTCTAATAATTAGTTGCAAAGTCTTCAAAATTATTTTAATTACTTTACTGAGAATTATTTGAATGTTTTGACTCAACATCTAAGACTTTTACCAGATTTTGATTGTGGTCATTTTTTCAATTTGTAGAAATCTCTACTTACAAGTAGCCCAGGACTTTGAATTTTCATCATCCAGATTCAGGAATTAAAAGTAGTTAGCACTAAGTGTCACGCAGTCACTGGTGAGGCTCTTGGCAGAAACCACCATATTTTTAATAGGCAGTTCTCAGACTTTTGAATGTATTGCTCAGAGGTGCATAATTGCACAAGAACTTTGCAGCCCTCAAATCAAGCACTGATTATGGTGCCACCATTATTTTAATGTCAGTGCTAGCCATTTAAAGCAAACTAAAAATGAATTCAAATTCTACACACTTTACCTGTTAAGCAGCAGGGCAGAAGAGGCCAAGCTCATTTTAAAATTAATAGTCTTGAGCATCACTGTTCAGCTGATCATTTAGTGAACATATTTTCTGTGTAACTTCATTCATATGCTGGCTTTTTACATTAACTGTCAGAGAAGCTCATTTATAAAGGAACTCTGCTTCTGCCAGAGGATTTTTTGTGAACATGGTAGATTTTACAATATTGTAACTATATTCCATAGCTGCATTCTGTGCCCAAGCAAATATAATAGGCTTCATGTGGTGTCAACAATATTCCCTGCCAGAAAGGATATGATTGGATATGATTTCCCCTTTGTCATAGGTTGATTTTTGTTTCTTGGGTAATGCAGTGACCTAATACCACAGAGGAATATTTTTTTAAATTTCAGAATAGAGGATATGTAGAATAGATTAAAACTACACCATGTGGTGCTTTATTGAATGTCCTTCAAGAAATGCTGGATAATGCTTGTTTTGGAAACAGGTTTGAGGTGGATTGAAATAAGTGGAGAATTGCATTTGATTATCAGTAGGCAAGGTGGTAAAGAAAGCTCTGGGCATGCTGACCTTCAGTCAGGGCACTGAGTATAAAGCTAGGAGGTCATGGTGCGGTTGTACAGTTTGCTGCTAAGGCCACACTTGGAGTATTAGGTTCAGTTTTGGTTGCCCAGATGTAGGAAAAATATTAAATTGGAAGATGTGCAGAAAAGACTTACAAGGATGCTGCCAGGACTTGAGAGACTGAATTATAAGGAAAGGTTGGACAGGCCGGGCCTCAATTCCATATAGAGTAGGAGACTGAGAAGTGATCTGATAGTGGTTTATAAAATCACAAGGGGCTGAGATAAGCTGGGTGCACTCAGTCTTTCTCTAGGGTTGGGGAATCAAGAAATGGAGGGCTGGAGAGAAAAGATACAAGAGGAACTTGAGGTACAACTTAATTTTATAAGAAGTGTGGTATCTATGTGGAATCAACTACTAGAGGAAGTGATTGAGGTGGTACAATAACAAGTTTTAAAAGACAGTTGTAAAGGTACATGGTTTGGAAAGGTTTAGAAGGTTTTGGGTTGAATACAGGCAAAAGGGATTATCTTGGATGAGATGTCCTATTTGACAGATCAATTGAGCTGAAAGCTGTTGCCATTCTGTAACTGTTTCTATGAAGAATCATTTCACTATTATTTTTCCATCAGCCTTCATGGTTTAATGTTGCTGTCTATAACCCTAGAAGGTTCTGCAAAGAACATTTAAATAAATTAAAACAATTGAATCAAATCCTCATTCTGCCAAAAATATTTCATATATGACTCCACAGTTTTCCATCATTTTGCAAATTTGTTTTGATGCTGGTGACCATTTTTGATGGATCATAGAGCATATTGTAGATAATTAAGACAGGCATAATTTGACAGTACTTTTAGTTATAACAGCGCATCCCCATTTTTAAAAATTGTTCTTTTTACACCCTTCATTCAGTTGGAGAAAGTAAAATATGTACTGTAGAGCAAGCATTCTTTGAGCTTGGTACAAGGACTAGTTGAAATATGAAAATTTTTGACTATTTTACTTAAAGACAAAAAGTTCTGAAGGGTCATAGATATGAAATCATTGCATTGTATAGAAGGGGCCCAAATATGAAATCTTTGTTGTGCTGACAGATCCAATTTTTATTTGCTAGCTTCATAGCAATACCATTTTAATATGTCCATACAAGTCTGCTAATGCTGACAGTGTTATTAGTATCATTCAGAACACTAATTTTTTTTTATTCCTAGATGGCAATTACAAAGAGGAATAGTGTGCATTCCTAAGAGTGCCACACCATCAAGGATTAAAGAAAATATGGAGGTAACACTTGATTTTTATTTAAATAGAAATGATACAGAAATGCAAGTTATCTTATCAGTATCATAATTTTTCCAAACTATGACAGTTGTGGAGATGTTAGGCAATTTCTGAATTTAATAACACACCAGTATAAACAAACAGATCGGAATTAGGTTATTACCACTGATTTACATGTTGTGAAACTTGTCATTTTGCGGAAGTGGTACAGTGCTAGACAAACTCACGGAAATTCTGCAAAGAAAGAGTTCAGTAGTATTCATAGATGATTCAGAAATCTGATGGAGAAGAAACTGTTCCTAAGCTGAGTTCCCTATACCCCCTCCCGGATTGAAATGAAAAGAGAGCAGGGCCCAGATGGTGAAGGTCCTTAAATGATGGCTACTGCCACCTTTGGGGTTACCAACCTTTTTAATGCCATGGACCATGCAAAGGGACCATGGGCCCCAAGCTGGTAACCCCTGCTTCAGAAGATACCCTCAGTGGTGGGGGTGGGGGGGGGGGGCGCGGTTGTGCCTGTCATAGAGCTGGCTGAGTATACAACCTTCTGCAGCCTCTTCTGATCCTGGGTATTGGAGCTTCCATACCAGACCATAACAAACCAGTCACAGTGTTCTCTGGAAGCAGAAACAGGTTCATTATGAATGACAAATATTTTGAAATTTCTTGTTTTGCAGCAGGTATGCAATACACAAAAAAGTACTCTAAGTTACAATAAGAAATATAAACTCTGTGGCACTTTATTAGGTACACCTTTACACATGCTCATTGATGCAAATACAGTACCTACAATAAGTATTCACCTCCCTTGGAATTTTTGGTGCATTTAGAAATTTTATCTGTCTATTTATAGACTTTGCTATTTTCCCACTTATTGACTATTATTTTGACACTGTTTTTGGAAACAATTTGATTAATTGATCCACTTCTATTGGTCTCTGCCTTCCCAAATGATGTAATAACAAATCAATCATAAACAAGGTATTGTGCTTTAAAATCATCATCCTTGTTCTTTTGACATAGTTGACCAAATTGTCATCCTCCATAACCTTTCCTCTGTTATCTAATTAAAGGCATTGCTTCAGCTTAGTTCACTCCGAACAATTTAACTATAATCAGAACATATTCAACAATGGCTTCTTTCCTCCCAAGTCCTGCACCAGCTCAACATAGAGCAGTTTTTTGGAAAGCTCTGGATGTTATCTTTTTCCTATCTACATGGTGCTCACATGAGTTATCATCTGCTTACAGGGGACTTTCTTCCAATTGTACGCTACTAGCATCTAATAAGACCCCTCTTTCAACTCTACTGACCACACAGACAATGCTTATCTGAAATTCAGTATTATATGACTTGCTTTTGCATTGGAGCTGTAGTTTTCTCTAGCTGAATCTTGGAGGTAAACACCATCTTTGCCTCTTACTTTGCAACTAGTTCATCCCTTCCCATTTACTGCTTCAGCCTAACCAAACTATTGTACATATGAAACATTGCTGTTCCTATATCCTATTTCCTACCGTTACTTCCACCCACACTTTATTACTTGTCTGCTAGTCCACCAAACTTTCATCTACATGTAGAAATTTCTTTGTAGCTTCATTCTCTTTAGCCTTATTTTCTCTTTCCAGAATTATGAATTCCTTTCTCCTGGAAATTCACCTCCCTTCATCCCATCACCTGTGTTGACAGTATGTCTGGATGGAACTAGTTTGGTTAGGCTGAGGCGGTAAATGGGAAGGGATGAACTGGTTGCAAAGTAAGAGGCAAAGATGGTGATTACCTCCTCAAGATTTAGCTAGAGAAAACTACATATCAATAGAAGTAGATCAATTAATCACATTTTATTTACAAAAACAAAGTGTCAAAATGATAGACAGGAAGTAGGAAAATAGCAAAGTTTATATAGATATTTTATCTGTATATTTATGTAAAATACTTAAGAATGGTAGTCCATGTTTGAGGTTGTTTGTAAGCACCCTGACTTCATATCATTTCTTTACCTGCTGTGATGATGAAGAATTGGAGCTAGAAATAAGGGTGAAAATAACGAAGACAGCCATGTGAATATTTCGGGTCTCGGCCCGAAATGTCGACAGTGCCTCTTCCTATAGATGCTGCCTGGCCTGCTGCGTTCCACCAGCATTTTGTGTGTGTTGCTTGAATTTCCAGCATCTGTAGATTTCCTCATGTTTGCATGTGAATATTTGCTGGTTTTAGTTAAGGAGAGACAAGATTTTGTTGAAACAACAATAAAGCAGATGAGGAGGTCATTATTGTTTCTGTCCATCAAAATTCAACCCGAGATCAACCAGATAGTGTAAAATTTTCCAACTGGATACATTGATCCTCTTTGAAATGGTGACCTATATTTTAGTAATTATTATTTAGTTTGACAGTCGGTTGGTGAAACATTTCCTATTTTTATGTATGACAGTATTTATAGACTGTTACTGTGTATGTAGATATTGACTGAAATAATGCTGAACTTGTGATTTGTTAAATGGGAATACAAGAAAATGTATCTTTAAAACAGGTGTTTGACTTCATTTTGTCTAAAGAGGATATGAAACAAATTGATTCATTTGACTGCAATGGAAGATTGATAGTCCCAGCTATTGAAGTAAGTAAACATATTCCATCTTCACTGTCATGATTTTAACTGAGGAAGTGACACATTGCTGTTAGCTCTTAGTCCATCTTGGAAATATACATCCCATCTAAAGTCAGGGACGTGTTATGCATTTCAGTAGGTGAGAGTGGAATTTGAGGCGGAAAGAGGGCACATCAGTGTGCTATAGAAACAGTTTGGGAATTAATGTCCTTCCTGCTACAAAAAAAACAAAACATGATCATTTAAAAGTAAGCTGATTTGAAAATCTTCAAAACAAAAAATATTGTCTATCAGTGGTGTGTTATGTTGCATATAAACCAAACTCCTGTGTAGTTTTCACAGAAGGCATGGTGCTATGCATCATTCCACATAAAGCAGCCCTTCTCGCAAAATGAAAGAGTTGGTCACTGACTTTAGGAAGGGGATGGTTCTATATTTATCAAAAGTGTTGAGGTTGAGAGGGTAGAGAGTTTTAAGTTCCAACATGTTCCTAGTATCAACAACAGCTTGTCATAGTCCAACCACATGGACACCACAACAAAGGGAGCTCACCAACACCTCCTTTTGGAATTGGTTATTATCACATATACCAAGGTGGATCTACCAAGATACGTATTCTTCCACACAGATGATGGCTGAGCAATGTCCACAATTCTCTGTAGTTCCTTGTGGTCATGTGCAGAGCAGCTGTCATAGCGAAAGATTCATTTATAAACAAAGCATACAACACTGGGATTCTTCTCCAGATAGCGACAAAACCAAAAAAAAAAGGCAACACATTCATCAACCCTAAACCCACCTTCCCCCCACATGAATGCAAGAAAAGCATTGGCCCCTAAACCCCCTCTCCTACGTGAAACTCAAAAAGAACATCGGCCTTCAAATCTCCCTACATAAAGAAACCGACAAAAAAAAACAACACGAATATTTACCCCTGACCTCCAGTCCCCCCTCCCCCACACAAAATGCCACAAGAACATCGATCCCCAAATCTCCCTCCCCCACAAAAAAAATGAGAAAGAATGGGTGAAAAACACAATATTAAAAAAACTATAAAACTGACAAATAGTCCATAGCCGCAAGTCCAAATCCATATCCATATTCAAAATGCAGAAAACTTCATTAACATCCTCTGGTAACAGCAGCAGAGCAATCCCATCAGCACTCAGAAGGCAGGCAGTCGTCACTCACCTTCTGCATTCGCCTCAATTTTTCAATCTCCCTCATCGCTTTAATCAGCAAACACTGGAATTGAATCGAACACCAGCTCGAGCACTACCCCCCTCCCCCCACAAACTCCTCGCCACAAAGCTGTGATACATCCAAGATTTGGTGCATTGATAAAATTGGGTGATAGTCGACAGGGACATGTCAAATTTCTTTCACCCTTTGAGGAAGTAGAGGCATTGGTGAAATTTCTTGGCTCTGATGTCTGTGGTTGAATAGGACTGGCTTTTGGTGATGTTCATTCCTAAGAACTAGATGCTGTCAACCTCAGCACAGTAAAGGTAATTTACAGTAGCTAGTTAATCTATGAGAACACATATCTTTGCTTTGTAAGAGGAATCTAGAGAATCAGGAACAAAAATCACATGGAGACTGTTTAAACTCTCCACAGGTAGCACTAGAGTTCAGAATCAAACCTGTGTCATGAGAGAGGCAGAAACTCTATGAGCTGAATGCTATTCTGTACCCCATGATAAAGTGTACCCCAGGTTTCATATCCTCACTGGTGACTGGTCTCAGATAAGATACCACTTAAAACCAAAACAAGAAAAAATGGTTATTTGGGATTTCTTTTTTTTAAAACTACCCCAAAGGATGACTAAATTAGTCAGAGATTTTAGAACTTGAGTACAAGGATCATTAAGGAAAGTGGAAGTGATGCTGAGGATCACACCAGTGATCTTAATGAATGGTGGAGCAGGTTGGAGAGACCACATAACCTTCTCTTTCTCCTGTGTTTTATTTTCTTTTAGAGTGGTATTCCCTGAGCTGCCAGATGAGCTCAAGCTTGGCTGATTTGCCATGTTCTTCCAAGCACTTTACTGCCAACACCCAGAAATACTAAGATGGTGTCAGGGCTGGAGAACACTGCCACCTGCAGGATTTTCTCCCAAGTTACATACCGCCAGGAAATCTATCAGAATCAGATTTATTATCACCAGCATGTGACATGAAATTTGTTAACTTAGCAGCAGTTCAATGCAATACATAATCTAGCAGGGGAAAAATAATAAATTAAAAAAAAATAATAATCAATTAACAAATGAATCAATTATGTATATTGAATAGATTGTAAGGACATGCAAAAACAGAAATACTGTATATTTAAAAAGTGAAGTAGTGTCCAAAGATTCAATGTCCTTTGAGGGGAAGAAGCTGTTCCTGAATTGCTGAGTGTGTGTCTTCAGACTTCTGTACCTCCTACCTGATGGTAACAATGAGAAAAGGGCACTGCCTTTCTGAGACACCGCTCCCTGAAGATGTCCTGGGTATTTTGTAGGCTAGTACCCAAGATGGAGCTGACTAGATTTACAACCTTCTGCAGCTTCTTTCGGTCCTCTGCAGTAGCCTCCTCCTCACCTACCCCCTTATTAGACAGTGATGCAGCTTGTCAGAATGCTCCCCACAGTACAAATATAGAAGTTTTTGAGTGTATTTGTTGACTTGCCAAATCTCTTCAAACTGCTAAAAAGTATAGCCGCTGTCTTGCCTTCTTTATAACTACATCAATATGTTGGGTCCAGGTTAGATCCTCAGAGATCTTGACACCCAGGAAGTTGAAGCTGCTCACTCTCTCCACTTCTGACCCCTCTATGAGGATTGGTATGTGTTCCTTCATCTTACCCTTCCTGAAGTCCACAATCAGCTCTTTCATCTTACTGACGTTGAGTGCCAGGTTGTTGCTACGGCACCACTCCACTAGTTGGCATTTCCTATATGTCTTCTCATCACGACCTGAGTTTCTACCAACAATGGTTGTATCATCAGCAAATTTATAGATGGTATTTGAGCTAAGCCTAGCCACACAGTCATGGGTATATAGAGAGTAGAGCAGTAAGCACACACCTCTGAGGTGTGCCAGTGTTGGTCGTCAATGAAGAGGAAATGTTATCACCAATCCGCACAGATTGTGGTCTTCGGGTGAATCAATGCATTCACGGGTTGGGTATAAAAATAGAAATTGACAATCAAATTTATTGTCACTGATGTGGAATTTGTTGCCCAGTGGCAACAGTCCAGTGCAAAGTCATAACATTACTATAGTTCACAAAATAAACAAATAGTGCAAAAAACAAGGATGTGTTTATGGGCTATTCAGCAACCTGATGGTGGAGGAAGTGGAGCTGCTCTAAATTTGTTGAGTGTGGTTATTGATCCTTGATCCAATTCTGAGAAATTCCAAACAAACCTGTTCCATGGAGGTACTTTCACCACTATCTGCTCAAAAGGAAGAGATAGTAATAAGTGCTGGCCATGGCAATGACACCCATACATATCTGCTTTGACTTAGATTTCTAAAATCATGTTAGTTTGTATATTGGTTACCTTTGTTAAAAATTTTAAAAAGCATAATATCATTAGAATTCTATGGAAACCAGTACATCAGAACATGTCTGCTGAGAGAACAATAAATCTCAGAAGCTAATTGCACAGAGACAATTTCTAAACCTCGCAGAGGAAAGGAATAAAACTGACTGATTTTACTTTTTTTTTTGCAGAGGGATGGAGTGAGAGTGTGGAGAGATTCAAGTCATCCATACTTCCCTTTTAACGATCCTTATTGAAAGTCAATCTGCAACTTCAAAAACATTCCTGTCATATTGTGGAAATTGTCTCCCTTTTAAAATCACCATTTCTCTTTTTAAATTCATATAATACAAACTGAGAACATAATTGTAATGTTAAAAACACAGGTATTTCATTGGGTTAATAATCAATGCATTCACGGGTTGGGTATAAAAATAGAAATAGACAATCAAATTTTTTGTCACTGATGTGAAATTTGTTGCTCTGTGGCAACAGTACAGTGCAAAGATATAAAATTACTACACTTTATAAAATAAACAAATAGTGCAAAAAAACAAGGTTTTGTTGATGGGCTATTCAGCAACCTGATGGTGGAGGAAAAGAAGCTGCTCCAAATTTGTTGAGTGTGGGTCTTCAAGATCCTGTATCTTCTTCCTGATGGTAGTAACAAAAAGAGGGCATGTACTAGATGGTGAAGGTCCTTAATGATGGATGCTGCCTTCAATACGCAGTTGTTAAATGTCCGGCAACAATGAATATAGAATTGAGTCACATTTTATAAACAAGTAAACATTTATTAAACTCTGCTCAACAAAAAATGAGAAGCAAACAAACGACTAACTTAACCGGAAGTTAACTGCTATACGGCAACTCTGGAACAGTTCTTAAAGTGGTAACTACGAAAGTCCAAGTGATTTATACATTTAATTAGGAGAGGCTTCCCTGAAGTAACAAATTCCTTGACGACATGACATTACTGCTGATCCCAGCCGAAGTATGCCCTGTATGAAGGATTCATGACGAAGGAAATAAAAACGGCTTAAAGGAACTGACCTTTTTCTTGGCGAATGAACATTGCACAACCCTTTTCTACTCTTACAGGCAGGGGTTATCTCAGATGCAGGTCACTGTTTTCTGAACGAAGATTCAATAAGTCAATCCTGTATTAAACCACCAAACAACACCAACTTCACTCAATCCTTTGGGTTCCCGTACTTCGGTAAAATCCTCACTCTCCAATACTTAGACTTTAAAATTAAATCAAAGATACATCAAACAAAACTGGCAGCAATTGTCAAAACTGCCGGCACAACGATTCTGTACCTTACAATAAAAAGTAAAACTCCACTTTAAAATGAAACTGTGTCATGAGACAAATACGCAGCTTAACGGAGTAACTGACGAATTAAATGACAACTCAACACAAAACTTCTGCGTCACAGGAGGCTTTCCCGTTTTATACCTGTTGGAACATGTCATCACGTGACCTCACGCTGCCGGGAAATTACATCACCCCACCATTACAAGACCATTACATCATGCTCACAAGATACTCAATTACATCATGGTCATAAAACAGTCACAAGATACCCAACGGGGTATGTAACACGGTGCATCAAGATGTCATCGCTGGTGGGAAGGGATGGAGCTGGCTCTGTCTATAACTATCTGCAGCCTCTTATGATTTTATGAACTGGAGACTTCATACCAGGCTGTGATGCACCGAGTCAGGATGCTTTTCACTGTACATCTATAGAAATTTGTAAGCTTTTGGTGACCTACCAAATGTCTTCAAATTCATAATGAATTAGAGCTGCTGACTTGCCTGCTGTGATTAAACAAAATAGATTTTAAAGATAATATCATATAATTCCATATAACAATTACAGCATGGAAACAGGCCATCTCAGCCCTTCTAGTCTGTGCCGAATGCTTCTCTCACCTAGTCCCACCTACCTGCACTCAGCTCATAACCCTACATTCCAATTAATGAAAATATACAAAACACTACAGTGACTGGAAATCTGAAAATAAGTTGCCAACATTCAGAGGATCAGACATCTGAGGAGAGAAAACAAACAAGTTAACATTACATATTTATGATCCATCAGAATTAGCTGTTTCTGATGCAAATAGAGAAGCCAGATGAATTCATTGTTGAGGTCTAAGGGCTGTAACATTCCTTGCTGGGTGATGTGATGTTAGGCTTCATTGCAAGAGGCCAAAAATCTGAGTGGGACAGAGAATTAAAGTGACAGACAACTAAAAGTTCAGAGACTCCGCATAGTTGTTCTCCAAAGCTGTCATCCTGTCTACCTTTAGTTTTTGCTGCTCAGACCAGAGCATATTGTGAGCGCAAATCCAGCATCCCAACTTGGCTAAGTAAATTGCTGTTTCATCTTCAAAAGGTTTGGGTCCCTAGATGGCAGAGGGCGAAAGACTTAAAATGAGAAGATGCCATGAGAAGGTGAGATGGTGAGTGTGAAGACAAAAAGTGAACCAAGGAGTCAACAGTTGCTGTGGAATGCAGAAAAGGGAACAGAGAAGGGAAAATGTGTTTGGTGATAGGGTGGGAGGGGTAAATGTTTTTCTGCACTTTCAACTGCAACAGAAGGGAATGTCTTAATATAGAGGACAACATACCCCACTTCCTCCTCTCCATCCAAAACTCCTCAATGCTTGCTGCAGTGCTAAGGAACAGGTACATGAGGGGAAGCCACAAGTAAAGAGATAGGAAGTCATTGTAGAAGTGTTGAAGCTATCATCACTAGACCAGGCAACTGGATGCACAATTTTAGTGTATCAAATTGATGCTACATTTCATTCAGTGCTAAATTGGGTTTTGCCAAAAGCACATCATATCCTAATTATCCTAAAATTGTTGTGGTTTATGCTTTTTCTGAATTAACTCCTTGTGTTACTCAATTTTACACAAGGCAAATGCTCTTTTTCAGGTCCAGCCTACTGGAAAGCAGGTGATCACAGTTAAAGTGATCTTGCCACAGTCACAGAGATGGTATGCTAGTAATAGCAGGCCCCTTGAGTAATAGAGCAAGCCAATCAGAGCACAAACTGATAACACAAACTAGAAAATCCATTAAAAAGTGAACCACATGCATTATGATGAAAAACAAAGGGAAACAGGAATTTTGAGGAAATTATTTTTGGTGCAGTAAAGCTTAAGGCCAAAATGAGTACCCCTAACCCCCACCACACAAAAAAAAATTATAGAATTGGATAAAGAATGTGTGCAGTGTTAGCACTGTTTCCACCTAAAAAGATGGAATTTAAAATCACTTGGAGAAAAGGGTTTCTACAACTGTGTATATCTGTACCTCTGCTCTCAGAGTAAGCTACCTTCCCAGAGTTATATTACATTCATTACCTGCTGGATAATCAAAACTAAAGTTAGTTATTAATTTATACTTTAAAAACATTTATGATGAGCCAACAGAATGCTCATGCAGTTTCCAGTCAGTATTAGAGCTACCTTGTGAAGGAGTTAATAAAATATCAAATAAAGCAGGATCTGAGCATTATGCTCTGTTTACTCAAGATTGTTTTGAAATGGGCATTATTCGAAGCTGAGCTGCAAGCTGAAATTGATTTAAATTCCAGCAACACCTGCACATAGAAAACAACAAACACACTAATATGGGAAATAGTTATTTTTGCACTTTGCTGAACATCACCCAGATACAATCACTAATTCAACTTACTCCCATTAATTTAGATTTTAGATTTTACTGAAGTAAACAGCAGTACATATTACAATTTCTAGGCTTATGCCCTACTACACTTAAGCTGAAGTTCTAAAAAAAGAATTTAAGCAAAAACACAAAATGAACAGAGAATACTAGGGGTTGAATTTACATCTATGATCTCATTTAAGAGAAGGCTTGGTGTCTGGGGATAAAGAACAATTCCACAGATGGTCCATGCACATCCTGCTAGTTTACAGTAGCTGAGTAGTCTATAACTGGGCATGAAACAGAAAATATTAATACAATCCACATTTCTCAATTATATTTCTTATTCAAAATGATTCAGATTTGTAACTTTATAGGCAACTAATAAGGAAGCAAACTCGAGAAGCTAAAGTGGGGAGATAAAAAGTGACTTTTTAAAAAATAAAATCCAAATTTAGAGTAGTTCTCATCAAATAAATATTCTGAAAAAGTAGTTGTTATCATGCTAAAGTCACCATGAAATCAATATTTTCTTAAGCTGAACATCCTTAATAACTCAGGGTGCTTCTTCACTACCACCCAAGTTTTGCTGAGATGTGTTGTATTCCACCAAATCTTGTTCTTAAACATAAAATTTTATTAATTTGTCTACATTTGGGGGGAGGGGGCTGCAAGGAAGAGTGGCTGCTGAGCAAATATAAACCTTCAAAATGAAACTTAAAGTAATCAAGCAATGTTAAGTTTCATTATTTACTGCACATATAGTCAGGTGTTGTGTCTTCTAGTTCTCGGAACTCCAATGTGCCAAAATTAGATCTAACCTGATAAACCACACTGGACATTGCCATTTCACACTTTTGGAAAAAAATTATTCATGCACAGTAATAAAGCCTTTGGAAATACCATATTCATTCCTGCTCACAGTGAGATACAAAGTAATAATCTTTACAGCAGTTTATGTTCACTGAATTTTGGGTACAATTTCTGCCTTCAAAAAGCATATCAACACCTGGAAAAATAAAAATCAATGCGATGCACGGAACCATAGCACTCTGAACATTCTCTTTCTCAACCACCAGCAAAAGCTATGGTTGGAAGTAAGGGATGTAATAAGCATGTCTACAGCCTTTTCACAGCACCTCCCAAAACTTTGCCATCTAGGACAAGGGTGGTAGATACATGGGCACATCATCCCATGCAAATTATGTAGATCACATGCTTCCCAAAAAAAGAGACATCACTGTCAGAATAAGAGCTAGTTACTGCTTATCTTTCATCTTAGATTACATGAAGATGTTGTTTCCCACCTGCCACACCACCAACAGTTCCCCTAGGTCAGCTGCAGGGTCAACATCTGGGCCACCCCTCAATAACGTTTTGCTCCATTAGACCTGGTATATCTCCTGGTGGTGGTGCAGTGGCAGAGATATCTCCCTGCAGCTTCCAATGGGGTTAGTCAGTCCCCTAGTGTCTGCCCTTCCTCCTCAGCCACAGCCAAAAGCTGCTCGTTTCTGCCTCATCAGCCAACCTCCCAAGCTTCGCTCCGGTCACTGCCCTATCACGGAGTAACCTTGTCGTTAATGCGCCAACAAAGCTCCAGTATCCAGCCTCCGTGGGTAGATGACAGTCCTCCAGCCAGCTTTTTTATGCTCAGCTGCCAGGTCTGAGTGCTTCAGCTTCTTCTGCTATTGGGCCACATCCTCTCCCTTCTCCCATTGGATGGTTAACTCAAAAAGACTATAAGTCATAGAAGCAGAATGAGACTATTTGGCCCATTGAATCTGCACTGCCATTTCATCATGGCCAATCCAATTTTCCTCTCAGCCCCAATCTCCTGCCTTCTCCCCATATCCCTTCATGCCCTGACCAATCAAGTATCTATCAAGCTTCTGCCTTAAATATACATAGAGCCTTAGACTTCACAGCTGCCTGTGGCAAAGAATGCCACAGATTCATCACTCTCTGGCTAAAGAAATAACTCATCTCCATTCTAAAACAACACCCCTCCATTCTGAGGCTGTGTCCTCTGGACTTAGACTTTCCCACCATAGGAAACATCCTCTCCACATCCACTTTATCAAGGTCTTTCAACTTTTGATGGGTTTCAATGAGATCACCCCTTTTTCTTCTGAATTCTAGTGAATACAGGCTCAGAGCTATCAAATGTTCTTCATATGACAAGCCATTCAATCCTGTCATTTTCCTGAACCTCCTTTGAACCCTCTCCAGTTTCAGCACATCCTTTCTAAGATAAAGGGCCCAAAATTGCTCCAAGTGAAGCCTCACCAGTGCTTTATAAAGACTTATCATTACATCCTTGCTTTAATATTCTAGTCCTCTTGAAATGAATGCTAACATCACATTTGCCTTCCTCACCACCGATTGAACCTGCAAATTAAACTTGAGGGAATCTTACACAAGGACTCCAAAGTCCCTTTCTATTTTCTCCCCATTTAGAAGAATCAATCCTTTCATTTCTTCTACCAAAGTGGATGACTACATACTTCCTGACACTGTATTCCATCTGCTACTTCATTGTCCATTCTCCTAATCCAAGACCTTCTGTAGCCTATTTCCTCAAATCTCTGGCCCTCCACCTATCTTCACATCATCTGCAAACTTTGCAGCAAAGCCATTAATTCCATAATCCAAATAATTGACATAACATAAAAAGAATCTCTCCCAAAACAGTCCCCAGTAGCCAGTCAGAAAAGGCTGCCTTTATTCCTACCCTTTGCCTCCTGCCAATCAACCACTGATTTATCCATGCTAGAATATTCCCTGTAATACCATGGGCTTATAGCTTGTTAAGCAGCTTCATGCATGACACCTTGTCAAAGGCCTTCTGAAAATCCAAGTACACATCATCAACAAATTTTCCTTTGTCTATCCTGCTTGTTACTTCTTCAAAAGAATTCCAACAGATTTGTCAGGCAAGATTTTCCCCTTGAGGAAACTATGCTGACTACAGACTATTTTATCACACGTCTCCAAGTACCGAGACCTCATTTTCAATAATCGACTCCAACATCTTCCCAGCCACTGAAGTCAGACTAACTCACTCTTCTACTTCTTTCCCTTCATGTAGAGTGGAGAGACATTTACAATGTTCCAATCTTCCAGAACCATTCCAGAAGCTAGTGATTCTTTAAAGATCACTAATGCCTCCAAGATTTTTTCAGCCACCTCTTTTAGAACTCTGGAGTATACACCTGATCCAAGTGACTTATCCACCTTCAGACCTTTCAGTTTCCCAAGAACCTTCTCTCTAGATATGGTAACTTCACACACTTCATGCCCCTGACACCTGGAATTTCCACCATACAGCTAGCATCTTCCACAGTGAGGACGGATGCAAAATATTTATTCAGTTCACCTGCCACTTCCTCACCCCTCATTACTACAATCAGGGACACTATTTTCCATTCTTCAATATACTCAACTTTGCCTCTATGGCTCTTGGGTCAGTCAGACTAAAGTAATATTAAAGTTTCCCTTGATTCAAAACATCTATGTTGAGGGAGATATTCCTGTATTTAAACTGTTAAGTACCTTTAAATGTTGATGTTTCTCTCCTCATAATATTCACCCATCCCAGGAATCATTCGTTGGGGAAGATCGGACTTGTGCACAATATTCCAGGCACAGCATCACTAGACCAGATACTAGTACATTACATCAGTATATAATTGCAGTAAGAACTAAGTATGCATATGATACCCACTTCCTACAAATGAACCTCAAACATTTTTAAATCAGAGTACTTAAATGGTTGGACAGAATGCTTTATTCTCAAGCACTTAACCTACCGACATGCAGAAGAGAGTTACAAAATATGTATCTCAACATGCATGAAAATTGCACAGCATATTAAAAAAGCCTACTCATATGCATTAACTAGTGCTAATACTCAAGATAAGGGGAAATTGTTATATTTAAAACCAATTAAAAAATAGCAGAAATAAGGCTGGAATTACTACAGTTCTTTGTCCAATAATTGAGTCTTCTTAATTAGTCCCATGTTCTCAGTCATCAAGAAATATAATCTAACAAAAAAGGGAAAAACTTTAGATCAAGTGTTTGATACAATATTCCAGAACTGTTAAACCCCAAATCAATAAATTTAGAAAATCAATTGTTAGAAAATTTGAGCTAAATGGTTGATTCTGTATTATGCTAACTATACAATGCAATTATGCACAAGTCATACTTGTTACCATAACGTTATGCTGTCTTTTTTGACCCATATTCATACATACATGTTTAAATTTGACAATTTATTTTAACTTTAGCTCATCTGGTCATTGCACTTCTTGTTTGAAGCACATTACAAACACCAGTCACTATATTTCGAAAGCACATCATTGGCTAGAGTATTTTTGGTAGAGACTGAAAGAAATGGCATATACACAAGCTTTTTTCTTTTGCAGAACTCAGTTTCTCTATTTTTATTAGTGGTATTTTAAAAACTGTTCATAACAAACCTGATTTCAAACTAAAAACTTTGATAATTTGTACTTGCTCTGAAAACTATATTAAGCCATTTTATGAATTCAACAAGTCTTCAAATTAGAACACATTAAATACAAATTTTCATATGCTAAAATATTAAAATTAAAAAAATAATTATTTAAGTTTAAACTTCCTAAAGCTTTTTTTAGAAAACAAAACATTAAGACAATAACTTAACACAACAGTATCAAAATGTTAATCTGATGATATGGTTGACACCAGCTAATCTGGAACTTATGATCCATGCTTTTTACTTGAGAAGCTGAGTCACTGCTACCTGATTAAGTTCTCGAATTTCTAATACCCTCATGATAATTTCAGTACAGAGATGAATAAAAGGCAACCATTGCCCAAATCATATTTGCAGTATGTCTAATATTCCAGATGCTCTTCATTTTTGCAAAGTCTTGCCAGCTTAAAAAAAATCAACTTCATTGGAAGCAAAACTGCATAATTGAAACGGAATCTGAATTCAGATTTCTTGTGGAGTTGTGGGGGAGGGGAAGGAGTTAAATTTCAGTATTTAGCTACTTTTCTCCCCCCTTAAAATTGAGATTCCCCAGCAATTGAATGAAATATGCCCGTGACTAGTAGTTGTAGTTTACAGATGGAAAGGGAGATTTATATACAGTAGATTCAGGTCAATTGGGTCACTTCAGGACCAGTTCATTTTGGCCCAATTAAGCAGCTGCCCCAATTAGCTGAAGCTTCATGGAAACAGCTTATAAAGATACAAACTACTGCTTAACTAAGTAGCAAATTATGTATCTAAATGAAATACAGAACGAATCAGAACACTGCCAATACTATTACAGTAGTTTAACTGTATTATACCCTAATTGTTAACAAAGGAATTTATCCAGTATACATTGCTGTGTTCTTTAATTGACAGTATGTGAATAAAATCATCGCAGTTACCAAGTGCAGATAATGGACTCCCTTCATACAATGTTTTCGACAATTGCGTCTTCAAAATCTTCGTGTTCATTGAAACGTTTAAGATAATTGCTGATACATTCAAATTCTTTGTAGTTCCTAATTTTCACTCCTGGACGTTTCTGACATCTTCAAGCCGGAATGCTTGAAACTGCAGTGAGCTAAACATTCCTAAATTGTCTTACTGCTTATTTTTCCCAACCATCAATAACAAAAATTGCTGCTTTTTGATCAGAAACTCATGCAACTGATACTTCTTTAAAACTGTTCACTTGAAGCATAGTGTAGTGTCGAACAGCCACACAAGTGCACGTGACTGACATTAGTTAGAAAATATTTGGCAACAATCTCCCATCCCAAATAAACGAAAGAAATTCTGGTTATTTTCTCAATTAATTTTTGTTCTTTTCCCAAATAAGTAACCAGCCCGATTAACTGTTGGCCGAATTAACCGGAATCCAATGTATTGAAAATTAATCAAATTTATTGCATTATTAGAAGTTAATGCTGACTCAACTTTACAAACCTTTTGACACTAATGTCCATTGTACTATTCTCCAAAATGGTTCATGTAGTGTGCTTACTTTTCTTTCACATCTTAAAAACTGTCAAAATTTAAATAAATTAAGTTAGCATGACTAGGATTATTGACATTTAGAATGTCAAATATGCAATGAATTTTAGATTTTGAAAATCAGAATTGATTTTTAATAATTGCGTTGACAATTCGTCAAACGTCAACATAATATAACAAAATTTTACTTGCAACAGGTAAGCTATACAACTGTCTTTTGTGATTACACAGCTTAACCTATAACTGCAGGTTTACATTCAGGCAAAACACAGTACTTTATTGGAGGTGCAACAATTGAGATTTTATTATCGGTTCATATTAAGTTCCATAACATTTCAAGTCTTATTTTCAAATGCATACATTTATCATGTTACCTACTGAAATAAAAAAATGAAGTTCCATAAGCATTTTGTATTTTTTCAGGATAGTTATACCCACTGCAAAAGCTGCTGAATCTGCCTTATCAATTAAAACAGAGGTTTCCCAGAAGGTAGTCATGGACTACTCTGCAGTGATTTAACAGTTAACTTCACATCCAACATCAAGAATAGGTTCATTAGAGGCCCCTGAACCAGATATGACAAGCTGCACACACTTCTTTGAATGGACTGAAGGGGGAAAAAAGTAACAGTCCAAGAAGTGGAAATTGTACAACTTGGCCTGATCAAATTTGGTCCACAGTGTATGTTTAACCATACAGATCATCATCATTGTCTTCACTAAACATGTTTCCACCACTTCCACCTCCAGTTCCTTGACTTGGTCCTGCTCCAGGTTGGCTACTAGATGGGAATCTGCAAGTAGATAATATTAAGACTATGACATAAAACAAATCTCCAAATAAATCCTCCTTGAAATCACAGATCCTTAACAAATATGAAGATGCCTATTAGTAATGATCATTAAACATCTAAATTAAAAACTTTGATCAAGAAATGTAACTGGCCTATAGACATTGAATATAAAGGAATTTTGTATCCAAAACAGTATTAGAAATAAGTACTACTTTAGCTCAATAAGTACTAGCATGATTATCATTTTCCAAATGAAACAGAATGTGAACATGCTAAAAATCTAGAAATTTATAATTAATAAAGTTGAGATAACTTGCCTGAAGCTGCCAAATCCACGGCTCTGCTGCAGTGTTTGCGCGAACATTTCATATTTTCGAATGTCATTGTCACTGACAGATCGACGTGCATAACGCATAGCTTCCTCGAAATGATCTTTGCGTATTTCAGGAACTGGATCATCTTCTTCAACCTCCTGCATTTAGAACCATTTTAAACAGTGGTGAACATTTTTAGCAACTGGTAAAAATACCTACTTTACAAGTAAAAAAAAATCCAATTACTCTAATTAGCAGCTTAAATTATGAACTTACCATTGCTGAAGGGTTACCCTGTCTTTCACGTTCACGTCTGATCTCACTTTCTATAGATTCTCTGATTGCAAGCTTACAAGCTCGTTGACAGATCTCAGTCAAGTCAGCTCCTGAAAATCCATTGGTGGTCTTTGCTAAATACTCCAAGTCTACTTCCTACAAAATAATCACAACTATAGAGAATTACAGCTTGAACAAAATTGTGATAGAAGTGCAAACACACAATTGCCTTAAAAATTTCAGGCATTAGGCTATGAAAGGAAAGAACTTCATACATCAAGCATTTTTGGATGTACATGTTGAATATATACAAATCACCCATTAACAATCCAGCAGCATTAAATACACTCAATGAAAAATAGAGGAAAAATTAAGGAACAGTGACTATGATGGTTGGAAATGTTAAGTATCTCCAACACAGAACATTGCTCCTTAGTGCAGTGCTTTACAACAAACCATTTTACCTCAGTGACTTCCCCTCCATCTGGTCAGAAACAAGGATATCTGTTGATGGTTGTATTGCATTCAATTCATAATTCAAAAAACAAAGCACTCCACATCTACATGCAGCAAGACCTGGCATGTAACATTCATGCCAGACTAGAGACAATAACCACCTCCAATAAAATAGAAAGTAACCATCCAACCCTAAAATTCAATGGCATTACAATTGCAAAGTCCTCTGCCATCAACATCCAATTAAGTGAACCTATCATATTAATACTTAGTATTATGGTGAAAGAAAAGGTCAGAAGTTGTTAACTCTGCATCAAGTTACCCACCTAACTTCCCAAAAAGCAAAAGGGCAATGATGAGCATCCAAACAAAACTTGCGGGGTTATGAAGAAACAAGGAGAATGAAAAATGGGACTGATTAAGTTGTTCTGCTGGAAGCAGACATAGGACCAATGCGCCAAATGGCCTCCTAGTGTGTTGCAATCGTTCCACATTCAAAGTGCATGTCGGAATATTGGTCAAATGCCTGAATCTATCTAGCTCTGTGCAAGCCAAACCTTGACTGGCACCCATTCGTCATCCAAACAGTAACTGGTTACCAGTGAGTGCAGAGTGACACAGCTAGTAGAGCTGCTGTCTCACCGTTCCAGTGATCGAGGTTTGGTCTTTTGCTGCCTATGGAGAGTTTATATGTTCTACACGTAACTTTGCTGCAAATGCTTCAGATTCCTCCTACCACCCAAGGACATACGATCTAGTAGGTTAACCTGCCACAGTAAACTGTCCTTACTGAGAAGGTAAATTGTAGAATCTGAAGTAGTGTGGAGAGGGAGTTGATAGAAATGTGGAGGATTAGTAGGTGGTTGATGGCCAGCATCTGTATGTACATCATGCGGGCCCATTTCTGTGCTCGACAGGTTATCTCCAAATTATGGCCAGTAGGTTTAACAAAAATTCACAAAATATTACCCAAAAGAGAGATGGGGAATGAAAGTAACCCCCACAAAATCTAGGTGAGGAGAGAAAAAGTAAATAATTTTATGATCTACCCTCATTTCTTGATGCAAGCACAGCTGACATGGCTTTGCATTACATAAAATCATTATTTTCTAGGAGCACAACCCTGACTTCTTGTACCTCATGACTATGACACCACTGTATAAAGGCAAGAGTTTCATGAGAATCAAAGGATAGTTTGACAATACCTCCCAAACCCATAAACTTTACAACCTGAAAGGTTGGATACAGATGTCAAACCATCAACTACACTTTTTCCATTGAAGACACCTAAAATTATCTGCATCTCTGACCTAAAATTACCAGCATTTCTTCATTGTCAATGTCTAACTCTAGAACTAAAAGAACACTTTCACAGGAAATAGTCATCACCACCTTTTTTAAAAATTAGAAACAGACAATTCACACATTTTGTAAAGTAATAGAAAAATAATTATTGGCAGATAAATTCCATTTTCAAAATAAGTAGGAATATTAATATGGCAAAATACATTAAAATAAAGAAATATTTTTTCTAGAAAACACTGGGCATTGGAAATCAAAGAACATTACAGCTTAGTAATAAGTAGACTATGTGGACCTCAGAAGAAAGAATCTAAATAATCAACATTCGACTTGTATTGAAGAAAATTATTTTAAGAGAGTCAAAAAAATAAAAATTATAATACTGTTTAAACATTTTCCTGACAAGAGCAAAGAAAAAATTGAAATTGCAACCAGAAACAGAATGAAGTGTAGATGCATTTAAGAGGAGGCTTAAACAGCACACAAGGGAAATGGAAATATTAATTTAAATTGATATCCAGATGCTCAGGAGAGTATAAAGTTGATGTGGTGGAACGGAATAAAACATACTGCAATGTAACAGGCAATTTATACAATTCCAGGTTAAAACTAAAATGGAATTGTATAAATTTGTATAATCTGTGAAACACAAGTCAGGTTATTACAAAGAAATGACACCAAGAGAATGCTAGTAGTGTCCGGATTCTACATTTCCATTACTTTCCCTGTTGAAATATCTTCAGTGATCTATCAACCAGAAGGTTTCATATACAAAGCATCACTACTCTAACCCTGAACTCACTGTACCAAAAATTTTCCTGTTTTTTTCTATTTTCCTGTTTTAATGAAGGATCTTCAACCAAAACAAAAAGTGCAAAATCTATTGCACTTACCACAAGATTTTTTTTAATTATAGTGCAATGTGATCCTAAGTACTTGTTGAATAATATTTCATTTCAAATGTTAGAACTTTATCATACTTGCCTTAGCAATAGGAGACTTCCTCAAGTTAGCTTTTAGAATAGCCCCACGAGATTTTTCATCAGGCAATGGGATGTAAATCAGTTGATCAAGGCGCCCAGGGCGCAAAATTGCCGGATCAATAATATCAGGGCGGTTGGTAGCACCAATGATAAAGACATTCTTCTTGGTAGACATACCATCCATTTCTGTCAGGATCTGATTGATGACACGATCAGCAGCACCACCACCATCACCTATATTCCCACCTCGAGCCTTAGCAATGGAATCAAGTTCATCAAAGAATAACACACAAGGGGCAGCCTGACGTGCCTAAAAATAGATACAGAATATGATAAACACCTGCTCATTTAGATTTGGCAGATTTGGGGGCTAAAGTGATTGTTAGAAAGAAGCACTAAAGTTCAAACAACATTACTTAAAGTTCATTGTGGAAGTAAACAAAGAATGCATTTTCCAAGTAAAACATTTATCCCCTCAGTCCCTACAAGTTATGATATTTTACCTATTTCAAAATTCAGGAAAGAAAGATCAGTGAACAAGGACATTTCATGAAACACATCCTGTAATTAATTTAAATATCCTCACTGATTTTTGGGTCCCAGGGTCAGAACATATATTCACAGGCTCCTTTTCATAAAAGTAAATTTTTATTTTCAGGGTCAAATATTCTGAAAATTAGGTACCAAACTGAGACCAACTAATCTTTGGGAAACATCTGACAGGTGCAGAAGGAATGCTGATCACTTGAAGCGGAAATCATGGAAACTCATTATTTTAAGTCAAAATAGCTACTACAAGACCAAAGTTAGATTCAACCAAACCCCACATAGTGCACCAAAGCTTGGCTTTTCTAGCACCGTCTTATTGCCATATTTTGGCGGTGCAAAATTCCAAGAACTCCCACAGGAAATTCTACATCAAAACTAAATTTAATGTATTTTCCTTTATACGACTTCACTCACTAGAATGGATTTTCTATAGGAACCAATTCTAGAAACTTTCCCCTGTCCCCCCTCCACCGGCCCCCCCCCCCCCTTAGCCTTACCTTCCACCTGGTTTATAAAACTTGCTGTTCAGCAGAGGACCATCTCTGCACCACTGAGCTCCACAATAAACAATAGTATCCACAGTAGATTTAAGTCATTCCCAGAAGAAAAAAATGTTAGCCATTTGGGAATTCTGTTAATTAGATTTTAAGTTTACTGATGTTGTTCTACTTTTAGGGACACTTAGGGACAAAAGTGTAAACTACTATTTAAAACCAGCAAACCAATGAATCATTGGTACCCAGTAGTAGAACTGAAACAAAATAACTAAGGATAAAGACATGTGGCAAGTTTAAATATATTAATGTAGATCCTTATAATTACGTCAGACTTTGTTGATTTCAAATAACATTACTATATTAAGCCCAAAAGATCAAAATTTATCCAAAAACCTATTACAGTATATTGTCAATCATATGACTTTCGGTAAAGACTAGAGGGCTGAAGACCCCATTTCTATGCTGTAGTGTTCAATGACTCTGTCCATCAGGGCGCCAGTTACACAAATGCACGGGTTACATGAGAATCGCTAAATAAAATTAAATCACATAGGTACCTTTTGAAGTACCTCACTGACCTATATGTCATTCTTTAACCTTTAAAGAATGCTTTGTACTCTAACGCTAACTGTATAAATGTAAAATACAGCAAAAAATAAATCAAATTTGTCTGCTCTCACCATCACATCAAAGTGTTGTCTTCAAAGAAGCTGCTGCTAATCAACCTACAACTGGAAATCCACTAATGACATATTTTCAAAACTATTTTGCAACATACTTGAAATAAAATTCAACATTTGACCTAATTTTCAGAAAACCCATATAATCTTATGTAAGCTACACAAACGTTAACACATAGCCTTGCCTAAGCTATCACAAACTTAGTGCATACTAAATGTCAAAAGAGCAGTACAATTCATTCATTGTGTTTCAGATACTCAAAAACGCCATTTTATCTAATTCAAAAGAAATTTAGTAAGTGGTCTTTTTGAAAAATTTCATGAATTTGCTTAATATTCTTGTTAATTTTTGCTGGTTACATGAGAATTCTGGATGCACAAACAGCAGATGAATAGTTTTCTCTGTTTTTGTCAACAAGTGTCTGTCAACTGCTCAGTAGACAGTTTAATCAAAAATCATCTTGCACAAAGCCAAAATACTGACAAACAATAATGATATTAAAAATTTTAAACAAAATCTTCATGGAATTTTTTCTAATTGCACTTTCATTACATACCTTATCAAATATTTCTCGGACATTAGCTTCTGATTCGCCAAACCACATGGTAAGCAGCTCTGGTCCTTTGATTGAGATAAAGTTGGCCTGGCATTCATTAGCAATGGCTTTTGCCAGCAAGGTTTTACCACAACCAGGTGGGCCATAGAATAGTACACCTTTTGAAGGGGTCATGCCAAACTTCAGGAACTTGTCAGGATGCTCAACAGGATACTGTTAAAAACAAATCAAACTCATACACTTAAACACAAAAATCATTAACCTGGGCAAAACATAGTAACAATGGTGCTGCACACAATTTAACAAGCAAGTGCAATTAAATCTCCAGTTAATTTGCATGTACAATACGGGACACTGACACTAATCAGGGGAAAGCAGTTGTTTTCTATTTGGATGGTTTGCGTCAACAAGGCAAAGTACAGAATACCTGGACAATAAATTGGTCACTAATCAAATGACGATTGCAAATTTAGGAGAAGGGAAATGCAGTGGCAAATTTCACAACAGGAAAAATTTTAGAAGAACAATATACAAGGTGTAAAGCAAAATGATGACTTGGGTTGATAAACATTAGGTAATTAAAATCAAAGGAGAATGCAGAAATAAATTTGATCAAAAAGCCACCATAATAGGATAGGCTTGCAGTGACCAAGGCTGTGCACAAAATGTTCTAGAAAGCTTAATTTTTAAAAATCTTTAAAAAAAGTATCTTAAAATAAAGACAGAAATCACTATTGTCGTTAGGTCGCATCTGGAATTTCCCTCCACACCGCTCTGTCCCAACACTTGACCACAACATCCCTAGTCTTGTCCAGCTTGCTCCAATCCTTGATGTTATCCAGCCACGTTGTGCTTTGCCTTCCTCTTCCTTTCTTTCCCTCCACCTTTCCATATAGCAAGTCCAACAAGATGTTACCTCTCTGCGTAATGTGTCCACAATAAGCAACTTTTAACTTCATAACCTTCTCCAGCAATGTCCGTGGTCTGTCAAATTCAGACAAAACCCTCTCATTTGAAACTTTCTCTACCCAGCATTCAACATTCATCAATAGCAACACATTTTAATTCATTTCATGTCATCCTTCTTCAGGGTCCATGTTTCTGATCCATACCTCAGTACAGACCATACGTAATACTCGAAGAAGCGGATTCTACTTTGGATGTCTACCTTCCCATTGCACAGTAGATCTTTTAGCTTCATGAACTGGGTCTTAGCCATACCCATTCTCCTTCTGATCTCATATTCACATCTCCCATCATCCGTCAGACAACTGCCAAGATATTCAAACTTTCGCACCTGTTCAATGTCTTGTCCATTCACTTGTAACGATACCATCATGAATGAATCTTCAGTGTTTGTTTTACTTACAAGCATCGATTTTGTTTTGTTAGGGTTGATTTTTAGTCCGTAGTCAAGGCTTTTCTCATTCACTTTATTCGGCATAATTTGCAGTTCACATTCGCTGTCAGCTAACAACACGGTATTGTCTGCATACCTGATGTTCTCCACCTTCAGGCCTCCGATTGGAATACCTGTCTCCTGATGTTCACATTCCCAAAAAAATCCATTCTCCGTAGAGGTTGAACAAATCCGACGAGCCAAGAGCCTTGCCTTACACCTCATTTAATACATGCCCATGGAGATAGCTCATTTTCTACCCTGACCGCCGCTTTCTGTTTCCAATACAAGTTCTTTATTACCTGCACATTCTCCCATCCCAGATCATACTTGTTCAGCACCTCTATTACTTTCTTGTGTCTTAGTTTATCAAAAGCCTTTTCATAGTCAATACAGAATAAGAGATGGTCTTTTGTGCTTCAATGCATTTCTCCATGATGTTTCTCATCACAAATATTCCTTCCCTTGTTCCTGAGCTTTTACGAAAACCAAACTGCGTTTCTCCAATTTCATCGCTGATTGTACCTTTCATTCTACCGAACACTATTTTCAACAGTAGCTTGATGCAATGAGACATTATGCTTATCGTCCTGTGTTTGTTACATTTTATCATCCTTGGTTTTTTTGGTAAGGCGATAAATATCGATTTGAGAAAGTCCTCCAGAAGATTTCCTGTCATATAACTGTTGTTTAATATTGCTAAAAGGTTCATTTTTCCTTTCGGACCAAGTGATAACAGAATTTCAGTGGAAATCTTATCTTCACCATCCGCCTTTCTGACTTTTAGACTCCAAATCGCACTTTCCATCTCTGACATCAATATTTTAGGTTGATTAGTCATTTGATTTAATTCTAGTAAATCCTCAATCCTGCTATCTTCAAATAATTCCAAGATGTACTCAACCTATCTGTCCATGATCTCTTCTTCTTCATAGCATGGATACCACTACCGTCTTTGATACACTCCGTTGATGGCACGGTCCTCTTTCATTTCGTCATATCCTTTATATTTTGGTGAAGGCCTCTATAATCATGACTTTTTTCATACTTCTCAATTTCTTCGCACAGTTCATTCATCCAATTCTCTTTCGCTTCCTTACATTCTCTTTGAGTCAAGTGATGTGGGGCTTTGTATAGTTCATTATCGCAATGTTTTACCTTTCTTCAGTTAACTTTTTCAACTCATTGGTGAACCAAGGGTTATGTATTTTCCTCTTTTTCCAATAACCCAAAGTTTTTTCCGCAACTTCTGTCACTGCTGTTTTAAGCTCTTCCCAGATGTTGTCCACTGCCATGTTGCTACCCTCGTCATCTAAGACTGAAAATCTATTGTCCGTTTCGACCAAATATTTGATCTTTTATGCTTCATCTGTAATGAGTAAATCAAAGCCTATCTTATTTGATGGTTTGGCCATTCTCATCTTCTTCAAACGCACACTCTTGCCCAATACCACAGGGTTGTGATCTGTATAACAGTCAGCACCAGGGTATTTTCATCTGCTTTTCATCACTATTAAAGCAATGTAGTTGGATTTTTTGAAATTAAAGATAATAGCACTATTTGATTTCAAAGTTACTTCATTTATCAATCTTTCAACCAAATTTATAACTCAATTAAGATATTTATCACACAATTTGCAAATTGAAAAAGAGCTTACTTGTACAAGTTCCTGTAGCTCTCTCTTCACATCATCTAATCCACCAATGTCTTCCCACGTTACTTGAGGCACTTCTACCACAGTTTCGCGCAGTGCTGAAGGATTGCTCTGGCTCAAAGCCCACTGCAAACAATGAGAATTTTAATTGCAGAACTTAAATTAGCTTAAAATACAACAAGAGTTTAATGCCTTCATTAAAAAGTCCTACCCTGAAATCATCCATAGTAACAGCAAGTGAATTCATAACTTCAGCATCAATGGTCTCATCTTCCAGATCTATAACATCCATCTTCTTTCTAATAGCCTGAAGAGCAGCTTCCGAACATAAGGCAGCCAAATCAGCTCCAACATGGCCATGAGTTTCATTAGCAACCTAAAAGCAAGAAGTTCCAAAGGAAATAAATTAAAGATTCAAAAGTAGAAATAGATGTGCAGAAAATTATGATCAAGTTTTGACATAAGTTAGGAAAGATAACTCAATCATTATTTTCACTGTTAATTTGCTGACTGGTATACAAAACTAAAAATACAGACTCTTGAAATGTCCAGTGTTCTGGAGGTACATGATAAAAAAGGCCAAAGTCAGCATGGTTTCCTTACGGGGTAATATTGTATCTGCTGGAATTTTTTGATATTTGAGGAAATAACAGACAAAATAGACAAAGGAGAGCGTGGATGTTGGTTACTTGGATTTTCAGAAGGCTTTTGACAACGTGCGGCATATGAGGCTGCTTAATAAGATCAGAGATCATGGTATTTGAGGAAAGATTTTAGCATGGACAGAAGATTGGGTGACTGGCAGGAGGCAATGAGTGGGAATAAAGGCAACCTTTTCTGGTTGTCTACCAGTGTTCCATGGGAGTTGGCTTCTTTGCACAGTATATGTCAATAACTTGGGTGACAGAATTGAAGATTTTGTGGCCAGGTTTGTGGACAATACAAAGATAGATGGAGGGGTAGGAAATGTTGAGGAAGCAGAGAGTCTACAGAAAGACTTAAGATTATGAGCAAAGAAGAGGCAGATGGAATATAATGTAGGGAAGTGTATGGTCATGCACTTTGGTAGAAGGAGTAAAGGCATAGACTATTTTTTAAAACAGTGAGAAAAATTCAAAAACCAGGTGGTGCAAAGGGAATTGGGAGTCCTCCTGCAGGATTCCCTAACAGTTAACGTGCAGGTTAGGAAGGCAAATACAACGTCAGCATTCATTTTGAGGGGACTAGGATACAAGAGCAAGAGTGTAATGCTGAAGCTTTACAAGGCATTCATCAGACAGCACTTGGGAGTCTTGTAAGCGGCTTTGTGGTCCTTATCTAAAACAAAAAGGTGCCGGCATTGGAGAGGGTTTAGAGGAGGATCAAAAGAATTATTCCACAAATAAAAGGGTTAATGTATGAGGAGCATTTGATGGCTCTGGGCCTGTACTCGCTAGAATTTAAAAGAATGAGGGGGATCTCAATGAAACCTATCAAATGTTGAAAGGCCTAGATAGAGTGGATGCAGAGAGGATGTTTCCTATGGTGGGAGAGTCTAGGACCAGAGGACACAGACTCAGAATAGAGGGATATCTGTGCAGAACAGCAATGAGGAGGAACTGCTTTAGGCAGAGGGTGGTGAATCTGTGGAATTCATGGATGACTGTGGAGTACATGACACTGAGTACACTTAAAGTGCAGGTTGATAGGTTCCTGATAAGTCAGGGCATCAAAGGTTATGGAGGGAAGGCAGGAGAATGGGATTGAGAGGGATAGTAAATCAGCCATGATAGCTTAATTCTGCTCCTGTCTTTTGGTCTTAGTGTTACAGGAAGAGGCCAACAAAAAGCAGGATAGTATTTGAGGCAAGGTCCTGAATTTGGATGACTGCCACGATGACACTGAATATTACAGCAGGCCAAATGGCCTATTATTACTGTCTCTTGATGTTTTCATGCAAAAATATTTTTTAAACACTGGAAATGTAACAAAAATGCCATATATATTTCTGCCACTTGTGTGTTTATTATTTTGAATAGGAAAAGGATGTGTGAACTTGAAATCGACAATTAAACAAATTTTAATTTACAGACCTGCTCAAGGTCTACATCATCTGCCAATTTCATGTTCTTTGTGTGAATCTGCAGGATTTCCAATCGACCTGTGGCATCAGGAATACCAATGTCCACCTCTCTATCGAACCGTCCTGCAAGTTAAATTGTTAAGCCAATTACTCTTGTACAATAATTACAGACATAAAACATGTCTCTAACAAACATGAATAAAGAAGTTTCAACCCACCAAATCTTCTAAGAGCAGGATCAATGCTGTTTGGCCGATTTGTAGCTGCCATAACAATTACATGAGCACGTTGTTTCAAACCATCCATCAAGGTGAGGAGTTGTGACACAATGCGACGTTCCACTTCGCCATGAGTCTACAAATTTATTAAAAAGGGAAGCAATTGACTTACCAAACATCAATTAATGAAATAATTATGGGATTGCTACTAATGCACAATATGCAATCTATTACTAGGAGAGAAATGGAACAGACAAGACAAAATGATGTATAGTGGCCTCAGATTTAAAATTAATTAACTAAATCAACTGCAGAACTTGGAATATGCCAAAATGCAAGAGAGCATAATTTGGACACAAGGTTAGACAGGTAGAAAGGTAACTAGCAAAGAATATAATTAGAAGGGAGAGTAAAGACAGGTGAAAACAAAAATGATTTGGAGTCTCTCAAATATTTGTTGCCCTAAATTTGAATTTTCTTCAATAACATCCATTCCCTCATGTGATATTGAGTAAATTCAGCTTTTAGATGAGGATCTGTATGTTTCGACCAATGAAAGCATGGATGAAAAATGTTCAGATTTGTTTTTTAACATGAAGTAATACCATCAAGATATGCATTTTTTTCATCTTTTGAGTCTCATTACCAACTATATCCATTAACTTGTTTCCTCTGTTGAACTGCTGCCTCTATCAATCTCGATCTGGAATCTTTACTTTGCTCGATTATCACTGAGAATTTTCCAGTGATCATGCCAGTTTCTAACTTCTGGTCAAATAGAGTCCTCTCTGCTGTTTTGACTCTTCACTTACGATATGTCTGCAATGTCAATGGCTCCAAAAAGGTGAAAAGTGTAAATTTCTTTCCCTCAGAACATTCCTAAACCAGACAGATTTTCACTATTTCTGGGACAAACTTTAAATCCAGCTTAAACAAATTTAAAATCCTTGGATGTCTCTGGATCACAGAACCAAGCCTCTGAATTATAAGGCATACAGCTACTCAAAATGTCTACCAAAAAATCTGCAATACATAAAAGTTTGCTCACACTTTATTATTTTTTTAAGAAAATGCAACTCCCCTCCATGAGCCCCAGAATATATAGGTTTTCTGTATTAGTTCAATAATAACCACTCAACTGCATACATTTATTACCTATCTATCCCACCTATCACACACACTGACAGAACCGTTTCTCTCATGGCCTTTTCCAGCTTGTCAGCAAAGCAACTGTGCTGCCTCAGTATTACTACATCAAAAATCCATTGCTCCATTTTCCAACTATGCAAACTTTGATTTTTTCCTTCCTCATTAGCTATTGTAAATCTCAGGATGCTAATTCTCAAACAATGAGGAAATACTAGCAATAGCTATAATAAACAATGTTAGCTGTAGATCATTAAGGAAGGTCAAATAATCACAGAAACTAGCAGCAGAGGTATGTTCCCACCCCAACATTTACTGTGTACCAGGTCTATTAAATAGCAGTCATGCTTTGCTTCACATAGCCATTTTATTTCCTTAACCTGTGCAAGCTCCTCATCCTCAAGCGCCTGTAACTATTACCCTTCTCACCAATTTCCTCAAACGACATGACACATTCTGCCACATTTACAGGGAGCCACAGTCCCAAGAACCAGAAACCATATGTAACAGAAATTCAGCACAACCGATACTAGTTAATAATTGTTTCTACTGTACAAGGATTAAAATTATATATGCAATTAATACAAAAGTCTTCATATTCACAAAATAATCAAATATATCACATCAACCTTGATATGGTGTAGGTACTCACAGGTAAACCAGATGTGCAAAATCCATTCCAACAACTCTTGGGGTCTCATTTTGGTCCAGATTGAGGGAATAAATTTTCTCTCAAGTGACATGTTCATAATGTTATCAAAGTTCAAAAAGTTCACAGTAAATTTGCTATCAAAGTACATATATGTCACCATGTACAACCCTGAAATGCATTTTCTTTGGGCATACTCAATAAATCCATAGAACCAAAACAGGATCAATGAAAGACAACACTAACTTGGGTGTTCAACCAGCATGAAAAAGACAACAAACTGTGCAAATACAAAAAGAAATAAATAATAATAAATAAATAAGCAATAAATATCAAGAACAGGAGATGAAGTGACCTTGAAAGTGAATCCATAGGTATGGGAACATCTGCCCAAGGCAGATTTAGAAAAAGTACCTGAAGGGCAGGGATCTTCCTGAAGATCTAGCAAACATCTATACCTCAGCTTACATCAATAGGCTACATCATTTATTTTGTCATGTGCAGGGCAATTAACTATTCTATGTATTGTTACTTTTCCATTCCTACTAGCTGTGGAAATACAATTACATAACATTTTCTGCCTAGCCTGATGAGAACAAAAAGAATGTAGTTATTGGAAATGGGTTTACAAACATATGTTAACAAACTAGAACACTGTGACAGACAAATCTAATATATGATTTAAGCTTATATACTTTCAAGAAAAAAACATCTGATTAAAGCTCCAACATCAACTACTTTAGTTGCTAGCATTCCAAGTATCTCTAAATGTTAATAAAGAAAAGTCCCTGCAACAGGAAGCTTAAAATCAGTGCCAGTATTTCAAATATACAAATGATGAAACAACTGAGACAGAATGGACTAGAGTTATAAATGGTGTTACCAAAAACAATTTATAGAAACAGCTAATAATACTAGCACCCAAATTAAATTCAGTATATACCTTCTCTCTCTTTGGAGCAATAGCATCTAGTTCATCAATAAAAATGATAGCAGGAGCATTTTTCTCAGCCTCTTCGAATGCTTTTCTCAGATTGCTCTCTGATTCTCCTGCAAGTTTGCTCATAATCTCAGGTCCTGGAAGAAAACATTTAAGCATGTGATCTCTAATAATGCAGCATTTAAAACTATCAAGTTGCCACTAGTGAAGAAAAAGAAAGAAATTAACTATCAATGCAATGCTTAAATATTCAAGATAATCTGTGTAATTAGAAGCAGTTCAATAATACCTTACTTTCACCAATCTTCTGCGACACCGCCTGAGCATTACATCTTCATATGTAAAGAACACCAAATCTCATGTTAAATCAGATGAGCTTAATATTATTCATATCTTCATATGCATAATTCTTAAAAATGAATCAGAGTATCACAAGTCTTTTTTTAAAAAATCACCAATATTGAGGATATATATATATATATCCCAACTGAGGTCACTCTTTATTGTAATTAGCACAAAATCAAGACAAGTGCCAGGCAGAAAGTTTTAACCTCTCTCCACTGACACTGATCTGATCTGCTGTTCATTCATTGACATGTCTCTTTACCTTCTTTCTCTCACACACATTTACACACAACCCAATGCAATAGCTCAAAACATACATCTCCACAGACTAAAGGGGTAAGTCAGCGTTACCAAAAGCTATTGGAGTGTCATCCAAAAAGGAAGCTTTTCTTTTGAAGCTTAAGTTTTCCCCCTCCAGACCTTTCTTTCAAAGATAATAATTTATACCACTGTATGAATAGGTGCTAGTGACTATCAAAGCACTGCTTAAAATGTTTCTGTGTGACCATATACAGCGTTAGCAGTCTAAGAATGGAAAAATGTCTTTACAATAAACACTCACTTTCCACCAAGTAGAATTCAACTTCAGGAGCACTGATATAATATTCAAGTTCTATACAAATTACGAGCCGAATTTATTTAAGAACTTAGTTGATTTGGATATCAACTAAAATGTTCCATCTTCAACAGACTCCCATAAACTCCAAATAGATTCAACAAACTGACCTGCTGACTACAAGGTCGGTAATTAGGATGACACTGCCTAAAACATCCACAGAGAAAGGTCCTCTTGATAAAATTCCTGCCATCCAAAAGATGAGGAGGGAACTCGTGACAGCTGCCACGGCAAAAGGGAGCTGCTGTGAAGACCAAATAAATTCCACCATTGTACAATAATGGGACATTAATTATCTGGTAGAGCATGTTACATACTTCCCCCCACGACCCACAATCTTCCATTCACATTAGATATTGTTATCCAAAAAAGAACAGACCACCACCACAAAATGAACCCCAGTTAATATTGTTGTAGGTGACTTACAAATTTAGAACGATACTGTCATGGTGCCAATAACTCAGCTTGAAATTGCTCATGCCATAGCTCTAGAGAGTAATACGTTACTGCAACAACACTCAAAGCAGTCAACATTAATCAGTACAGGCTGATTCTCTAGTCATCTGCTACTGCTTTGGTAAAAGAATCAGTAGGTGCCAACAATGACTAAAGAATTTTCAAATTCTTCCCATACATATTATCAGCCAACTGGAATGCTGTATTGGTACACATTTTATATATTATTATTGAGATACAGTACAAAGTAGGCCTTCCAGACTTTCAAGCCACACTGCCCAGCAAACCCCTATTTGACCCAGCTTAATCATAGGATAATCTATAATGACCAATTAACCTCCCAACTGGTACGTCTTTGGACTGGGTGAGGAAACTGGAACACCCAAAGGAAACCCATGTGGTCAGGGAGAGAATGTACATACTCCTTACAGGCAGCAGAAGGAGCTGAACCCAGGTCACTAGTACAGCAAAACATTGTGCTAACCAATATGTTACTGTGCCACTCTTCTGGATGAGTACATTGTAATTGGGTAGACATGCATGAAATGGCACCCAAAATCTCCTCAAGTCTTGTGCCACTAACATACATGTTAGAATCTTTGAATTTTGTAAAATGTAGAAACATAAGAAAAATTGAATGAATGGGTAGGGACTTTGTTGTTTATGCTTGAGGAAGAGGATAAGAGTAATTTCATTTCATGATTTATTTAATCTCCCATTAATTATGCTCCACGTTCACCAAATTTGTCCAGTTCACCAGCTTATCAAATACACTTGACAGTCATTCATTGACCAATTCAACTCCCCCCCCCCCCCCCAAAATGTTCACTTGGATATACTGTAATATTTAAGACTAAATACAAGAAAAACTCAAATCTAAAACTGATACATTAAACTACAAAATTTTCATCAAACCTCAATCTCACTATTTCAGAAAAATTTGGGCCACAGCATAATAACCACATTTACAATATTCAAAAGCAAAAAGATGATATACATCACCCATATCAAGATTTAAATTCATGAGAATCTTGAATTGAATTGAATGTACCATTTTTCCCCCGAGGCAGGCTCCACACAGTCAAAGCCAAAAGATATAGAAATTCACATTTTGCATTTCATCACAATTCAATATGCTTCCTTTTGCATATTTGAGGCTTCAAAGCATTATACAATCCATGCTCATTCATGCTTAATTGCACTGGCCTCCAGTTCCTAGTATCACCGGCACATATATTGACAACCAAAAAGCATTAACCTATTAAGAGCATACTCTTTTAGTCTTTCAAGCCACAAACATTCAGCAATCATTTTAGCTTGACAATAAAGTAGTATCTTACCATTGATAAGGAAGAAAAATGCACCAGTTTCATTTGCCACTGCACGAGCAATTAAGGTCTTGCCAGTTCCAGGGGGCCCATACAAGAGAATACCTCGTGGAGGCTACATTGAGAAATGGGAGCAAGTTTGAGAATTTAAATAATGATTCAACTGTACTTAAAAATTAAATGTCAGAAGATATTTGAAATTAAATTACAAAAAAGACATGAAACTACTAAAGGAGCCTTTTTACTTAAAAAAAATGGTGAAATAGAATGCTTGAAATTTACTGCAACTGCAGTACTGCAAATTAAATATACAGGAGGCCCTCGTTTAATCGAACATTTGCTTTACGACAGCTCACTGTTACGAAAAACTTAAATTAGTACCTGTTTTCGCTAACCAAAGAGGATATTCGCTTTTACAAAAGACGCCCGCTTTATATGCATGTTTACCCCTGAGAAAGACTACCATGACTGTGAAGCCTTGTGCAGGCAGTTGCATGCACATGCATGTACGTACGTATGGCTTTACGTGCATAGGCGTGTATGTGCACGTGAGTGTACGCGCCTATTTATTTCTCCAAGTCAATTTTGGCTCGCTGACTTCCCTATTAAGTGAAACTACACCGTACATACAATATTTCTACTTTCTATAGGCTGTATATTAATCATATCATTCCTGCTTTTACTATATGTTCGTGTTATTTTAGGTTTTGTGTTATTTGGTAGGTTAATTTTTTGGGTCTGGGAACGCTCAAAAGATTTTCCCCATATAAATAAATGGTAACTGCTTCTTCGCTTTACGACATTTCGGTTTACAAACAGTTTCATAGGAACGCTCTACCTTTGGATAGCAGGGGAAACCTGTAAACTTCTAACATCTTTAAAATACCCATCAGAAGAGGGAATTTTAAGAGGAAGAACATCATCCTTACCTTGACACCAATAGCTTTGAACAGTGCAGGATGCCGAAGAGGCAGCTCAACCATCTCCTTGATCTGAGCAAGCTGTTTTCTGCATCCACCAATATCATCATAACCAACTTCATTCAAAGATTCTTCCTCATCCTTCAAGTGGAAACCAAAACAAATTGCATGTCTTTAGTAGTTATATCTTCCCCAAAGAAAATGTAATTTTAGGAAATTAACACTATTTCTACATGCATAAAAGCATTTCAAATACCATTTGAGCACCAAAATTTTAGCTGCAGTTAAAATAGAAAAATAACAGGATTAAAATAGATTTTAAAATCTCGCGAGGGTGCAGAAGAGATTTACAAAGGAGCTGCCTGGCCTAGAGAACCTGAATTATAAGGAGAAGTTGACCACACTGGAACTTTATTCCTTGGAGTACAGAGGAATGAGGGGTGACCTAATGTAAGTTCATAAAACCATGAGGGGTATGGATAAAGTGAAAGTTAATAGTCCTTTCCCCGTGGCTATGGAATCCAAAACTAGAGGGCACAGATGAAAGTGGGAGGAGATTTAAAAGATACCTGTGATTTAACTTATTTACACATACACAGAACATAGTGGCTACCTGTAACGAGCTGCTGGAGCAAATGTTCAAGACAACTAATTGCAACAATGAAGAGTTATTTGGTTATGTGGAGGAGTTTGGAAGGTTATGAGCCAAATGCAGGCAACTGGGGAAGAACCTATGGTTGGTATGCTGCAATTAGCATAGATTAGATGAGCTAAAGGGTTGTATTTCTCTGACTATGCCTCTGCGAATATAACATACAATTATCTGAACATCTACAAGCATTTAAAATGTGCACCATTCCACCTTATGACAGCAAATAGACATTGAACTTAGCTCCCTTCCAATACCAATATAAAAAGCAAATTATGCTTTATTTTAACAATGACAGCATTCCAGGCTTCCGAGCATCTTAAGGTTTCTCACTGTCCTCAATGACAACATAACACTACACCAAAATCAAAATAAACAAATAAATTGAAATAAACAAACCTATATCAACTTCACAACTATTCTAAGCTGATAAGGCATCTAGATAGCTGTAGTAATTTATTAATCAGCTGACAAAGTTCTGAACATTACTAAAGCACCCCACTCTTCTGTACAAGAAGATTTCCCTACAAATACCTAATTCCTATCAAATCTTGGGCATACCTCGCGCTTGATGGGTTCACCCTCACAGTGGATTACAGTGTCTGGAGCAACTATACAGTATGGGCTTGGATCAGTTTCCACTACTTTGAATTCCACAGCACGCATTCCACCACGAACCAAGAAAATATCACCTTTAGAGTAAAACAGATAAATAAATTAGCTGCCATCATGTACTGCAAATCACTTGCAAAATCTGTGCAATAAATATTTCAAAATATATCCTAATTTGCTTTATAACACTTGATTTTGCTATCCAAAAAAATCAAAGAGTCAATAAAATAGGCCAAATAACTGAGAACAATTTGAAGATTCAGAAAATCATTAAACTGTCTTGTAGCTCACCTTTTCTTATTGGCCTATAAGCTTCCAAGAAATAGGGTTTGAGATAGACTTCAAATAAGTTTCCAGTAATACCCTCAACTGTGTCATCAATGGGAAGTACATGGATTCGTTTGCCATATTTTACATCTGGGCATGGCTGAATGCTGAAGACAAAAGAATAAAACTTTCAAAAACAGTGAAGTCACATCACACTGGGATGTGATACTATAGTTGATTATAACTAATAATAGTTTTGTCACTCTGTTAAAGGAAAGACAATTAAACTGGAAAGAGTACAGGGAGGACCCCTGGCAGCACCCTCATAAAGCAAGGGTTTGAATTATAGGGAGATGCTGGGCAAGCAAGAGCTTAATTACTTAGAGGATAGGAGATTACAGGTAAAGTTAGAGGTGTATAAAACCATGGGGGTACAGATTGGCTGAATGCACGTGGCCTGTATTCCATGGAAGGGGAATTAAAAACTAGAGGGCAAAAAGGTGAAAGGGACCAAAAGTACAACCAAAGAATGGTGCATAAACAGTGTGAGCTGCCATAGAAGCCATTACAATAACAACATTTGCAAGACATTTCAATAATTACACATGCAGGTGAGATTTAGAGGGATCTTTGCCAAATAGGACTATAGGTCACCATGGTGGTTGGCATGAACAAATTGGGCGAAAGGGCCAGTTTCCATGCTGTAATACACCAAGACACTAAATCACATGAAGTTGTGCTTCATCATTCTCCAATAAACACTTAGAACACAAAACAGTAAAGCACAGTACAGGCTCTTTGGCCCACGATGTTGTGCCAACTTTTTTTTTCTCCTAATTTTTTTTTATTAGTTTTCAAAACATTTTACAAAATTAAAAACCCCAAATCCCAGTGAGGAGCATTAATACAGAGCAAGGTTAAGCATACAATAACAATATGCTACAAAGGAAGAGAATTTAACAAAAAAGCACCTAATTAAAGACAAGTGAGCTTAGTGTCCTCCCCAAACCCCACAACACAAGAAAAAAAACAATTCCAGACCAACCACCACAGTGCCAACTTTTTAAACTACTCTTACCTTACAATGTCACCCAGTCTAACTCTCAAGTTGTTGCGCACAACCCTGTTCATGCGAACTTTTTCATCGGAGCATGTATCATCTGACAGAACAATACAAACTGTCTCTCTTCTCTTCTTTCCTTTTAGCAATACCGTATCTCCCCTGAATAACTGAAGTTCATCCATCTTTGCCTGTCAAATTGATGAGTTTGGTTCATTAAATAATAGCATCCAATGTAAAAGACATTAAATCTTTTCACAAATACCACAAAACATCACACAAGCAAGTTTGAGGTTGAGGCTACAAAACAGATTATGCAAGATCAAATTATGGAAGGAATACAGAAATTGCCAAGAATGTTGTTTAGAAACTATCAGTTACTGAAAAAATGCTTATTTAAGTAAATAAAAGGGAGAAATTCCGCTCATTAAAACTCAATCACCTATGCAGGGTGCAGGAAAGTTAAATTTTATTTTATTTGTATTTGTATTCATTTAGAAATATTTCTACAAAGCACCATGATTGGACTTTAGAATTATTAACAACAGCACTTCTCTGATGAGTTGAATTGCAATTATAAAGCCAAAATTCCTCTGAGAAATTTAGCATTTCACACATACAGCATGCCATACAACTGCCTGGAAATGGAAACTGCACTGTTTTAGCAGAAATCTCAACAAAAAACATTTTGAAGTTACTATTTTGCAACACCTTCAGAAATATTTTCAGTATAAAAAAAAACTTGTTTTCACTAACTCTCTTTGCCAATGACAACTTCTGGCATATCTGGGGTCAAACCTTCAGGCTGGGCAATGAACAAGCATATTTTCGATAGAGCATTGTGGCAGCAAGGAAGGTCAAACCACTTTTAGACTTCATGCCAAGCTGCAAGAACTAATAAGCAAGCCCTCAATGTGGAAAGGAGCCAAACTGACAAGCTATAGCTCACCACCAGACAAAGCCTACTCAGAGGGGAAGAACATTAACTATGGTAGCCAAGACAGTTTTTAACGGCATCAAGCAGCTCTCCTGAGCCTGTCAGCATCACTAAAATTTAAATAAAGCGCTCACCTTTAGAGAGATTCTAGGTTATTTTCATGTTTGCAGGAGGTCAAGAAACTTGCTATATGCCATTTCCATTTCTTTGAATTTGTATAACTTTTAAGGTTCTAAAACAAGTTCTGCTTAATTGCTTAACATACTTTTCAGGCAACATCAATAGGGGAATAAACAGTTGACATTTCAGGCAAGAGCCTTCAGGATTGATGGAAGGGTCTTGGCCCAAACTGTCAACTGTTTATCCCCCTCCACTGAAACTGCTTGACCTGCTTCCTGCATTTTATGTGTATTACTCAAGATTTCTAGCATCTGTAGAATCTTGTGTCTTTAATATGCTTCTTGCTTGTTTACAGGAAGATGATTGGATATGTATTTTAACACCTTTCCTGGTTCCCCCACAAATCTGGTGTCTCTAGCATATTACAGAGTGTTATTTAAAAGTTTGAAACTAATTTACAGAATTGTTAGAAGTTTCTGAAGATAAATGAAAAAAGAAATTGACAACTGGCTGTTAAAAGTCACATGCAATGTTAATGTGTGTAATTTGATAAAATCTTTAATAGAAGAGATTCAAATCAAGCTTAAAAATGGGGGAGCAGGTGCAACATAGTCAACTTTTGTGCACAGGCAAAAATGCCCAACCTAAATAAGCCAAAAGAAAATTCAAAATGCCTTGTGCATAGACAGTCTTTAAAAAAAAAACTGTTGATGACACTCTTGATTCATTGTTTCACTTCCTGATGGGGATTTTTTATTCTGGCTGATGAATCTTCCTTATGTACCTCTACTGTTATCTTAGCCACTCAGTTACAATGCCTTTCATAACTATTAAATTTCAGCCACTTACAAAAAGAATGGCAGAAACGTGCAAATCGCCCAAACATACTCACTCACATGCTACACATTACTGCGATCCAGACAAGGTGCAAGATGAAATTCCAAACAAGAGAAATAACTTACAATCAATACGTCTTCATTTAAGTAAAGAAACTGCAGTACGATTTCTGAACAGTTTCCAAAAAAGCTGGAATGAGCATTTCTTTAACATTCACTTGAAAAAAACTTTTAATGATTTGAGATCTTCATTTCTTACACATAACAACTGCATCAAATAAAGTCATGATGCACTAAACAATAATTGTTAAATGACATCATTTTCAAGTCATGCATTATCTGCCAACTTCACCAAAAAGGTTAATTACAGTATTTCAATTTATTATCTTCTCATTAATGATTTCTCCCCATTTAAATAATGCATATTTGATACTCAAAATTTTGTACATCTCATAACTACATAGAAAACTTTCATTCCAGAAGCATCTAAAGGTCTAATAAAGCAGATTATAATTCATTGTACTTTAAAACTCAGTATTATCACAACAAGAAAAGTGCTGATCTTGCTTTAGATTGGGTTTGTGCACACTAGCCAGAAGTGAGGAACATGTGGACAATGGTTTGCAATTTGTTGGAAGAGTTAACAATGCACAGCATCTCAGGGTTTGTTCAGGGATCAAGAGCAAAAAGATCAAATATTAAACTGGAAAACAACCTGACATTTTAAAAAAAGCTAAAGATAGCAGATTATTCCTCAACTGAAATTCTAACATACACATTTTCTATTTAAGTAAAACACAGCATTCAACACAAATAATTATTTCATGATGGACAAAGTACATCTTCAACTTTCTTTGATTACTATTTGATGTGTGGAATCTGTTTTAAAACATATGCTAGCTTCATAATAAAATGAACATTACATAAATAGGCAATATAATTCAGTTATATTGCTCCTTTATGTTACACAGGCCTAAAGAAGCAAAAGCAAAGAAATTATAGAACCAGGCCGAAGAAAATTTAAAATTTAGCAATATTAAATAACTTTATGCAATCAATGTAATATCACTTCCAGTGGTTAAGTGCAGACCTAAAGAGCAGGAGCAATATGCACAAGTGCAAACATGAGCTTTTATGGCATACCTTGAACAAATACAAATACAGATTACTTTGTGGAATATTCTCTGCTGAAACAATATTAACACTCATTGAATGCAAAGTAAACCAAGTGAAAACCACTTTGCTCAACACATTGCATGATCACTTAAATCTTCAATCCAATGTCCATTTTAACACATTTGGAAGTTGCTACATAAAGTTTGTGTTTAGCTGTTGAAGCAGAATTTGGATTTTCTAGCTCCAGCATCCCAAAAGGCACTGAATAACCTTTGCACATAATTCTAGTATACAGTGGCGCTAGAAGTTTCTAAATCCTGTAGAATATGACCTAAAATGTGCTCAGATCTTCATGAAAGTCCTAAACATATAAAGAGAGCCCAATTAAATAACACAAATAACATTCTACTTGTTAATTTATTTATTGAGAAAATGATTCAATACAACATGATTGTTGGGAATAGTACATGAACCTCTGGGGTAATGCCTTCCACAAAAGCTATTTGGAGTCAGGTGTTCTAATCAATGAGATGAGATTGGAGGTGTGGGTTGTCAAGGTGACCTGCCCTATAAAAAAGTCACCCAAAGCCAGATTTCTAACAAAACTTGCTCCTCTCAAGAAAGAACTGTTTATGTGTACCATTCCTTGATCAAGTAACTTTCAGAGGACCTTAGAATTGTAGAGATGCATTAATCTGGAAAAGGCTACAAAGACTTTTCTAAAGAGCTTAATGCTCATCAGTCCCAGTAAGAGAAATTGTTTACAAATGGAGGAAACTGAATACTGTTGCTACTCTCTCTAGGAGTGGGCATACTGCAAAGATCACACCAAGAGCACATTGTGCAATTCTGAAGGAGGTGAAAATGAACCCAAGAGTAACAGCAAAAGACCTGCAGAAATCTCAAGAACTTGCTAAAGTCTTTGTTCATGTGTCCACTATAATAAAAACACTGTAGAATGGTATCCGTGGAAGGACACCGTGTAGGAAGCCACTGCTTTCAAAAAAAAACATTGCCGCACTCTCAAGTTTGCAAAAGACCACCTTATGTTCTACTATGTTTCTGAGACAATGTTCTGTGGACAGACGAGACCAAAGTTGAACTCGTTGGCAGAAATGCACATTGCTGTTTGGAGGAAAAACAACACTGCATACCAACACCAAAACCTCATAAGAAAAGTGAAGTTTGGTGGAAGGAGCATCACAGTTTGGGGCTGCTTTGCTGTTTCAATGCCCAGACAGCTTTCAATCGTTGCAGGAACAATGAAATAGGGAGTTGGGTGGCAGTGTGACATGTGATGAGGATGTTAGGAGAATTCAGGGTGATTTGGATAGGCTGGGTGAGTGGGCAGATACTTGGCAGATGGCGTTTAATGTGATTAAGTGTGAGATTATCCACTTTGGGAATAAGAACAGGAAGGCAGATTATTATCTGAACGGTATAGAGTTGGGTAAGGGAGTAATACGAAGAGATCTCAGAGTCCTTGTTCATCAGTCACTGAAGGTGAATGAGCAAGTGCAGCAGGCAGTGAAGAAGGCTAATGGAATGTTGGCCTTAATTACAAAGGGAATTGAGTACAAGAGCAAGGAAATCCTCTTGCATTTGTACAGGGCCCTGGTGAGACCACACCTGGAGTATTGTGTACAGTTTTGGTCTCCAGGGTTAAGGAAGGACATCCTGGCTGTAGAGGAAGTGCAGTGTAGATTCACAAGGTTAATTCCTGGGATGTCCGGACTGTCTTACGCAGAGAGGTTAGAGAGACTGGGCTTGTACACGCTGGAATTAAGGAGATTGAGAGGGGATCTGATTGAAACATATAAGATTATTAAGGGATTGGACAAGATAGAGGCAGGAAATATGTTCCAGATGCTGGGAGAGTCCAGTACCAGAGGGCATGGTTTGAGAATAAGGGGTAGGTCATTTAGGACAGAGTTAAGGAAAAACTTCTTCTCCCAGAGAGTTGTGGGGGTCTGGAATGCACTGCCTCGGAAGGTAGTGGAGGCCAATTCTCTGGATGCTTTCAAGAAGGAGCTAGATAGGTATCTTATGGATAGGGGAATCAAGGGATATGGGGACAAGACAGGAACCGGGTATTGATAAGGAATTGATCAGCCATGATCTCAAAATGGCAGTGCAGGCTCGAAGGGCCGAATGGTCTACTTTTGCACCTATTGTCTATTGAAATCAAATTTATCAAGACATTTTACAGGAGAATATCAGGGTAGCACTCTATCACCTGTAGCTTAATAGAATTTGGAATATGCAACAAGACAATAATCCCAAAGATAAGAGTAAATCAACAACAGAATAGTCAGGTTCTTTAACAAAAGAAAATTCAGACTTTGGAATGGCCAAGTCAAAATCCTGACCTTAATCCTCTAGAAATGTTGTGGAAGGACCTGAAGCAAGCGGTTTATGCAAGGAGGAAGCCCACCAACACCACAGAATTGAAGCAGTTTTGTAAGGAGAAATGGCATCAAATTCCTCCAAGCCGATGTACAAGACTGATCAACAGTTACCAGAAGCATTGGTTGAAGTTATTGCTGTACATGGGGGTCACACCAATTAATGAAAGCAAAAGGTTCACATACTTTTTCCAACAAATACATGTAATATTGGATCATTTAAACATAGAAAACCTACAGCACAATACAGGCCCTTTGGCCCACAAAGTTGTGCTAAACATGTCCCTACCTTAGAAATTACTAGGGTTACCCATAGATCTGATCACATTTCAGGTCATTTTTATGCAGAAAAAGAGAAAATTCTACAGGGTTCACAAACTTCCTAGCACCACTGTAGATACACAAGGGATATACAACTGCCAGGTTTTTAAAAAAAAAATCTTTGTATTAAATATTGCTTAACTAAAGGGAACACAGGCAATGTGCATTTTAATAATTTAAAGATTGTAAACATTTGTGAACCAGAATTTCACAGCAGCAACAGTAATAGCTTATTGATTTCCTCAAAATACCACAGAATGGGATAGCTTAAAATCTTTTGTTATATAAAAAGGCAGCTGTTGGAGTTCTTAATATAAATCAGCCTCGAGGTTTTTTTTACTCCATTTGCAAAAAATGTGACAATTCTTGAGAAAAGTATGAACACAAAAAATCTGCATTATAGGTCAGTTTTCAAACTATGCTTATTCAACACCTCAAATTTCTAAACAAAATGAACATGGCCCACTAGTCTATACTACCTCAAAACCTACGAAAGTTGGTTAAACATAATAAAACAGCAGTACATGAGCTTAGGCTTATAATTTTTTGTTTTGTACAAAAATTATTTACTTGTCTCCATATAGTACCAGCATCAAATATAATGCAAACGTGGAGTGGATCTAAAGAAATCAAAATGGTTCAAACACAAAATGCTGAAGGAACACAGCAGATCAGGCAGCAACTGTGGAAAAGAACAAATAGCTGATATTTTGGGCCCAGGTCCTTCATTGGGACTTCAAAGTGGATTTTTTTTTTTAATTGCCATGTGTTTAGAAATCTAATATGAAAACAGAAAAGGCAGGAAAATTTTGAACATATCAACCAGTGTCTGTGGAAAGAGAAACAGTTAACATTTCAAGTGGAAAACACCATGTAGTTTAAGTTAAATTCAAACTACTATCAAACTTAATCATACATGTAATGTTAGGTTGTAGTAGAGGGAGAAATGGGAAAGGGAAGAGAAAACCAACACGAGATATTTATCTACCACATCCGGAAATTACTTTCACTTCTTGGCTTCCAGCAAGGAGAAACTAGAACGAGGCTCAACTAACAAGTTTAGTTTGAACACTTCCCAGGTAAATTAATATTTGAAGTCACAAATAATGAATGGCCATTTTAGACTGAACACTGCAGAGCCCCTTTGAAATACCATTCTAGCATTCTTCAAAAGGTATAAAAAGGACATTGGGAAACAGGCGTTAGCTTTGGATCTTAAAAAACCTTTGCTCCAACTACATAATTATCAGCATACCTGAGACAGTGAAACCACACTGTTGTCTTCATTAATTGCTTCATCAACAATTAATCTATTAGGTCGATGCTTCTGCTTCAGAATAGCAGTTGATAAATCATCAGATTTAGACCTATAAAAAATAAAAGTATAAAAAAAAGGAAAATTCTTTAATTGCAACAATACCATTTAACACAAATACAGTAAATGAACTGGTCTGAAAAGATAATCCATTATCAGTAAAAATCAGCTGAAGTATTTTTGTTTTAGTACAATCGTAATATCAAATTGCTGATAATACATTACATTTCAATGATAGACTCCCATGATTAAATTTTATGATAGACTCAATACCATCAGTATTTTTAGGACCAACAATCCAAAAGGGATTGCTTAATACACAATTGAGAGGACATTTGATATTTCTAAGAAACATCAGGGAACAATTTACAAATGCCATTAATAACCTTGCTATACCTGTTACAGATAATATATACAGAATAATGAATACAGCTTTAAGCAAATACTGAAGAATCAAGATCCAATTTTGGCTTTGATGATCGGAGTCATTATATAACTTTGACAAAGGTTGTTCCAAAATTTTTAAATCACTCTTTCAGGCTCTCATTACACAAAATTAACTTCAAATATTGCTAATATATGTGTTCCAGTATAATTATAGGCGAACCCCATGCCACAGCTGCTCAGAAAACTGAAATTTGCTCTTACACTATTCACTCATCATCTAAAAAGTTCAGGTGCATGCTAAAAAAAATCCTCTTACAGAATTCATGTGGAAAAAAGTTAATGAATAAAAGTACAGACAAGAAATTCTGCAGATGCTACAAAATATGAACAACACACACAAAGGTGGAGGAACTCAGCAGGGGAAGCAGCATCGATGGAAGGAAATGAACAGTTGATGTTTATACCATTTAAGCTGGAGATTACCAAGTAGGAATATAATGTGTTGCTCCTCCAACCTGCATCTGGCTTCATTGTGGCAGTAGAGAAAGTAGTGTAAAAATGTGCACGTGAAGCAGAACTGAAGTGGCTAGGCAGCAGGATATTCTTGCTTTTGCAGCAGACAGAGCAAAGGTGCTCAGTGAAGTGGTCTCTCAGCCTGTGTTAGGTCTCACCAACGTACAGCAGGATACATCAGGAGCACCAGATGCAATAAATGACTCACATTGGCAGATGAAGTACCACCTCACATAGAACGACTGTTTCGGTTCCTGAATGGTGGCGAGGCAGGAGGTGTAGGGGATGGCATCTGCACTAAGCATGATTGCAAGGACAAATGCCAGGTGGGAGATCGATGAGGAGAGAGAAGCAAAGTAGGCGCAGAGATGTGCCTGATGGTGGGGTCCCATTGGAGATTGTGGAAGTTGCAGAGAATGACCTACCCATCACCTCCTTCTGGTTCCCTGCCTATATTCAATGGCCTACAGTCCTCTGATATCAGACTCCTTCGGCCCTTCTTCCAATCACTTTCTAGCTTTTCACATCATTCCCCATAATCCCTTTCCCCCACCCACATACCTTTCTCACCTGGACTCAACCTATTTGCAACCAGTTTGTACTCCTCCTCCTCCCCTCACCTTTCAGGTCTTGGCCTGAAATGTCAACTGTTCATTTCCATCCACGTCTGCTGCCTGAGCTGCTCAGTTCCTCTAGCATTTTGTATGTGGTGCTAAATGAATAAAAATGTATTTTTCCAGCTCTCATTTCTTGATGCACATGCAAGTTGACATGACTTCTATGAATGCAACGAACAATTCCCCATCCTCCACACAAGTGAAATTATGGATATATTGAAGTGTTCATACAAGTAAATTAGAAGCTATTTTTATCAGTATGTCTCACCTCTCTTCTATTTTAACCAGGAAATTATTTTGGGACATAGGCTCAGCATTTTTCAATCAACAAAAAAATTTATAAATGGAGTGTTATGCAAATTATTTTATCAGGTGTCTTTCTTCTAAAATTACAAGTCTACACTTTAGTGCTCTAACTTCAAGAGACAACCACAATACAGCATGTCCACAGTTATTAACACAACTTTAGAAACAAAACTCCGTAAGGCCATAAGATATAGGAGCAGAATCAGGCCATGTGGACCATTAAGTCTGCTCTGTCATTTCATCATGGCTGATCCAATTTTCCTGTCAGGCCTAATCTCCTGCCTTCTCCTCGTATACTTTCATGCCATGAATAATCAAGAATCTATCAATCACTGCCTTAAATATACATTAAGACTTGGCCTCCACAGCTGCCTGCGGCAAAGAATTCTACAGATTCACCACTCTCTGACTAAAGAAATTCCCCTTCATCTCCACTGCACATCCACTCTGTCAAGGCCTTTCACCAATCGATAGGTTTCAATGAGGTCAAGCCTTGTTCTTCAGAATTCTAGTGAATACAGGCCTAGAGCCAACAGACACTCTTCATATGAAAAGTCATTCAATCCTGGAATTATTTTCATGAACCTCCTCTGAACCCTCTCAGTTTCAGCACAACCTTTCAAAGATAAGGGGCCCAAACCTGCTCACAATACTCCAAGTGAGGCCTCACCAGTGTCAAAGTCTCAACATTACATCCTTGCTTTTACATTCAAGTCTTCTTGAAATGAATGTTCACATTGCATTTGCCTTCCTCACCACAGACTAACTTGTAAATTAACCTTCAGGGAACCCTTCACAAGTCTCTTTGCACCTTGTTTTGTATTTTCTTCATCTACCAATGTGCATGACAATACACTTCCCGACACGGTATTCCGTCTACCAATTCTTTGCTCATTCTCCTAATCTGTCCAAGTCCTTCTGTAGCCTTCCTTCTGTAGCCTCTCTACTTTCTCAAAACTACCTGCCCCTCTACCTATCTTTATATCATCTGCAAACTTTGCAATAAAGCCATCAATTCCATTATCCAAATGATTAACAAAGTATCGGTCTCAGCAGACTCCTGTGGAATACCACTAGTCACCGGCAGCCAGCCAGAAAAGGCTCGTTCCCTTTATTCCCACTCTTTGCCTCTTGCCAATCAGCCACTGCTTTATCCATGCTAGAATTTTTCATGTAATACCATAGGCTCATAGCTTATTAAGCCACCTCATGTCTGGCACCTTGTCAAAGGCCTTCTGAAAATCCAAGTACACAACATCAACAAATTTTCCTTTATCTATCCTGCTTTTTACTTCAAAGAATTCCAACAGATTTATTAGGCACGATTTTCCCTTGAGGAAACCATATTGAATATGGCCTAATTTATCATGTGCTTCCAAGTACCGAGACCTCATCCTTAATAATCGACTCCAACATCTTCCCAACCACTGAGGTCACACTAATTGGCCTATAATTTCCTTTTTCTGCTTCTCTCCCTTCTTGAAGAATGCAGTGACATTTTCAATTTTCCAGTCTTCCGGAACCATTCCAGAATCTAGTGATTCTTGAAAGATCATTACTAATGCCTCCTGGATTTCTTCAACCACCTCTTTCAGAACTCTGGAGTGTACACCATCTCGTCCAGGTGACTTACCAACCTTCAGACCTTTCAGCTTCCCAAGAATCTTCTCTCTAATTATGGTAATTTCACACACTTTTTGCCCTCTGACACCTGGAACTTCCACCATACTGATGGTGTAATTCCACCAGTGAAGACTGATGCAAAATACTTATTCAGTTTATCCTCTAGTTCCTTGTCTCCCATTACTACTCTGGGATATTGTTTTCCAGCAATCCAATATCCACTCGCCTCTCGTTTACATTTTATGTATCTGAAAAAAAATGTTGGCATCCTCTAATATTATTGACAAGCTTATTTTTGTATTCCATCTTCACCTTAATGATGTTTTTTTTTCTAAGTTGCCTTCTGTTGGTTTTTAAAAGCTTCCCAATCCTTTAACTTCCCATTAATCTTTGCTCTATTATGTGTCCTCTCTTTGGCTTTGACTTCTCTTGTTAGCCATTGTTGTGTAATCTTGCTTTTAGAATACTTCCCCCTCTTTGGGATGTAGATAACCTGTGCCTTCCGAATTGCTTCCAGAAATTCCACGCACTGTTGTTATCCCTGCCAGTGTTCTTTTCCAATCAATTCTAGGCAACTCCTCTCATGCCTCTAACTCCCTTTACTATAACTCTGATACAAAGGACCTTAATTTTTCCTCAAATTTCAGGATGTGAGTTCTCTAATCAATTCTGGTTCATTGCCCAACACCCAATTCAGAATAGCTGATCCTCTAGTGGGCTCAACCATTATCTGCTCTAAAAAGACATTTCATAGGCACTCTAGAAATTCCCCCTCCTGTAATCTAGCACCAACCTGATTTTCTCTATCTACCTATATATTGAAGACCCCAACTTTTATAGCACATTCTCCTAAATATCTATTAAAAATAAATAAAATGTCACACTAGTTCATGTGGAATCCTTAGTTGGGAAGAGGAAATTTGTGGGAGGGTAAGTACACAGGACAGTTTGATCTGAAAGAGAACTGAATGAGAGAGAGACAGCAAAATTCAATCTGTGATAATTACATAATCAGTTAGCTTTAGATCACAGGAATCACATCCAGCATATGCAAGATAGATTATCAAGATCCATATATTGACAGAAAGAAATATTTTAATCAAATAGAGAGGTAACATATCACATAAGAGAAAATTCAAAATAAGATGAGGTACATTTATTTAACAAACAGCGCCAACTGCAAAACATTAAAGAATCTGAAACATTTAGACATTCTCATTGAAATCTAATTGAAACCTATCAAATACACTGGACAACAAACATTTTGCTTCCTGAATACTTTTGGCTGCATCTTATGGATTTTTGGCTGCTGATCATTAAAACACCATGAAATTTCCCCATCATGCACCATATTTTTAAACCACTTACATTTGTTATTTCAATTAATAATTCAAGTCAATTAAAATGTTGCCCACAATATAAGCTGAGATCACCTCTATCTTTTCAGGCATGCCTGAGCATGCTAAGACAGGGTGGATACTGCATGGCAGGACAGGTTTTCGAGAGGCAATGAAAGCATCACACATGCATTGTTCTATGTATTCCATTTACACGGACATTGCTCTACGCGCATATTGTGCATAATTATAAGTACAGTAGTTATATTTTCAGGAGTATACATGATATTAAAATGCCTCACCAATGTTGCAACAGCTGCAATACTTTATCATATTAGTGTCGAGTATATGCTTAAATCTCAAAGACAGAGGATGACTCCTCTTATTAAGAAGGCCTATGAGCTTCACTCTGGGTGTAAAACTGGCCACCAAACCAAAGCCTGGGCGCCTCACATTTGTTGCACAATATTGTTGATCTTAGAACTTGGCTCAGAGGTACTCGGAAGTCAATGCCATTCGCTGTTCCAATGATATGCCGAGAGCAGAACCATGTGACAGACTACTACTTCTGTCTGACCAATGTCTCGTTTCTCAGCTAAAAACAAGAAATCCTTTGAATACCTAAATCTCCCTTCAGCCATGAGACCTGTGACCACATGACAATAGTCCTCCAGTACCAAAGCTACCAGAGGAAGTCTAGAAGAGCCAAAGATGCCATGATGCACAAGCCAGGAATGGAAATACTGATACAGATTTATGCTGAGTGAGCCTCATCTGATAACTCAATCTGAATTAAGTGACCTGGTTCAAGACTTGAGTTCGTCAAAAGTAGAATTACTAGGTTCAAGACCACAAGGATGGAATTTGCTGTCACTAGGCACAAAAATTTCCCTGAGGATTTTGATATTTGAGATAGATGTTTCCCAAAATAACTGATACCAAGATTAAGGAAGGCATTTTTGTTGGTCCACATATCAAACAGGTCATCAATGACAGGCAATTCAAAAAACTGTTAGTGGGAACAGAGAAAATCACAAGGAAGACAATCAAGGATGTTGTTGAAAACTTTCTTGGCAACTATAGAGCACCACACTACATGTAGCTAGTTGACAACATGCTTCAAACATACAAAACCATGAAGTACAACATGTCACTAAAGATTCATTATCTGCATTCCCATTTAGACTTCTTCCCTGCAAATTTTGGTGCTGTCAGTGACGAGCATGATGAAAAGCTTCACCAGGAACTACAGTCATGAAGAAACAGTATCCGGGCAATTGGAATCCATCGATGCTAGCTGATTATTGTTAAGCAAGAAACCTCAGACACCAAGTACAAACAAAAATCATCAACAAGACATTTTTCAACCACTGAACACCATTTATGCAATTAAATGCATTATATTCAAAAGTTAATTTATTTCTTCAAATTTCTATGTGATATAAGTAATCTGAAATTGCATTTGTGTTCAGATTCAAGAGGTCTATCATAACCAAAGGAAATTTCTGAGGAAGCAACACTTTCAAAAAAATTTGCAGTTTGGTGATGTTGAAAGGCCTAGATAGAATGCACATGGAGAGGATGTTTTCAATAGTGAAAGTGTCTCGGACCAGATAAACAACCTCAGAATTCAAGATCTCTTTAGAATAGAGATGAGGAGGAATCTCTTCACCAAAAGGTGGTGAATCTGTGGAATTCATTGCCACAGATGACTCTAGGGGCCAAGTCTTTTGGTATAATTAAAGCAGAGGTTGATAGTTTCTTGATTCATAAAAGGGTCAAAGGTTTCAGGAAGGCAGGAGAATCAGCCATGATGGAACAGCAGAGCAGACTCAATGGACCAAATGGCCTAATTCATTTCCTCTGTCTTAAAGACATTGGAATACAAAGTCTGGGGGGAAAAATGCATCCAAAACACTTCATTTCCCAGAGACAGCTCAGTCCCCAAAGACAGTTTGAACCTTAAATATTAACTGTTAATGGCACAAATGGCACTTCAATGAGAAATTTCACAGAAATACTTTTGACAGCTAGCTAAACTCTGGGAAAGTGTTGATTGAACCTAGCCTAAAGGAACATTATTCGATGCTGTTAATCAGCATGGATGTCTACAAGTATCTGTATCACACAAATATTCCAAAGCTTTCGTACTTCCAATATTAAAAACACAAAATTCTTGAAACTTTTTCAGTTGTTCCTGAGCTGATTAATCTGCAAATCCAGATGACTGAATTCCCAGTGTAACTGTGGACACTCCATGTAGTTTCTAATTTTGGTTAAAAGTCAGAATGGCAATACTGATCAGCCATATAGATTGGAACTTCCAAGCAAGTATGTGTGAATACGCAAATCCTCAGAGTTACAAAAAGTAATTGCCAGCAGTTTCACATCAAAGCTTTGGGTCAATACCTTTATAAAGAGGAATATGAAACTAACATCTAACTTTGTCTAAGTGCCTGGCCATTCAGTTGAAAAGACTTTCCACTTATTTTGTATGCTCACATTTCCATTTTAGTATATTAACTTTGCATTCTCTTTTAAGTCCAGCTGTTTAAACACACTCAGCTTTACCTGAAAAAAAGTTATTTTTCCAATTTATAAGCATCCAAGCAATGCCCAGCTTTCTGTAAAATTCACAAAATGTTACATTCCCATCCAAATCATACTTCTCCTTATATTTTCCAATATACTGGTGTTCTGGTGTGGCCTCCTCCTCTCAGTGTTTCACAACACCTTCGCCACAAGTGTTATCAATTCTCCCCTTTATCTCCAAAACAGAGGCTGACTGCTTCGCAGATTTTCTCCATATAGCCCACAGAGCTTCAGACACCTATCATTTCAATTCTCTATGTTACAATGAAGCTCTATTCAAGTATGAAAAATAGTACCTTATCTTTCAATAGTCATATTTTAGCCAAAAGATTCAATCATTTCAAATATTCAGTCTAGTCTTTTATCTCACAGTTTCAGTTTATTTTTGCTCTTCAGACGTAATTTGCCATGCCTGACACAATGCTGGCACCATCATTTGCATCATTCACTTTCCCCTTGTCTGCTCACAACGACAAACCTATTTTATTCTCTCAGGCTTGAAATGTCTTTCCAAAGCTACAGCAAGCCCTTAAAATTACAACATTTTTTATCTTCTATTGTTTCAGTTTCCATTTTAACACACTTCCTTTCAAAGAATGAAAACCTATTTAGTGAAAAAAATCTGGCAAAGTGCTGTTTGAACCTAGCCTAAAAGATCATTCTTTGTAATGAACCCCTAAAGTTCAAAGTAAATTTTAGCATCAAGCAATGCATGTTACCATATACTACCTTGAGATTAACTTTATTGCAGGTATTCAGAAGAAAAATATACAATAGAATTTATGAAAAACCATACATTAGTAGACAAATACTAAAACAACCCTCACAAAGAGCTGGAAGAACTCAGCAAGCCAGGCAGCATCTATGGAAAAAAAGTACAAATGACATTTCGGGCCCAAACCCTTCGGCAGGACAACCAATGTGCAAAAGACAAACTGCAAATAAAAAATATCAAGTATATGAGTCATAAAGAATACTTGAAAGAGGGTCTTTAGGTCATAGAACAGTTCATAACAGTAGTGATTGAAGTTATTCATGCCATTCAGGAGACTGATGGCTGTAAGGCAACAGCCTATTGTGGGACCTAAAGCTTCTGTACCTCCTGCCCAAAGGTAATAATGAGAAGAGGGTGGATGGCAGAATCTTTGATAATGGATGCTGCTTTCTTGTGACGCATTCCATGTAAATGTATACAATGGTGGGGGGAATGAGCTGTGTCCACCATTTTCTGTAGCCTTTACCACTCCTGGGCATTTGTGATTCTATACCAGGCCTTGATGTAGCCAGTTAAGATGATCTCCACTCTGTATTCTAGAAATTTGTTAAAGTTTTTAGTGACATGCCGTATCTACACAAACTTCTAAGTAGAGGCACTGTCGAGCTGCCTTTGTGATGATACTTTGTGCTGGTCCCAGGACAGTTTCTGCTATGTTAATGCAAAGGCATCCAAAGCACTTCAATTTTCACTTAAAATAGTAAGTGTAATACTACCAATACATTACAACACCAGAAAATCATCATTACATTAATATGAACTGAACAGTCTTTCTAATCACTGAACAGTCCATGCTTTAGTCCCTTAGTCGTACATTGAACTATGTAGGACTAATTGAGATACCAGGCTATATATTTAGCACTCAAATGCAGGGTTGTTACCAATTACTTACATTGAATTAATCTTCATCCAGTGTGATCACAATCCCACTATATCCTTTATCATTTTATACCTAGAGCGACATATGAAATATTTGGCCCATCTGCATTAGCAGGAACTATTCCATTCCCTGTCTCAATATGTTCTGTTGTCTTCAGATGCAAAATAATTTCAAAAGACAAATCAGCAAAGGGAGATAACCCTAAAAAAAGAACTGATTTCCACAGGCAAAGCCAATTCTAGAACATTGATAAATCACATGTACTAAACAAGGAAAAAAACTTTTTTATGCCTTCCATGCAGAAAACTTCATCACATTAATACAGCTAAAAATCAACCAATTCAAACTCCAAACATGAGGAAATTTGCAGATGCTGGAAATTCAAACAACACACACAAAATGCTGGTGGAACACAGCAGGCCAGGCAGTATCTATAAGGAGAAGTACTGTCGACGTTTCGGGCCAAGACGAAGGGACTCAGCCCGAAACGTCGACAGTGCTTGTCATTATAGATGCTGCCTGGCTTGCCGTGTTCCACCAGCATTTTGTGTGTGCAATTCAAACTCTACTGCTTAGAGACAACAGATACAAAGTTACATCTTAATTCAGACACAAGAAACAGTGGCTGACAGCAAGAATTCAGCAGGTCAAGCAGCATCTGTGAGGGTGGGAGACATGTACCGTGGGGGAGATGAAATGACTTGTCAGATGGAAACCCTGCATCAAGACTGGTCTCAATCTGAAATGTCAACAATTTTTGCTGTAAACCTAATAATTTGTTGTTTTAATCAAGTCTTTGCTGTAACCAAAATGCTCTTCATGAAATGATAAATCCAAAAGTTCTCCATAATAGATTTTAAACAATGTCTTTTCTAAATTAATACCTTTTACCTAATTTGGATCTACAGTACAAAAGGAGATCAAAGAACAAATTACCAAAGGTTGATAGATCAGACTTTAAATGATGAATTCCATAACACTGGACCTGGTTAACGAAGGCAAAGCAACCAACATTAGGGGCGATCAACAGAAAGATTATGTGTTGCAGGAGTCAAACTGGTTACAAACAGTCTGCTGTTATTCAAATTCCCAGCTGATCAGGTTATAACCTCGCTCAACATTCCTGCTTATCCTTGATAACATTTAGCTTCCCTGCCTCAAAAAGTAATCAGGCACCTCTTCCACTACGTTTTCATGAACCAGGTTCCAAAGAATCAAATTCCAAAAAAATTCACATTTCAGTCTTAAGACAGTCATTTATTTTTAATTCTGGGAAATGTTAAAGCTAGAAAAGAGAACATTCTCTTCATTTCCACAACTGAAACAGATTCTATGTTTCAATCAAGTTCCCCTTTACTCTTCCAAATTTACACACTAACATCTTCCCTCAAAACAATCTGTAACTCATGTATCATTCGATTAAGTCTTCTCTGACACCTTACATAACATCTCTAATTGTGTTCAATCCCCATCATTTAAAAAAAAACATTATGTTACCTTTCATAAGAACCTGAATACTAGCTTTTTGATACAATAGGAAACCCAGGTCCCTCTGCAATTTCAAGATAATGCTCTTTTTTTCCAACAATGATGGTTGAGAATGGGAACAAAATTAGGAGATTTGGGCCATGTGAGAAGGTTGAAAACCATATGAAGAAATAGTGTAGACTACCAAAGGATTTATCAAAAGAAGCAAATCAAGGATTGTGGATATTATTCCAGTTCCCTTTTAGAGATGAAAATGCTACTAGTTCTTGACTCATAACTGAAAAGTTGTTGCCATTGGAAGTCATTCTCTCTTGACTCAGAAAGAATAATAGTTACATTAAAAGGAGTTAAAAATCTTACACTATTACTGGCTTGAAAATAAAATCAAAAGCAAAAAATTAAACAAATAAAAAATACAAAAGCTGTTTCATGCATGTTACTGCCAATATCAAAATATTTAAAAAAAATTACTGAAACTGGATTATCTGAAACAAAGGTGGTGGAAATTCTCAGCATTTCCAGCACTGAGCCCTACAGCAATAAAGCACAGAGGCATGCCTTTCGGCCAATGAGTCTGCACCAAGGTCCCTATTTCCTGCATTCCCTCTATGAAGCTATCCAAGTGCTTCAGAAATAGTACTGTACCTGCCTCAAACACTCCCCCTGTCAACTTACTCCACACACTCACCATCATATGTGGAAAAAATTGTCCTTCAAGTCCCTTTAAATATTTCCCCTTCCATTCTTAATCTCTGTCCCCTGGTTTTGGACTCCCCTCTCGAGGAAAGGAGCATTGTTTGTTTCTTTGTGCAAGTTATTGGGCAACTTAACAATTACTTTAAAACAGGTTTATCTAATTCAAATGAGAATTTGGAATTATAGACCTCAACTTTACTCCAGAAAAATCAAGAAAATAAACAGTATGAATGTCAAAACCACAAAAATCCAATAACATGGCAGATACATTATCCTGAAAATGTGGTGTGATACCTATTATATCCGTGCACAAGGGACTTCTACTTTGAATGGGTTTGGAAGCAATAGTATAGTTAATGTGGTAAACCCAGGCAAACAACACAGGAGATTATAATATAGGATTAATGTTTGAGTAGAATTTCTTATGGAAATGGTTACAGATAAACTTTGCTAAAGAACTAGAATTACTATGATTACGGATAATGATATTGACTAAATGGGAAAACAACTAGGTACTAAGATATGCCTGCACAGCAGACAGTTTCAACATGAGCTCAGATATACAACCCTGGAAAAGTAAAATTGACCTTCAACCTTTAACCCTGCTGCATATGTAATATATTGTTGGCATAATTTATCAAAGTGTTCCATGCCCTTTTGTGTGTATGCACGTACAATCATACAATTGTAGGACACACAACCGAACATATTTAGTTCAAAACATGAAAGGCCCACAGACTAAAAATGTATGATATTAGCAACATAAATGAGGTACAAGTGTACTATTTACAGTACCATTTCCGTTGTAAAATTAAAATATGAACGCTGATTGAACAATATCATAGTGTCAGGCCCATTCTTGAGGAATTACATGAGCAGATTATCAATAAAACAAACAAAAATTAAGTATTTCTATTGTCCGTTCTGATTACTTCCGTCGATCAGTACATGCCAAATTTTAAACGTCAAGCGACAGGAATAACATTATGGCTGGGCGTTTGCTTATTCGCTAATGCCGATTCTCAGTGTTGGGTAATGGGATTGAGATAATGGCAGAAGTCAATCAAATGGTATGCCATTGATCTCGGTTGTTTGGAAGATGCCAAGATGCCAAGCAAAATACGGCGAACTAGGCCCTTACAAAAAAAACTCATCCTGGTGACCGGGGAGAATTAAATTGCCGCAAGCAAACTGCGGACGGACGTGACCGCATCCTCCCCGCAGGCCCACCGAGAAAATACACCACACGTTCAAGGGAATTGGGCATCTTCATGTCGCCGGCCCCGCGCAGCGCTGGCAGCTAGGCCGGAATGACACAGTGAAATTGGACGGCCCACCTTCTCCCTTCCCCCTCCCTACTGCCTACTGCAGTGAACCAGCAGAAGCCTAAGGCCTACCGGTCTTCAAAGACGGAGGGGAGAGAGCAGACATCGGCTCCTCCAGTGCACCCGCCCCCGCCGTACCCCGGCCCCCCGTGTTAACTCACTCTCCTCCCGACGCCATCGCCGATCAGCTTCCCTCTTCACGCCGCGGGTGTGGTCAGTTATCTGGCCCTGGAGCCGATTTTCAGCAAGTCCCTCTGTGCCTCACTCACTCTCTCCCGTCACTCAGCGGCCCCAGCCTCCCTCAACCTCCCGAGTCACGCCCCTCAGCAACAGCGGCGCGTCATCCCAGGCTCACAACGAGGCTGCCCAATCCAGAACCTTCCTCAGGACAGTACGTCACCGCCGCCCCGCTCCCCGCGGGCTCGCGCGGCTGCGCCCTGAGTCACGTTCCGAGTCCGAGCTGTCAATCATCCGACCCGGAAAGAACTGATTCTGTACAGTCATCGCAAAACAGTCTGCGATACGGTAATAGCATGTGCGCACTTTAAAGGCATTCAAATCACTGCATTTCAACATTACTCTCCTGATTTGATTAAGCCTTTAAAAAAAAATTGCCGGTCTCAGCTGTGCCTCACTTAACTCCCATCATTTTTCATAATGTCCGGGTCTGAAAGGATCAACAAACAAATCGAAACCATTGAACGTCATTGAATAGTCAACATGGATTTAATTTAGGGGAAATTTTGTTCGACTAATCTTCTGGGCTTTATGATGACGGGGAGCAAAATATGGATTTTCAAAAGACTCGATAAGGTTCTACCCGGGGGGGTTGTGTACATGGAATTAGGGGTGATACACGAGCCTTCGTTGAAAACAAAAGTGTCGAAATAAAAGTGTCTTAAATTGGCCGTCTGTGACCCCCTGCATTTACGGCTTGAGCCCCAACCGTTCACAATCCGTATCAGCAATTTGGCCGAGGGGATAAAACGTAACACCCGCAAGTTCAATAATGACGCAAAACTACGTGAGAATTTAAATCATAATGAGGATGAAAAGGCCTCAAGAGGATATTAGCAAACTAGAAATGTTACCCAATGATGAGAATTTTAAATCAGTACAATTGTGATACTGTGATTCTATAAGACAAGTTTTTTAGAGCTGTTGGGGAGGGTTTAAACGAATTTGGCGGAGGAGGGAGGGTGGGAGCCAGAGTGACAGTGCTGAGAGTGGGGCAGTTGGCATGTCAGTCAGTGTATTGTGTGTAGTGAGACTGTGAGGAAGGACAGGCAGATGATGGGGCAAAATTGCCCTCAGTGGGATGAGTTTGTTATATTTGAAGGCACAAAATGCTGGAAGGGAGTCAGCAGGTCAGGTAGCATCTATGGAAATGAGTGAACAGTCTGCAGTGTGGGCCAAGACCCTTCTTCATGACAGAGAAGGAAGGGAGAAGGTGCCAGAATCAAACAGGTGGGGCGGGGCGGTCGAAGAGACTAGCTGGAAGGTGATAGGTGAAGCCAGGTGGGTAGGAAAGGTCAAGGGCTGGAATCTGGTGAGAGAGGAGAGTGGAGGATAGGAGAAAGGGAAGAAGGAGGGGGCCCAGAGGGAAGTAATAGGCAGATGAGAAGAGATAAAAGGTCAGAGTGGGGAATGGTTTATCGGAAAGAGAAATCAATATTCATCCTATCAATTTAAAGGCTACTAAGATGAAATAAAAAGTGTGCTCCTCCACACACTGAGAGTGGCCTCACCTTGGCACGAAAGGAAGCCGTGGACCGACACGTCGGCATGGGAACGCGAATTAAAATATTTGCCCACCTGGAAGTCCCGCTTATGGCGGATGGTGCGGAGGTGCTCAACGAAGCGGTCCCCTAATTTAGAGGAGGCCACATCAGGAGCTCTGGACACAATAGACGACCCCAGCAGATTCGCAGGCATTGTCTCACCTGGAAGGACTACCTCGGGCCCTGAATGGAGGTGAGGGAGGAGGGGAATAGGCCGCTTGCAAGGATAAGTGCTGGGAGGAGATTAGTGGGGAGGGACAAATGTGCAAGGGAATCTCAGAGGGAGTGATCTCAGCAGAAAGCGGAGAGTGGGGGAGGTAAAGATACGTTTAGTGGTAGGGCCCCTTTGGAGATGGCGGAAGTTGCAGAGGATAATGTGTTGGGTGCGGTGGTAGGTAAGCACAAGAGGAACTCTATCACTATTGGCGGGAAGATGGAGTGAGCGTGGATGTACAGGAAATGGAGGAAATGTGAGTGAGGGCAGTATCAGTAGTGGAGGGAGGGAAACGCCATTCTTTAAAGAAGGAGGACATCTCTCTTGTCCTGGAACAGAAAGCTGTGCCCTGCGAATAGATGCCAAAGAGGATTGTTGCAGGAGATCGGGTGGGAAGAGCTACAGTCGAGATAATTGTGGGAATCAGTAGGTTTATAAAAGATGTCGATTGACAGTTATTCTCCAAAGATGTCGATTGACAGAAAGATCAAGAAAGGGAGGAAAGGCTGTGTAGCGTAGTTAGAGACTGGCAGTTATGACGTGTGGGCATCACTGTGCCCTGGCTCAAAGAAGTTGGGACGTTAACATCCAAGGATATACATTGTACTGAAAGGACAGGCAGGTAGACAGAGGGAATGGAGTGACTGTTGGTAAAAAGTGAAATCAAATCCTTATGACGAGAAGATACAGAATCCTTGTGGGTAGAGTTAATAACCTGCAAGGGTGAAAAGACCCTGATGAGAGTTATATACAAGCCTCTGAACAGTAGCTAGGATGTGGGATATAAACATCAATAATCTAACACTACTTGTTGCTACATTATATGCCATTTCTTTTGCTTTTATGTGGTCTTTGACTTTCCTTGTCAGCCACTGGTGCCTCATCCTCCCTTTAGAATACTTCTTCATCTTTGGGACATATCTATCCTGCACCTTCCGAATTGCCCCAAGAAACTCCAGGCCTTGCTGTTCATCCAATCAATTTTGGCCAGCTCCTCTATCATGTCTCTGTAATTCTCTTTACTCCACTGTTAATACTGATACATCTAACTCTATCTTCACCCTGTACACATGTATTCTGCCAAACAAAACTACAGGTCCACAATCCCTTATCCAAAATCCTTGGGGCCAGTTGCATTTCAGAATTCAGAACTTTTCAGATTTCAGAAAATTGATAATTATATTGATAATTAACCTGGCTCAGTGCGGGTGGACTTTAGGACCCAGGGGAGCTCTGGACCTACGGACATCATCCCATATACTTTAAATCATCTCTAGATTACTTATAGTACCTAATACAATGTAAATGTTATGTAAATAGTTGTTATACTGTATTGTATAGGGAATAATGACAAGATAAAAAGTCCATACATGCTCAAACAATGAGTGCTGGAGAGAGAACTTCCCCCAATCTGCGCTCTTTTACAAATACTATTACAGTTTATTTATAGAGTAGTATACTGATAAATGAAATAGTGGGATAATTATAAACCATAAATACACTAGTACATTTTATTTCCAACAAAAACATTCAATAAAACATAAAAATATACAGCTTCAAACGAACCAAATCAAACAGATGGTAAATGACTTATTGGAATAAATGTAGAATGTAAATACTCTAGGACATACACAGGTTCAAACTAAGCTAAAGATGTACAGGTACCTCTAGTTAAGTTGCATTATGTCTGGCAAGCAAAGCTAAATACTCTACAGGTACCTGATGGGCCAGGAACAGGATTCTCAAGTTATGAAGCAGCACTAAGACAGACGGCGTTTTTAAAGACTTCTTTAAGTGTCATCTGTCTTATTAACATAGGTTTATGTCTAAGCAATCTCTCTTTAACTGAATAAACTGCCATAATCTCTTGCTCACTGATAAATGCACGTTGTTCAAGGCCAGCAATGAACTGATCACACATTTTCACCATATCATCTATGGGGATTTTTTCACCTGTGTTCACTATGTCATCATCATAATCACTACTATCTTCATGCTGATCTGTATTTAACACCATTTCAGCAAATTCCCCATCACTCAAGTGACGTCTGGCGGCCTCTGCTAGTGCTGCCACGTCACACCTGAGTGACGTCAGCTGTTGGCGCACCAAAGAAGCCTTGTTACACCACACTCTACACTCCATGAAAAAAACTTCGGTTTTTGGAGCTTTTCGGATTTCAGAATTTCGGATAAGGGATTGTGGATCTGTACATACAAAGCTAACATGCAGCTACAGCAGGCAATCAGAAAAGAAAATGAAGTTTTGACCTTTATTGGTAGTTGATTTGCATACAAGATGTCGTACTACAATTAATTAGGGCCCTGGGGCATTCTGTACAGTTTCAGTCCAATTATCTATATTTTTTAAAAAAGGATAAACTGTACTTGCTATAGAGGGAATGCTGTTAACATTCACCAGACTGGCCTTTTGGGTGGCAGGTCTGTTACATGATGTGAAATTGAAGAGACCAGCCCTCTAATATATAGAGTTTAGAAGAATGAGAGAGAACTTCGCTGAGTCTGTTAACGTTCTTAGAGGGTTTGCTAGCACAGAGGGGGAGTTGACCGAGGACTCTCGAAAGGGGGTTACAGTCTCTAAATAAAGGCAGGCCACTTAGGACTGAAAAGAAATCTCCTAACTCAGAAAGGGGTTGAATCTCTGGAATTTGCAGATTAGAGAGTGCCGGGGCCTCAGTTAGTGATAGGTTTCTGGATATTAAAAGGATACGGGGCTCGGGCAGGAAAACTGGGTTGGAAGATCACGCAATATTTTCCGCAATGGCAGATTGGGCTCGAGATGCTGAATAATTTACTCATGTTCCATTTCATGTGTTCTTTTGTTTTTGAGCATTTATTTTTAAATAAAAACATAAACCAGTATAATAGATTATGGATTGCAAGTAAGAAAGTGGAGAGAAAGCTCACTGAAGAAATTACTAGCAATCATTTCACTAGAAAACTTTAATAAAAATGTTCTTAACTTCCATTTATCTTGACATATAGCTACTGATAACAATGTAAGAACGTTGCCTGAGAGGCAGAGGCAGTTCACAACATTTAAGACGTATACACTTAACAGTTTTGATGTACAGAGGAATGTTAGGGTCCAAGTCCATAACTCCTTGAGAGTGACTACACGGGTTCATAGGGTGGTATAGCACAGATGGATTTATTAGTAGAGGCTCTGAGTGGAGGAAAATACGATAGAGGCATTTAATTAGCATAGCATTTAGAGTAATGCTTTGCAGTATCAGTGATCGGGATTAACATTGGCCTAGAACAAATGCAAAATAAATTGTTCAATGAATCACTTTAACCCAGAGTGGAGCAATTTTGACAACATTTCTGATTGCCACGGTGTCCATTTGTAAATTGGTCTCCTCAGTTTTCAGTAAGACGTTTGTTTTCATAGTACAATTTTTCTGGTGGCAAGCTGCCATAGATGACATCAACATTAGTACAAGGAAAATTCAGATTCAGATTTATTTATCACATGTACATTGAAGCAGACAAATGTGTCGTTTGTGTTATCATCCAAGGATGACGTGCTGGGGGCAGATCCCCAGGTGTCACCACACGTTCCAGCACCCACATCGCATGCCATCTGTGCTTGGCAGAACAACATAGAACACAATAAAACAGAACATACCAAGCCACAAAGCAACGACAACATAAAGGCCTGTTCCTCCCTACCACCCACTCACCCGTGAACATAGACAGTTCCGTAACTCCAGTGGACACGTGGATTCGTGAACATTGACCTTTCAACTTTGCAGGGATTTGTCAAGGGTAATATTTTCAACCTCATTGGTCTGAAATTTTTTTTTATTTACTTACAAAAATGAACAAGCTTTCTTAACCCTGTGTCCTCTGAAACTGCTCGGTAAAGAAAAATAGATTAGATCAACCATTTCTTTTGCCTTCATTGAAGTCTGTACCTTCCTGATAATTTACATACAATGCTGTGCCGATAGGTTTTTTCAGTCACAGAAGGCAAACTCGCGATCACTCTTGATTTCTACCTTAGGATTACTCTAGGCTGCTGAAGCTGGTTTCTGCATCATCCCACATTTGCTACTCACTGCTCAAACTCTAACACTGAGAAGGGACTTCATCTACACTTGCTTCAAACCAAAGATACCAACAGAGCTGACATAGGCACCATTGCCTACATGCAGGACAGGGGGGTGGACACCTGCCTGATCAGCTTGGACCAGGAGAAAGCCTTCGACAGGATATCACACACCTGCATGATGACGTACTCTCCAAATTGGGATTTGGGGAGGGAAGCAGGATTTGGATTAAACTGCTCTACACAGACATCTGTAGTACAGTCCAGGTCAATGGGTGGGAAACAGATAGCTTCCCCATCAGGTCTGGAGTCAGGCAGGGCTGCCCTCTCTCCCCTGTCTTGTTCGTGTGCTGCATTGAACTGTTTACTGAAGCCGTCAGGAGGGATGAGGGCATAAGAGGGGTGAAGCTACCAGGCAGTGGAGGGTCCCACGTGAAAACCTCCCTGTACGTGGACGAGATCACCATCTTCTGCTCTGATCCGAGGTCAGTTCGCAGGCTGATTAGCATCGAGTTTGAGCTGACGTCAGGGGCCAGGGTCAACCGCACGAAGAGTGAAGCCATGCTCTTCGGCAACTGGCCTGACCGATCCAGTGTCCCCTTCACCATTAGGTCTGATCATGTGAGGGTGTCGGGGATCTGGTTCGGTGTGGGGGCAGAGGCGTGCAGGAAGAACTGGCTGGAGCAGACTGCCAAGGTAAAACAGAAACTGGGACTGTGTATCGATAAAGGGGAAGAACCTGGTCACCAGGTGTGAGGTGCTCTCAGGGCTGCTGTACTTGGCGCAAGTGTGGCCCGTCCCCTGCTCCTACAGCTCAGAAATCACCAGAGCCGTCTTCAGGATCATCTGGGGATCCAAGATGGAGTGAGTCAGAAGGGCAACCATGTACAAGTCCCTGGACAATGGGGGCAAAAACATTCCCAATGTCGCCCTCACCCTGATGGCCAGCTTCGTGTGTGGCTGCATCAGGTTGTGTGTGGAACCCAAATATGTGGGCACCAAGTACCATTACGTGCCCAGGTTCTACCCTGGTTACGAAAGATGGGCCTGGCCCCTTTCCTGCACAACGCCCCAGTCAGCTGTACATTGTCACACTACCTGATCTTCATGGAGAAGTTCTTCCAGGGCAACACCCTTGAGCACAGGGCCATCAGGCAGTGGTCGGCACGTAATGTCCTGCAGGCACTGCAGGAGAAGGACGTGATGGACACAGTGGGGTGGTTCCCTGAGCAGACCGTCCAGGTCACGTGGCAAAATGCCACATCACCAGATCTCACCAACAGGCTGGTAGTGAGAGGGGCCGTCCCAGTCAGATCCCTCCTGTACACCTGGAACATCGTCTCTATATCCCGCTGCCCACGGGAGGACTGCAGTGAGGAGGAGTCGGTGACCCACCGCTTTGCCCACTGTGGGTTCGCAGAGAAGGTGTGGAGGAGGATGAAAGGGCTGGTGTCACGCTTCATCCCCAGCAGCTGCGTAACAGAGAACTCTCTGCTCTACGGGCTGTTCTCGGGGACACACACGGAGACAAACATCCGGTGCTGCTGGCAGATCTTCAACTCGGTGAAAGACGCTCTTTGGTTGGCCCGAAACTTTGTGGTCTACCAGCACGTGGAGATGTCCGTGGGGGAATGCTGCTGACTGGCACATTCTGGGCTGCAGGAGTACGTGCTGAGGGACGCACTCAAACTCGGTGCAGCCACCGCAATGGCCCGTTGGAGAAGGACCACGGTTTAGAGTTCTTCTCCCGCGGGAGAGGGAGGGGTAGGGTGGTGGGGAGTATACCCCTCAACAGTGGTTTACAATATGAATCAACAGAGTGCCACGTGAGTGACTGAAATTGTTGAACTGTATAGAATGTAATGGTAATGTCTGTAAAGTATTCAGAGTGATCGAATGGTTTATTGTAAGTAATTTTATTGTGAATGAAGTATATTTTGTTTAAAAAATTTACTTGCTTTTGCAGCCCTCCTGGATTGCAAAAATTTCAGACATCTGCCTGACAGCTTTCCATCAGGAGTACGTGAATGAACCCTGTAGGGTTTCCCCCGAACAATAAGTAGATTAGTTTTATGAAGGAGTGAAAGTCAGCTTTATTTGTCACACTACCTTGAAACACCACAACGTACAGTGAAATATGTCGTTTCACATCAATGAAGACTCTTTGAGGCACGGCCTGCTTCTGGTGCCAAATTGGCACGCCAGCAACTCATTAATCCTAACCCCAACAATACGTTTTCAGATTGTGTGAGGAAACTTGAGCACCTGGAAGAAACCCATGTGGTCAGAGGGATAACGTCCAGACTCCTGACAGACATGGTGGTTATCAAAACCCCTCTGTTTATCACTGGCACTGTTACAGCAATTGCACTAACCACTGCACTACCGCACCACCCTGCATCAATATGTAGGATTCATGAGGGCATTGTTCTTCCTGACCTCATGGAATATTCTCACTTACTTCCTGTCATTGCAACATCCATTTTGTTCCAGGAAGCTGGAAGAATTATATTGTGGCATCAACATTTAAAATTTAAATAGAATCATTCACAGACTAATATGAATGCTGACAGCTGCAGGAATTTGTGACTCACAGGAGCGTAGCAGTTAACGTGATGCTATTGCAGATGAGAGTGTCAGAGTTGCCAGTTCAATTCCGGCATCCTCTGTAAGAAGGTTTGTATATTCCTATTAAACTATAAGACATAGGAGCAAAATTAGGCCATTTGGCCCCTCATTTCTGCTCTGCCGTTCAATCATGTGTAATGCCCTGATTCATATTTTCACTGTTATGCTGTATGTATTTTATTTTGACTGTTCAATAAGAACAGTCTGTTGTGTTTTCATGCTTGTTTGGGTTATTGTTGAAGATAAGAGAGAGGAGAAATGTGTGCCATTCAATTAGGATGGTCGGATTAAGGGGAGGTTTCTCTGGTGAGGGACACTAGGGTTTGGTGAAGATTTTGTTCGAGAGGAGATGAAGAGAGAAGATGCTGGGGAGAACTGGTCGTAGCATATGATCTGCTGGGAGACCCGTTTGTTTGAGATAGACTGTGAGCAATATTCAGAAGCTGGTGTGTGCTTTCACGTTGACCGAGGGGCCCAGTGTATGAGTGACAGAGAAGTTTAAGATGAGCTGCAGCTTATGCATATTTGACTGTTCAATTATAATGAGCCTTTTCTTTTTGTTATTCTTTACTAACCCTTTAGTTAAGATTCATAAATATAATTCCTTTTATTGTCTGCAGTGCACTGTCTGTTATTTCGTGGCATTAATTTGTAACAGGGTAGCAAATGACACAGCATCCACACAAAAAAGGGGTTTGGGGGGAGCGCGTCTCAATCTCACAAGTTTGACGGGGTTGGAGGTTGTCTTCCCTACACTTATGCAGCCAAGGAAACCAGGGTGTTTCACCTGGCTAACTATTTGTCCCCTCCTCGGCCCCACTCCACAGCCTTCATCCAGTAACCTTTGATGCCGGGTCCAATTGAGAATCTATCAAGCTCAATACACCCAACAACCTGGCCTCCACAGCTGCCTGTGGTAATAAATTCCACAAATTCATCACCCTTTGGCTAAAGAAATTTCTCTGCATCTCTTTTTTAAATGGACGCTCCTCTATCCTGAGGCTGTGCTCTCTTGTCCTAGACTCCCCCCACCATAGGAAACATCCTTTCCACATCTACTCTATCTACGCCTTTCAACATTCAAAAGGTTTCATTGAGACCTCTGTGGTGATATCACGTGCAATGAAGTGCCAGTACCTGATTGGACAGCACTGAGCATGCGTGGGAATTGCCAGAGTGTTTCCACATGTGGCGGGGTTAAGAAGTGTTTGTTTATTTCTGTAAATAAAAGTTCTCCAGTTCTGCCAGAATATGATTCTTAATTGTTAACCTACAGTATGTTTAAAAAGAAGTAACATAGCATGTTGTCAGAAGTGCTTTTGGAAGAATAACACGGGAGAATTGAGAATCAAGAATCAAAGATAATCGGAACAAAAAGAAAAAAGCTCGAACGGTAATCAGTGAAATGTAAGTTTTACAACCCCCACATCAATTGCAGCCGACTGGCAATAGAGCTGACAATTGGAGGATATTCAAGCAACAGTTTGAAATATACTTATCGGCCATCGGAGTTGATAGAAAAGCAGACAAAACCAAAGTGGCAAACCTGCTCCATGAAATGGAAATGACGCAGTAGAGGTATATAATAATTTTGTCTTTGAAGGTGGAGATAATTTCAATTGAAAGTCGATAATGGACAGATTTGAAGTATTTTGTATACCTAAGCGTAATTTAACGTATGAACGATATAAATTCTTCTCATGTGCGTAAAAGGCTACTGAAACAATTGATCAGTATGTGACTGAGTTAAGAAAGCGTAGTAGAATGTGTGAGTTTGGCTTGCTCGCAGACTCTGTTATTAAAGATAGACTGGTTTGTGGCATTTGAGATAATGCTCTGAGAGAAAGGCTTTTGCGTGAGCAAGATTTAAATTTTGAACAAGCTTTCGTGCTCTGCAAAGCTTCTGAGACCGTGACGTTGCAGGCTTAAGAGCTTTCTGTTGAAAACTGCAATGTAAACACCGTAAAAAAGCACGAATATATCAAGAAATATAATAATACGTCGACAAAACCGACGGAGAGCAATACGGCATTTTGAAAAAAAAGTTATGTGGTCGCTGCATGCGGGAACATCGCCCAAATCAGTGTTTCACATATGGCAAAATTTGCTACAACTGCGGTAAGATTAATAATTTTTCACGCTGTTGTAGAAGTAGAAAGAAGGAAAATGAAATGAAACAAGTAAATGCAGTGATTGAAGATGAACATGAGGAATTTTATATAAATGCGCTTTATGAAAATGCTGATGTGGAGAATATAAAAGCAGTAGCTGCAGTGTCTGAGACGACCAAACAGGAGGCAATTGATGATATGAAAAAGCAATGGCAGGAGGAGGTTGCTTCAATGCAAGCGGTAATGAAAGAGACAGTGAGAGAATATGAGATTCAGTCTAATCACTGTCTAGAGCAAAGATGCTCACAGTGGGCACAGTGTAAGGAAGAAGTGAAAGCACAAGTAACGGAATGGAGAAGTTTTATTGAAATGATGAAGTCTCATCATAAAATAAATTACACAGTTAATGAATGAATTAGATGAAGAAAAGAAGATTCATATTCCATTACAAATGGAAGTGGAAGGAATTAGGAAAGATACAGTCCAAACAGAAGCAGGGAGGCAGATTTCTGAGGAGGATAGCGTGAACTGCTTATCTGAAATTCCAGATTTGAACCAGGAGACGTGTGAGAGTATATCAAAAAGTTTAGTTGAGATACATGAAGAAAAGCGTAAAGCAGAAAAGAAGAAAAAGAAGAAGCACAGGAAGAGTCATGGCTCAGATAGCAAAGAGCCAACGTCAGAGTTTCAGTTAGCTGATTTGTTTATTGGTTAATGGTGTTATTTGTTTTTCTTTTTAAGGAAAAGAAGATGTGATTCTTCAGAGATTCAGTTAACTGATGCAGACGAGACAAAACATGTAAATAATAACAAGGAAACACAAGATCTGTGTGTACCAATTAGAAGGTCTACTCATGTTCGTAAACCCACAGAGAGACTGTTAGAGACTTTTTGAATTATGTATTTGTCTTGATAAATGTTGTTAATGTTTTTCTTTTTAAGGAAGGGAAGATGTAGTGATATCACGTGCAATGATGTGCCAGTACCTGATTGGAGAGCACTGAGCATGCGCAGGGTTTGCCAGAATGTTTCCACACGTGGCGGGGTTAAGATGTGTTTGTTTATTTCCGTAAATAAAAGTTCTCTCATTCTTCCAGAATATAATTGTTAACCCGCGGTATGTTTAAATAGAAGTAACATAACAATCCCCTCTCATCCTTCTGAATTCCAGTGAATACAGAACCAGAGCTATCAAACTTTCTTCATATAATACCTTCTCATTCCCAGAATCATCCTTGTGAACCTCCTCTGAACCCTCATCACTGACTCTACCTGCAAGTTAATCTTTAGGGTGTTCTGTACAAGTACTCCCAAGTCCCTTTGCATCTCAGATTTTTGGATTTTCTCCCCATTTAGAAAATAGTCTGCACATTTATTTCTACTACCAAGGTGCATGACAATGTATTTTCCAACATTGTATTTCATTTGCCGCTCTCTTGCCCATTCTCCTAATCTAAGCCCTTCTGCAGCCTACCTGTTTCCTCAACACTACCTGCCCCTCCACCAATCTTCATATCTGCAAACTTGGCAACAAAGCCATCTATTCCACCATCTAAATCATTGATATACAACATAAAAAGAAGCAGCCCCAACACTAAACCCTGCAGGACATCACCAATCACTGGCAACCAACCAGAAAAGGATCCTTTTATTCCCACTCACTGCCTCCTACCAATCAGCCAATACTGTAACCATGCCAGTAACTTTCCTGTAATACCATGGGCTCCTAACTTGGTAAGCAGCCTCATGTGTGGCACCTTGTCAAAGGCCTTCTGAAAGTCCAAATATACAACATCCACTACATCCCCTTTATCTATCCTACTTGTAATCTCCACAAAGAATTCCAATAGGTTCATCAGGCAAGATTTGCCCTTAAGGAAACCATGCTGACTTTGTCCTATCTTGTCTTGTGTCACCAAGTAATCCATAACCTCATCCTTAACAATTGATTCCAGCATCTTCCCAGTCACTGAGGTCAGGCCAACTGGTCTATAACTTCCTTTTTGCTGCCTTCCTCTTTTCTTAAAGATTGGAGTGACATTTGCAATTTTCCAGTCCTCTGGCACCATGCCAGAGTCCAATTATTTTTCAAAGATCATTATTAATGCCTCTACAATCCTACCACTACCTCTTTCAGAACCCAAGGGTGCAGTCCATCTGGTCCGGAGCGTGACATAAATCCTTCAGGTCTTTCAGCTTCTTGAGCACCTTCACCCTTGTAATAGTAACTACACTCACTTCTCTTCCCTCACACCCTTCAGCATCTGACACACTGCTAGTGTCCTCCACAGTGAAGTATGTGGGTTTCCTCTGAATGTTCTGGTTTTTTCCCACAGTCCAAAGATATACCGGTTAGTAGGTTAATTGGCCATTGTATATTGTCTTGTGATTAACCTTGTGTAGCCTCCGTGCCCCCAGTTGACCCCTGTTCGCCTAGGGTGAACCGCCGTCACCCCACCAGTAGTGCAATACTTCGGTGTAAATACGGTGTAATGCCCCCCCCCCCCCAGTACACGCTCACAATACAAATACCAGACAATACCCAAAAGTGAGTAAATAATTGCAACTTTATAGTAATTTCTTAGTGATGGGTTAGTAGAAACAGATAACCTAAAGGCACCAAAGTAATAATAAATTTGTCAGTCTGTGCACATATTTTAATACGTTGGAGCTCACGCCTCTGGTTCCTTCTGCAATGACCTTCCGAGCTTTCGGCCACCATCTGAACCGCCGACGTCCAGTATCCGTCACTCTGGAACCTCTGCCCACTCCACACACATCCATCCTCCTTGCTCTCCTCCCAAAAAAGACCGTGAACTCCTGCTCAGCTTACACAGACAAGATAGTAGAACAATTCTCCATTGGTTATTTTCCCCCTTATCAGTAGCCATAACCCAAACATACCAGACACAGAATCCCATTACAGCATTACAGAGAAGCCATTTCATTGTAACAATACAGAGAAGCCATTTTGTTAGCCTGAACAGTTAACACCACGATTACTGATACTGAGAACCCTACACTAGGGTTACATAGATGGTTGCTGGGTAGCACAGCTTGTTGGGCCGGATGACCCATAATGGTAATTTATTGCCAACAAAGATGGTGTGAGCATTTTCTGAGCCAACAAATCTTCCAAAGGTTTGCTCATTAACAAAGCATTTGAGGCAAATTTTACCAGAAAGCAGAAAAAAGCTGATGACGGGGTTGAGAGATTCTACTGCAAGATGCATTTGATGAAATTCTCCTTAATGGGTTTATCTTCAGGATAGGGATTGGAACTGGTTTATTATTGTCACATTTACAGAGGTACCGAGAAAAGCTCATCTTCCGTACAGATCAGATCACTAAGGTAACAAGGGAAGACAATAACCATGCAGAAAAAAATGTAACTGCTACAGAGAAAGTGGAATGCAGGTAAACAAGACAGTGCAAAATCATAACGAGGTACACTGTGAGGTCCAGATAGGAGCAGAGACACACTGTCGGTGTTTAGACTGGAGGAAAGTGTATTGTTGCATTCCCCTGCGCTAAGTAAAACAGAAACACAACAACTGCAATGGAACAGCACAGAAAAAATGCTGCAGGAGTTCAGCAGGTCAGGCAGCATCTATTGAGGGAAAAGAACAGGTGATGTTTCAGGCCAAGACCCTTCATCAGGACTGGAAAGATAGAGGGGAGAAACCAGAATAAATGGTTGGAGGGTGGGAGAGGAGCATGAGTTGGCAGGGGATAGGTGAACCCAGGTGAGAAGGAAAGGTGGATAGGTGTGAGAGAAGAGGAAGGGTAATGATGTGTAAAGCTGGCAGGTGATAGGTGGAACGGCTGAAAAAGTTGAGGAGGGGGTCAATCCTAGAGCCACTGCTTTTCTTACTACAAATTATTAACTTTGTCTTAGGTCTACAAGGCTCAATTTCCAAATTTATAGATGAAACAAAACTTTGAAGGATAGTATGTGGGGTGATTGATAAGTTTGTGGCCTAAGGTAGAAGGAGTCAATTTCAGAAAACCTAGCACATTTATTTTTCCTACATTTACACACTTAGTCCAGCGGTCATGGAGCATACCCCTTCTTTGTAGAAGTCGGTGTCTTGGACCTCCAGAAGTGGTCCACAGCAGGGGTGATTGATAAGTTCGTGGCCTAAGGTAGACGGAGATGAGTTATTAACTTCAAACTTCCTGCATTTTCACTCAGAGTTGAACTGCACGTGCATGTAACAAGAGCTGTGTAACTCAGCTCCTTCTACCTGAGGCAACGGACTTATCAATCACCCCATGCTGTGGACCACTTCTGGAGGTCCAAGACGTTCTCGTAACATACACGTGTAGTTCAACTCTTTGAGTGATAATGCAGGAAGTTTGAAGTTAATAGCTCATCTCCTTCTACCTTAGGCCACGAACTTATCAAGCACCCCTTGTAAACTCTGAAGCATAAAAGTACTTCAAAAGGATGTAGATGTGTGTACTTCATTAAAAGTGGCAGGTCAAGCTGCGATTGCAGTTAAAAATACGGAAGACCCAAGTCTTTATGAACTGTGGCTTAAAGAGCAAAGAGGCAATGATGAACTTGACACCAGTTCAGCCACAAGATTATCTTGCCGAGTATATGCAGTTCTGTGCACTATTCTTTTGGAAAGCTATAATTTTAAAATGACTCTAGGGATAAGAAGCTTTAGTATTGTGGATATACCGTAAGAGTTCTCCTTTGAACGGTTTGAAAGAATTTGAAAGGGTATCTGATGCAAGTAATTAAGTTATAAACAAAGGGAGGGTTAAGAACTAGAGGACATGAAGTGAAAGCAAAAGAATTAAAAATGCTATATGAGAAAGAACATTATAAGTAATCAGGGTCTGGAAAGCACCATTAGAGGAATTGTGATGGAAAGTTCACTTGTGAAATTCAAAACGGAAAACTTGAAAGGAAAACATTTGCAAAGCTGGAGAGGGGAAGAAAAGTAATGGTGATGGATTATACCTGCAGAGAGCTGACATGAGCTCAAAGTAGTCTTTTTCTACACTTCATCTTTTTTTAATTCTGTGATGATAGTAAAATCAATCATGCAATGGGTAATTTACAAATGTATTGTGATTACTAGTTCTAATTATGCACCAAGGAGGATTTGAGCAACATATCCTCTGAAAAGTAAGATATACCAAATCGGATTCATTAGATGGAAGAACACGTTTGAAATGTTGTTGAAGCTTCAGAAAAATGCAAGTTAAAAGTGAAAGTCACCAGTAATTTATTAAAGATATGTTTATTTGACTAATTTGACAAGAAGTAGGGAGTGTTGGCGAGGTAGAGCACAGCATATTCTTGTGAACTTTTAAAAGGAGCATTCAAGGAATTCTATAAAATTGACTAAGGAACTAATAGCAGAGAGCAATGACAAGTGGTTTTCGCTCAGATTATTCTAGTTACAGAGTGTAAAATCTCCAGGAGTCAAAAGTACTGTTTTATTGTATATTGAACTTAGAACATTACAGCACAGTACAGGTCCTTTGGCCCACAGTGGTGTGCCAATCTTTTAACTTGCTCTAAAATCAATCCAAACCTTCCCCCCTACATAATCCTCACTTGTTTTAGCATCCATTTGCCTATATAAAATTTTCTTAAATGCCTCTAATCTATCTGCCTGTACCACCACCCTGGCAGTGTCTTCCACAAACCTGTGTAAAAAAAACTTACCTCTGACATTCCCCCTGTACCTTCCTCCAATAGGTCATTGACTTGGAATTACGTACAAAGGCAGAATGTTAATATTTTCATACAAAACAAATCTCAAAACCTCGTCAATGGCAATTATACAAGCTTTCAGGAAGAGAGAAGGTAGCGAAACAGACCAATGCAGAGCATATCACATTTAACATAGAGGGTGCATGATATCCTGTACCTTGTAGAAAGACTGAGGTACTAACAAGGTGAATGGTGGATTTTAGAAGAATTTGCAGAAACGAAGTATCTTGAAGTGTACACACACTTATCTTTGTCGATAGTTGGCCAGCTTGAGAAGGCTATAAAAATGCATACTGGGACCACTGGCACTTTAAGTAAAAGTATAAAGAGCAAACAAAGAGGTTATGCTAAACCATTAAGACTCAACTGGAATTCAGCACTCAATTTGGAAACCAACCTGCAGGAAGGATGTCAAAGCTTCAGCAATCTATGAGTTTAATAAGAACTTTCAAAACTATTATCCAAACTATTCAACTTTGAAAATACAAAAAAAAACACTTGATGCTGAAAATCTGAAATAAAAATGGAAAATACTGTAAAAATTCAGGAGGTCAGGCAGCACGTGACAATGTATTAGGTCCACGGCCCTTTGTTAGAACAGAACTGGAAAAAAGTAGATGCAAGCAAGTTTTCAGTAAGAGAGAAATTGTAGAAGAGATGTTTATTTTATAAAAAAAGACCATTTATAGTTAATATTGTGGATATACTGTAAGAGTTCTCCTTTGAACATGGTGGTAGTTATGAACACATTAGGCTTCTTGGTCGGTATAATAAGCTGTTGGTAGTGAAGCCTTGAGCCGTCAGGCAGGCAAGACTTTGAGTAACTGAAGAAAACCTGAGCAAATGTGATTAAAAAAAAACGTACTGATAAAACTGAATAGATCAGTTAGCATTTGTGGAGGGAGGAACATTATCATTTTGGATGAGAGACTGTTCATCTGACCTGAGAAAGAGAGAAATACATGAAACTAGAGAGCACCAAACTGTGGTGGAGCATTTCACTGATCGATTGAAGATATCTGGCAAGTGGAACAGGTTAAACCACTAAAGCTGAATGTGTAGGGATGAAACAAAGAATGCCATCAAACTCCCCACATTCTATTCCTTACCTACCGCAACCCAAGTCTCAATCAATATATGTACTTATCAAAGAAGTGTCCCAGCAATGGCTCAGGAATACCACTTTTCACTATCCTAGCAGTTAGCACAGCACTTCGCAGCACCTTCTCGAGATCAGAGTTCAATTCCCACCTCCGTCTATATAGGGTTTGTATGTTATTCCCACGTGAGTTTCCTCCGGCGGGTCTCCAATTTCCTCCTGTGTTCTAAAGATGTATTGTTGGGGTGGGTGAGTTGTGGCCGGGCTATGTTGGCGCTGGAAGAGTAGCAACAATTGTGGACTGCCCTCGGCACGATCCTTGCTGATTTGATTGATGCAAGTGATGCATTTCATTGCATGTTTCACTGAACATGTGACAAATAAAGCTAATCTTTAATCCTGTGTTTGCTTGCCTATAAGTCAATTCTCTACCTGTGCTACTACTGACTATTTAATTCTGTCGTTACAGAATAACTCCAGGAACTTGATAGCTCCCTACTTTTAGCACAAATCACATAGCTCCCATCTGTGACCTTTCATAACATCTTCCTTAGTTGTTAATTGCCACTTGTTCCTTCCTGTCCTATTTTTTCCTAAGCACTTTCTATCCTAGAATACCATCACCAAGTCCTATCCTCTTTCGGGACACATATTGGTTTTTACTTCATCTTAATCCTACCTAGTTATTTATATCTGCACCTCACTAATCTTATAGATGCTGCTTTATTGTGTACATACATTCAAGACTCATTTTTATATTCCTCATTCCCCTTGTATCTAATACTGAACTAAATCCTTCATTGTTCTGATCAAATAATCTCAATTTTTGGTACATTTTTTTCTCCTTGCTTTTACCATATACTGGTCTCCACCCAGACTAGTACACCTCCCTGTTCAAACACTGGACCAGCCCAGTTAAGGTGCAACCAAACTCTTTTGCCCGATGCTCTTGGAGCTCCTCCCCTTTGCATAGTGCATTTTCCCAACAAATACTGAATTTACTATTTCTATTCTCAATAATGGTGGGTATAACCTTGAGATTAGAACCTTCTTCCCAAGCTCCGAAAATTTTGAATGGAAGACCCACATTTTTTTTTACTTCTTATGTCAAAGGTCCATCATGAATTATGACTTCTAGGGTTTTTAGAAAGCTTTATTTATCACACGTATATCAGCATCGAAACATACGTTGAGATTGTTTGCGTCGATGACCAACACAGTCCGAGGAATAACCTGGGGGCAGCCCGCAGGTGTCACCACTCTTCCAGCGGCAATGTAGCATTCACAAACCATGCGTCTTTGGAATGTGGGAGGAACCCAGAGCACCCGGAGGGAACCCACGCAGGCACAGGGAGACTGTAGAAACTCCTAAGTGGCAGGAATCAAACCCGGATCTGTGACGACGGACACTGTGGCTGTAAAGCATTTCACTAATCACTGGTGTGTTGCCTTTAGAATGTCTTTCATTCTCACCACGATACTCTTTCTGGCATCAAGGAGGCAGGATGAAACTCGTGTTTAAACTTATAAATAATGCTCATATATCTCCATGATAAAGGAATTTCCTATGACTGCTACATTTGCAACCGCCCCTCTTCCCCCACACAACCCTTTATCGAATTGTGCCTTGTGGTGCTCTGCATTCCTTCAGAATGCAAGGTCTGTTGTTTTCAAGGTATTGGCCTCAATACCTCACTGTGCATTTGGATCCTTGATTTCCTCATTTGCAGACCCCATTCAGCTCAGATTGGCAACAACATCTCCACCAGCAGAGGTGCACCACAAGGCTGTGTGCTTAGTCCACTGCTCTGCTCGCTTTACGCTTTATGACGGTGGGGCTAAGCCATATTAAAGTTTGCTGATGGCACCACTGTCATCGGTTGAATCAAAGGTGGTGATGAATCAGCATATAGGAGGGAGGTTGAAAATCTGGCTGAGTGTTACCACAACAACAACCTCTCACTCAACGTCAGCAAGACCAAGGAGCTGATTATTGATTTCAGGAGGAGGAAACCAGAGGCAGTCCTCATCAGGGAAATCAGAGGTGCAGAGGGTCAGTAACTTTAAATTCCTCAGTATTATCACTTTGGGCAACCTGTCCTGGGCCCAGCACACAAGTGCAATTACAAAGAAAGCATGGCAGCGTCTCTGCTTAGGAGCTGGCGAAGATTCGGCATGACATCCAAAACTTTGACAAACTTCGATGGATGTGTGATGGAGAATATATTGACTGGCTGCATCATAGCCTGGTATAGAAGCACCAATGCCCTTGAGCAGAAAATCCTACTAAAAAGTAGTGGATACGGCCCAGGCCATCGAAGGTAAAGTCCTTCCCACCATTGAGCATGTCCACACGGAGTGTTGTCGCAGGAAAGCAGCATCCATTATCAGGGACAGCCACCACTCGGGCCATGTCCTTTACTTGCTGCTGCCACCAGGAAGGTGGTACAGGAGCCTCAGGACTCATACCAGCAGGTTCGGGAACAGTTATTACCCTCAACCACCAGACTATCGAACCAAAGAGGATAACTTCATTCAAATTCACTTACCTCATCATTGAAATGTTCCCACAACCTATGGATGCACTTTCAAGGACTCTTCATATCATGTTCTCAATGTTATTTATTTATTTTTTCTTTATTTTTGTACTTGCATAGTTTGTTGACTTTTACACACTTGTGTAATGCCCAAGTTGGTGCAGTCTTTCATTGATTCTGTTATGGTTATTATTCTACTTTGGATTTAACAGGTATGTCCACAAAAATGAATCTCAGGGTAGTATATAGTCCTGTGGTCCACAACAGTCAAGCTGGCATTGTTGTGGAATTGACAGTACCATGGGAAGATGGTGTTGAAGAAGCTTATGAGAGGAAAAAGACCAAGTACTCTGAACTGGCAACTGAAGCTGCTTAGAACGGCTGGAAGACAAAGATTTTCCCTGTAGAAGTGGGATGCAGGGGATTCGTTGCTACATCTACAACCAGTCTATTGAAGAAGATGGGGGTGAGGGGTGTCCCCCTCCAACAAGCAATCAAGTTCTTGTCAAATGCAGCAGAAGAAAGCAGCAATTGGATTTGGATTAAAAGGAAAGACAACAACCGGGCTGCAAGATGAAGACAGGAGGGTACGGAACTGAGGGGGGTGTATCTGGGATGCCAGGTAGCACCGTTGAGCCCTCTGGAGACGTCGTGGGCTTATCAACAAAACGTCAAAGAAGGAGGGTGCCCACCTGATGACCCCAATGACGTAGCTACCCTCCTCGTCACCACTCCACGCCTACTGCCAACATCGAGAGTGCTGACTTTATCATAGGGATTGAAACATCAAGTCCTATTAGCTCTACTATCTACTGATGACATACACGTACTTTGATAATACATATACTTTGAATTTTGTTTTAAACATAAGAAATTTAAATCTCAAGAAACAATCCTTTTTGCTGCGACTTAATTTATTAAAAAGTTTCATACTTGTGAACATTTAGACATGCTCTTTTGTATAAATGTGATGGATTCTTTATAAATGTCAAAAGTAAATGCTGATTAAATAAATTCTCTGTTCATTTCAAAAGATTGGATAATAAAATAATTTATGGAAATATAAGAAAACATTAGGAGGATATGTCCACCTGATCAACCATTCGATGAGGTCATTAATGATTTGACCTTGGCCTCAGTTTTATGTTCGGCCTTCTATGTAGACCAAAGATCTGTCTGCCTCAGCCTTGAATCCTGTCAATATTTCTGAATTCACAGCTTTGTGGGATACAGATAAAAGAATAATGATCTTCTAGGAGAGCTGCTGCATGGCTCCATTACAGATTTATGTAATACCCGAACTAGAAGTTTAAACATTGAGATATCAAGTGCAATCTTCCTTTGTCACAAAGGTACTTGCCATGTCCAAATCATGCAACAGCCAGGATAAGTGCATGTTTCAAAATGATTTAAAATGACATTAATTCAGTATGTTCTTTGCTGTTTTCTTTCAGATGGACCTGGATGACTGTTGATGGTCATGAATAAGACGTGGATCTCAGAAACTGAACAGCTGATTTCTCTTTAGAATGAGAGACACAATGTGCCTGTAACATTTCAGAAACTGCTTCTTCCTCTGAAGGACTTACTTCATTGAGATGAGGAATCAAGAATAATGGGAATTTTCTGAAAAGGAAAAACAAGATAAATGACAGGCAGGGAATGCAGTACTTTAGTCTGGTACCTGTTTTCAGCACTGAGCAGCAGGCCAGTTGTAAATTAACCTTGAATATGTTTTTTATAATCTCTTACCTTAGAAAAATACTCTTAAGTAATCATAATATATTTTCTCTTTTCGTCTACAGCCAGAATACTCCATATCCCTAAGAAGTGGACTGAAACTGCCCAAACTCAGTTTGATGAAAAACATTTAAATCAGAATTTAAATAGGAAGGTATAAAGTACTTTTCTAATACCCTAGCGCCAAAATGAACTATTTACATTTTCACACTTCAACGCTTGCAATGAAAGATCAGTCTAATATAACCCTTATTTGCATGCATTGTGCTCATGGAAAGCAACAAACCAATATGATAATTGGTGATGATTGGCACAGGTATTTAGTTATTCCCAGATACTGCTCCTTCCCCATAGCCTCTAGGTACTTGGACACACATAATAATATAGGCCAAGGTCTGCATGGTTTCCTTTAGGAAAAATCTTGCCTGACTCATCTGTTGGAACTCTTTGAAGAAACAGCAAGCAGGATAGACAAAGGAAAATTGGTTGATGTTGTGTACTTGGATTATACAGAAGGCCTTTGACAAAGTGCCACACATGAGGCTGCTTAACAAGCTATGAGCCAATGGTATTACAAGAAAGATATTGGCATTGACAGAGGATTGGCTGATTGGTAGGAAGAAAAGAGTGGGAATAAAGATAACCTTTTCTGGTTGCCACTGACTAGTGGAGTTCCGCGAGGGTTGGTGTTGGGACCGCTTTTTTTAATGTTATTTATCAATCACTTGGGTGATGGAATTTTGTGGCCAAGTTTGCAGACAATATGAAGATCAGTGGAGGGGCAGGTAGTGTTGAGGAAGCAGGGAGGCTGCTGAAGGACTTGAGACAGATTTGGGAGAATAGGAAAAGAAGTGGCAGATGGAATACAGTGTCGGGAAGTGTATGGTCATGCTCTTTGGTTGAAGGAATAAAAACGTAAATAATTTTCTAAATAAGGAGAAAATTTTAAAATTTGAGATGCAATGAATTTGAGAGTCATTGGGAAGATATCCTAAAGGTTAACTTAGAGGTGGAATTGGAAGGCAAATGCAATGTTAGCATTCATTTTGTGAGAACGAGAACATTAAAGCAAGTATGTAATGATGAGACCTCACTGGGAGTATAGTAGCAGTTTTGGGCCCCTAATCTACGAAAGGATGTCCTGACATTGGACAGCATTCAGAGGAGGTTTACAAGAATGATTCTGAGAATGAAAGGGTTATTGTATGAGGACTGTTTAATGGCTCTAGGCCTGTACTCACTGGAATTTAGAAAAATGAAGGGGAATCTCATTGAAACTTATTGAATGCTGAAAGGCCAAGATAGAGTGGATGTGGAGAGGATGTTTCCGATAGTGGGCGAGTCTACAACCAGGAGGCACAGCCTCGGAATAGAGGGACGTCCTTTTAGAATGGAGATGTGGAGGGATTTCTTTAGCCAGAGGGTGGTGAATCTGTGGAATTCGTTGCCATAGATGGCTGTGGAAGCCAGGTCATTGGGTGTATTTAAGGTGGGGTATAATAGGTTCTTGATTAATAAGGGCTTGAAAGGTTATGGGGAGAAAGCAGGAGAATGGGGTTGAGAGGGAAAATGGATCAGCCATGATGAAAAGGTGGAGCAGACTCAAATGGCCTGATTCCACTCCTATGGCTTATGGAAATGGAGGAGAAAAAAGCACTATGTACCTTTTCTATTACCCAAGTATTGTATCTTTGAATTGTTTTTCACCATTCCATGCTTATTATATTAAAGCTCAATTACATTATATTTAATTATTTAAATATTAATCAATTATATTATATTAAAGCCCAAGATCATGTTTATTATATGAAAGTTCAATCTGCAAAGTTTCTGGTTATTTAAATAAGAATATTCTTTTAATTCCCCAAGGTGCTTCAGATACATTTGCAAATATAAAGTAGGAAATCAGTTTCACTCACTTGAAAAACTCTTGTTGCATCTTTTCTGCAGATGCTTTTGTTGAACTGTGATATTTTTGCCAGTAAGAGACAGCTTCATCCTTCCTTTTAAGTTTCCACAGAACTTGCACCAGATTATACATTGCTTCTAAGCTATCTAGAAGAGAAAATCAAAAGGATTTATAATGTATTCTCCGGATGCAGGTTATACAATAGTATGATTAAAAACAGAAACGGACACACAGGTCTCAACAAGAACAAGGATCATGAAACTCTCATTTTAAAAATTAAAAAAAAAAATTAATCTGTTGCTGCACACAGCTGTCATTGGGGTGTGCCAAATGTTACAAACAACTTGGAGCTCACCTTCACGCTAACATGTGCAATGACCCAACGGCATCTTTGTGCAATGCTGCACAGGCACATGAAGGACCAATCAGACAGGATGAGTCAACACTGATCATCCAAATAACAATGTTGTTATGCGTATGTTTAATATTCTGCCATGCAGGTTATGTGCAATTTATGTTAATTGAAGTTTATGTAACTTATATCGTCATGTTTGCAATGTTCTGCGCTGCTGATGCAGCAAGCTAATTTTAATAGCATTTATACCTGGGAATGTATGCCCATCACAATCAACTAGAAACTTAGAACTTACCTTTGTCAGAACATCATGCATATGTATTTCTGGATCCATAAAATACTACTAGCACTATTGGTTTCCATGTTTGGGGCTATTCTTTACGGTTTAGTCTGTGGAAACGTGATCCATAGGTCCAAAAATAACATACCAGGACAAGCTTGTAGACCCAGCTGAAAATTCTGCAGAGCTTCTCTTTGTTGACCTCTTTCTGTCAGCTGCACTCCTTTTCCAACAAAAGCCAATGATTTCAGCTTTTGCAAATATTTCACTTCCATTATGTTCTCTTTCAAAGTATCAATTTGACTATTCGGCTCTCCTGCATGAAAATACTTAAGAATTACTCAGTGTCTTATACATAGAACAGTATGTTTAAGCCCTTTGGCCCATGATGTTGCACCAACCTTTTAACCTACTCCAGAGTCAATTTAACGTTCCCCTCCTACAAATCCCATGATCCTCTTTTTCATCCATGGACTTATCGAAGAGTCCCTAAAATGTCCTTAATACATCACCTCTACCACCACCCCTCAGCAGTGTATTCCATTAAATACAGTAGCTACAAAACAGGAAATCAGGAACTAAATCTTCAAGCAAGTTAAATGCTGGGCTTTGGCAACAAAGAAATGTTTCTGGGATTTAGCAGTAAAATAAAGCCAAATCTAAGGTCAGATAGAGCAAAGGGGCGCAAGGAAGGTTAGATTTCTGGGGAGCGTCTAAAGTCTAGGAACAGCACAAGGTATGACATTTACACAGAGGACTGACAAGTTCTGAAATATTCAGATATTATATCCTGCTGGCAATGGGAAGTCACTGGGGAATGGGAAGGTTATATTTTAAATAGAAGCTAAACAGATCATACCTGGAAGATCGGATCCTTTGGGAATGGCAGTATTCTTGTCTGGAAGCACTGGGAAGGATGACAAGGTCAACATAAAACACATTGAAGAGTCTCCTCGGCGTTGGAGCAAACTTAAGGCTTCTGAGAAATACAATGTCCTTTACACCAGTGCTCCCTCAGCCAAATCAACTGATTTGTCCCATGTACTGGCTGTCCATAAACCTTTGCCCCAGCTTTCTCCCTTCACTGCCCCACCATATTGTTATTTCCTCATTCTCTGCTTGGTTGACATGGGAATCCGAAGTTAAAGTTAGAACCTATTTTAAGAATCATTATTCTTCAGGTGGATTAGTTATTTTAAATTTGGCACACAGTAACTTTTCATTCACACAGTGAATGAAAGAAAATTACCAAAAGAGATCAGTTGAAAATTCAAAAGCTCAAAGTTCAAGGATTGGATTACTTGGTGTCTGCTGGTTATACAGTTCACAACTTTTATTTCATCCACTTTCTACTAAACAATTACTTGCACAGAAACCTGAAATTCAAGCCGCCACTTCAGTTGGGCTTCATTCTACCACTCTGCAAGTGTTGGGACTTCGAGTGTACGCATTCTGTTTTGTTACCATGGCTGCAGGCCAGGCAAAAGACATTCCAATTTTACTGTCAGAAAATTATGTCTTCATAGAAAGGCTCCTTTAAACTTGGTGTACTGTACACAAAAGCAGCCGTGTACTTCATCACAAAACATGAGTATTTAGATTTTAAAAATAGGTTCATATAATCAAAAATCAAAATTTTGATAGTCTTTAATAACTTTAAATAGATAAATAGAGCAAATTTAAAAAATAATACACAATAGAGCTTACCAGAATCATCAGAATCTACAACTTGAACTTTAAGGAGCAAATTAACACATCTGCAAAAAAAAATTACTATCACTAAAGTGGTCAGAGATGATAATCTATTAATACAAATGTAAGTTGCAATATAAATGGTTAGATAATGTTCACCAAGCAACACTCAAAATGCTCAGCAGTTTAAGAGTACTGAGTGTAGGAGGTAGCCTTCACCTCATTACACTCATGTTAGTTCATTAAAAAATGAACTCTCTTCTTGAACTCTATCACAATAATCTTGTTCTGACAATAATCTGATAGCCTCTTGGATTCAATCCAAATGAAGCTTTCAAATCAAGCAGGCTGTTTGGTTCTGCATAATGATTATTTATTTAAAACAACAACTAGAGAATATTCAGAATCAGATTTAATATCACTGCCATATGTCATGAAATTTGTTGTTTTACAGCAGTAGAACATTGCAAAACAGAACAATAAAAGCAAATTACAGCAAGTATATATATTAAAAAGTTAAATTAAATAAGTAGTGTAAAAAGGGAAAAGGAAAAAGTAGTGAGGTAGTGTTCATGGGTTCAATGTTCATTCAGAAATCTAATGGCAGAGAGGAAGAAGTTATTCCTGAATCGCTGAATGTGTGCCTTCAGGCTTCTGTGCCTCCTCCCTGATGGTAACAATGAGAAGGCACCCTGGGCGATGGAGGTCCTTAATGATGGATGCTTCCTTTTTCAGGCATTGCTCCTTGATGATGTTCTGAATACTCGGGAGGCTTGTGCCAATGATGGAGTTAACTGAGTTTACAACTTTCTCCAGCTTATTTTGATCCTCTGCAGTAGCCCCGCCACACCAGACAGTTAGAATGCTCTCCACGGTACACCTGTAGAAATTTGCAAGTGTCTTTGGTAATGTTCTAAAGAAAGGAGGGGGTCCTTGATGCTGAATGCTGCCTTCTTGTGACAGCGCTCCTTCTAGATGTTCTCAGTGGTAGGGAGGGCTTTTCTTGTGATGGACTGGGCTATATCCACTACTTTTGGTAGGCATTTCCATTTCTGGTCATTGGTGTTTCCATACCTGGCCAAGATGCAAGCAGTCAGGATATTCTCCACTGTGCATCTATATTAGTTCGCCGAAGTTTTAGATGACAAGCCAAATCTGCACAAAACTCTAAGAAAGTAGAGGCACTGCGATGCCTTCTTTGTAATGGCAGTTACATGCTGGTCCCAGGACTATTCCTCACCAAGGATTTTCAAGTTACTGACCTTCTCCACTACAAGCAAGAGAGCACTGGCTCAAGATAAGAGGAATGGATTTTAAGGGAGAGCTTATTTTTTCCCGTTTCCGGCTCAACATTGCGGGCATACTATGTTGCCGTCAGAATATGAGGCAATATTTGTGAGCTGCCCCAGTAGTGGTTGTTAACACAAATGACTCATTGAACTGTATGTTTTGATGCACCTGTGATTGATAAATAAGTCCAGAACTCCCTGCTATAGAAAGTGGTGGGATCAAATATAACTACTCGTCAGCATGGCCATGATAGTTTGGTAAAACTGAAGTCAAAGGCACCAGGAGAAAATGCTACAGTCATTAGAACCATATAGAATTCTGAAATTCTGCCCAAGAAAACATAACTTCCAAAGACAAGGAGACCGGCAGCAACTCACCGACTAAAATTAGTAATTGATTCCTTTTTATTTCCCAAGAGAGCAAAAGCTTGTCCTTGATATAATAATGCACTTGCCATCCATAGGATATAATAGAGGGTTTCTTTCTTTGTTGAACATTGGGTTTGTGACTCACTGGAATAGTTTGAAAGGGAACTCTGGCAAACTGTGTTAATTTCAGTCTTTTCTGAACAATCTTTAGGCAACCATTCATTAACTCTAATCTCAAATCTTAAATTTTCTGAAAGTAAACTTGACAGTTTGTGGGTAATTTCCTCACAGACAGTGATGGCATCGTTACATCTCTGACACTGCAGAAGAGCCACAGCTGTTTCCAAATAGATTTCAGGAATTCGAGGAACCATGCAGTCTGCTACAAGAAATACCTAGGAAAGATTGAAAACAAAGGTGAATACAAGAAAAGGCAGAACAATGCGTACAAAATCCATCACAAGCCAACAGTACCCACTTTCCTGTTACAACACTCACCAGAAAGTAAAGACAAGGATAGAAAGATGTGGAATAGGGGAAAATATGTATATTTTTTCATGATAGGCAAAGAAAACACAGACAAACAGGAACACATTCCAGGAACAATATTAACTAATTAACCTGCTCCATATTCTCAGGGCTTCTAAGTTCCCCTGAAAGTGCCATGTTCAATCCTGGGCCCAATGCAGCCATACAGTGACTTATCCCCGAATACCCCATATCCTGATTAGACTCAATCGGCTGTCTACACCTTCCCAATTGTTATTTTATTATGGATGTTGTTGTGAATTCCTCTCCTCTAGAGTTATTAATCCTTGTTTCTGCCCGGCTTGGCTCAACTGCTAATCTGGACTTAATGTTGGACCTCCAAAGGAAACCTATGAGAAGATCAGGCAGGTCAGCAAGAACTAGATGGGCTGGAGGACCTGTTTCTGAGCTGTAGGACTGTTGACGAGGTTGTCCTACTATGCAAAGAGGTAGAGAGATAGATATGTGGCAGGGCACGGGGAGAGATTAGATTCTGGTTAATCAATGGGAGAAAATGGAGCAAAGCCAGGAATGGAAGAAGGAAAGAGTGTTGTGGAGGAAAGAATGATGTGGCAGGATGGGGGAAAATCTAAGGCCACCAGAAAAGCACTGAGTAGGGGACGACAAACTTTTAACTTTTTAATTTCCTTTTGTTTCGAGATACAGCATGGTAACAGGCCCGTGTGGCCCAATTACACCTATGTGACCAACTAACCTACTACACGTGTCTTTGGAGTGTGGGAGGAAACCAGAGCACCCAGAAGATACCCACCCAGTCACAGGATCAATGTACAAACTCCTTACAGATAGTGGCGTAATTGAACCTGGGTTGCTGGTGCTGTGATAGCATTACGCTAATCGCTGCACTACCGTCCTTCCCTAAAGCCAATATTTTGAAAGGGGAAAAAGGGATAGGCAGAAGTTACTAAACTCCATTTGGAATGAAGCTGATGGTACAATCATAAAAAGTAGCACATTTTAGAGCCAAAATTTAACACTCTGTCCTTTAACAAGAACTTTGCTAAAACCAAATAAATTACCTTGCTAAAACCTAGTGCAAGACCAATAATTTTTTTAAAGATCACGTACTTCCTGTTGTGATCCTTCACAGAATAAAGCCAGTAGGTCAAGGTAATGTTCCGCTGCCTCTCCGGCCCTAAACAAAGTAAATTGTAGGAAAAGAGAAATATTCTTTAAGATTGTTGAAATACGGCCATAGAAGTCCAAAGACACAGAAATATTCCCTACAGGGCTTGGCATCTAATATTGTTGAATGTTTGAGATTGTTTAGATGAGGAAGGAGGAAGAAATAAATTAAACAAATCCCAGAGGTATTTCCAATTACTTAATTTCAATTTGAACACTAATATTGATCTTATTATTGGCCTCAGTATTCCTGTAGCAAGCTTGGAAAATCAGTCATGACTATAGATTAATGCGATGACTACTTCCATGCTGTTTGGATGTTTATAAACTAATACAAGATTGGACAGATCCATGCGCAAACAGCGCACTTCACTGTGTGTTTCAATGTGCATATAAAAAATAAAACTAATCTATAATCTTTAATTTTTAAACAAACGGTACATCCAAATACAATTATTCATAATTACAACTTGGGCAAGGAACTACAAATCATTAATGAGTCTATTTTTCATGACAAAGAAAAATGAAAAAAAAAATAGCAGAACACATCTTGCATGTACTGTTTTGACATTGAACTTCAACTCCAGAGAATACTTAGAGCCACAGGTCTTTCAGCCCATCGTGTTCACATCAACTATCAAGAACCACCTATCTGGACTGCCATTTATTGGTCTGGACCTTTCACTGCCTTGGTGACTCAAGTGTTTTTCTTAAATGTTGTGAGAGCCTCCGCCTCCACTACCCATTCAGGCATTGCATTCCAGTTTCCAAAGGCCCAAGTTAAAAAAAAAATACTTCCTCATATCCCCTCCTCACCTCCTACCCATCACATGCACTCACTAGTTTTAGATACCCCCAATATGGGTACAGTAAAAGATTCTGACAACTTGTTCTACATCAGGTCCCCTCCACTCCAAGGAAAATAAATCCAAACTTATCCACCTCTTTCAGCCCCCCCCACACCAAGAAAGAGTTGTGCGACTCATATTCCACCAACTCTTGGAATGTGGGTAATAATGTCTCAGCTGGCATCAAATATCCATGCCGAGTCATTCTGAGGTAGCAGATTATCTTCCTGAACCAGTACAATCATTGGGTTTTTCCAGATGCAACCTATAAAATGGAAGTATTACATACCTTCCTATCTGAAGATATCTTCTTGCAAGAGAATGTTTCACATATACTTGGTTTACATTGGTCAACAGACAGCATGTTGCTGGAATCTGAACCAGTTGCTCCGGCTTGATCAAAAACTGAGATTCAACATGATTGGCATCCTTAAATTTACCACAATTTTCAAAAATCTGGAAAAGGAATCATGGCATTTCAGCTCAAAAGCCAACTACAAAGTCTACAACTTAGAATACAGAAATATACATTCAACAGGCATACAAAATAGATTTTTAATAGAAAGACCGGACCAGAATTTACCACAAATGGTAACAACACTATCATAACAAATAGTAAATCGGCCATTATTACCTTGTACCCCAAAGTGAAGTGCACCCTGATAACACATAATGTAGGGACAGACAATGTGTTCAGTGTTATCACCCCCACCATATGGAATTAAACAAATGGATGAAAAAGCAACTGACAGATGGCAAAACCACAAACCTTTACTTGGCCAGGTTCCAAACTGGTCAAAAACCTGATTTTCTGAATAAGCTGCAATTATAAATCTATCCTAAGGAAAAGGGCTAATAACTCCAACATTCCAGGAAGAGGAGCATAAAACCTCTTCGAGGGTTAGATAATTAAAGTTAAGGGATTGTAAACCTTGCTTTTGAAGGTCCTCAGAAGAAATATTTTTGGGAAACTGTATTCTCGGTGGCTCTATGATTAGAATGCTAGCAGCAGCTGCTGAAACAAGCCTTTTAGGAGAAAAACAACCACATTATCCAGGACCTAACTAAGTTACAAATATCCTGCTCATCATGCTGGGCTACAAAAAAAGGGCAAGCATGATAGCATGATAAATAAACAGGATCAGATAAACCATGGTGATGCAAAAATATATTCAAATGCTACCATTACACAGCATAAATGGAACTAAAGGCTATAAATGCTTGGAATGCATCCTCTGGCAACACATTCCAGTCACCCACGACTCTCTGTGTAATAAGCTTGTCCCATGCATCTTTGTACTCATCCGCTCTCACATTAAATGTACGCCCTCCCGTATTCATCATCATCACAATGTGCCGTGTCGTATGACGTGGGTGATCTTGGTCTCGACCATCACTGTTCTCGGCAAATTTTTCGACAGTAGTTTGCCATTGCTGTCTTCTGGGCAGTGCCTTTACAAGGTGGGTGACCCCAGACGTTATCAATACTTTTCAGAGATTGTCTACCTGGCATCAGTGGTCATACAATAAGGACTTGTGATATGCACCAGCTGCTCATATGACCATCTACCACCTGCTCCCATGGCTTCATGTGACCCTGATCGGGGGGGGGGTGGGGGGGTGGGGGCACTAAGCAGGTGCTACACTTTGTCCACGGGTGATCGGCAGGCTAGCGGAAGGAAGGAGCGCCTCACATCTCCTTTGGTAGAGACGTATCTCCACCCCACCACCTCTAGTATCCTGAGTAAAAGATACTGCTTATCTACCCCTTACAATCTTATAAACTTCTTTCAGGTCCCCCTTGAGCCTCTGCTGCTCCAAAGAAAGTACCTCAAGTTTGTCCAACCTCTCCTTATATCCCAAGCAAAGCCATGCTGATTATCCCATGGCTTTCCAAATGCTCTTAAATCCTGTTCCTGAGAATCCACTCCAATTGCTCCCTGACCACTGACTTGAGACTCACCGGTCTATAGTTACCAGGATTATCCCAATTCCCCTTCTTAACAAAGGAATAACATTAGCTTTCCACCAGCTCTCTGTATGTCACCTGCAGCTAGAGAGGACGTGAAGATATTGGTCAACAATCTCATCTCTTGCTTCTCTCAGTAGCCATCAGAACCTGGAGACACTCATCTTAATGTTAAGGGACCCAACGCAACTTCTTTTTTTTAAATCTTAAAATGCCTTAGCATATCAGCACACTCCACACTGATCTCCCTATCCTCCACTTCCTTCTCCTTGGTAAATACCAACACTAAGTACTCACTTAGGACTTACCCACTACTTCTGCCTCCAAGCACATATTCTCATGTTCCCTCCCTTATCCTTGTGGTCCCACCTTCTCCACAGTTATCTTCTTACTCTGAAGTAGGTGTACGATGCCTTAGGATTCTCATTTAATCCTACTTGTGAAGGACTCATCATGGCTCCTCTTGACTCTCCAAATTCCCTTCTTAAGTTCTTTTCTGGCTCTTTTATAATCCTCAAGGGCCCTTTTTGATTTGAGCTTCTCAAACCTTGACTATCACCTCTCTTATAATCCAAGTATCTTACCTTGCCAGCCTTGTCCTGTCTTCTTACTGGGACATACCTGTCCTCTACTCTGTCTTTAAACACTCTCCACATGTCAGATATGGACATGTCCAAAAATAGCTGTTCCCGATTAACTCTCTCTGGTTCCTGCCTAATAATATCATAGCTTGCACTGCCCCAAGCTTAATACTCTGTCACAAGGTCCATTCTTGCCCTTAAAAGTTATGGGCTGTTCATGGCTTTATCGAAATCTGATGACAGAGGGGAAGAATCATCGTAACACATTGAGTGTGGGTCTTAAGGCACCTATACTCCCCCCAATGGTAATAATGAGAAGAGGGCATGTCCCAGTTGGTAAGCGTCCTTGAAGATGGATGCTACCTTCTTGGAGCAGTGCCTTCTGAAGATGTCCTCAATGGTGGGGCAGGTTAGTGCCAGTAATGGGAGCTGGCTAAGCCTACAACCCTCTGCAGCCTCCTTCGACCTTGCACCTTGGAGCCTCCATACCAGACAGTGATGTAACTTGTCAGAATGCTCTCCACTCTACATCGATAGAAAGTTGCTAGGACCTCTGAATGCTCTTCAGCTTCCTGGTGAAGTACAGCCGCTAGCACTTCCTCATTCCCTGCTTTCTCACCTACTCCTCCCAGATTCCAACACTGACCTGCACACCGCAAGCAATTTACAGTGGCCAACTAACCTACCAACCTTGGAAACGGTTGCAGAAACTAAAGCAGCCACATGCTCACCAGGAGAATGTGTGAGCTCCACACAGATGCGACAGGTTAGAATTGAACCTGGACGCCAAAGCTGTCAGGAGGCAGCTCTGCCAGACAGGTCACTGTGTAATTCAGGCACAACTCTCTGAGAAGTCTAGTGTCAAGGGTGAACAGCAAATGCAAAACTTTAAATCTATGTTGGAATCCTGTAGCACTTGCGCAGAGAACTGTCCTTTACATCTGCATGCTAATCTCAAAGTTCGATTCATTAGAAATTCATGAGCTACTCAAAATGCTTTTCTTAATTTGTAAAACAAATAGAATTAGATCTAATTTTACATCTAAGCTGAAAAAATACAAATTTTCAAGATGTAAGAGAAAAAACTAGGATTATGCCCGTTCCTGTATGATTTAAATGAAACCTGATTTTGGATCTGCTCATGTGCTCATTCTCAGTTAAGAGTGGATATCCCTCTGTATCTTACAATTGCAGCTGCCTACAAACCTTTAAGGGGCTTTTGAGCAGTACTTTACAGTTCCCAAAGATCTTGCCAGGGTGGTGAACTACACAACTCCATATTTTTAATCAAATTTTGTTTGATAATGTACCTATGGAGTGTATGGGGTGGTTTGGTCCTGACTAAATATCAGGAAATGCCAATAGCGATTATATAGCTTCTCCCACCCAAGACAACTCTGCCTTCACGTAGGACTTAGGTCTGGGTGTACCCTGTCTCGCTGAAGGAGCTCTGTCTATGGCGAGTGTTTGACGCCAGAAAAATAACCAGACCAGTGGTGCTGGTGGTGTCACCTAAAATCACCGAAGTCTTCGGCAGCAGGGAGATGGATTCCAAGCTTTGGTAGAGGATTGTCTTTGTACAACAACAGCAAAGGTTGGGCGACGTCTAATGTATGATTCCCAATTGGGAACACCAGTAGAGGTCAAATGCTCTAGTTAGATAAACACTGCAGCAACAGAAGGCAACGGCAAACCACTGTTGAAATTTCTGCCTAGTCAATCATGGAAAGAAACAAAAGAAGGGAGCCAGACGGCAGCGTGAATGGGGTTGATTCTAATCAACAGAACAACACCTCGCTCGGTAGGGGTCGTCATGTGCTGCAGGTGACACCAGACCGTCATCCAGAGACTGTAAGCAATAGGGAAAGGCTAAGGGTGGCAACATGGAACATCCATACACTTCACCAGAAAGGAAAGTTGGACAACACATTAGATGAAATGAACAGGTTGGAAGTTGATATCTTAGGCCTGTCAGAAACTAGATGGACCTACATTGGCAAATTCACTAAGAATAGTTCTCTGATAATGTATTCTGGAGGTCAACAGCATATGTATGGATTTGGAAATATTTTAAACAAACAAGTATCAAAATGTCTTATGGGATATTGGCGATATTACCAAGGTGATTAAAGACCAGCTTTAATTACCTTGGTAGCTTTATATCACAAGATGCTAGAAGTAAAGTAGAAATAAAAAGAAGAATTGCCATTGCCAAAACCAACTTCCAAAAAATGAAACCCATGTTTACCAACAGACACATTTCTATGACAACAAGGCTCAGGCTACTGAAATGTTACATCTGGTCAATCTTGCTGTATGCTTCCGAAACATGGACTATAACACCAGAACTCCAAAGAAACTTACAAGCAACAGAAATGTGGTTTCTTAGAGGAATGCTGAAAATATCATATAGAAATAGGGTAACTAATGAGACAGTACTCCAACGTGCCCATACAAAAAAGATCTTTAATGAGAACATTAAATGAGAGGAAACTTAATTTTCTGGGCCATGTCATCAGAAAGGGAGAAATAGAATGGCTTACATTACAATTACTTATGCCTGGGAAACACGGAAGAGGAAGGCAAAGAAGAAAATATATGGACATTGTGAAAGAACTAACAAATCTAAGTGTGTGAAATATCATTGACACTGCGGGGGATCGTTCAATGTGGAGAGCCATGATCGCCCAAGCGTGTAACATGCAGGGTACATGAAGAAGAAGAACGTCCCTATGAAAAACCTATTATGGTTATAACAGTATATCAACGCAAGTTCTTGTTCTAATATGAGCAAAGCAAGGGGCTGTAAGTGTTCTCAACCAATGAAGCCGAAGTGATTCAAGTGACAGACATGTAGCCTAACCCAGGAGGCATAAATTAATATTTAAATGAATGTAAAATCACAAAGAGCCAAGAATGAACAATGAGGCTGTGATTGACAAAGAACAGACACAAGTATGACAACTGCAAAGTTTCTGAATGCCCAAGAATTTTATGTGGAAATGAAACTGCATGTGGTTCAGAGTAATGCAATGGAAAATCTAACAACGTGTCTCTTATAATGCAGTTGCAGGATCTGGACTACTTCAGTGATATGTAGATACATAAATATTTCAGTGCTTAATGGAAATGTTGATGTATATCATTATCATCAGCATCACTGTCTCTCCACAATTTAACCCATAATCTTGCAAGGTTCCACCAAAAGACTGACACCTGCAACAAATTCTGTCCACCAGACTGTAAACATTCTGCCCGATGACAATATTAGAAGTTGAAAGATAAGCAATCAACAGAAAAGTAATGAATAAAATTAAACTCACCATATAAAGATGGTTTAGGGCCCCAAGTTCAGCTTCCACCATCTCTAGCTGTCGATAGACCATAGCAGCATGATACAATGCAGGAAGGCACTGGATGTCTAATTGAAGTGCCCACCTGAAATATTGCAAGCCAGTTTGTGGTTTGCCCTAAAACAATTCAATTAACAAAAATAACACATTTGTTATTTGGGGGATTAATTTTATAAATCATCAAATTTATATTTAAAACAATTTCTCAGTCAAGTATTTATGATACATTTTCCAAGTAAATTATAACAGGAGTAAATGCTACTGTTGACCTTGAAAAAGAATCAGCTCAAATCCAATTTAACCTATCAAAGTGAACAAAATTCAATCCAATTTCATCAGTGATTCCACAAGTACAGATATTAACAAAAAGGGAATTCAAAAGGTCTACAAATTTTCAGATACAGTATACCCATAATTAGGATTCCAACATGACTGTATTGTATGAACAAGAGCACTACTATTTATTTTAAAAAGTCACTATGGGCCATTTTTACAGTTGAAATCTGTATTTGTTTCAAGAACTAATGTTTATGAAATCCTTATGAAACTCTGCACATATCTTTTTAGTAAATTGATATAACTTCTGATTCTAAGATTTGAATGATTTTATTTTATATTGCAAATACACCAATACAGAAATAACTTTTTTGTCATCCAATTAAGTTAAGTGAGTGTATACTTCATATTTTGATTTGCAGGAACTTCTGCTCATTCTTGATTCCATATTAAGACAACTGTCATTTATTAAAACTCACTTCCAGTATAACATTTACAAACCCCATTTCCAGAAAAGTTGGGATATTTTCCAAAATGCAATAAAAACAAAAATCTGTGATATGTTAATTCACATGAACCTTTATTAAACTGACAAAAGTACAAAGAAAAGATTTTCAATAGTTTTACTGATCAACTTAATTGTATTTTGTAAATATACACAAATTTAGAATTTGATGGCTGCAACACACTCAACAAAAGTTGGGACAGAGGCATTTTACCATTGTGTTACATCACCTTTCCTTTTAATAACACTTTTTAATCGTTTTGGAACTGAGGGTATTAATTGTAGTAGATTTGCAATTGGAAATTTTGTCCATTCTTGCTTGATATAAGACTTCTGCTGCTCAACAGTCCATGGTCTCCATTGTCTGATTCTCCTCTTCATGATGCGCCACACATTTTCAATAGGAGTTAGATCTGGACAGGCAGCAGGCCAGTCAAGCACATGCACTCTGTGCCTACAAAGCCACGCTGTTGTAGCCCGTGCAGAATGTGGTCTGGCATTGTCCTGCTGAAATAAGCATGGACGTCCCGGGAAGAGACGTCGCCTTGATGGCAACATATGTCTCTTTAAAATCCTAATATACGCCTCAGTCAATGGTACCTTCACATACATGCAACTCACCCATGCCGTGGGCACTGATGCACCCCCGTACCATCACAGATGCTGGCTTTTGCACCTTTCACTGATAACAATCAGGATGGTCATTTTCAACTTTGGCACGGAGAACTCGATGCCCGTTTTTTCCGAAAACTAGCTGAAATGTGGACTCATCTGACCACAGCACACGGTTCCACAGTCTTTCGGTCCATCTGAGATGAGCTCGGGCCCAGAGAACTCACCGGCGTTTCTGCATAGAGTTGATGTATGGCTTCCTCCTTGCATAATACAGTTTCAAGTTGCATTTATGGATGCAGCGACAGACTGTGTTAAGTGACAATGGTTTTCCGAAGTACTCCCGAGCCCAGGTGGCTATAATTGTCATAGTAGCATGACGATTTCTTAGGCAGTGCCGCCCGAGGGCTCGAAGATCACGCGCATTCAACAGTGGTTTCCGACCTTGTCCTTTACGCACTGAGATGTCTCTGAATTCTCTGAATCTTTTCACAATATTATGTACTGTAGATGTTGAAAGACCTAACTTCTCTGCAATCTTGCATTGGGAAATGTTCCTTTTGAACTGACTAACAATTCTCTCACGAATTTTGGCACAAAGGGGTGAGCCACGACCCATCCTTGCTTGCAAAGACTGAGCCTTTGATGGACGCTACTTTTATACCCAGTCATGATACCTCACCTGCTACCAATTAGCCTGCTTAATGTGGAGTCTTCCAAACCGGTGTTACTTGAATATTCTGTGCACTTTTCAATCTTATTTTAACTCTGTCCCAACTTTTGCTGAGTGTGTTGCAGCCATCAAATTCTAAATTTGTGTATATTTACAAAATACAATTAAGTTGGTCAGTAAAACTATTGAAAATCTTTTCTTTGTACTTTTGTCAGTTTAATAAGGGTTCACGCGAATTAACATATCACAGATTTTTGTTTTTATTGCATTTTGGAAAATATCCCAACTTTTCTGGAAATGGGTTTGTACATTCTCAGATATCTCCCTCCATTCACAGCTTAAAAATGACTGTATTTTCTGGTTAAGCAGAAAGGAATTGTGATTTGTGTACCACTTGGACTGAACTATAACCGATCAGAGTGTAGATCTCTGCCAGAATTTTCTTGGAGCAAAGTCCCTCAGTTGCTTGCTGCAGGATATCAATGGCTTCCAGGTAATTACCATCTTCCACTTTACTAACACCTAGATAGAGCACAAAAATCAATCTTCACTTATTCGCCTGACAAATAGCAAGTTCATAAAAGCAGATCATTCAGAATTCCCGTCAAGTCAATATGAATGTCTCAGATTGATTTTAGAAGTTTATCTGCATTGATCAGGTTAACTGCAATTTATCAGGTTGAAGATACAACTAACGATTTAAAAGAGAATAGAACAGTCACTTAATCAGTGTTTGTAAATGTTAGTATCACATTTTATCAGGTCAAGGATACTACCAACTATTTTAAAAGAGAATACATATAAATAACATCAACCACCATCCAAATATTTACTCGGTTTATTATAACAATCAGTGAATTAACCAAAGTAGCAATAGAGTTATAGAGCAATACAGCCCAGATACACTTTGGCCCAATCAGTCTATGCTGACCACAGTGCCCACCCAGCCATTTTCAAATTCCTATGCTTGGCCCATATACAAAGCCCTGCCCCTCCGCGTACCTATGCACAGATAAATTAAGTACAGTGTTACAATCCACATAAAAAACAGCATAGCAGAAGACAAAAACTCTAAAGGGGCTTTAAGTGTTCAAGACAAGCTTTTTTGATGGGGACGCAAAGGAGGTATGCTTCAGGAGGATGAATCCATGGAAAGCATCTGGCCCAGGCACCATACCTGTCCAAGTACTGAAGACCTGTGCTACTCAACTGGCTGGACATTTACTGACATTTTTAAACCTCTCGCTTCAGCAGTTTGATGTACCCACGTGCGTCAAGTTGGTGCTCAAGAACGACATAACCTGTGTCAATGACGATCACCAATTTGCACTTACTGGATCCACTGTGACCAAGTGCTTTGAGCGGTTAGTCATGAGGCCTGAGGAGTGGTCTGGATCCATTCCAGTTTGCCTACTGTCACAGATGTTATTTCATTGGCCTGTCATTCATCTCTGGACACATATCAGATGTTCTTTATTGATTACAGCTCAGCACTCAATGCTATCATCCCCTTGAATCCAATCAGTAAGCTCCAAGATGTGGGCCTCAATATCTCCCTGTGCAACTAGATCCTCAACTTGCTCACTTGCAGACTTCGGTCAATACAGACTGGCAACAACATCTCCACAATCACCTTCAGCACAGGTACACCACAAGGCTCTGTATTTAACCCCCTGCTCTCTTCACTTCACACCTGTGACTTTGTGGCTAAGTACAGCTCCAACACCATATACAAGTTTGCTGATGACACCACTGTCGTTGAGCGAATCAAAAAGGCGAAGAATTGGCATATTGGAGGGAGATTGGAAATCTGACTGAATGGAATCAAAATGACCTCTCACTAAGTGCCAGCAAAACCAAAGAGCTGATTCCTAAGCTCTAAGAATAAATTATGGATGGTTAATAAGTGCTGACCTTGTCAGGTTTTCGTTCACATATCCCTTGGGTGAATTAAAACAAAAAAAAAATCAATTGGTCTTCATGACTAAGCAGTATTCCAGAAGGGTATTTAAAGCTTTTGTTTCCACTTTTCCTGATGGAATACAAGGTAAGCAAATAGCACAAGGAGTCAAATATTTTGTGATCACTGCCACCTGCTACATGAATTGCTGTTTTCATATCCCTGCAGTATATACTCTTTGTGCTGCATTGTCTACATGCTGTACACCATAGTTCACTGCACAAGGATCAATTTCAGTTATGTCTCAGATATAGTAAGTTGCTTTGTGGGAAAAATTGTCAGAAGCAAATGATGTAATGAATGCAAAAGTATTTAAGTGGCTTGATGAACGTACTTGTAAGTACATTAATTTAATTCATTTTTAAGATTCTTTAAGGTTGTTATAGCCGGCTGTGGTTATGGGGACAAGCTCTCACTGCCTATTAAATGTTCCCAACAAATAGACTCTGACAACAAAGTCCAGCTCCTGGCCTTCATGTGTGGCTTAGCTACAGGAGGAGCTAAGGCAGGTTACTGGCACCTTAAAACCAGTCGCTTTGGGCAGATGGAGCTTGTCAGCCATGGTTGGCAGCTCATCTGGGAGAAGGAAAACTCTGAGCTCAAACCTCGGCTGCCTTGTGGCTATACCCACTCATGGGGAAGACTTCGGGAGTAAAACCCAAGGGAAAAATTGGGAGCTGGAGTCCCTAAGGCAGTCCTACGTTGAGCTCAATGCTAACTGGCAACTCCTGCGACTCTACTGGTACCAAACTGCATCAGTCTCTGCCGTTCCTTTGGGTTCATCAGATGCGTGGAGAGGGGGAGCTTGCTACTCGGGCAACAGCTTGCTCTCCATATCGTACTGCCCAGGCTTGCATATCTAGGCAGCTAGGATGCACTATCCATGGTCAACTCTGACCGACAGAAGCCCTCACCTCACAAGAAAAATAAGACAAGTCAGACTTCGAAGAACATTACTATTCTTCTTCCCTGGTGCATGGGAAAATAGGGAGAGATTTGATAAGGAGTATACAAAGATTACAGGAGGCAGGTACCTGCGTGATTGTTAAGCGAGGGAAAAGCAATAGGTAGCCAGTGAATAGTACCTCTGTGGCCATTCCCCTCAACAATAAGTATATCACTTTGGATACCTTTGGGGGGGAGGGGGGGGGGGGGAGACGTACTAACAGGAAGACAGAACGACCTGATCTCTGGCACAGACTTTGTCTCTGTAGCTCAGAGGGGTGGGGAAGAGAAGTGGAGTGCAATACCGTTAGAGGATTCCATAACTGGCAGAGGAGACAGCAGATTCTTGGTGAGAAAGAAACAGTCAGATGGTATTTTGCCTCCCAAGTGCAAGGGTCAGGGATGTCTCAGATTGAGTCCACAGCATTCTAAAGGGAGGGGGGAACAAACAGCCCGAAGACATGAGATATTGGTACCAACAACATAGGTAGGAAGAGGGAGGAGGTCCTGAAGAGAGAATATAGGGAATTAGGTAGAAAGCAGTAAAGTAGGACCTCCAGGTAGTAACTCTGGATTGCTGGCTGTACCATGCACCAATGGGCGTAAAATAGGATGATTAGCCAGATGAATGTGTGGCTGTAGAATTGGTGCAGGGGGCAGGGTTTCAGATTTGTAGATTATTGGGAACTCTTCTGGGACAGGTAGGACCTGTACAAAAAAGAAGGATATCCTTGTGGGCAGATTTGCTAGAGCTGTAGGGGAGGGTTTAAACTAAGCTGGCAAGAGGATGTGAACTGGAGTGATAGGGTTGAGGATGGAGCAGTTTGTATATAATGAGATGCAGTGAGGAAGGACAGGCAGATGATAAGCAAAATTGCTGTCAGTGGGATGAGTTAAGGTGGGGGAAAAAATCGAAAAGGGTGAAGAATACAGGACTGAAGGTGTTATATTTGAATGCATACAGAATTTATGATAGATGATCGTAGTGCTATTGTGGGCATGAGTCGTGGATGAAAGATCATAGTTGGGAGCTTAACATCCAAGGATAAATATTGTATCAAAAGGATAGGTAGGTAGACAGAGGAGGTCGGGTGACTCTGTTGGTTAAAAACAAAATCAAATCCTTAGAAAGAGATGACATAGGATATGAAAATGTAGAATGCTTGTGGGTACAGTTCAGCAACTGCAAGGTTAAAAAGACCCTGATAAGAATTATATACAGGCCTCCGAACAGTAGCTAGAATGTGGGCTACAAATTACATCAGGAGATAAAAAGGGCAATGTTGCAGTAATCCTGGAGGATTTCAATATGCAGGCAGATTAGTAAAATCAGGTTGATGCTGAATCCCAAGAGGGAGAATTTCTAGAATGCCTAAGAGATGGCTTTTTAGAGCGACTCATGGTTGAGCCCACTAGGTGATCAGCTATTTTGGATTGGGTGTTGTGCAATGGACCAGAATTGATTAGAGAGCTTAAGGTAAAGAAACCCTTGGGAGGCAGTGATTATAATATGATAGAATTCACCCTATAGTTTGAGAAGGAGAAACTGGGTTTGGATGTATCAGCAATATAGTGGAGCAAAGGAAATTACAGAGGCATGAGAGAGGAGCTGGCCAAAGTTGATTGGAATGGGACACTAGCAGGGATGATGGCAGAATGGTAATGTCTGGAGTTTCTGAGAACAATTCAGAAGGCACAGGAAAGATACATTTCCAAGATGAAGAAGTATTCTAGAGGGAGGATGAGGCAACCACTGATGACAAGAAAAGTCAAACAAGTAAAATAGAGGTATAGAAAAAAAGTGGAAAGTTTGTGGATGGGAAGCTTTTAAAAACCAACAGGAGGCAACTGAAAAAGCCATTAAGATAGAAAAGGTGAAATGAAGGTAACCTAGCCAATGATATAAAAGAGGATACATAAACCTTTTCAGATATACAAACAGTAAAAGAGAGACGAGAGTGGATATTGGACCGCAGGAAAATGATGTTGGAGATGTAGTAATGGGAGACAAACTTAACATTTTGAGCCAACCTTCACTGTGGAAGATTATAGTAGAATGCCAGAAATGTGTCAGACAGCAGAACTGATTGTCATTGGTATAACTAAGGAGAAGGTGAAAAGGTGACTCTGAAAAATCTGAAGGTAGATAAGTCACCTGGACCAAATGAAACACACCACATAGTTCTGAAGGGGGCAACTAAGGAGATAGTGGAGACATTAATAATGATCTTTCAAGGATTAATAAATACTGGAATGGTTCCAGAGGACTGGAAAATTGCCAAAAGTCACTCATCTCTTTGAGAGGGGAGGGAAGAAGAAAATAAATGCCTGTTACCCTGACATTAGTGGTTGGAAAGGTGTTGGAGTCTATTATTAAGGATGAGGTTTCGAGGCACAAAACAAAATAAGCCAAGGTCAGTATGGCTTCCTTGAGGGGAAATCTGGCCTGAAATATATTGGAATACTTTGAAGAAATAATAGACAGCTTAGACAAAGGAGAGTCAGTGGATGTTGTTTATTTGGATTTTGAGAAGGCCTTAAACAAGGTACTGCACATGAGGCTGCTTAACAAGATAAAAGCCCATAGTATTACAGGAAAATACTAGCATGGATGGAAGATTGGCTGATTGGCAGGAGGCAAAAAATGAGAATAGAGGGAGCCTTTTCTGGTTGGCTGCCGGTGACTAGGGGTGTTCCACAGGGATCTGTGTTGGGAGTTCTTCTCTCACATTGTATGTCAGTGATTTAGATGAAAGAATTGATGGCTTTGTGGCCACGTTTGCAGGTGATACGTGGATAGGTGAAGGGGCAGGTAGTATTGAAGAAGCAGAGAGGCTACAGAAGGACTTAGATAGATTACGAGAATTGGTGAGGAAGTGGCAGATGAAAATATAGTGTAGGGAAGTGCATGGTCATGCATTTTGGTAGAAAGAATAAAATTATAGACTGTTTTCTAAATGGGGAGAAAATTCACAAATTAGAGGTGCAAAGGAGTTTGGGGGTCCTCGCGCAGGATTCACTGAAGGTTATCTTACAGGTCGAGTCAGCGGTAAGGAAGGCAAATGCAATGCTAGCATTCATTGTGAGAAGACCAGAATACAAAAGCAAGGATATAATGCTGATACTTATAAGGCACTGGTCTGACCGCAGTTAAGAGTATTGTGAGCAGAGGATTTCCATGACAATAATCTGAGAATGAAAGGGTTAATGTATGAGGAGCGTTTGATTGCTCTGGGTCTGTGCTCCCCGAGTAAAGAATAAGGAGGAGACCTCATTGAAACTTAATATTGAAAGGCTAGATAGAGTGGATGTGGAGAGGATGTTTACCATAGTGGGGGAGTCCCGGAGTAGAGGGCACAGCCTCAGCATAGAAGGACATGGATTTAGAACAGAGATGAGGAGGAATTTCTTTAACCAGAGGGTAGCTAATCTGTGCAATTCATTGCCACAACCAGCTGTGCAGGCCAAATCATTGGACCTATTTAAGGTGGAGGTTGATAGTTTCTTGATTAATCAGGGCATCAAAGGTTACGGGGAGAAGGCAAGAGAATGGAGTTGAGAGGGATAATAAATCAGCCATGATGGAATGGCTGAGCAGACTCGATGGGCCAAATGTCCTAATTCTGCTCCCGTGTTTTATGACGTTAAAATTACAAGGTAAGGTTAGATAGGGTTAATGCAAGCAGGCCTTTCCACTGAGAATGGGTGAAATTAGAACTAGAGGTCATGGGTTTAGGGTGAAAGTTTTCAAAACTGAATCAGTATATATGAAGCACAATGTGAAGTGGTTGCAGACACTAAGTTAACAAATAGAAGTCCTGTTGTAGAGAAAGTCAGTGGCACAGCACCACACAGTGGAGATTCAGATTACACCAGCAATCATCCCAAAAGTGTTGCCATCTCCATCTGTGCAGTATCATTGCAGAAATGAGGAAAAGCATTCTAAATTTTACACAAAGGGCACTGCAGGACTTGCTGACAGAAGGGCAAAATGGTTTCCAAGGAAGGAACACAGGGCCAATGCTATCTCCATTGACGGAACACATTTCAGAAAGCTGAAGATCAGATTCAACTTTCACCACTGTCTGTGAGGAGTTTGTATGTTTTCGCTGCTTCCTCTGGGTATTCTAGCTTCCTCTCACATTCCAAAAAGATGTAGGGATTAGGGTTTAGATTAGTGAGTTGTGGGCGTGCTCTGTTGGCGCTGGGAGTGTGGTACATCTACGGCATGCCTGGCACAATCGTCGCTGAATTCATTTGGTACAGTTCACTGTACGTTTCGATATACATGTAACAAATAAAGCTGATATTTCTTTTTATGAGTTTCTTTTGTGCTAATGCTTGTCTTTCTATTAATTACCAAGTTTTCAAATTGTATCCTCCAATAGGCCAACACCTAAAAGGCTTATCACGTGTCATGTTATAAGCAGTACCACTACATCAGGCAACAGATTTTCACGTGCACTATGCTGATCACTTAGTAATCAGATTTTTAAATTGGACTCATCCTGGTCTTTAAGGTCTTGTACCTCGCAAAAATGTAGCACAGGTGTATATCAACTGTCCCAGACTCCTGAGACTCAGTGCCAACATAAGATGCTTTCCCCTTCTATCGTTTAATAGGTTTCCAGTTTTAATGGACTGCCACAAATCATCAGACTGTATATTCAAACTGGAGGCCGAGGAACTCTGAAAAACGCAAGCAAAAAAGTAAACAATGGCTTAAAAAAAACTTTCTTTGCATTATTCCAAAACAATTTCAGAATCCTAACACAATATTAAACCTACAGTCCATGGACAAGTATTGTTTTGAACAATATTTGGACAAGTATATATTTCATGAACTGATTATTGAACAGTTCTGTTAAATGCTTTGCCTTGTGACCAACTAAGCAAAGTCAGCTAAAGCAAAATAATTCTATTGGGTTTCTTGTATTTACTGTGAATGCCCACAAGAAAATGAACCTCAGGTTTGTACATGGTGACGTATATGTACTTTGATAATCAATTTACTTTGAACTTGAATTTTGAAAATAAATATATAACTGCATGATATTTGAATCAAATTTCTCCTTTTGTCAGGCGAATCAGTTTTCAGCTTTTGAAGGAAAACACACTGAACATATTTAAGGATAACATATTGAGGGTCCCAGAAGGTGGTCATTATATGAAATGAGGTGCCAGAGGAAATAGGTTGAGACAAGTACATTCACAATATTTAAAAGGCACATGGATAGGAAAGATCTTGAAGAATACAGGCAAAATGTGGGAAAGTGGGAGCAGATTAGATGGGAATTTTGGTTAGCTTGGACCAATTGAGCCACAAGGCCTATTCCCATGCTGTCTGACTCTTTGAAAGATACAATGAGGTTGAATCAGTTGTCATTTCCGCTTCTGGATTTAATCAGATTCTTATTAATTATGGTAGTGTAGCAGTTGGCATATCACTATTACAGCGCTGGGGATCACTAATCGGAGTTCAATTCTTGCCACTGTCAGTAAGGAGTTTGTAGTATGTTCTCCCTGTGACTACATGCTTCCTCCGGGTGCCCCAATATCTTTCTACATTTCAAACACGTACAACTTAGTTAGGGTTGGTAAGCTGTGGGCATGCTATGTTGGCACCGGAAACATGGTGACACTTATCAAATGCCAGTATAATCCTCACTGATTTGATATGATGCAAAAATACCGGTAATACATTTTACTGTATGTTTTAATGTACAGTACATGTAACAAATACAACTAGTCTTTCTTTCTTACATTATTTCTGTTTTCTAACAAAAGCTGAAGGTTTTGAAGCCAGATTTTTTACACCAGGGAGGCAGAGAATTTGCAGAAAATGTTTGGTTGTTACCACATTGGTGTATGGCAGATCTCTCTGAGAAAATTGTTTTGTAAGAAATGTGGCAGCCAATCACAACAAGTACAGAGAGAGAAAGATACTTCATTGGCTGGAAAGAGGTGCTATATAAAGACATGTCTGTTTCTTTTTTTTCCTGAACTCAAATGTAACAGCATTTAACTGTTCATTCAGGGACTTGCTATGCTGGATACATTTGAGATTCCATTCATAGGAAATCCTTGCAGAGGGAATGAGTACTGTATTCCAATAGGCAAGCAAAAGTTACCCAGCGAGGGCCTCAGTCTTAAAACCAACAGAAAGCAGGGATTCCCGTGTCCTATTCCTGATTTGTAAATTTGCAAGTATTTTGAATTGAATTGACTTTACTTCTTACGTCCTTTACATACATGAGTAAGAATCTCCATCTAAATGTGCAATGTGCAATCATAGTAATTTATCATCATTTATAATATATAGAACAGTCAACATAACATAGAAATACGCTCAAATTAGCGTGAGTTAATCAGTCTGATGGCCTGGTGGAAGAAGCTGTCCCGGAGCCTGTTGGTCCTGGCTTTTATGCTAAGGTACCGTTTCCCGGATGGTAGCACCTAGAATAGATTGAAGTTGGGGTGACTCGGGTTCCCAATGATCCTTCGGGCCCTTTTCTCACACCTGTCTTTGTAAATGTCCTGAATCGTGGGAAGTTCACAACTACAGATGTGCTGGGCTATCCGCACCACTCTCTGCAGAATCTTGTGATACCAGGCAGTGATGCAGCCAGTCAGGATGCTCTCAATTGTATCTCTGTAGAAAGTTCTTGGGATCTGGGGACCCATACAAAACTTCCTCAACTGTCTGAGGTGAAAGAGGCGCTGTTGTGCCTTTCTCACCGCACAGCTGGTGTGTACAGACCACGTGAGGTCCTTGGTGATGTGGATACCGAGGAACCTAAGGCTGTTTACCCTCTCAACCCCAGGTACTATTGAAAGCAGAGTCTCTTTCATTAATATTAAAAACAGAAAATGCTGGTAGTAAATAAATAGTTCAGACAACTCAAGCTTTCCTCATCTACCTTGATAGAAGCAATAAAGAAATTTGATCTATCACAATATGCAATGAATTAGACAATGTACAAGCAATAAATCCTTATCTAGCGAGGCAAACTTACTCTCTCCTTCAGCATGTGTAGCACTGCATCAACCTTCTCCAGCTGATTTCTAGCCAGCCACAGCAAGCTTTGCAGATATATTATCCGATGAACTGCCTGAATAAAAGTAGGGTCACTGATGTTCTGAAATATCATTTTGCATAATTTCATGATGTCCTGTTCGTCAAAACATTTACCATATGCTTCTAATCCTGTTTCAAACAAATTTGCAAAGAACCATGAAGATTAAACAGCCTTGTAGCTCTTCAGTCCAAAACACAATAAGCAAACTTTCCTATCAAAGAAAGCACATACTTAGGCCATGAAGAATGCAAAAATAGTTTTATTAACTTTTGTTACCATAAGGAAAAATTTAGCACGAGCATCAATCCTAAAGAATAATATTGATTTTTAAACACGATATTGCGGACAGTGCATGCTCACTAAAAGATATTATTTATTTGTTTGGGCAAACAACAGCTAAACAAGCCAATGAGAAGAGGCAGCTTGGATGAAATAAAAGATTAGAGCAAGAGTCTTAACAGCTTGCTAGTCTTAGATACCTTGTAAAGTTGCTTAAGAGCCTCAATCACAGGTTTCCTTCTTGGCTCAGTGCCAGCACCCTCATCACCGAGTCAGATAGTTGGAGAATCAACCACACTCCAAAGAACTGAGCATGCAGCTTTGGCTAATGCTTCAGCAAAGATTTGATCTCATAAACAAAATGTTCAATTGAACCCAACTTCCTCCCAAGTGGATACAAAAAGACTGAACAGCATATTGTACTGAGTTCTCTTGCTTATAAATTTCATTTTTCGTGGAAGTTCCATGAGTAAAATGGCTGCCATGCAGCAGCAGTACACTTCAAATCTACTTGAAAGCATGGGGTATTTTTTAGAAATCCTCAGTTCATGAATGTATTCTTCCCGGTCACAAAACAGTACACAATTGTCAACAAGAGATGACTTAAGGTGCAACGACAAAGTTTAGAAAAGTGTGTGGTAATAAAAAATTTACTTGAAATTTAAAGTGTCAGTGCTGAGTGAGGCACAAGCACTTATTACGACAGTCTGCATCTGTCCAGCTATTATAATATCTGCATCAGATTATATCAACTGCACTCAGTCTGAGTGCTTTCACAAGTGAAGTCCTCCATCTCATTTCGCAATGAGGTCATCTGAAGGAAAAAAGAAGAAACATCCTGCAAACAGCTTATGTACAAGTTAGGGAGGCAGCAAACTACTAGCACAGTGGTTACAACAAATCACAATCAGCCCTGGAGGTTTATAACTTACCTCGGGTTAATCCCTGGAACAACAGAGAGTGATCGTTGTGAATGACGTCAGACAAACTGATACCTAAGACAATGGCATTGTACAGCACAGTCAGTTCCAGGGGAACGCTGGGTATAGTCGGTGGCAATCCTGCAGGAAGACACAACGTTTAGTGTGCATTCTGTAGAAAAACAAGGTTTCCCAGTTAATGAGCAATCAGACCACACATGTGGACAATAAAACAGGCCGCTTAGTGTACTGCCCAGCTGAAATTGTGTACCATTCAATGCCAGTGTGCCAGGTGTTTTAAATGTCTTTCCCCTGAGAAATGCTGCAACCACTGAAAATCAATACAGGAAGAGATTGTTCTGCTCCTGTACACACTTTGGAACAATGCCATCTGACCTGCATTTTGCCTCCTGGATATTAAATTTTATCCGCCATCTGTTTGCACCTTCTGCCAGCCTACTATTACCTGCTGAACTCTCTACTTACTGAACCAAGGACTTCTGAGCTCTGCAGCTCCACACTAGCCTACGTCTCTTTGAGTTAATTTTTCAATGTTGGAAAATAGTGAGGTAATTTTCGAACTTGATAACTTGCTGTAGTTGGTTATACATTATGGGAAAGCCAGCCAAATCCAGAGAAACTACAATGTTACACATCTTCTGGAATGCTAATGGGGGGGGGGGGAACTAATGCAAAAGACAGACTAGAAATTTAAACTAATAAAAAAACGTTGAAGATGCTGGAAATCTGGCATAAAAAAGAAAATTCTGGAAACATTCAGCAGATCAGATAGAGAAGTGGAGAGAGGAATGGAATTGATATTTCTATTTGAAGATCATTTGTCGTTCTGCATTACCTGATGTGTATCACCAGACTTGAAACCGGAGTGTGAAGATGAGAGATGTCTGCTGTAGGGAGATCAGCAGGAACACCTGTGCCAGATTCTGATATGTATAAGTGTTAACAGGAACCATTAGAGGGCAAAGGAGAGATGAATAACAGTTGGAAACAGGTGGGAGGTGGGGGGGAGGGACCTGGATGTGATGTTGGTGGATCAAGGAAGCAGAAAAAGGCAAAGATGGGTGAATGGTGGGCTGGGAGGAGGGTGGGAAGGAGGACCAATGGATCAGAAGGAGAAAGGGAGGAGGGGAATAATGAAAAGGGGTGAGGGGCAATGTTCCCTCTAGTTTTTAGTAGTCAGTGTGCGCAAAAATCTAATGTTGTGCAAAATTTTTCCTGTGACAAAAGTATGTGCGCACCGAATGCACACATGGCACAATTTATGTAGATTTACAAAATATTTGACATAAAACTGCACAGAATAACAACAAAATAACATACATATTTAAGTCACTCAGTTATTTTTTCTCTCTCCTGTCTTTGGCATTTACCCATTCTTTGTAAAGTCTATCTAGACGAATAGAACTTCCATCCAATTGGTAGCTTTTGATTCTCATTAACATATCCAAATGACATTCACCTAAACAGTTTCTCAGCTTGTTTCTGCGTTGATTCATTAGGCTAAAACCTCGCTCACAGTCCACACTAGATGCAAGAAAGGTTCCCCCAATGTCCATCAACTGTACAAGGCCGCAAAACTGTTCATTTTGAAGTACAAATGCCACCATTTGAGCAAAGTTTGAAATCAGTTTGGATTTAATTTTTTTTCTTGCACGGAAAATTTGCAATCATTAAACTAACTACTACAGTATTTTCAGCTAGAAAGTCATGATATTTTAGACATAAGGCATTAACTTGTTCATTGCCAAATGTGAAGTCACAATCTGCAATTGCAGAGAAATCAAAAGCTGACCATTCTTGTACCTCATCTTTTGCGCTTCACGCCCTTCACTTCTTTCGAATTTGACATAGTGAATCAGTTATTTTTTCATTAAGAACTTAGTAAGCTATCTATAGGATTTGAAACAGATCTTTGGAACCGTTACAATATGAACGCTGTCCACCAAAGATGGCTGCCGCTGTGATGCAGCTGTACAAACCGGAACAGGAAAGGTGAGGTGACGTAAATCAGTGACATGCATTGTGGTATTTCAAAAACCTGCTAACTAGTTAATAGTAACATTTAGCTAAAATATTATTTTCAATAAGTATAATTATTAATTACTACGTTATTTTAGTTAACTAGCCTTTTGTGCGCACATTAATTTCCTTTGTGCGCTGGTTGAAAAACGTGTGCGCGCACACACAGCTTAGAGAGAACATAGGTGAGGGGTTACCTAAAATTGGAAGACTTGATATTCATGCTATTGGGTTGTGGACTGAGTAGAAGGTGTTTCTTATCCAGTTTGCATTGGGGTTCATCCTGGCAGTACAGAAGGCCCAGGATGGACAGGTCAGTGTGGGAATGGTGAGGGGACTTGAAATGGTTGACAACTGGGAGCTCAGGGTGGCCACTGCAGATGACGACGTGTCCTGCAAAACAGTCGCAGAGTTTGCACTTGGTCTTGTCAATGGAGGGGAGACAATAATGCAGCAGACAAGGCTGGAGGAGATGCATGTGAACACTTGCCTCACTTGGAAGGATGGTGGTGAGGGAGGAGGTATAACCTTTTGCTCTTGTGGCAGGGGACGCAACAGTGATTGATGATACAGACCAGCTTTCCACATCAGTACCTTTGATTTTCTCCAGCAGTTTGTTGAAAGCAACATAGCTCTGACGCAAGGTATCTTTCCAACTTGCAGTGTGGGTAGAAATATTCTGGGAGAGATAAAATATGTTAGGCAATCATACGATACACCACATAATTAAATACAAAAGACAAATCTGTAAGTGAAGAGATTCAGGTGAGTTTTTTGCACGAGGTGAGATTAGATAAACTGGCACAATGCTATCACTGAAGAAAAGAAAGTTCTTATAAATTTGTCAATAGTCATAGAAAACTGCAGTACAGAAAAAGGCCCTTCGGCCCATCTAGTCCATACCGAACCATTTAAACAGCCTACTCCCATTGACCTGCAATCGGACCATAGCCCTCCGTACCCCTACCATCCATGTATGTATCCAAACTTCTCTTAAAGTTGAAATCAAGCTCACATACACCACTTGTGTCGGCAGCTCGTTCCACATTCGTACGACCCTTTGAGTGAAGAAGTTTTCCCTCATGTTCCCCTTACACTTTTCACCTTTCACCTTAACCCATGACCTCTGATTATAGTCCCACCCAACCTCAGTGGAAAAAACCTGATTGCAATTACTCTATCTATATCCTTCATAATTTTGTATACCTCTATCAAATCTCCTCTCAATTTTCTATGTTCCAAGGAATAAAGTCCTAACCTATACAATCCTTTCTTATAACTCAGGTCCAATCTTGGCAATATCCTTGTAAATTTTCTCTGTACTCTTTCAACCTTATTGACATTCCTGGGAACCACCATCTCTCAGGATCTGAAGTGGGAACAGAACATCAGCTCCATCCTGAAGAAGGCCCAGCAGCGGATGTATTTCCTGCGGCTCTTGAGGAAATACGGTCTGCCTCAGGAATTGCTGCTGCAGTTCTACACTGCAGTCATTGAGTCTGTCCTGTGCACCTCCATCATTGTGTGGTTTGGAGCTGCCACCAAGCAGGATAGAACCAGACTACAGCGCACAGTGAGGACTGCCGAGCGCATCATTGGAGCCTCCCTGCCCTCTATTGTGGACCTGTACTCTTCCAGGTTGAAGAAGAGGGCGGGGAACATCATAAAGGACTCCTCCCATCCTGCGCATGGACTGTTTGATCTGCTTCTGTCTAGTAGGCGCTTCAGATCCCTCCAGACTAAGACTAATAGGCACTGGAGAAGTTTTTTCCCTACTGCGGTCACTTTGCTGAACAGTTAACTGCCGGTTAACTGTCGGCTAACTATTACTTGGATTGCACTACCTGTATGTATGATCTATATTTTCATTTATATTTATCATTATTATTGTTATGAGCAGAGAGACAACATCTGCCGGAAGTAAATTCCTTGTATGTGCACAGGTACTTGGCGATTAAAGTCTGATTCTGATTCTGATTCTGATCTTTCCTGTAGGTAGGTGACCAAAACTGCACACGATATTCCAACTGAGGCTTCACCAACATCTTACACAACTTCAACATAACATCCCATCTCCTGTACTCAATACATTGATTTATGATGGTCAATGTGCCAAAAGCTTTCTGTACGACCCTATCTACCTGTGATGACACTTTCAACAAATTATGGACCTGTGCTTCCAGCTGGAGTGTGGAGAACTAAGGGTCATAGTTCCAAGATAAAGTATTGCCACTTTAGAAGAGTGAGGAGAAAAGTTTGCACCTAGAGAACAATGGGTAGAATTTATTGCCCAAGTGTTTTGTGGACATTCAAAGACTGAAAATTTTCAGGACTGAAATCGATAGATATTTATATACATGGGTAATTATGGAATATAGACTAATTCAGGAAAGTAACTTTGAGAAAAATGGAGTGTGTAGAAGGGGCCAAATGCCCTATTTCTGATTTCTTTCTTCTATTATGTTGTTCTCAAATGGATTTGAATACACCTGGTGAATTAAAAATGCTTTAATTGAACTTTTTTTCTAAAATTTCTTCAGTGACTCTTGATGAAATACTATACTGTTGTATCTAGTATTTATAGCAACGAGGACAGTCATTCAGTTGTCAAAATGGTCATGACTGAGAGCCTCTTGAGTATTTTACCAGTACTGACCACGTTAATACACTATTTTCGCATATGACTGGCCTGTTAAGAAAAATTGATGTATTGTTGCAATGAAGTATGCTACAACCATGTGAATTCTCAACCATGATTTCCTAGTTACTTGAGTTTTGTATCTGACTGTATAGGAAGCTAACCAGCCATTGATAAAGTTACTCAAACACCCATTTATTTATTTCGTGACAGTGCAGAGTAAGGCCCTTCTGACTCTTTGAGCCACGCTGCCCCAGTAACACCTGAGAAACCTTAACCTAATCACGGGACCATTAACCTACCCAGTACGCCCTTCAACCACGGGAGGAAACCAGAGGATACAGACAAAGGAGATTCTGTAGATGCTGGAAATCCAAAGCAACACACACACAAAATGCTGGAGGAACTCAGCAGGTCAGGCAGCATCTATGGAGGGGAATAAGCAGTCAATGTTTCAGGCCACAGAGAGAAAATCTGCAGATGCTGGAAATCCGAGCAAGATACATAAAATGCTGGAGGAACTCAGGAGGCCAGGAAGCATCTATGGAACAAAGTACAGTTGACGTTTCGGGCCGAAACCCTTTTCCGGCCAAGATCTTTCGTCAGTCTCGAAATGGTGACTGTTTATTCTCCTCCATAGATGCGGCCTGGCCTGCTGAGTTTCTCTAGTATTTTGTGTGTTGCTCAAAGATCACCGGTTTTAATTGCTTCCTCAACAATATACAGTATTTGCCTTTAGCTGTCTAAGTCCTAAGCTCTGGAATTCCCACTGCTCAGAATCAGATTTATTTATAACGACATATGTTGTGAAATTTGTTGTTTTGTAGAAGCAGTACAGAGCAATACCTTCTACTTTTCATCCTCCCTTAAAACCCCTGACCATTTTGTCATTCACAACTTTGTTTGTGACCTTTCATGAATTATAACTTCTGCATACCCTTCCTGTACTCACTTTAAAGGGCCTTTCCCGGTACTATGACCTTCATTTCCCGGCTGCTGTGTATTCCCTCTACCCTCACCTCACCCTACATGAAATAACTTCCAACTACTTCTGTTCTAACTTCTGATAAGCTCTTGGACAAATTTATCAACCAAATTCAGTGAAAGCCTCAACTTTCAAAGTACTATTATTTTACCTGCATGAAAAAAAGAAGAAAAATATTTAGATGCCATGGCACCTTACAGATTTTGCAATGAAGACCACATTGAAGAAAGTAATCAAATCAAACTGAAATATCTTCTGCTCTGTACCACAGGGAAAGTCACTACCAAGGTCCTGCTCAGTTGCCTGGTCACAGTCGCTCTGTGAATATCAATGCAGATTCTATCTATCTTGAGGTGAAGTACACATACTTTTTATCATATGACAACTGTAATCACCACATATGGCATTTTTCAAACCTATAAAAGCCTCAAGGCCAGTTGGTTCAGAGTCACACACACACACAAAATGCTGGAGGAACTCTGTAGGTCAGGTAGCCACTCTGGAAACGAATAAATAATCAATATTTTGGACCAAGACCCTTCTTCGGTACTGGAAAGGAAAGGAGAGAACGCCAGAATAAAAAAGGTCGGGGAACGGGAGGGAGGAGAGCTAGTAGATGACAGGTGAAGCCAGGTAGGTAGGAAAGGTAAAGGGCTGCAGAGGGAGGAATCTGACTGGAGAGGAGAGTGGACCACTGGAGAAAGGGAAGGAAGAAAAGAACCCAGAGGGAGCAATAGGCAGGTAAGAAGAGGTAAGAGGCTATAGTGGAGAAGAGAGGAAGGGAAGGAAAAAATATCAAAAGAAGAAATTAGTGTTCATGCCGTCAGATTGGAAGCTACCCAGACAGAATATAAAGTGTTGCTCCTTCACCCAGAGGGTGGCTCATCATGGCACAAGAGGAGGCCATGGACTGACATGTTGAAACAGGAATGGGAATCAGAATTAAAATGTTTGACCACTCGGATGTTCCAGTTTTAATAGTCTTAATCTAGGATCCATAAACTATCAGAATCACACAGACATACAGCATAGAAACAGGTCCTTTAACCCACTAAATACACACTGACCATCAACTACCCATTTAATATAACTGACATTAATCCCTTTTTTATTCCCTCCACATTCTTATCACCTCGCTCAGACTGTACCACTCAGCTCCAAAAGAAGGGAAATTTACAGTGACCAATTAACTTATCAACTTTTGGATAGAGCACCTGGAGTAAATTTGCATGGTCATAGGGAAAACTTGCAAATGCCACTCAGGCAGCACCCGAAGTTAGATAGAACCTGGTTAGATAGAAACATAGAAAACCTACAGCACAATGCAGGCCCTTCGACCCACAATGCTGCGCCGAACATGTACATACTTTAGAAATTACCTAGGGTTACCCATAGCCCTCTATCTTTCTAAGCTCCATGTACCTATCCAGGAGTCTCTTAAAAGACCCTATCGTATCCGCCCCTACCACTGTTGCCGGCAGCACATTCCACGCACTCACCACTCTCTGCATAAAAAACTTACTCCTGACATCGCCTCTGTACCTACTTCCAAGCACCTTAAAACTGTGCCCTCTCGTGCTAGCCATTTCAGCGCTGGGAAAAAGCCTCTGACTATCTACATGATCAATGACTCTCAGCATCTTATACACCTCTGTCAGGTCACCTCTCATCTTCCGTCGCTCCAAGGAGTAAAGGCCGAGTTCACTCAACCTATTCTCACAAGGCATACTACCCAATCCAGGCAACATCCTTGTAAACCTCCTTTCTGTAGTTTCCACATCCTTCCTGTAGTGAGGTGACCAGAACTGAGCACAGTACTCCAAGTCTGATCAGGGTTCTATATAGCTGTAACATTATCTCTCGGCTCTTAAACTGAATCTCATGGTTAATGAAGGCCAATGCACTGTACACCTTCTTAAACATAGAGTCAACCTGCACAGCAGCTCTTAGTGTCCTATGGACTCAGACACCAAGATCCCTCTGATCCTCCACACTGCCAAGAGTTTTACCATTAATACTATATTCTGCCATCATATTTGACCTACCAAAATGAACCACCTCACACTTATCTGGGTTCAACTCCATCTGCCACTTCTCAGCCCAGTTTTGCATCCTATCGATATCCCCCTGTAACCTCTGACAGCCCTCCACACTATCCACAACATCCCCATCCTTTGTATCATCAGCAAATTTACTAACCCATCCCTCCACTTCCTCATCCAGGTCATTTATAAAAATCACGAAGAGTAAGGGTCCCAGAACAGATCCCTGAGGCACATCACTGGTCACCAACCTCCATGCAGAATATGACCCGTCTACAACCACTCTTTGCCTTCTGTGGGCAAGCCAATTCTGAACCCACAAAGCAATGTCCCCTTGGATCCCATGCTTCCTTACTTTCTCAATAAGCCTTGCATGCAATACCTTATCAAATGCCTTGCTAAAATCCACATACACTACATTTATTACTCTACCTTCATCAATGTGTTTAGTCACATCCTCAAAAAATTCAATCAGGTTCGTAAGGCGCGACCTGCCTTTCACAAAGTCATGCTGACTATTCCTAATCATATTATGCCTCTCCAAATGTTCATAAATCCTGCCTCTCAGGATCTTTTCCATCAAGTTACCAACTCACTGGTCTATAATTTCCTGGGCTATCTTTACTCCCTTTCTTGAATAAGGTAACAACATCTGCAACCCTGCAGTCCTCCAGAACCTCCCCCATCCCCATTGATGATGCAAAGATCATTCCCAGAGGCTCAGCAATCTCCTCCCTTGCCTCCCACAGTAACTTGGGGTACAACTCATCCGGTCCCGGAGACTTATCCAACTTGATGCTTTCCAAAAGCTGCAGCACATCCTCTCTCAGAGCTCTACTAGACAGCAACTCTACTAGCTGTGCCACTCTGCCATCCATTACAATGGAGTTCTGAGATAAAAGAACGTTTCAGGGTCAAGGCATCTAGAATTTCTTAAAATTTTGCACAGATTCAGCATGTCATCTAAAACTTTGATTATCTTTTATGGATGCACACTGCAGAATATCCTAACTGGTTGCATTATGGTTTGTATGGAAACACCAATGAGCAGAAAAAGTCCACAAAAAGTGTTGGATACAACCAAATCCATCACAGGAAAAGCCCTCCCAATCATTGAGCCCATCTACAAGGAGTTCTATCATGGGAGTGCATCATCTAGGATCCCCACCATCCAGGTCATGTTTTATTTTCTTGCAGCTACAATTGGGAAGAAGATACAGGGGTCCCACACCACTAGGTTCAGGAACATTTGTTTACCATGAGATCATAAGACACAGGAGCAAAATTAGGCCATTCACCCCATCAAGTCTGCTCCACCATTCCATCATGGCTGATTTATTATCCTTCTCAACCCCATTCTCCTACCTTCTCCCCGTAACCTTTGACACCCTTACTAATCAAGAAAATATCAACTTCCACTTTAAAAATACCAAATGTCTTGGCCACCATAGCCATCTGTGGCAATGAATTCCACAGATTCATCTCCCTCTGACTAAGGAAATTCATCCTCATCTCTCTTCTAAAGGGGTGTCCTTCTAGTCTGAGGCTACTCCCTCTGGTGTGAGACACCCCTGCTTAGAGAAAACATCCTCCCAATTGATATTCAACCACTTGGCTCCAGAACCAGCAAGGATAACTTACCTCAACTCTGAACTGATTTCACAACTCATGGACTCACTTTCAAGGACACAACAACTCATGTTCCTTGTTTTGTCTATGTACTTTTTTTATTTGCACAGTTCGTCTTCTTTTGCACATTAGTTGTCTGTCCTGCGTGCAGTTTTTCATTGATTCTATTTTATTTCTTTGTTCTACTGTGAATGCCTGCAATTAAACGTATCTTAGGGTTGTACATGGTGACGTATTCATACTTTGATAATAAATTTACTTTGAACATTGAAACCTGGCAAAAAAAAAATCATGGTCTACCAAGCAGCTATGATCCTAAGATGGGTTACCGAGAGGAGCCATGTTGAAATACTGGAGAGGTGCTATCAAAGCAGTCTCACAAAGTTCTCCAAATCAGTGATTGGCTGAGGAGACCAAAGTCAGTGTCCTCTCTGGTTCCTACATTGTCACTATCAGGGCCTGGATTGTGCCCAGCTGGCTGAGGGAACGTGTGTATTACTTGCAATTTAAATACCAGATTCCTAAAAGAGATCTTTTAATTGGTTTTTGTAATTTTTTAATATTAGTTTATACATTTACTCATACACCTTCACCGAACAGATTTTCTTTCATTTTACAAGCACCCAAATTCACCCTTACATCTACCCATGCATTTCACTCTGTTCCTACACACGTTTTGTATCCCCTGCTTATTTCTCTCCTCCTCACTCAAAACGCAGGGTTCTGGTCCACTAAATTCAATAAATGAATGCCATTCTGATGAAACGCTAATGACCCGCAACACTGACTGTTTTTTTCCCTCTTTCTCTCCACAGGTGCTGCCCAACCTGCCGTGTACTTCCAGCATGTCAGGATTCATGTAGTAGAGGAGTCTGCGCGGGGTGACAGGGAGACTAATCTTGGATCATGAATCCAGATTAAATCGACGACGTCGCCTGTTGGATTTGTTCATAAGGGTGAGACTACAGAGGTAATTCTTGACGCGGAGAGACCTAAGTAAGCTGATACCGAATGTATTCTATTTGCACTCATATACTCGCCCTGGCACACATGAACATCAAACTGCAAAGTTTATTTTTTGATACTCTGAAATTAAATAGTTTTATCTTCACATACAGTAGAAGGCTGCAAAGCATGTTAAAACTACAGTACTGTACATTTAAAGGATTTACTCTATAGTTTGCAACTTTACAAAGCACGGACTCTGTCAGATGATTCAAACAAACTACTTACCTTCAGTTCTGCCACCAACTTGTCGTTTTCCTCTATCCAGATTTCCAAACAGCTTTTACCACCGATACTATCCATCACTGCCAATGTATCCCTCGCCGCCAAAACTTCATAGAATCGGAAGTAACGACAGAAGTATCGGAAGCACGAAACTGGGACATAGGCAGGAAATCCCGCCTCTCAATTCTGTCAAAGGCTTCTCCACAATCTCAGAGCCCGAACACAAAGTACGAGGGGACTGTGAACTTCACCTTTACATCGCTAACTAAATAGTTGAGGAAGGGATGGCTACGTGTTTTATATACCAAGATTGAGAGCATTTGTGCAAGTTATTTTACATCCACTTTATAAGGGCTATATTAATTAAAAGGATATACTTGTCCAACCATTGCAGCACAATCAAAGCCTTGCTGAAACGAGCTGTTCCCTTTTTTAATAATCAGTTTTTTTCCACCTTTATCTCAGTACCAGAGAAAGACTCTACAACAAGAAATTTTAACCTCAGCGCCACCTTTTTCATTGTAATCTATCTGGTTTAAGAAATTGGAGAAGTACTATCAAATCAGTGTCGCAATATTCTCTAAATTACTGACGGACTAATTGAAGGAACATCAGTCATCAGATCCCAATTGTTCATTTGATGCCCCTGATTTTTTTTCATAAGTGTGATTGAAAGTTTGCAATATCTAATATTTATTTATGCACATTTTATTCCATGTCCATACTTTAATCTCGATGTCCGTACAATTATTCTTTATAATTGTTGAATTGGTTTTTGTTGTATGCTGACCAATACAGGACAGAAAAACCCTAATACATGTAAATGGAAAATAAAGTTGCTCCTTAATATAGACAATACTGTTTATTTTCCGCTAATCATAAGAAGACTAATTTCACCTCCCCAGACATTGCCCTGCATTGGGTTAAATCGTATTTATTTTTGAATTTGGTGCTATAGTCAAGGCCAGTATTTAATGCATATCCCTAAATGACCTTAAGTAGTTTGCTCGCCCTTTACTCCAAACCAAACTTAGGAGTCACACGTAAGTCAGACGAGGTGAAGACAGCAGAAAAAAGACAGTAGTGCAGTCAAATCAAGTCAACTTTTATTGTCATTTCGACCATAACTGCTGGTACAGTGCATAGTAAAAATGAGACAACGTTTTTCAGGACCATGGTGTTACATGCCACAGTATAAAACAACTAGACTGAACTACGTAATAAAAAAAATCAGAGAAAGCTACACTAGACTACAGACCTACACTGGACTGCATAAAGTGTACAAAAACAGTGCAGGCATTACAATAAATAATAAACAGGACAGTAGGGCAAGGTGTCAGTCCAGGCTTCAGGTGTTGAGGAGTTGGATAGCTTGGGGGAAGAAAATGTTACATAGTCTGGTCGTGAGAGCCCGAAAGCTTTGAAGCCTTTTCCTAAACGGCAGGAGGGAGAAGAGATTGTATGAGGGGTACATGGGGTCTTTCATAATGCTGAATCGATGCAAAGTCGATTCCTATTCCATATATTTTTCTAAATTAGAAAAAAAAAATAGAAAATAGGCATGTCTTAACATACAAAGAGGAATGTGTGTAAGGCTGGAGATCAAGTGCGAAGATTTGTTAATAATGCAGCTTTCAGTTACCTGTTATCAGAGGGAGATCAGAAACCAAACCTGCAAGTATGGCATACCGACTACAGTTGTTGGAGATACGAAATAAAGTAAATTCCAATCAGGTCAGGCATCTGCTATAGAGTAAGGGAATTACAGAGGCATGAGAGAGGAGTTGGTCAGAATTGATTGGAAAAGAACACTGACAGGGAAGATAGCAGAGCAGCAATGGCAGGGAATTCTATAAGTAATTCAGAAGGCACAAGATATATACATCCCAAAGAGGAAAAAGTATTCTATAGGAAATATGGCCAACCATGGCTAACAAGAGAATTCAAAGCCAAACATAAAAGCCAAAAAACAGCATATAATAGAGCAAGGATTAGTGGAAAGTTAGAGGGTTGGTAAATTTTATAAACCAATGGAAGGCAACTAAAATGTCATTAAGGTAAAGATGGAATACAAAAGTAAGCTAGCCAATAATATTAAAGAGGATACCAAAGTTTCTTCAGATACATGAAAGTGTAAAAGAGAGGCGACAGTGGATATTGGACTGCTGGAAAATGATGAGAGGTAGTAATAGGGAAATCATGGATGAACTGAAGAAGTATTTTGCATCAGTCTTCACTGTGGAAGACACCTGGAGTATAGTGGAAGTTCCAAGTGAAGTGAGTGAAGTTACCATAACTAGAGAGAAGGTTCAGGGAAACTGCAAGGTCTGAAGGTAGGTAAGTCACCTGAACCAGATAGTGTACACCCCAAAGTTCTGAAAAAAGTGGCTGAAGAGATCATGGAGGAATTAGTAACGATCTTTCAAGAATCACTGGAATGCTTCTGAAAGACTGGAAAATTGCAAATGTCACTCCATTTTTCAAGATGGGACAGATGCAGAAGAAAGCAAACTATAGGCCCATTCGTCTGACCTCAGTGGTTGGGAAGATGGAGTCGATTATTAAGGATGAGATCTCAGGGTATTTGGAGGCACATAATAAAATAAGCATGGTCAGCATGGTTTCCTCAAGGGAAAATCTTGCCTGACAAATCTGTTGGAATTCTTTGGAGAAGTAACAAGCAGGCTAAGCAAAGGAGGATTGATTGAAGTTGTGTACTTGGATTTTCAGAAGGCCTTTGACAAGGTGCCACACATGAAGCTGCTTAACAAGCTACAAGCCTATGGTATTACAGGAAAGATTCCAGCATGGATAAAGCAGTGGCTGATTGGCAGGAGGCAAAGAGTGGGAATAAAGGGAGCTTTTTCTGACTGGCTGCTGGTGATTAGTGATGTTCCACAAGGGTCTGTGTTGGGACTGATTATTTTACTTTATATGTCAATGATTTGGATGATGGAATTGATGGCTTTATTGCAAAGTTTGCAGACAATTTAAAGATAGCTGGAGGGCAGGTAGTTTTGAGGAAGATAGGCTACAGAAGGAATTACATTTAGAGAATGGGCAAAGAAATGGCAGATGGAATACAGTGTCAGGAAGTGTATGGTCATGCACATTGGTTGAAGAAATTAAAGAGTTTACTATTTTCTAAATAGGCAGAAAGTACAAAGAGACTTGGGAGCCCTTGTGCAGGATTCCCTGAAGGTTAATTTGCAGCTGTGATGAGGAAGGCAAATGGAATTTTAGCATTCATTTCAAGAGGATGAGAAAGGAAGGCTGTAATGTTGAGACTTTATAAAACACTGGTGAGGTTTCACTTGGAGGATTGAGAGTACATTTGGGCTCTTATTTTAGAAAGGATGTGCTGAAACTGGAGATGGTCAAAGAATGCTCACAAAAATGATTCTGGGATTGAATGGCTTGTCATATAAAGTGTGTATCACAGTATCTACCTGTATTCACTAGAATTCAAAAGAATGAGGGGTGACCTCATTGAATAGCCTTGTATCGCATGGTGAAAGCCCTTGATAGAGTGGATGTAGAGAAGATGTTTCCTATAGTGGGAGAGTCTAAGACCAGAGGACATAGCCTCAGAATGGAGGAGTGTCCTTGGAAAGAAGATTAGAAAGTTCTTTAGCCAGAGGGTGGTGAATCTGTGGAATTCTTTGCCACAAGAAGGCAGGAGATTGTGGCTGAGAAGAAAATTGCATCAGCAATGATGAAATGGTGGAGTAGACTCGATGGTCCAAATGGCCTAATTCTGCTCCTATATCTTAAAATCTTATTCACCCATTATATTTAAGACCATGAGAGCTCTTTTAAGTAATGATGGAATAAAACAGAAGAAATTATTCAAATATGGGTTAACAAATTACCCTCTGGCAAAGGAAAATGCAGCTAAGACCAGTTGCTGCTGAAATGAACTTTAACGCTGTTTCTCTGATTAACCTACTGCAGTTTCTAGATAGATTTAGCTACAGTGGCCATATCCTTGTTGATAAATCTGAAGCCTTTGCTTTTTTAAATTTTGTAGCTATCACTGTTTCAGTACTCTGGTGGGATGTGTTTATGTGGTAAAATGTATTGATGCAACTGAAACTAATGCATAAAATATGCATCAACTTTCCAAATCAAATTAGTATTATTTAACAAACTTTTAATGTGAGCAAGGCAACTGTATTCAGTTTTTAGGATTACATCTTAAAAAAAACAGCAGAGTACTGAACAGCAGGAAGCAATATAATGTTATTGGGAAAAGATGAAGGAGAAGAATGGAGGATACTCATCCCTGAATAGGAGGCAGACGTCGATCCCAGGGGATCATGAGTTTGCACCTCTGCTGGACTGTGTCCTCTGCAGGGTGCAAGCCTGGGGGGGGGAGAAGATCTGAAGAACCAGCTGTTGCCCATGCAGCGGGCTCCCCCTCTCCATGCCACTGATGTAGTCCAAGGGAAGGGCAAGCGCCAATACAGCTTGGCACCAGTGTTGTCGTAGAGGTTGCCAGGGTGAATGTGTACTCTACATAGCACCATCCAGAGACAGAGAAGCAGTTTCAGCGACAGGTTACTATCGATGCAATGCTCCTCAGACAGGATGAAGAGGTCAATACTCCCCAATGCCATTAGGCTTTACAATTCTACCGCCAGGACTTAAGAACTTTTTAAAAGCTATTATTAATGCTTTTTGAGATAGTGATTTAGATGCATATCATATTTTTTACTGAGTTAAGTATTGTATGTAATTAGTTTTGCTACAACAAGTGTATGGGACATTGGAAAAAAAGTTGAATTTCCCCATGGGGATGAATAAAGTATCTATCTATCTATCTATCTAAACTGCCTTAGGGACCCCGGCTCCCCAGATTTCTTCCTCTGGGTTTACTCCCAAAGCCTTTCCCATGGGTGGGTATGGCCACAAGGCAGCGGAGGTTTAAAATCAGAGTTTTCCTTCTCCATAGAAGACAAAAAATATTCTAATATTTATCTAGCCAAGTTTCTGTTTCTACAGCAAAACAGATTAAGTGTGATGCACAATATGCAAGGATTATGGCTTGAATAATTTGTTTTACACACAAAGTCTTTATTCAACATTCTTCAATTTGTTTAACAAATACTACAAAATTTCATAAGAAGTCAAATGATATTTAACTTACAAGACAAACACTGCAACAACACTAAATGAATGAACAATTACCTTTATCTACATTAGTCAGTTTTATTGATTTTAGGGAAGAAATAATTTAATCTGCACTGCTGCAATATATCAATAATATAAAACAGCTCTTTTCACAGAAGCCTTTTTAATTAAAAATATTAATTATGATTACATTTACAAAACTTACTGAACACAGGATGAGCTTAATATTTAGCTTAAATCAAATAAAATTGCAGATGCAAGATTCTGAAACAAAAACAGATGTTGGAAGATCAAGTAGCATCAGTAGAAAGAGAAAGCAGAGTGTTTCCTCAGAATTGGAAATGTGTATGCTGCTGAAGCATGAAAACGCTGGAGTAGATAATTAAACTTTTGAAACTGGAGAACTGCAAAATCAAAATACTTAACCTAAATGAGTTTGGCATTCTAGGATGAATATTCTGCTCATATTATGGCAAATATATAAAGGAACAGGAAATTGTAAAGTACCTCCAAACATGTACCTCTCAAGTAACTTAGCTGAACTAATAGAACCGCTTTGTGCATACCTTTCAAGGATTTGCACAACATGTGTGCATGTAAATTTATATTTGAGCAATCCTTGCAATATGTCTACTTTCAGAGCTATCATAAACAAAGTTTGGTACTTGACATATGAAAAATTTTACATACCTGTTTTTGTTTTGTAATTACATTTGCAGTCAGCAGCAATTTGCCACATTACAAAACAAACTTTGGAGTTAAAATAAAAACACATAGCCTAGGTTTTCTATGCTTGATGTCATTCACTAGAATAAAAGAATTTTTAAGTTTAGGTCATCATATCTACTTACCACAAGCCATACAAGTGCTAGAAGTACACCCTTATTTACAAATAAACTCTTTCAAGTATTTGTCAACACCAAGAAACAGCAAACAGTTTTACTTTTCCTTCAGTGGCTCAAATCTCCTGAATCGTGCGTACAATAAAAACTCAGCATTCATTTGTTGGCTTCAGAAGGCAAGAAGGTAAATTGTGCTTTTTTTCCCGCAATGATAAATGTCTAGAGATAATTACAATGTCGTGGTTGGTTTTCTTTTGGCATTCAGTGAGGTTGACAATTGTAACACTCCATAGCAATCTTCACTGGACTTCATTTGTAAAGGTATTAATTAACTATCTTGACTGCTTCAGTAATTCTTTAAACCATGTATTGACACCGACATCCACACGCATCACAAAACAAAAGGTGATAACAAGGTAGATATTTGTAACAATAAAGCCCAAAGCCTCAAAAAGAAACCTAGAAAGCAAAAAGAAGAAAATAAACGTCAAATTTAGGAAGCAACTGTCATTCAATTCAAACAAAAGATACAAGTGAATTTTTTTGTAGGTAAAAAAAATCGTAAATGCTGGAGATCTGAGATTAAAACAGAAAATGCTGGAAATACCTGGAATCATTAGAACTGCTTCTGATAAAAGGCAATATTATTTATTTCTGCATACAGGCTACCTACCAAAGTATTACCAGTGTTTCCTGTTTTTATTTGATGCATTTCAAAAAATTTAATCACCGGAAGTGGGAGTGGTAAGACCCTCTCCTACTTCCGCTTGGAAGGTGCACATAAATGTCTTGAACCAACCGTCTTGCTAAACTATTATAGTTGATGGGTTACAAGTCCTTGCTTAAATTATTACTATTGGGAAGAAGACCAACCCAACATGCATCAATAGATGTAAATGAACAGCAGGAAGCATATCTAAAAATGAGGCAACCTGAAAATGAAATTTCAAACTATTAAAACTTACAACAAAGCAGTGAACCAAACTGGTTCCATAGTTCAACCACAATTTGTGACTGAATTTGTCATCAATCAATGCCATAAGTACTGTATGATTTATGGTTATGTTTTTCTTGTAAATGTTCTGTCTCTGATGCTAAGTAACAATGATATTGCTGCAAGTTATTTGTGGACACTATGACAGTAAACTTATTTTAATTTACCCACTAATTACTGAGAGTGGTAGCTGTGTGGAACAAGCTTCCAGTAGAAATGGTAGAGGCAGATTCAATATTGTCATTTAAAGTAAAATTGGATAGGTATATGGACAGGAAGGGAATGGAGGGTTATGGGCTGAGTGCGGGCCAGTGGGACTAGGTGAGAGTAAGCGTTCAGCATGGACTAGAAGGGCCGAGATGGCCTGTTTCTGTGCTGTAATTGTTATATGGTTATAAGTTGACCATTGATGGTCAATTTTATTTATTTATTTGGAGATATAGTGTGGTGACAGGCCATTCCAGCCCAGTGAGCCCACACCACCCAATTTCTCATATATGAGTAATTAGTCTACAAACTCGTAAGTCTTTGGAATGTGCAAGCAAACCTGCTTGGTCATGGGGAGAATGTACAAACTCCTTACAGATAGCGGAACAATTGAACTTGGGTTGTTGGTGCAGTAATAGTGTTACGCTAAAGAGTAAACTACCGTGTTGGATTTGATTTAGTCAAAACAGGCAAAAAAAATTAATTCTAAAAGGTTAGTTGAAAAGGTTTCAACTTCAGAAGAGTGCTACAAACCCTTGTTTAGTTGACATCTGGGATCATACCAAATATGAGGGAAGAAGTTTACGATTTTTGATAGTCATCATCTCAGTCCCACAATATTTTTATATTTGTTCTTTAAAGAAGTGTCTATGGGCTTAAGCACCTTGAGCTGTTTCAACTAAACATTTTTTATTCATGTTGATGATAACAGAGTTACTGACAATCAACACCTGAACACATTTTGTTTTTTTTATTGATACGTGTCGAGAAATATTTGCTCATACTTAACTGTCCATTTATCATTTCAGGAACACCACCACTGCAACCCTCAATTTTCAAAGGCTCAAACTTCTAGAGCTATCTGCCTAATAGTTCTGAGGGAATTCCTGTACCACTTGGTCAGCTATGGTTCTGAAGATGCCTTGCCAAATTCTCAATACAACTAGAAATGAGCAATAAATATAATCTTGCCAGCAAAACCCTTATGCTACAAAAGGCTAATTTTGGTAAATACTCAAGATCAAACAAAGTCACTAATGCAGTTGACTCAATTTCCAAAATTCATCTGATCTGGAGTACTATTTCACAATTTACTTTATGATAGTTGATTACAAAACCAGTTTATCAAAACATAAATTTCTTTCTGAATCTGAGAAAACTGAACATATAACATATTAAGGATGAGTTCATTTACTTTTCACTCAGCAGACATACCAAAATTTGCATTAATTTAAATCAATTTTTAAATTTATATTGGCAAAAGTTATTATATAGTAAAACTCCAGTTAATCTAGCTGCTGGGAATTCTGGTAATGTAGAACTGATAGATTTTATGGACTATTTAATCTTATTCCAATTAATACTACAGTGTCCAGTTCCTATTGAATTTTGTTTATAAGCTATTGGAGTTGTATAATGACTTTTACAGCAAACTTAGCAATGTTAAAGGGAGTGTGGGAAATTAGACCCTGCAAGGTTAAAGGGAGTAGAAGAAACAGGACCTCATTGCATTGAAGAGAACACTCAAGTCAGCACTCAAACTTCAAAATTCAAAGCAAATTTATTATCAAAATACATATATGTCACCTGAGATTCATTTTCTTGCAGGCATTCACAGTAGATAAAAAGAAACACAATAGAATCAATGAAAAACCGCACACAAAGACGGACAAATGCATTAAACTGTGCAAATACAAAATAATAATCAATAAATAAGCAATATCTCATTGATTCAAATGCCAATCCATTAGGATTTCCAAATAATTAGTGGAATATTATAGTATACACGTCTAAGTTTTTACATTGCTGTGAAGCACTTTAACAATAAGAACATCTCGTCATTGTAGTTATAAAATGCCAAATATTAATGTAAAAGAACTCTTAGAGGCAAGAGATCATAATATGATCAAATTCACCCTAAAATTTGAGAAGGAGAAGCTAAAGTCAGATGTATCAGTATTACAGTGAAGTAAAGGGAATTATGGAGGCATGAGAGAGGAGTTAGCCAGAATTGATGGGAAAGGAACTCTGGCAGGGATGATGGCAGAGCAGCAATGGGTGGAATTTCTGGAAGCAATTTGGAAGACATTAGTAATGATTTTTCAAGAATCACTAGATTCTGGAATGGTTCCAGAAGACTGGAAAATTGCAAGTGTCACTCCACTCTTCAAGAAGGGAGAGAGGCAGAAGAAAGAAACTGAGGGAAATACATGTTAGTAGGGAAGTGGTGTTAGGTAAATTGAAGGGATTAAAGGCAGATAAATCCCCAGGGCCAGATGGTCTGCATCCCAGAGTGCTTAAGGAAGTAGTCCAAGAAATAGTGGATGCATTAGTGATAATTTTTCAAAACTCCTTAGATTCTGGATTAGTTCCTGAGGATTGGAGGGTGGCTAATGTAACCCCACTTTGTAAAAAAGGAGGGAGAAGAACCGGGGAATTATAGACCGGTTAGCCTGACATCGGTGGTGGGGAAAATGCTAGAGTCGGTTATCAAAGATGTGATAACAGCACATTTGGATAGCGGTGAGATCATCGGACAAAGTCAGCATGGATTTGTGAAAGGAAAATCATGTCTGACGAATCTTATAGATTCTAGTAGAGTGGATCTACTAGAGTAACTGGTAGAGTGGATAGGGGAGAGCCAGTGGATGTGGTATATTTGGATTTTCAAAAGGCTTTTGACAAGGTCCCACACAGGAAATTAGTGTGCAAACTTAAAGCACACAGTATTGGGGGTATGGAATTGATGTGGATAGAGAATTGGTTGGCGGACAGGAAGCAAAGAGTGGGAGTAAACGGGACCTTTTCAGAATGGCAGGCAGTGACTAGTGGGGTACCGCAAGGCTCAGTGCTGGGACCCCAGTTGTTTACAATATATACTAATGATTTAGACGAGGGAATTAAATGCAGCATCTCCAAGTTTGCAGATGACATGAAACTGGGGGCGGTGTTAGCTGTGAGGAGGATGTTAAGAGGATGCAGGGTGACTTGGATAGGTTAGGTGACTGGGCAAATTCATGGCAGATGCAATTTAATGTGGATAAATGTGAGGTTATCCACTTTGATTGCAAGAACAGGAAAACAGATTATGATCTGAATGGTGGCCGATTAGGAAAAGGGGAGGTGCAATGAGACCTGGGTGTCATTGTACACCAGTCATTGAAAGTGGGCATGCAGGTACAGCAGGCGGTGAAAAAGGCAAATGGTATGTTGGCATTCATAGCAAAAGGATTCAAGTACAAGAGCAGGGAGATTCTACTGCAGTTGTACAAGGCCTTGGTGAGACCGCACCTAGAGTATTGTGTGCAGTTTTGGTCCCCTAATCTGAGGAAAGACATTCTTGCCATAGAGGGAGTACAGAGAAGGTTCACCAGATTGATTCCTGGGATGGCAGGATTTTCATATGAAGAAAGACTGGATCGACTAGGCTTATACTCACTGGAATTTAGAAGACTGAGGGGGGATCTCATCGAAACATATAAAATTCTAAAGGGATTGGACAGGCTAGATGCAGGAAGATTGTTTCCGATGTTGGGGAGGTCCAGAACGAGAGGTCACAGTTTAAGGATAAAGGGGAAGCCTTTTAGGACCGAGATGAGGAAAAACTTCTTCACACAGAGAGTGGTGAATCTGTGGAATTCTCTGCCACAGGAAACAGTTGAGGCCGGTTCAATGGCTATATTTAAGAGGAAGTTAGATATGGCCCTTGTGGCGAAAGGGATCAGGGGGTATGGAGAGAAAGCAGGTACAGGGTTCTGAGTTGGATGATCAGCCATGATCATACTGAATGGCGGTGCAGGCTCGAAGGGCCAAATGGCCTACTCCTGCACCTATTTTCTATGTTTCTATGAAACTATAGGCCAGTTAATATGACCTCAGTGGTTGGGAAGATGTTAGTTGATTATTAAGGAGAGGTCTTGGAGGCACATGATAAAATAAGCAGTAGTCAGCATGGCTTCCACAGGGAACATCTTGCCTGACATATCTTTTGGAATTCTTTGAAGAAATAACAAAACATGCAGGATAGACAAAGGAAAATCAGTTGATGTTGTGTCCTTGGATTTTCAGAAGACCTTTGACAAGGTGCCACACGTGATGCTGCCTAACAAGCTACAAGTCCGTGGTATTACAGGAAAGATTCCAGCATGGATAAGGCAGTGGCTAATTGGCAGGAGACAAAGAGTGGGAATAAAGGGAGCCTTTTCTGACTGGCTGCTGGTGACAAATGGTGTTCCACAGGGATCTGTGTTGGGACCGGTCCTTTTTACATTATATGTCATTGATTTGGATGATGGAATTGATGGCTTTGTTGCAAAGTTTGCAGATCATATGAAGATAGCTGGAGGGACAGGTAGTTTTGAAGAAATAGAGAGAAGGACTTAGGCAGATTAAGAGAATGGGCAAATAAATGGCAGATGGAATACAGTGTCGGGAAGGGTATGGTCATGCATTTTGGTAGAAGAAGGGTAACTAATTTCTAAATGGAGAGAAAATTTTAAAAAAACAGATGCAAAGGGACTTGGGAGTCCTTGCACAGGATTCTTTGAAGATTAATTTGCAGGTTTGAGTCTGTGGTGAGGAAGGTGAATGCAATGTTAGCATTCATTCCAAGAGGACAAGAATATAAAAGGAAGGATGCAATATTGGAACTTTATAAAGCACTGGTGAGGCCTCACTTGGAGAACTGTGAACAAGTTTGGGCCCCTTTTGTTAGAAAGGATGTGCTGAAACTGGAGAGGGTTCAAAGGAAGTTCATGAAAATGCTTCAGGATTGAATGCCCAGTCATATGAAGAGCGTCTGATGGCTCTAGGCCTGAATTGACTAGAATTCAGAAGAATGAAGGGTGACCTCATTGAAATCTATCGACTGGTGAAAAATCTTGATAGAGTGGACGTGGAGAGGATGTTCCTATGGTGGGAGAGTCTAAGACCAGAGGACACAGCCTCAGAGTAAAGGGGCCTCCTTTTAGAATGGAGATGAGGAGGAATTTCTTTAGCCAGAGGCCAGTGAATCTGTGGAATTTTTCGCCACAGACAGCTGTGGAGGCCAAGTCTTTATGTACATTTAAGGCAGAGGCTGATAGATTCTTGATTGGTCAGGGCATGAAGGGACATGGGAAGAAGGCATGAGATCAGAGCCAAGAGGAAAACTGGATCAGCCATGATGAAATGGTGGAGCAGACTTGTTAGGCCAAATGGCCTAATTCTGCTCCTGTATCCTATGGTCTTAATAAAGGAGCAGTAAATGTAGAAGCAGTAAATCACTGCTTGTTTAAAAAAAATGTTTCCGATCTACTAATAGTTAGCAGCTCACTAATGAAGCATAACTTACTTTGGTGCAAAGATCTTCCAAACCATTAAATGTCTCCTTAATATGGCCGCTGCACACACAGAAGCAAGCAGCTGTATAGAGAAGGAAAAGTTTATTAAATCTTAAGTAACAGAACATTTAATTAAAAAACAAATTGATTTCATTTAATGACAAACACGAGAAAGTCTGCAAATGCTGGAAAACCAAATTAACACACAGAGAATGCTGGAGGAACTCAGCAGGTCAGGCAACATCAGTGGAAAAGAGTAAACAGTCAACAGTTCAGGACAAGACCCTTTTTCAGGACCGAGAAGGAAGGGGAGGGGGAATGCCTGAATAAAAAGTGGGTGGGGGAAGGCTAGCTGGAAGGTGATTGGTGAAGCGACATGGGTGGGAAAGGTCACGGACTGGAGAAGAAAGAATCTGATAGGAGAGGAGAGTGGACAATAGGACAAAGAGAGGGTGGTGGGGACCAGGGGGAAGTAATAGGCAGCTGAGAAATGAAAAGTCAGAGTGGGGAATGGGGTGGGGGGGCCTGTTGAATTTGTTCACAGGAAAGAGATATCAATATTCATGCTATCAGGTTGGAGGTATCCAGACAGAATACAAGGTGTTGCTCCCCCACCCTGAGGGTGGCCTCATCTGGGCACGAGGAGGCCTAGATCAACACATCAGGATGGGAATGGGAATCGGATTTAAAGTGTTTGGCCACCGGGAAAACTCCCTTGTGGCAGTAAGTGCAGAGGTGCTTGACAAAGTTATTCCCAACTTACAACAGGCCTCACCAATGTACAGGAGGCCACACCGGGAACACTAGACACTACAGGTGACCCCAGCAGGTGAAGTATTTGGTTATCTGGAAGGACTGTTTGGGGCAGTGAATTGAGGTGAGGGAGGAAGTGTATGGGCAGGTATAGCATTTGGGCTATTTGCAGGATTAAGTGCCTGGTGGGATATTAGTGGGGAGGGAGCGATCCTTGTGAAAAGTGGGGGGGGGGGGCGGCGAAGGTAGGCAAAGATATATTTAGTGGTAGAATCCCTTTGGAGGTGGCCGATGTTGTGGAGGCTAATATGTTGAATGCAGAGGCTAATTGGGTGGTAGGTAAGGACAAGAGGGACTCTATTACTACTGTGGCGGTGGGAAGATAGGGTGAGCACAAATGTACAGGAAATGGAGGAGATGTGACTGAGGGCAGCATCAATAGTAGAGAGGGGGAAACCCCGTTCTTTAAAAGAGGAGGATGTCCTGGAATGGAAAACTGCATCCTGGGAACAGATGCGACGGAGGTGAAGAAGCTGAAAATAGCATTTTCACAGGAGATAGGGTGGGAAAAGGTACAGTCAAGATAACCATGGGAATCAGTAGGTTTATTAAAAATGTCGGTTGACCGTTTGTCTCCAGAGAGATCAAGAAAGTGGAGGGAGATGTCAGAGATGGACTAAGTGAATTTAAGGGCAGGGTGGAAGTTAGAGGCAAAATTGATAAAATTGATGAGTTCAGCATGGGTGCATGATACAGTGCCAGTGCAGTTGTAAATGTAGCGGAGAAGAATTGGGGAGCATAACTGGGAAAGGCTTCAAACATAGATGGTTTGACATAGCCGACGAAGAGGCAGGCATAGCGTGGGCCCATGTGAGTGCCCATGGCTACCCCTCGGGTACGGAGAAAGTGGGAACTGAAGGAAAAATTGTTCGGGGTGAGGACCAGTTCTGCCAGACAGAGGAGGGTGGTGGTGGAGAGGGTTGTCTGGTTCTTTTGTTAAGAAAGAAGCTTTTTGGGGGTTTGAGGTTTCCTGATAGGGGATAGAAGTGTATCAGAACTGAGCATCCATGGTGAAGATGAGGCGGTCACAGGGTCGGGGAACTGAAAGTTACTGAGGATGTTGAGGGCATCAAAAGTATCATGGATGTGGGTGGGAAGGGACTGAAGGGACTGAAGGGAAGGTGATAGAATGGATTCAAGACATGAAGACACAAATTCAGTAGGGCAGGAGCAGTTAAGAGTCAATGGGTCTACCCGAACAGTCTGGTTTGTGGATCTTAGGTAGCAGATAGAAGCGATCAGAGTGGGTAAGGGAACAATGAGTTTGGTGACAGTGGTTGGAAGTTCTCCAGAGTGGATGATGTCAGTAATGGCATTGGAGACAGTTTTCTGATAGTCTGAAGTGGGGTCCTCCTTGAGGGATAGATATGAGGAGGTGTCTGGCCTGGCCTCCGCGAAATAGAAGTCAATGCACCATACTACAGCAGCACCTCCTTTGTCTTCTCTGTCCTGAAGAAGTGTCTTGGCCTGAAACATCGACTGTTTACTCGTTTTGATAGATGCTGTCTGACCTGCTGACTTCCTCCAGCATTTTGTGTGTGTTGATTTTATTTAGTGTATTCCTTTAAGCACCTATTTTACTCCCAATATAATTTACATCAGTTTAGCAAAATTTATAGATTACATAGAGGATATAAGTGAGATCTTAAGAAAGCAGTTAGGAGGGCAAAGAGAGAACAGGCCAACACAATTAAAGATAATTCTAAAACCTTTTGTAAGTGTACGAAAAGAGGGTAGCTAGGGAAAGAATAAGAACCTTAGAAACCAAAAGGGGAGTCACTGTGTGCAGCCAGGGTTTACGTATGTTGTTGTGAATTATTAGTATTCACAAGGGAGAAGGGTGGGAGAGGGGATGAAGCTGGGAGAGGATTGCATTATAGTTTGGGACATGTACTCATTAAGAAAGAGCAAGAGTTAGAGATAATGACACAAAATTGCTAATTACCAGGATTAGAGGCAACTCCTCAGGGCCTGATAAAATCCATCAAGGTGTTATGGGAACCAAGGAAGGAGTTGCTGGGATTCTGATGGAGACTTTTTGCATCAGCTTTAGCCATGGATGAGGATGCAGAAGACTGAAGACTGGAGAGTAGTAATATTCCTATAGTCAAGATGGGCAATAAGGACAAGCCAAGAAATTACAGGCTGGTGAGCCTTACATCAGTTGATTGAAATGAATTGAAATGTTATTGGGCAAAAAATTCCTAGGGATAGGATTTATGATCATCTGGAAAGGCAGGGATATTTAGGGCTATCAACATCTTTTGGGAAATCCTGACTCACGAATTTGGCACATGTGGACTTCAGCACGAACTTTGACAAAGTACTGAACAGCAGGCCAGTCCAGGAAGTTAAGGCACATGAGATCCAATGTATTTTCGCAAACAGATCCAGAAATTGACTTGATGAGAGGAGGAAAAGGGCCTGACGAAGGGTCTCGCCCCGAAATGTCGACAGTGCTTCTCCTTATAGATGCTGCCTGGCCTGCTGTGTTCCACCAGCATTTTGTGTGTGTTGTTTTAATTTCCAGCATCTGCAGATTTCCTCATGTTTGCTCTGGAGGAAAAGGGCCATTGTTTTTCTTACTGGGAGTCTGCAATTAGTGGTGCATGACAGGAAGCTGTGATGGATCCTATATATATGTTATAACATCTGTGGCTTGAAATGCAAGACAAAGATCGGTGAAGCTGTAGACAGCAAGGATAGTTTCCTGAGGAATCAGTCTTCTCCTAACCTGGAGATGAGTGATTTAATCCAGAGAAATAGGAGGTAACGCATTTTGGGTTGTTTAATACTGCCTGGATACATATAGTAAGCAGCAGGGACTTGGGGAATTTGTCTAATATACAAAGAGTCCTCTGGATGCAAGTTCATAACTCCCTGAAAATGGTAACACAGACGGATAGGGTAGTGGAAAAAGGCATACAGCTTGCTTGCCTTCACAGGATGAGGTATTGAATTTAACAGCTGGGGCATTAAGCTGCAGTTGTACAATTCTTGCGCAAGACTACATTGGGAATAGTATGTGCACTTCTGGTGACCATGCCGTGGAAAGGATCTGGTGGGACTATAAAGAGTGCTGAATGGAGGGCTATAGTGACAAGGAGACAGCAGATGGGCCAGTATTGTTTTTGTTAGAATGCTAGACTCTGAAGATGACCTATTGAAGGTTTATAAAAATTATGAGGGGCATTTACTAAGGTAGAAATGTTATTGCTTTTTCCAAGGATGGGGGAGTCTAAAACTAAAGAAATACAAGTTTAAGGTGAGAGGGTAAAGTATTTAATGTGGACCCGAAAGACAAGTTTTTTCACAGAGGGGATGGCGGATATATCAAACAAGCTGCTAGAGATGGTGTTAGAGGAGGTGCAACTGCAATATTTAAAGAGCAAAAAATGATTTCTGAAGGAACCCAACTGGTCAGGCTGCGTCTGTAGAAGGAAATGGAAAGTTATCTGAAGAATCTACTGTGAAATACAGCTCAAAACACCCTCTTATTGGGTTGAGAAAGGCACAGGGAAAAACAAGATCTGTTGCAGCATCCAAGATGCAGCAATGTTGACAAAGGCCAAGGCAATGACCCTGTGAAATTATTGTCAAGTATTTTGTAGCTGTAAGCTACCAGAGGGTCAATTAATTCCCCTGACTACACAATAGTTAGAGAGCATCATATCTGCAGTCTGACTGACACATTATAGAACTTATTTAATACAATGACATCATAGCTAATTTAATTTTTCCTGAGAATGGCACTGCAGAATTACAGTAACTTGACTTTTGTGTGGAATAGATAATACAAAATACCTGCACACCGTAGGCAAACAAGTATCTCATTCCCAGTTGCAGCATGGCTATAGAAAACTTCTGAGGATTTTCTCGCAATCTCATCTCCATCATCAGCTCCTCCTCTCCACATTCCTTCCTGGCGATCTTGCTTTTAGTGTTTTTCACTTCACGGATAAATGGCCAAAGCAGTAACAAGGGACATCCCACTATCTCAAGAATATAACTGAAAAGTCAGTTAAAAGTTTCAATGCATTTTATTGCAAGGTTGATAATATTTTATTAATATACTTTTAGCACCAGCTTGTAATGTAGTTAATCCAAGATATTATGATTAATCACATTGACAATCTGGACACTTTGTATGGCATCATCCTACTGCCACCCACCTCACACACCCCCTCACCTACTAATGCACACAATTAATCTTCCATTCCTTGAGGAGTGGACAGAGTGGGAGATTCTTGTATAGATGTATGGTGAAACAATGACAGACAATGAGAGGAATAGGTAGGATAGAGAGGCAGATTCTTCTCCCCAGGGTAGAAAATGTAGTGGAATCAGACAATTTGTTGGTGTTGAAGAGGTGTTTAGACAAGACTCATAAATATGAAGGAAATGGAGGGATATAGATGATGCACAGGAGGATGACATTTAGTATTAATTAGCACAACAATGTGGGCTAAATGGCCTGTCCAGTGCTCTACCTGTTCTATGTTTAATCTAACTATGGAAATATCATTTTCTTCAACCAATACTTAGAGGCATACATTCCAGCAGAAATTAACAAACAGCAAGAAAACAGGACACTGTTGTAACAGATGCCAATGGTAATTGTAGTGCTATGCTGCAGTCCCAAATGCTAATGTTTTACTTGGTTCATACAGTGAAAAAAAACTCAAAGTGGAGAAAAAAATAAATCTGGCAATTGCAGTCCAGTTGGTTAAATATCTCCAAACGTTTTGACAAACGTAGACTTGGAAAGTAAATTCACTAAAGATTTATAAAAGGATGAAACATGTTTAGTCAACATGAGACAAATTTTATGAAGTAACGGAGTCAGTTGATTAAGAAAATGAGTTGCTATGGTACATTTCACTTGCAAAAGGCACCTGAATCATATTAAGCTAGTTACCAAAAAAAGCCTCTTTAAAATGGGTAGCAGCAGCATAGAGTTGAAAAAAAAATTGGCTTCAGAAGTAAAAAAAAAGATGGGGTGGTGAATAGTTAAGTTGTGAAATGGAAGAAGATATACAAATGCATTATGCAAAATTCAGTACCAGGCATTTACAGTGCATATAAAAATTAAGTTAACTTATTCATACAGTAGATATAAATTAAGTCTCTTTTTTTCAAACATGAATGCAATAATTACTGACAATCTCTCTCAACACTGAAGATGAACTATCAAAAGCATATAGTCTCATTCCTTTGCATAATTATTATACAAAATCTTAAAATTATTTATGTCACAAGGAGCTGCATTTTGGGTTGTGGCCCATATGTGGCCCTGCATTTAATAACATCATGGTTTATCTGATTGTGACACTCTCATCTCCTCATTTATCAAATATTTATTGACCTCTGCCTTAGAGATAAAGACACTACTTTCACCACCCTTTGAGAAAGATTACCAAAGACTCATGTCCTTGAAGATGGGGAGAAAAAATGTCTTAAATGAACTATCCATTTTTAAATAGTGACCAATAGAATGTGACCAAAGCGAAACCCGTAGCATGACTGACAATGATGCTTCACTACCAGATAAACTCAATGCCTTCTATGCCTGCTTTGAAGGGAGAATATAACTACAGCTGTGAAGATCCCTGCTGCACCTGATGACCTAGTGATCTCTGTCTCAGAGGCCAATGTTAGACTGTCTTTAAAGAGGGTGAACCCTCACTGGGCGGAAGGTCCCGATGGAGTACCTGGTAAGGCTCTGAAAACCTGTGCCAACCAACTAGTGGGAGTATTCAAGGATATTTTCAACCTCTCACTGCTATGGGCAAAAGTTCCCATTTGCTTCAAAAAGGCAACAATTATACCAGTGCCTAAGAAGAATAATGTGAGCTGCCTTAATGACTATTGCCCGGTAGCACTCAAATCTACAGTGATGAAATGCTTTGAGAGGTTGGTCATGACTAGACTGAACTCCTGCCTCAGCAAGGACTTGGACCCATTGCAATTTGCCTATCGCCACAATAGGTCAATGGCAGATGCAATCCCAATGGCTCTTCACACAGCCTTAGACCACCTGGACAACACAAACACCTATGTCAGGATGCTGTTCATCGACTATAGCTCAGCATTTAATACCATCATTCCCACAATCCTGACTGAGAGGCTACAGAAGCTGGGCCTCTGTACCTCCCTTTGCAATTGGATCCTCGACTTCCTAACCAGAAGACCACAAGCTGTGCAGATTGGTGATAACATCTCCTCCTTGCTGACGATCAACAAGTGGTGTACCTCAGGGGTGTGTGCTTAGCCCACTGCTCTACTCTCTCTATACCCATGACTGTGGGGCTAGGCATAGCTCAAATACCATCTATAAATTTGCTGATGATACAACAATTGGTAGAATCTCAGATGGAGATGAGAGGGCATACAGGAGCGAGATGTGCCAACTAGTGGAGTGGTGTCGCAAGAAGACAAAAGAGCTGATTGTGGACTCCAGGAAGGGTAAGACGAAGGAACACATACCAATCCTCATAGAGGGATCAGAAGTGGAGAAAGTAAGCAGTTTCAAGTTCTTAGATGTCAAGATCCCTGAGGATCTAAACTGGTCGCAACGTATTGATGCAGTTATAAAGAAGGCAAAACAGCAACTATACATCATTAGGAGTTTAAAAAGATTTGGTATGTCAACAAATATACTCAAGAACTTCTATAGATGTACCATGGACAACATTCTGACAGGCTGCATCACTGTCTGGTATTGGGGCGGAGGAGCTACTGCACAGGACCAAAAGAAGCTGCAAAGGATTGTAAATCTAGTCAGTTCCATCTTGGATACTAGCCTACAAAGTACTCAGGACATCTTCAAAGAGCAGGGTCTCAGAAAGGCAGCATCCATTATTAAGAACCTCCAGCACCCAGGCCCTGCCCTTTTCTTATTATTACCATCAGGTAGGAGGTACAGAAGCCTGAAGGCATACACTCAGCAATTCAGGAACAGCTTTTTCCCCTCTGCCATCTGATTCCTAAATGGACTTTGAACCCACGAACACTGCCTCACTTTTATCTTCTTCTTCTTCATGTGCCTTGCGCGTTACATGCTTGGGCGATCATGGCTCTCCACATCGAACGATCCCCCACAGTGTCAATGATATCTTGCATGTTTAGGTTTGTTAGTTCTTTCACAGTGTCCATATATTTTCTTCTTTGCCTTCCTCTTCCGTGGTTCCCACGCGTACGGCCTTGTAATGTAAGGCATTCTGTTTCTCCCTTTCTGATGACATGGCCCAGGAAATTAAGTTTCCTCTCATTTAATGTTCTCATTAAAGATCTTTTTGTATGGGCACATTGGAGTACTATCTCATTAGTTACCCTATATCTATATGATAGTTTCAGCATTCCTCTAAGAAACCACATTTCTGTTGCTTCTAAGTTTCTTTGGAGTTCTGGTGTTATAGTCCGTGTTTCGGAAGCATACAGCAAGATTGACCAGATGTAACATTTTAGTAGCCTAAGCCTTGTTGTCATAGAAATGTGTCTGTTGGTAAACATGGGTTTCATTTTTTGGAAGTTGGTTTTGGCAATGGCAATTCTTCTTTTTATTTCTACTTTACTTCTAGCATCTTGTGATATAAAGCTACCAAGGTAATTAAAGCTGGTCTTTTGTTCAATCTCTTGGTTACTGATGTACAATTGGCAGTTGAGAGCATCCTGCTCTTTTGACATTACCACACATTTGTTTTTTTTTACAGTTGATGGTTAAACTAAAATCTGCACTTGTTTGTACTACTTTGTCGGGGAGGATTTGTAGGTCTTCTGCAGCACTTGCTATTAGGGTGGTATCGTCTGTATATCTTATATTGTTGATGTTAATACCTCCAATTTTTATTCCATCTAGGTCTTCTATTTCTCTGAGAAACATTTCACTATAGATATTAAATAATTCAGGTGAGGCAACGCATCTCTGTCTAACTCCTCTATGAATTTTAGTCCAACTGCTTATATTATCATCAATTTTTACTGCCGCCGTTTGATTCCAATATAAATTTTGAAGCAGTTGTTGGTCCCTTCCATCAATGTTTAGTTTAGCGAGAATTTGAAATAATTTTTCATGTTGCACTTTGTCAAATGCTTTAGTGAAATCAATAAAACATAAAAAGACATCATTTTGATATTCAATTGCCCTTTCTGAAAGCATTCGTAGTATGAAAATTGCATTCCTAGTTCCTCTATCCTCAATACCATATTGCAGTTTAGAAGTTTCTGGCCTTAACTTGTTTTTAATTCGACTCAGAACAATTCTCAACAAAATCTTTATTATGTGACTCTTAAGACTGATTGTTCTATAATTTTCGCAGTCAATAGTTCCAGGAATTTTCCGCAGAGTTATAAACACTGATTTCAAGACATCATCAATCGATACACCAGAATCATATATGCCATTAAACAGTTCAAAGAGAATATCTATGCCCAGATCTTCTAGGGCTTGTATCATTTGTAGCACTAAAGATCCAAGATGGCGGCGCGACACAGCTTGCAGTGGCCACTCCGGAACTGATTATCTGTTATTTGTGAAGTGGGATGCCATGTGCAATAATAATCGATTGAAAACGGACGTGGAAGCATGGAGAAACATCAGGAAATTCCAGGAAGACCTTCTTCGTTGCTGCTGCTGCTGTGAGGTCCGGGACTCTGCTGGGAAGAACAGGCCCCCAGTCCTCGGGGTCGCGTTGCTGATGGCCGTTGGCGGGGCCGTCTTAATACGCTTGGCAGAGGATGGTGCTCAGAGAAGCTGTGCCGGAGGGGATGGTCGTCGGCTCGGAGGTTCGACGGACTCAGGTCGCTTTCGGTGTGTGCTGCATCTGTGAGGCTGCTTTCGACGGAGCATTCACTGTGTGCTGCATCTGTGAGGCTGAGTCGGGCGGCGCCTTGGAAGTCCATAGTGGGGATACTCCCTTCTGCCGCCAGCGTGGGATGGCGAGTCTGTTGGGACCCTGGGGACTTGTGGAAACTGTGGTGATTTCTTTTGAACTTACAGTCCTTTAACATCTTGGACTATTTTTACTGTGCCCATAGTCTGTTTTTTTTTAATCAATTATGCTATTGTTTGCACTGTTGTAACTATATGATGTAATTATGTGGTTTTGTGCAGGTCTTGTAGCTTTAGTTTTTGGTCTTGTTTTTGTCTGGTGGATTTGGAGCTCCTTTCCGGGGAACGCGCTAGACGGTAGCGCAATATTAATACGCAGCAGCCTCTCCGGACTCTGGTTTGGGGATTGCCAAACGTTACATGGATTTTCTGGTGTAGTCTGTTTTGTCATATGCTTTTGTGATATCATTCTGGGAGAACGTTGTCTCATTTTTTTAACTGCATTGCATTTGTGGTTTCTAAATGACAATAAACTGAATCTGAATCTGATTTCCACTGAAATTTCATATCATTTCTGTTTTTTGCATGCTTTTTAATCTATTCAATATATATATAGGGTAATTAGATTTACTTATTTATTATTATTATTTTATTTTTTTCTTCTTGTTCTATATTATGAATTGCATTGAACTGCTGCTGCTAAGTTAACAAATTTCACGATGCATGCTGGTGATAATAAACCTGATTGATTGTTCTAGATTCTCCCAATATGCAATCTGTCAAGATCTTAAGTTTCAGTCAACATCACTGGAAACAAATGTAGTCTGTCCCATTTTTCCATTTAAGACAAGCTATCAATTCCAAATGTTATTGTACACTGAGTGAACCTTCTCTGAATTGCTTCCAATGCATGAATATGGTTTGTGAAATAGAGACTAAACTGTACATAATATCCCAGATGAGGCCACACCAGTGCTCTACCTACTACAGCATAACTTCTTTGCTTCTACTATTAATTCCCCTAATAATAAAAAAATTAGCTTTCCTAATTACTTTCTGAACCGGCATTCAATCCTTATGCAAAATTATACACTAAATCCCTTCCAAAGGTTTCAATGGTACATTTAACATCAGAGAAATGTATACACTTACCCTGTGCTAAGCTGAAATTTCTCATTTATATATGTACTTTTTAAAATTTTCCCTGTCAAAATATACAATTTCATATTTTTGCACATTATATTCCATTTGCCATATACTTTCTCACTTAATCAATCTATATCTATTCACAATCTACTTTCCTACCCATCTTTCTGCCATCTGCAAATTTAGCAACCAGCTTTAACCATACTTGAAAATTTTCCCTTGGATTGAGGAAAACTAAAAAAAATCAACTGCTGAGAAACTAGACTCATTTGTATGCTCAAATTTTAACTAGGAGTATATCATATACTTCCAGCTCTGTTTGTGATTTAAGCATTGTTGACATAGGGACTGGGCAACTTCAGAAACAAGTGTAGCCTGTCCTAGGAAAGCTGCTCAAGGACTACCCAAGGTTCTCAGAGTCTGCGATAACTCAATGGATGAGTTTCCCCTCACTTTCTGGTATTTAAGTGTTCATACACCCATGTAAAGAGGTCCTCAGTAATTAACACTAATGGCAGTGTTTTGCTACTGAGGAATCAATATGGTGGTGATTGGCTCTGTAAATGTAACGTCAGAGACTTGGGACACACATATACCTTCTGAGTCAAAGCAGAGTCTATGCCTGCAGTATTCAGAAAAATCACATTTACCATGTATCACAATTTGCTGCTCACTACAGTAACAGAGGCACAACCCAGCCAACAGATGCATCCACAGCCCAAGTAAAGCTCTACTCAATAATCATGACTTCTTCAATGGATTAGGATTCCATCCACATTGTGTCAGGTCAGAAGACACACCTTATTATGATTAATGCTACATTTTATGGCAGAACCTATTTACCTCAACTTACTCAGTAGTTAGTATTGCCCGGAAGGCTTGAACCTTCAGTATCTCATTTAACTATTGCAAAGGCTTGCTAGAGTAGCCACTGAATAATTCGTTTTCTATTTGCTTAGCTTTACAGATGTAAAATTTCTTTAAAATACCAAGCCCTTTGGATTACTGTTGCTGCTGATGGGTAACAGCCTCTGCAACTGAAAGTAATATACTTTATTGTGCCAATGATAATGAGCTCGAGATCCTTCAAGGGTTTGCATTTGAAGCTAATGAAGTTTGATGTCAGTAACCAATGTGAAACCCCTGACAAAACTCAAGTTGAAAGCAACATCAATATATTGCATAAATGGGCTTTTTCTGAGAGGTACAGTTCTTAATCATCAGAGATGGAAGCAAGTTTTGGCACACTGAAATCAAAATTTGCTTGGCAATAGGAGAGAGTGATGGGAAAGAATTGTTTCTGAAATTATGTATGCCTGTGACTGGTGTCACACAAGGACTGATGCTGGGACATTTGCTGTTTATGGCTACTTTATTAGGTACACCTGCTAGTTAATCAGTAAACAATTCATAAAAGCATGCAAAAATGGTCAAGAGTTTCAGTTGTTGTTCAGACCAAACATCAGACCGGGGGAAAAATGTGATCTAAGTGACTTTGACTGTGGAATGATTGTTGGTGCCAGACAGGGTGCTTCGCGTATCTCAGAAACTGCTGATCTCCTGGGATTTTCACACACAGTCTCTAGAGTTAACAGAGAATGGTGCAGTTTTGTGGGCAAAATGTCTTGTTAAGGAGAGAAGTGAGGAGAATGGCCAGACTGATTGAAGCTGATAGGAAGGCGACAGTAACTCAAATAACCATGTGTTACAACAGTGGTGTGTAGAAAGCATCTCTGAATGTGAACCTTTAAGTGGATGGGCTGCAGCGGCAGAACACCATGACCATACGCTCAGTGGCCACTTTATTAAGTACAGGAGGTAATTAAAGTGGCCACTGAGTGTATATGAATGACTTAAATGTGGAAGTGGGAAGCAAGATTGGTAAGTTTAAAGATGATGTGGCAATTGGTACAGTTCTTAGTATGGAAGCTGATTTTGGGCTACAAAGAGAATTGATGTGTTTAGAAGAATGAGGGGGTGGGGGAATCTCATTGAAACCTACAAAATATTGAAAGGCCTAGATAGAGTGAATGTGGTGAGGATGTTTCCTATAATGGGAGAGTTTAAGACCAGAGGAAATCCTCTGAATATGTCTTTTTAGAACAGAGATGAGAAGAAATTTATTTAGCCAGAGGGTGTTGAATCTGTGGAATTCATGGCCACCAGCAGCTTTGGAGACAAAGTCATTGAGTGTATTTAAAGTGAAGATTGATAGGTTCTTGATCAAAGCTTATGGGGAGAGGCAGGCAAATGGGGTTGAGAGGGAAAATAAATCAACTGAGCTGAATGGCCTAATACTACACCCATGTCTTATGGTCTATTTATGAATTTAGGTACTCCCCCTCTACTACAGTCATGTGTGCAGCTGCAATCTGTGTGTGGCAATGTGCCTTCAATGATCAATATTCTTGTGGTGGTGGTGCATTTTCTACAGGCGTCCAAAACTGGTTAACATGCCTTTAAAGGCTGTGCCAATTCAATTTTTAATGCACAATTCTGATGTAAAACATTCTAATAAGTTTTAAGGGTGTTTCTGGCTAATCTAATGGACCATATTAACACAATGGTACCGTGTGCACTGAAAATAGATGAGACCCTATTTCCAGTCAAATGTCTTTTTCTCCTTTTGTCCATTGGCATTGAATTCACCCACATATATTTACATTACTTCTCCATTAATTTCACTCTTCTTAAATATTTACTCAAGTCCCAGCGGTCTTGTTTCTGTCACTAGAGCCAATTATTGCATATAAAACTTGGCTCACACTACAGCCAATTATTACATATAAAACTTTAAATATCTAAACATGTAAGAAAAAGTCTTGGTAATGGCAGATATTATTCAGTGCTCTGCTGAAACAAAATATTTGCCAGCAACATACATTTCATATCACAATTTTCTTTGCAGATATTCATTTAGAAAATCTATTGAATAATACGGAATTTTTGAAGCAACAAAATAATTACCTGCAAAAAGAATATGAGAAGCAAATGTATTCATCCCAACTAACATTGCTGGCAGCACATTGGAGCTATGCCCTTCAGTGAACCCGACAAAGGCTGCATTCCACTGGATAGTCGGGAAAGTTGGCTGATGCCCAGTAGCATAAAAGAACTGTGTAGCTGTGAAGACCCAGGCTGTAACTGCAGACCACGGGACTGTAAAATAGCCTTCAAAAAAATATAATCAGTATGAAACATCTGTGATATTATATATGGAAATCAAATAATAGTCAATAATTAATTTGTAAAGCACATCTACCATCTGCTGAAACAACTAAATATCTACTTCAAAACTTTTACAGAAATTTTAGAATATAAAAATGAAATAACATGTAAATTTTTACTACATTTAATAATATAAAAATGGTTTATCCCATCTCACAATGTTATACATATTATGCCACCTTTCTAGCTGAAGATAGATAGATAGATAGATAGATAGATACTTTATTCATCCCCATGGGGAAATTCAACATTTTTTCCAATGTCCCATACACTTGTTGTAGCAAAAACTCATTACATACAATACTTAACTCAGTAATAATATGATATGCATCTAAATCACTAACTCAAAAAGCATTAATAATAGCTTTAAAAAAAGTTCTTAAGTCCTGGCAGTTGAATTGTAAAGCCTAATGGCATTGGGGAGTATTGACCTCTTCATCCTGTCTGAGGAGCATTGCATCGACAGTAACCTGTCGCTGAAACTGCTTCTCTGTCTCTGGATGGTGCTATGTAGAGGATGTTCAGGGTTTTCCATAATTGACCGTAGCCTACTCAGCGCCCTTCGCTCAGCTACCGATGTTAAACTCTCCAGTACTTTGCCCACGACAGAGCCCGCCTTCCTTATCAGCTTATTAAGACGTGAGGCGTCCTTCTTCTTAATGCTTCCTCCCCAACACGCCACCACAAAGAAGAGGGCGCTCTCAACAACTGACCTATAGAACATCTTCAGCATCTCACTGCAGACATTGAATGACGCCAACCTTCTAAGGAAGTACAGTCGACTCTGTGCCTTCCTGCACAAGGCATCTGTGTTGGCAGTCCAGTCTAGCTTCTCGTCCAACTGTACTCCCAGATACTTGTAGGTCTTAACCTGCTCCACACATTCTCCATTAATGATCACTGGCTCCATATGAGGCCTAGATCTCCTAAAGTCCACCACCATCTTGGAAGTATTGGTTGAAGAAATGATTCAAGGCAATTATAAAGTAGGAAGCTTCAAAGTTGATTGCCTTTGCTCTCAGTACTTAAGATTACGTTTTTAGTGAATTCAACCTTTTCAACGAACTTATCATGGACTGAACAATATTTATTACTTCTTGGTGTTTTGAAGGCAATTGGATTCCAAGGCATGGAACTTGAGTCTAGGTACAACTTATGCAAAGTGAAGAGTAAAAAAGCAATTCTGAGTGAAGTCAGAGATGCAACTGAATGCACTTCAGCTTTGGCAGGTTATAACTGCCAAACTGGCAGTTGCATGTTATAACTTCCTATAAAGCAAAGCCTGACATGGCTGTGATGCTTCCCTCTCCAAATAAACTTAATGCCCTTTTGCACACTTCAAAAAGGAGAATGAAACTATAGCTGTGTGAATCCCTTCAGCATCTGACGACCTGATATCTGTCTCAGAGGTGGACGCCAGAACACCTTTCGAGAAGGCGAACCTTCACATGATGCCAGGCCCTGATGGTGTACCTGGTAGGGCACTAAAAACTTGTGCCATCCAACTTACTGGAGTGTTCAAAGACATCTTTAAACTCTCACTGCCACAGTCAGAGGTACCCAACTGCTTCAAAAAGACATCAATCATACCAGCCCCAAGAAGAGCAGAAACTCAAAAAGGTTGCCTCAATGACTATCAGCCAGTAGCAGTCACATTTAAGGATATAATGCTACAGCTTTATAAGGTATTGGTCAGACCACATTTGGAGAATTATAAGTAGCTTTGAGCCCTGAATCTAAGAAAGAATCTGCTGGCATTGGAGAATGTGCATTAGAGTTTCATGAGAATGATCTGGGGATGAAAGGGTTAATATATAAGGAGTGTTTGATGGGCCTATACTCACTGGAGTTCAGAATAATGTGGAGTGGGGGGGGAAACGAGATCTCATTGAAACCTATCGATATTGAAAGAACTAGAGTGGATGTGGTGAGGATGTTTCTAGTAGTGGGAGAATCGAGGACCAAAGAGAACAGCCTCAGAATAGATGGACATTTTTTAGAACTGTAATGAGCAGGAATTTCTTTAACCAGGCGGGTGAATTTGTGGAATTCATTACCACAAGCAGCTGTAGCTATATTTAAAGCGGAGGTTGATAGGCTCTTGATGAGATCAGGTGTCAAAAGGTTACAGCAGGGGTGTCAAACTCATTTTAGGTCACGGGCCGGATTGAGCAAAATGCAGCTTCATGCGGGCCGGATCAGTCGGACGCGTGCGAACGCAGCTTTCGTTGCCTCCGTTTTTTCAGCCTGCTCTCATGTGTCTCAGTCTCTGCTATAACTACAAAGTGTTTCACTTTACAAATTCCGTTTCTTATGAAGAAGACTGCCGAGCAAGACTGCCGAATAAACACTAAAAACCCTGAAAACCTGGTACCTGAATAAACTCAGCATTAGCCATATCATACGCCATAGGTGCTTCGATTACTGGGGCCAGCTTTAATAGTAATTAGATATTATCTCACGGGCCAAAGATAATTCCACCGCGGGCCGAATTCGGCCCGCGGGCCTTGAGTTTGACATATATGGGTTACAGGAAGAATGCAAGAGAATGAGGTTGAGAGAGACAATAAACCAGCCATGATGGAATCATGGAGCAGGTTTGAGGGGCCAAATGGCCTAATTCTGATCCTATGTTTAATGTGATGAAATGCTTTGAGAGAGAGGTTTGTCATGGCCCTGACCTAGGACCTGAACCTACTGCAAATTACTACCATCACAAGTCTTCAGGTCACAAAAAATATCCTTACCCATTGATTTGTGGTGAGACAGTTATACTTTTGGACACCAAATCAGACTGCTGAAAACATTTCCTCAACCTTCTCTGGTCCCTGTATACATCTTTTAAGTCTTCTGTCCCTGATTTTCTTTTATTTAATCTCTTCTGCACTTCGTGGATTAGATACTCTTCAAAAAAATTAAGTACCGGTATATAGATCACCTTTATATTCCACTTTAAGGTTATTTGGACTTTGTTGAGCCAGCTGGAATTTTTGATGTTTGAAATGTTTAAAACAATGCAATAAGAATGTTAAATATACAGTCTGCACACTTTCAAGGGGTTTCTGTTCAAATTTCAAAAAAGTTTGAAAGTAAACCTAGAAAGGACCAATAAAATATTTTAAAAATCTGCAAACTGCTACTAAACAACAAATGAAATTTCTTACACTGGTTACATACCTGTGTTGTCAGACTGTAATGACAGGTTCCTTGCTGTACCATGTATCTCCAGGAAAGTAAATCCTTCCAAAAACAGCAGCAGGAAAGCCAGTGACATTCTCTCATTATGCAGCAGAATAAGCAAAAATGTTAAAAGAACAATAATAATGAGGAGTGCAGCAGAGTACACAGTTCCAAGGCCATAAGCAGACACTGCCTGAGACTCATTCTGATCACCATAAAAATGCATTTTCATTGATTGCTGCATCTTACGGTATATCAGCGGGATTACATGTAGGGAATCAGTTTTCATTTCAGCAGAATCTTTGTAAGAAGGAATAAGAGATTCATCAGACTGTTTGTTGTCTTTCACAAATACAGTAATTGGATTCCATAGCACAATAAAGAAGCCTGTTATTATTAGGCCAGCAACAATTCCTGGGAGAATTATTATTATCTTCTTTTTTAGATCTTGAAGTTTAATGGAAGTTTCTTCTGGAGCAGCATTTACAGCCCAAAAACAGCATAGGCAAAATACAATAAATGGGAAGCCCAAACGTACAAAAAACACAATCAAGTGTGAGCTGTTGAGGTTTCCATAATGAAGGAACCATTTTCGTACGAGGTAGATCAAGAGTACAAGTGATGACACTGACAAGATATAATGGAGGTTCCTTTCTTGCCTGGTGTTTAAACTTGACAAAGGTTTGAGGAAGGAAGAGGGCACACAGTTCACAAGTTCTTCACGGCAATTATAAAAGTTAGTAGAGAAGAGAACACACAGCAAAAAGGTCACCAGTAATCCAATGAGGTAAACAGTTTCTCTTTTATATGTAATTAAACTAGGGTTCCTATGTATATCTGGCATATTTAAACTATAATTATTAAATTTACCATCCCACTTTAGTTTTATGACAGTAAAAGTCACAAGAGATTTCAAAAGGAAAGATACCACTTGTCCTTCACTTATTACAAAGCTATTGGAAAACATCGCTCCACACCGTAACAGCAGCATTCCCAAAGGTACAAAGAACTTCCACAAACTTTGCCACTTCCCTTTAAAGCCAGCACTGAAGCATTGGGATAATTTGTTTGTACCTTGATTGTCAATGTACTTAGATCTCCAAAAATACCAATGGAAGCCCAAATGTGACCCAACAGCTACCCAACAACATGCTATTAGAGGCTCCAACCTAATGCCAGATATCAGCATGCAGATATTGACCACTAACCCTGAAGTCAGGCCCCAGATAATTGGATAGATAAGAAGTGCTCTGTATAATGATTCAAAAGCTGATACACTTTCAGATACCAAAAAACAATGTACACAAGATGCTGCAAGAAGCAGAATACCACACAGCATGTGCGCAGGGTTGAATCGGGCCCATGTTTCTTGACATGTTTCCTTGGTCTCCTTCAAGTAACGCTGCAATGTTATTACCAGATTTTGCATCCTTGCATGGTGATCTTGGTTAGGAATATTTTTTTCAGAAACCTTTTGGCTTGTAATCAGAGCATCATACTCAGATATTGCAGTGGAAAACAATTCCGACAGGTAACTCAGCTTTTCCTTGGGGAGATCCTTGGCAACTTGAGAGTAGGCTTCCAAAAATCGATTCACCTATAAAATGAATACACATGCAGCACATTACCAAGAGCAATGATACAGTATTAACTAGATATCACCTTAGTATATTAGCAACCATCATTTGCCTTAAGCAATTTGATAAAATTTTCACAAACTGATAAAATTAATAAAGTCCACACAAAAGTACATAAAATTCAGTAGTTGATTTAAATCTGAAATTGAATTTCTGGTAGACTTCTGACATTATCAGATTTTCAAAGATGACGAAGTAAAAGCTAGCTTTACAATCAGGTTTCACATGACAATTAGATAACGTTGCTGGTCTTGCTACCTCTGGGCTCTGAAAAAGAAATGACCAATCCTGACTTTTATCCTGCTGTTAATTTAGAGTGCAGCAAAATATGTTTTTGAATACTTCACTAGAAAGAAATTTAAGCAGACATAATCCTGCTTGAGTCAAGCATCAAAAATTGGCAGCTCTGCACTTGAAAATGACAACCATGAATGATGAAGTCAAATTTGTAATTCGGGATAAAGGTTACACATATAAAACCACAGCTTCCAGAAATGTCTCTGCTGTATTACTAAACAGTTCACTCTGAAGGATTGCTTCATTCTAGGGGAGAGAAAATATCCTTGCCCCATTGTAGGACAATTAGATATTCCTGAATGAGTCTGAAATGGTGAGAGTACCAGCAGCTTAACTGTATCCAACATGTCTTGATCTGTTGCAATATTTAATGATCACTGACAGCATTGACAGAAGTGACAAAATCCCAAAAACAAATCTTTTAGTCTTGTACCTGTATGGCATTGATGCGAAGTGCCTTTGCTTGTTCAAGATCATGATTATCAGTCAGGTTTGGCAAAGATGTAAACATGTCCACAATCACCATGCCAATATTACTGTATGGAATAGGAATGCCAAGTAGAAGAGCTAAGGTTGGTACAAGATCTATCTGAGAGACGACCTCTGGGTCCTAAATGCAAATATATTTTCATGTAAATGTAAGTAGAAAAATACATAATTAAGGGAATGAATACAAATTTCTCAAACAGAAATAAAAATAGACTGTCTTTGAATGTGGAACTATTTAAATGAAAGGAAACACTAGTATTGGCTAAACATATATCTTTTCAGTAGAGCAGGCAATAATTGCCTCTGTTCCTGCATTCCTCCCAATTACTCTGTCGTTTCAAAAGTGCCTTTTCTAACTTTCCACATTTCAGAAGAAAAGTTCAAAGTAAATCTATTATCTATCAAAGAACATGTACATCTATATACTTCCGAGATCAATTTTCTTGCAAAAAATCAATGAAAAACTACAAAGACATCAAACTGTGCAAATACAAAAAGAAAAACAAAGTAATAATGATAAGTAAGCAATACTAATATGGAGAACACGAGTTGTAATCAATCTGAAACTATACCTCTGCTTTTCACTTCACAGACTCTGCCAAACCTGAAATCTGTGTATTATCCATTTCCTTTTCTAGTCAACCTCCTTACTATTGAGTACTTATATATTCAAATTACAGAAGACAGTGACTTGCTTTCATGCCCTGTATTAGGTTAGCGAGACCTGGCAAGGAACGCATCAGCTTTGAATAGCAATTGGATGGCTACTTGGAGAAGAGCAAGAGATCAAAATAGATTATCTTAATGATGGCTGATATGGACAAATATGATCCTAAAATTGTGAATAATCTGGTGTAGTTTCAGACAGTTATCACAAAGAACAAAGGGTAAGAAAAAGGATTTGTGACATTGATTTAAGAACTATTCTTTGTGTATTAAAGAAAGCACTAATTTTTCTTACACTATTTTGCTATGAAATTTTTATTGTAAAAGAATTTTCTATTACATACTGCATATGTTGGGGGCAGTGTGTATTTGATGTGTCTATGTCATCACTAAAAATTTAATTATGTTATATCTAGGAATGAATTGCAGCCACATTTCTGGTAATACAACATTCAGATAAATGCAACATGCTGCAAAATAGTACCTACTTCAACAGCATTTTCCTCAAACATGGGAAATGGACTATAAACAAACAAAGCTGCATCAACTTCGCCTTCACTGTCACCTCCATGATCTCCTGTTTCCGTCATCCCATGATCTCCCATAACCACCAGCAAGGTATCATTTTGAAGTTTTGCAATTAATGACCTGTCAAATACAGAAAAATATCTTACCAGCAAAAGTTATTCTACATTTATTTTTACAATTTCCAACAGCTTAAATATTTAAAGTTCCTGGTGCACTTACCTAATAGAAATGATGTAGCTTTGACTTTAAGCCTACCATGCTACCTTGACTTTTTAAGAGCTATTTTGTCTGCATCCTTCATTTCAGACAAGCTAGTTCACCTTGGCTTACTTATCAGTGTCCTGTCTTCATTGTGGTCAGCAAGTCACCTGCTCCAAGGTGGTCAAAATTATAACACTTGCCACTTGCATACAAATCCAGAGGCAGAGAAATAAGGGCATCTATGAATTGTGCATGGGCCAGGGGTGCGTGTAGCACCATGACACCAAGCAGACCCCACAGCCCGAGGGGTCCACCAATGGCTGAACCAAGCACCAACCTAGCCTGCTGTATACTTTACGGTCCAAATGTGAATGAAAACAAAGTGATGACTCAGGACCATAAAGGCATACAGTATCTCTCAATGTTGCAGCATAATGATCCATGTACAGACCTTGCAGTTCCTATATGCAATTTGACAACGATCTCTACAGGGCGAGCTGTCTCAACGACTATCACCCAGTGGCACTCACATCTGCTGGGATCAAGTGCTTTGAGAGGCTGGTCATGGCTAGAATCAACTCCTGCTTAAGCTAGGATCTGTAATTTGCCTATCAGCACAATAGGTCTACAGTGGGTGCAATCACACTAACTCTCCACTTGACCTTGGATCGCATGGATATTTGTAATACCTGCATCAGGCTGCTGTTTATTGATTACAGCTCAGCATTCAACACTTAGTTCAAATCAACAAGCTCCCAAACCTGGGCCTCTGTACTGCTTTCTGCAACTGGATCCTTGACTTCTTCGCTGGGAGACCAGTCTGTGCAGATCAAAAATAACACCTCAAAGATGCATGCTTAGCCCACTGCTTCACTCTCTCTTCACCGATTGTGTGGCTATGCACAGCTTAAATGCCATTTATAAATTCACCGATGACACAATTATTGTTGGCAGAATTTCTGACAGTGACAAGGCGCGCAGGAGTGAGAAAAGTAAGCTGGTTGAGTGGTGTCACAACAACAACCTTGTATTTAATGTCAGTAAGACCAAGGAACTGATGGGGACTTCAGGAAGGGGAATTCAAGGGAACACACACAAGTCCTCATCTGGTATGGAGGGGCTACTGCACAGGATCGGAAAATACTGCAGAAAGTTGTAAACTCAGCCAGCTCCATCATTGGCACTAGCCTCCCTAGCATCTAGAACACCTTCAAAAGATGATGCCTCAAAAAGGCAGCATCCATTATTAAGCACCCCCATCACACCCAAGACATGCCCTCTTCTCATTGTTACCAGCAAGGAGGTGGTACAGAACCTTAACGACACACACTCAATGTTTCAGGAATGGTTTCTTTCCCTCCACCATCAGATTCCTGAATGGACAATGAACCCATGAACACTACCTCACTATTATTTTCCTCTCATTTTGCACTACTTTCTAAATATTTTTCTTATATACTGTGTTTCTTATTGTAATTTATAGTTTTTATTATGATGTACTGCTGCTGCAAAACAATACATTTTTGACAAATGCCAGTGATAATAAACCTGATTCTGACATATATGGATTTTGGTAATAAATCTACTTGGAACATTGTGAATTTTTAAGCACATACATCCAAATGTAGCAATTAGATTAATTACCAGATAATCTATTTCTTTTTAAACAATGTTAATCAAGGGATAATTATTGATGAGGATACCAAGGATCAATACTAATAGCATTTTGGGACCTTTTACATCCACCTGAAGAGAGAACAGGGGCTTTGTTTAACGTCTAATTAAAGTAAAGTGCTTCCAGCCTAGCAGCACTCTTGAAGTTTAAGCACAGAAGTTGTTTCTGGAATTGTAGAATTAAATATCTTGTTGCTTCCAAAAGAGCCACGGCAGAATATAAACAAGCTGACAACTCTACACCTACACAATAGTAACTATTTGAGAAACATTCTGTAAAATCCTGCAGGAATATAGCACTAAACAAAAATTGCTTTTCTTATTTATATTCAATGATGTTGAAAATTATACTGAAAAAAATGTAAAATCTATATAATGAGATTTTGAAATATCTGAAGTTTTTTCCTTTTGCAGATGTATAAATACAAGTTATATTGATATATATTGAAATTCTATTCAAGGTTCAAGAAAAATTTTCAACCTTCAGTCTTGGAAGTTTTATCTGCAGTCATTGGTTCATTGAATTTGTACACAGGAAACTCGTTAGCATAGACAAGAATGAGAAAAGCAATTAAAATCAGTTCAAATAGCTGTCCTTGCATTCTGCACTCTCAGCTTCAGCCAAAAGCTTATCTCATTAAGCTTTCTGATGATGTGCATTCTGAACCTGCTGGTCAACGTGGACAAAATAGGCCCAATAGCTGTTTCCAATGCTGTATGATTCTGTAGTCCAACAAACCAATTTAGCCACAGAATCATCACAGACAATCCGAATACTGTTTCATCTGTTACATACTATTAGCAATGCATTCTGCACGGCAATCAGGATACAGAATTTTAGTCCATTATATTCCATGCTAAGAATTTAGCTTCATGTTAATCAATACTTTGAGTACATTTTAATCTTCTAAACACTTGAGTGGTAAGTTAATCAACATAGTTATAAGGTATTTACTCATATGGGTTTTATAATGTCTCACTAATTTAAGTTTACAATGGAACAAGCTTCATTGTTTCATGAAGTGAAACTACATGAGATAATGAGGTTAAAAAGACGATAAACTGTACAACAGAGACAGGTTGCAACTCTGAACCACTTGTATTCTTCTGGACTGACAGGGATTGAGACCAGTGGTAGTGAACAGCTTAAAAACATTCTACAGTACTAGTTAAACCAGAAAGATCTAGTTTTTTACGGTCCTGTGAGGAAGAGGGGGCAAAGGAAAAATTTTTGTTAGGCTCTTGGCCTGTTTACTTTGTGCTTATATATCCAAGTAATCCAACAAGACAAATAGTACCAGGCTTACAAACGTTTGTTTAAAATAATATTTTAATAGTAATAATAATTTTTGTTTAAAATAATAATATTTATTTTTAAAGCTCTTAATGGTCTGGGACCAGAGTATATCACAAAATTGTTTTATACTCCTGCTCAAACTCTCAGGTCTTCTTCTAGCTGTCGCATAAATTTAAACAATTTCCCTCAAAAGATAACTGCCAGGTCAGCTTCATTGACTTATGCTCCCAGACTGTGGAAATGAGTACCTAAAACTACAAGGAATGTCGACTCAGTTGACACTTTTAAACACCAGGTCAAAACCTATTAATTTAACCTTGTTTTTAACTAACAACTTTTTGTCTTTTATTTTTATTTTTACATTAATTTCATGTTTGCACTTGATCCCATTGTAAAGCACTTTGAACTACATCGCCTGAATGAAAAGTATTCTAAAGTTATTATTATTAATTGCGAAAAAGCAACACTCAAACCCATTATATTGGCCTTCAAGATTATCTAATTGCAGTCCTCACATAAAGCATACCTCAGCATCTGGTTCATCTGATTGAGTTTTTCAGCCATCATTGGGTGGTGAGGCCCATATCTATGCCCACAGTGGTCAACTCCTAGAAAGTGTGCTATGAGTACATCCCATTCACCAGTTTCCACTATAAGCAAAGTAGAAAGCATAATATTACAGTCAAGATAGAGCAACTGCAATCTATTCTTCCAAATCAAACGCAGATAAAAATAATTAACTATATAAAGTTAAAAACTTACAAAAACTTGTTAATGAGACTTACGAAAATCAATAAATTACTCAAACTGGAAGCCTGCAATAAAAACAGATAATGTTGTGGATACTTAGCATGTCAGGCATGTATGTGGAAAGAAACAGATGCTATCTATTTACATTTTCAGCTTTTATTAAAGAGATGTCCCATTGAATAATGAAGTTAGCATAGTGCCAAAATGAATAGAAATGGAATTCCCAAGTTGAGGAAAACCACTACAAAGCATAAAGGAATACTAAGATACTAGATAATGCATTCCCCCCTCCAAAACACACACAGAAAATCTATCACCAAATTCATAATTACAGGCTGTAAAATTTACATGTGAATGATAAACATGGTTCGTCACCTAAGTGTTTATGACAAACTGAGAAAAAAGTTATGTATTTAAATGAAATACAGGATAAATTAGAATACTACCAATTGAACTACAGTACAATAAAATGTTAGATCCTAATAGTTATCTATGGAGGAATTCGTTCAGTGTATGCAGCCATGTTCTTTTGATTCACTGTGATTTAACAAAGTCAGTGCAGACACCTGGAGCAGATAATGGACTGCCTGCATACAATGCAGTTACATTCTTCCAAACTTTCATTACCATTGTAATATTCAAGATGACTGCCGATACTTTTAAATTCTTCATAGTTCTTAACTTGTTGAAGTAGTGAAATAGTTTCATCTTCACTCCTGGCCATTTCTGGCACCTCCAAGCCCAAATGCTTGCGACCGCAGTGAGCAAAGCAGTTCGGAATTGTCTTGCAGCTTATTTCTTACAAACTATCAGTGATAAATATCTGTGCTTTTTGAACACAAACATACAACTGATGCTATTTTTTAAAAAGTTTGCTGTAATCACAGTGTAGTGTCCAACAGCAGCACAAATGCGCTGACAGAAGCTAGTTGGAATCTGTTCATCAACAGTCCACTACCCCAATTGAGCGGCATGTCACCTATAAATGAAGGGAGTCCTGGTAATTTTCTCCATTAGCTTTTATTCTTTAAGAGTTGTCCTAAATAAGTGGCTGTCCTATTTAATCAATGGCTCAATTAATCGGAATCTACTGTACTTCATTCTAGGTATCTGTAAGCTGGCACTATGTACAAATTACTAATGCTGACTGACATAAAAGTCTGATTATTCACTTTCTTTAAGGAAGTACATCACTTGATATGGCCCATCTAAGAATCTTGTCTGTGATAATAGAGGGTGCATACTGCCTGGAGGTTCGTGACCAGTGGTGTTCCACGGAGATCTATACAGGGACTCTGCACTTTGTGATTTTTATAAATTACACTCAGAGCCTGCACAATGCTGCCCTGCATGGTGCTGATTCATTACAACAGTTATTCAATTCTTTATTGAATGGTTTTTAAAAAATGACAAATATTCATTCTAAGCAACACAAAGCTATTCAAGAGCAGTCGCTATTACAGTAAATGTCCAATCAGCCAATGAGAAAACTACATGCACTCTGAGTCACTCACAGCCAATCATGTATTAGTTCACACTCTGCCTTCCCCACATGCGTAAATGATCTTGCTCCCCTGCCAATGTATGGAAAACAGAATACAACTTCCAGTGAGGGTAGTACATCTAAGATGTCTAGGAAAAGCATTAGCACTGGATGTGAAACTGCAAGTGATAAGGCGTTTGGAAGCTGGTGAGTATCAGGATGATGTTGAAGAGTTACTGCATTCTCATGGTGAGAACCTTAATAATGAAGAGCTTTGAAAATTGGCAAAGCAACACACTCTAGGACACAGATGGATAAGAGGAAACACCAACAAGAAATCTCACCGCAAAATTCCTCAGCACAAGCATCGCCACAATCACACAAATCATGGACCAGTTCATCGCTAATGACCGTGACTGGGAGTGAAGCAATAAGGTAGAGAGGCGCTCTTGACATGATTTCCTGCAACCGAAAACTACTTCATGAGAGGAAACTTAAGAAAAGGCAGTCAAATCTCTACGCCTACTTGAAGAAGAAGCCAAAGTTAGAGGAGGACCCACAGCCTGGCCCTTCCTCTAAGATGTAACCATGTCCTGCTTCCCTCCGCTGCTGCTGCAATGTGTTGCTGCTCCACTGCTGTAAAGGGTAGGCCTATTTGTGTGTTGGTTACTCCATGAACTACTGTGTATATATAAAATTATATCTCAATATCTTGGGTTTGGTTTTCTTTATCAGGCACACATGTCCATTTACATTATGTTATAATGACTCCACACAGCACTTATTTACATGGCATTCCACCTCCGAAGAACATCCTCAGCTTTAAGCAAGGTCTGAGTGTACATCGATGAGGAAGTGGAAGGGTGGGTTCGTTCATTGTGGTTCAGGAGCCACAAAGTAATATTGTAGCTCTATAAAACTCTGGATAGACCACACTTGGAATATTGTGTTCAAGCAATATAGTTGAATTTTAAGGTGATTGGAGGAAAGTTTAGGAGAGATGCCAGAAGTAGTTTTGTTTAATACACAGAGTGTGGTAGGTGTGTAACATGCTGCCAGAGGTGATGGTAGAGGCAGATACATTAGGGATATTTGAGAGTCCTCCACTTTCCTATCATCCACATGCCTATCCAGAGAGTCTACCTGGAAGGGAAGGGCTAGAGTGATTTTAGAAAAGGTCAAAAAGTTGGCATATCATGGGCCGAAGGGTTTATACAATACTGTACTATGTTATGTATATAATTGATGTCATATATATTTTAAAAATCCACAATATATTTCTAACACCACACAAAAAAACTCTTTAGTCTATTCATCAGCCATGACAAATTTGTTCACTTGAGCTTTAAGGCTGTGGGTACAAATCTCACCAGAGACGAAAGCATAACAATGGTATCCTAATCCAGTAATGAAGACAATTCATGCTCAATGCGAAATCTTTCAGATGAGATTTTAAACTATCAGGGAAACACAAAAAATTGAATGACAATTTCAAAGAGCAGGGAATCTATCCCCAGTGGTCCAGTCAATTTCATTTTGTGACTTATTGTCTTATTATCAAACTGCTGTTTGTGGAGTTTGCAAAGGATGAAATGATTACTAAAACTGGCTATAAAGAACTTTAGAGCATCATGACAGGCACATTTTTTCCTTTTTTAAAGAAAACTGACATGAATTATTAGTTCCATGAATTTAGATTTGATAGAGCTATTAAGGTATATTCTAGAGATATGGAATACAGGTAGTCCCTGGGTTACGAATGTCTGACTTACAGACAACTCGTATTTACGAATGGACTGCCATAAAGCCTATTATATTAAAAATTCATCGGATCCAGGAAGGAGAACGCCATCTGCCATTTTAAATCGGATCACGCTGCCGTTAACACTGTGTTCAGTGTGTAACTTTGTATTTGGCTTAAATTGTTCTTAGCAAGATTCACCCTGACCCCCTTTTCCAGTCAGCACCGCCCCCACTTGTTAGGACCCGGGGGAGCTCAGGACCTGCCGCCCGCAGCTGCTGCTGAATCCGCAGTGTTTCTATTCCGTTGACGGATGTGGTAAACGAGTTGAAATTATGGACTGATAATTCCCATCTCCTGTTTATTTCACTCTCCGCACAATTATATTTACAGGGACTTTACTATGTGTGTGTAATCATGCCTCCAAAGCGTAAATCCGATGCAAGTACTGGTGATGCATCAAAGAGAAGGAAAACCATCATGATTGAAAATAAAGTGGAAATAATAAAGCAACTGGAAAGAAGTGAAACGTCATTGGAAAAGCATTAGGCTACAGCTCTGTCCTGATGAAAGCTGTAATTATTACAAAGCAACGCAGTGGTTTAACTATTGAAATGGAAAGGCTATTGATAATTTGGGTAGATGATCAAAATCAGCGTAATTTGCCTATTAGCCTTACTTTAGTGCAAGAAAAGGCTGGAAGCCTTTTCAATGATTTAAAAGCTGCACGTGCAGTAACTGAAGGTGATTGTGATGAAGAATTTGTTGTGAGTAAGGGTTGGTTCAATCATTTCAAAGTGAGGGCAAATTTACATAATATTAAAGTGCAAGGTGAAGCAACGAGTGCCGATGTAAGTGCTGTGAGTGACTTTCCTGAAATGTTGAAAAAAATCATTGAGGATGGAGGTTATTTGCCAGACAAAATATTTAATGTAGATGAGACTCCCTTATGCCTGTAAGGACCTACATTTCGAGAGAGGAAAAAAGTGCACCAGGGCATAAGGCATCGAAGGATAGGCTAACCTGTTCCAACTTAAGTACAATTTTGACTTAAAGACAGACTTAGGAATGGATCTCGTTCATAACCCGGGGACTGCCTGTATAGCAAATACTAATTCAACCTAGGTACTGGAAAATTATATGTATCTTAAAGGAAGCTTTATGAATGCATTGTAACTATAGAAATCGTTCTGCTGTTGCCTTTGTTCTTTGACATATAAAAATGTGATCTACCGTTGGGTCAGGGAGTGACTCCAAGTGCTGCCAGCTTGTGTGTGCGAATAAAGATTGTTATATATTACCAGCTACTGTCTCTCCAGTGCCTTTCGTTGACAGTCACAATGGAATTAACTCAACTTCTAGCAGCAAGTTGTGCCATTTTGGTGAAAACAGTATTCAAAGACTTTTTTCTGTATTGAGTTATTGTGAAGGACCCCACGCACCCCTCATCTTCTCCCTCCTGCCATCTGACAAAAGGTACCGAAGCATTCAGGCTCTCACAACCAGACTGTGTAACAGTTTCTTCCCCCAAACCATTAGACCCCTCAATTCCCAGAGTCTAGTCTGATACCAACTTTTTTCTCTCTCTCTCACACACACACACACACACACACACACACACACACACACACACACACACACACACACACACACACACACACACACACACACACACACACACACACCCCCCTCCCCCCCCCACCCCCCACCTGAACACCACTCCACTCCCTTTGCAATTTTTGCTCATTTCTTACTCAATTCCTGCTAAAACATTGTTTACATTTACATAACTTTTTATTATATTGTAGCGGTGTGCTACATGCAGCGCTGAAATAACGACACGTAGTCGGTGAGCTGCAGTTGCGAAAGAGGTTTATTCAAACTTCGCGGCCTCGCTTTAAAGCCTTCTTGTTCCTGACCTCTCTGGGCGGGAATGCTGTAGGGGGCGTGTATTCACAGTCTTGTCCCGCGCGCGGGCTTTTCCCCTCGCTGGTGAAGCAGGCTTGGCGCCCTCTTTGGGACCGGCCTCAATGCCGGCGCGTGCCACTTTGTCAGCCGGTTCGAGTGCGCTGGGAAGTGGGTCGCCACATAACACCCCCCCCCCCCAAGAACCGGCAATACACCCCCCCAATGTCCTCAGTCTGGGTCGGACTCTGTTTGGGAGGTCTGCCTCTGCACCGCGGTGCCTGAATCTCGACCGGCTGCGCCAAGTCCACATGGGTCGGTTTGAGTCAGTCCACTGTGAAAACTTCTTCTTTCCCCCCAATGTCCAGCACGAATGTGGACCCGTTGTTTCTGATCACCATAAACGGCCCCTCGTAGGGCCGCTGTAGCAGTGCCCGATGTCCGCCCGTCGTACAAAAACGAACTTAGAGTTTTGCAGGTCTTTGGGTACGCAGGTCGGGTTTTGTCCATGCTGTGAAGTGGGTATGGGGGCCAGGTTACTGAGCCTCTCGCATAGTCTGCCCAGGACTGCTGCGGGTTCTTCCTCTTGCCCCCCTGGGGCTGGTATGAACTCTCCTGGGATGACCAGGGGTGCGCCGTACACCAACTCGGCCGACGAGGTGTGCAGATCCTCTTTGGGCACCATGTGGATTCCGAGCAGGACCCAGGGAAGCTCGTCCACTCAGTTAGGCCCTTTGAGGCGGGCCATGAGAGCCGACTTCAGGTGACGGTGGAAACGCTCCACTAGTCCGTTCAACTGTGGGTGGTAGGCAGTTGTGTGGTGCAGCTGTGTCCCCAAAAGGCTGGCCATCGCTGACCACAGGCTGCAGGTGAACTGGGCACCTCTGTCGGAGGTAATGTGGGCCGGTACACCAAAGCGAGATACCCAGGTGGCAATCAGTGCCCGGGCACAAGATTCGGAGGTGGTGTCAGTGAGCGGGACCACCTCTGGCCATCTTGTGAACCGGTCCACGATAGTCAGGAGGTGCCGCGCTCCTCGCGACACTGGCAGGGGGCCCACGATATCCACATGAATGTGGTCGGAACGCCGGCAGGTGGGGTGGAACTGCTGCGGCAGAGCTTTGGTGTGCCGCTGCACCTTGGCTGGTTGGCAGTGCATGCACGTTTTGGCCCATTCACTGACCTGTTTGCGGAGTCCGTGGTAAACGAACCTGTTGGCTACCATCCGGACGGTTGTCCTGATGGAGGGGTGCGCTAAGTTGTGAATGGAGTCGAAAACGCGCCGCCGCCAGGCTGCTGGGACGACGGGGCGGGGTTGGCCGATGGTGACGTCACAGAGTAGGGTCCTCTCACCTGGGCCTACGGGAGGTCCTGGAGTTGCAAACCGGAGACTGCGGTTCTGTAACTAGGGATCTCCTCGTCTGCCTGCTGCGCCTCCGCCAGCGCTTCATAGTTTACCCCCTGGGACAGGGCTTGGATGTTAGGGCGGGAGAGGGCGTCCGCCACGACATTGTCCTTTCCCGAGACATGCCAGACGTCCATCATGTATTCGGAGATGTAGGACAGATGTTGCTGCTGGTGGGACGACCAGGGGTTGGATGCTTTCGTGAACGCAAAGGTAAGCGGTCTGTGGTCCGTGAACGCGGTGAAGGGCCTACCTTCTAAGAAGTACCTAAAATGCCGGATTGCCAGGTATAGCGCCAACAGTTCCCGGTCGAAAGCACTGTATTTGAGCTTGGGTGGTCGTACGTGTTTGCTGAAAAACGCCAGGGGTTGCCAGCGACCCTCGATGAGTTGTTCCAGCACCCCACCGACTGCCGTGTTAGATGCGTCCACTGTAAGGGCAGTAGGGACGTCCATTCTGGGGTGCACTAGCATCACAGCGTTTGCCAAGGCTTCTTTGGTTTTAATGAAAGCGGTGGCGGACTCCTCGTCCCAGGTAATGTCCTTGCCCTTACCTGACATCAGGGCGAACAGGGGGCGCATGATTCGGGCTGCTGAAGGGAGGAAGCTGTGGTAGAAATTTACCATACTCACGAATTCCTGAAGGCCTTTGTTTGTGTTGGGTTGGGGGAAATGGCGGACCACTTCTACCTTGGTGGGCAGAGGGGTTGCCCCGTCTTTAGTAATCCTGTGGCCCAGGAAGTCGATGGTGTTGAGCCCGAACTGGCATTTGGCCGGGTTGATTGTTAGGCCGTATTCACTCAGTGGAGCGTGGAGTTGACGGAGGTGGGACAGATACTCCTGACGACTACTGCTGGCTATGAGGATGTCGTCCAAATAGATGAAAGCGAAGTCCAGGTCGCGCCCCACCGAGTCCATTAACCGCTGAAACGTCTGTGCGGCATTCTTTAGGCCGAACGGCACGCAGAGGAACTCGTAAAGGTCGAACGGGGTGATGAGTGCCGTTTTGGGGACGTCGTCCGGATGCATCGGGATTTGATGGTATCCCCTGACGAGGTCTACCTTGGAGAAGATCCGTGCACCGTGCAGGTTTGCTGCAAAGTCCTGAATATGCGGCACAGGGTAGCGGTCCGGTGTTGTAGCCTCATTCAGCCTGCGGTAGTCGCCGCATGGTCTCCAGCCCCCTGTTGCTTTGGGCACCATGTGCAGGGGGGAGGCCCATGGGCTGTCAGACTGCCGTATGATCCCCAATTCCTCCATCCTCTTGAACTCCTCCGCCAGTCGGAGCGTGTCCAGGAGAAGTCTTCGAGCACAGGCGTGGAGGGGTGGTCCCTGTGTCGGGATGTGGTGCTGTACGCCGTGTCTGGGCATGGCAGCTGTGAACTGCGGTGCCAGAACCGATGGGAAATCCGCCAGGACTCTGGTGAAGTCGTTGCCGGACAGTGTGATGGAGTCTAGGTGTGGGGCCGGCAACTGGGCTTCACCCAGGGAGAACGTTTGAAAAGTCTCGGCATGGACCAGTCTCTTCCTTGGCAGGTCGACCAGTAGGCTGTGAGCTCGCAAAAAATCTGCTCCCAGGAACGGTTGGGCTACGGCGGCCAGTGTGAAGTCCCACGTGAACCGGCTGGAGCCGAACTGTAGCCACACCGTACGGGTGCCGTAGATCCTTACTGTGCTGCCGTTTGCAGCCCTCAAGGTGGGACCCGGTTCTCTGCTGTGGGTGTCGTAACTCGTCGGAGGTAAGACGCTGATCTCAGCTCCGGTGTCAACCAAAAAGCGGCGTCCCAACTGCTTGTCCCAGACATACAGGAAGCTATCCCGATGGCCAGCCGCCGTAGCCATCAGCGGCGGCTGGCCCTGGCGTTTCCCGGGAACTTGCAGGGCCGGCTACAGCGGCGGACTTCTGTGCCCCACCGCTGGTGGTAGAAGCACCATTGTTCGTTGGTCTCCTCACCCCTGCCTCTGGGATTAGTGGGCTCTGTGGCAGGGCCTGGTCTGGTCTGCTGCTGGGAGCGTGGCCTGGTGATCTGTGCGACGGACGCCCCACTCTCCTTCTTGGCTTTCCACAGCACGTTTGCCCGGGCCGCCACCTTCCGGGGGTCGCTGAAATCTGCGTCGGACAGCAGCAGGCGTATGTCCTCGGGCAGCTGCTCCAGGAACGCCTGCTCAAACATGAGGCAGGGCTTGTGTCCTTCGGCCAGGGACAGCATCTTGTTCGTCAAAGCCGACGGTGGCCCGTCCCCCAAACCATCCAGGTGCAGTAAGCAGGCAGCTCACTCGCGCCGTGAGAGTCCGAAAGTCCTTATGAGCAAGGCTTTGAATTCTGTGTATTTGCCATCCTCTGGGGGCGATTGTATGAACTCCTCAACCTGGGCAGCTGTCTCCTGGTCGAGGGAGCTCACCACGTAGTAGTAATGTGTGGCATCCGAGGTTATCTGCCGAATGTGGAATTGGCCTTCTACTTGCTGGAACCATAGGTGAGGTCGCAGCGTCCAGAAGCTTGGCAGTTTTAATGAAACTGCATGAAAGGATGCGGCGTCGTTCATCTCCGGTCCAAATATCGTTTGGGCCGTCGGGGTCACCAATTGTAGCAGTGTGCTACATGCAGCGCTGAGATAACGACACGTAGTCGGTGAGCTGCAGTTGCGAAAGAGACTTATTCAAACTTCGCAGCCTCGCTTTAAAGCCTTCCTGATCCCGCCCTCCCCGGGTGGGAATATTGTAGGGGGCGCGTATTCACAGTCCCGTCCCGCGCACAGGCTTTTCCCCTTGCTGGTGAAGCAGGCTTGGCGCCCTCTTTGGGACCGGCCTCAATGCTGGCGTGCGCCACTTTGTGAGCCGGTTCAAGTGCGCTGGGAAGTGGGTCGCCACAATATTGTAATTTGCCCTTTACTGTGTCTATTGTCTTGTTTATTAATTATTGTACTGTCTTGCACTGTTTTGTGCAGTTTATGTAGTCCCGTGTAGGTCTGAAGTCTAATGTAGTTTTGTGTTGTTTCATGTAGCACCATGGTCCTGGAGGAACATTGTTTCATTTTTACTGTGTACTGTACCAGCAGTTATGGTTGAAATGACAATAAAAGTGACTTGACTTGACTTAATAAGGTATAGATTATTGGTTATTGGGATACTGAGCAATTTCTTACCTGTTGTGAAAATATGTTGAAGAATACCATCATCCACTGTATGAAGGTCTCTCACATTAAATGAAGTAAAGGGGAATGATCTGTAAAACTTATTTGGAAACAGTCCTTCCCAAGTGTCATCTCCCATGAATATCACTTTCTTCTCTAAAGTAACAAAACACAGATAGAAGTCATGTAATTAATATATTAAATAGAAAATGCATATTTTCGTGCTGCATTTGAAAAACAAGAAACTGCAGCTGCTGAGAATCCAAAACAAAAACAGAAATGTTCAGCAACATCTAATGACAGAAATAAAGTGAAAGTTTTCAGTCAATGATCTCAGCAAGATTAGAAGTCAAAAATGTTTTAAATTCAGAGAATGGTATGAAAACAAAGATTGTGATAGATAAAGATTAAATAGCATTGTCATTAATCACAGCTACTTCTTCCTACAGAAGGTGTAAATGATGAATAATAACAGGAGTAAGAGGAAAATCTGGAACTGTGATATTGCTGGAAATCAGAAAAAGGAACATAAAGCAGATCAGGTAGCATACATAGAGAAGTTAATGTTGTTAATGTTTCAGGGTGATGACCTTACATCCAACAGCCAAGTTCTGATACAAACTTGGAAAGTCAAATTATCAACAAATTCAGAAAACAAACATTTAGTCAGAGTGGCTACTTTTGATTAAAGGTCTTCAGGAGATGTGTTACCCCTACTCCTTCCCTTATTCCACAAATTAAAGTGTAGGTCATTCTGTCCCTCTTGCCTGCAGAGGCATTTACAACAATCATGGCTGACCTTATAAAGGTAGTCCCCGAGTTACAAACGTCCGACTTACTGACAACTCATACTTACGAACCAAGGAAGGAGAACGCCGTCCGCCATTTTAAGTCAGATCGTGACGCCATCCGTCATTTTAAGTTGGATCGCAATGCCGTCCACCATTTTAAGTCGTTGCCATTGACACTGTGTTGAGTGTTTAATTTTGTATTTGGCTTAAATTTTTCTTAGTTAGATTCACCCTGACCCTGACCCCCCCCCCCCCACCCCCGTTCCGGTCAGCTGGTGGCGCAGTGAGATCAGCGCCGGGCTCGAGTACGGAGGTTCCTGTGTTCAATTTAGTGACAGACCGCTCCCGTGCCGGGTTGATGTCGATCCAGTGACTCCCATACCATCCGTGCCCGGTTGTTGTCGAGCTCGCAACTCGACCTCGTAAAAAAAACCTGCCACCTCCAGTTTAAATTCCCACGCGGAATATTGTGCAGGATCAAATACCCAAACCCAGCACAGCCCCCACTTGTCCCATTTAGCCTTTCTCAGTGCGGTGGAGTTTAGGACCCGGGGAATTCACTACAGTGGTCCTTAGGACCCAGCGGACCTCGGAACCCGCCGCCCGCAGTGTTTCTGTTCTGTTGACGGGAAGCGATCGTGACTGAAAATAAAGTGAAAATAATAAAGTGTTTGAAAAGAGGTGAAACGCCATCGGTCATTGGAAAAGTGTTAGGCTGCAGTTGGTCAACGATCGGAACAATTTTAAAGGATCATGGATAAAGTGAGAATAATGGAGCATGTGAAAGGCACTGCCCCGATGAAAGCTACAATTGCTACAATTATTATAATTGGTTTAAATAATACCGGATGTACTTGTTCCGACTTAAGTACAAACTTAAAGACGGACTCAGGAATGGAACTTGTACGTAACCCGGGAACCGCCTGTATTTCAGCGCCACCTTACTGCTCTACACCTTCTCCCTTAATATCCAAAAATATTAACTCTTTTTCTCTCTCATGATTTATTTCCAACATTTTTCTGTTTTTTACTTTGCAATGTTAATGCACTTTGTACAAAGGTGAACCCATGAGGTCAACTTCCTTTTCCTTGAATTGTCTAACAGTAAAACCAACCCACATATAAAGCAGGGTATCGCGGAACATGTATCACTAAGTCAATAATATTTTTATTTATTTGATGAGATACAGCGCAGAATAGGCCTATTTAAGCTGTGCCACCCAGCAATCCCCCAATTTAATCCTAGCCTAATCGTAGGACAATTTACAATGGCCAATTAACCTACCAGTCAGTACATCTTTGGACTATGATAGATAGAGATTAAATGGCACAAATTTAATGCCATTAAATAGTATGGTCATTAATCACAGCTACTTCTTCTCGCAGAATGAGAAAAGAAGCAAGAGAAAAATCTGTAACTGTGATATTGCTGGAAATCTGAAAAAAAGGAACTATCAGCAGATCAGGCAGCCTACATAAAGAAGTAAATGTTAAAAACCAGAGCATCCAGAGGAAACCCACAGTCAGGAGAGAATGTAAAAGCTCCTTACAGGCAGGGGTTGGAATTGAACCCATGTCACCTGATCTGTAAAGCAATTGTGCTAACCACTACACTACCATGACACTCTCATTTGATTGTTTTTGTATATAGTCAGCCCTCCTTATCCGTGAGGGATTGGTTCCGGGACCCCTCACAGATACCAAAAAAAGTGGATGCTCAAGTCCCTTATTTAACCTGTCTCAATGCGGTGGGACTTAGGACTCAGCGGAACCCCAGACCTTATTTAACCTGTCTCAGTGTGGTGGACCTTAGGATCCAGCAGAACCCCAGACCTTATTTAACCTGTCTCAATGCGGTGGACATTAGGACCTGGCAGCGGAGCTCTGAATCCGCAGTGTTTCTGTTCATGAAAATAATCACGATCACGATGGAAAATAAAGTGGAAATAATAAAGTGATCGGAAAAAGGTGAAACGCCATTGGTCATTGTAAAAGCGTTAGGCTACGTCGGTCAACGATCGGAACAATTTTAAAGGATAAAGTGAGAAAGGCCCTGCCCCGATGAAAGCTACAATTATTACTAAGCAATGCAGTGGTTTAATAATTGGGTTTTGGGGTTTTGAGTTTTTGATCCTCCACATCAACCCAGCACGAATGGAGAGCGCACTTGAAAGCAGTCTGTCACTGGCTCCGGAGCCCGGCGCTGAAACATACGTTCTTAAGTGTTTCATGTGCGTAGAAAGGTAAAATATATACTATATACTAAGACAAATGTCTGACTAACTGAGGCTAAATAATACCAGATGTACCTATTCCGACTTACTTAGTAAGAGAACTTCCGATTTTTTTCAATCCCAATCCACGATAACCCACGCAAATCATCCTGTATACTTTAAATCATCTTTAGATTACTTATAATACCTAATACAATGTAAATTCTATGTCAAATAGTTGTTATATAGTTGGCCCTCCTTATCCGCGGGGGATTGGTTCCGAGAACCCCGTGGATACCAAAAAACGCGGATGCTCAAGTCCCTTATTTAACCTGGCTCAATGCGTTGTTCTTTAGGACCCAGCGGAACCCCGGACTTTATTTAACCTGACTCAGTGTGATGGACATTAGGACCTGGCGGTACAGCTCTGAATCCGCAGTGTTTCTGTTTACGAAAATAATCACGATCATGATTGAAAATAAGGTGGAAGTAATAAAGCGATCAGAAAGTGGTGAAACGCCACCAGTCATTGGAAAAGCGTTAGGCTAGTCGGTCACCAATCATAACAATTTCAATCGAGCATGTGAAAGGCCCTGCCCCGATGAAAGCTAACCAACGCAATGGTTAAATTATTGAAATACGTATGTTTCTTAAGTGTTTTATATGCATAGAAAGGTAAAATATGTACTATATACTAAGAAAAACGTTTGACTAACTGACGCTAAATAATACCAGATGTACCTGTTCCGACTTCAAATCCAACTTAAAGACGGACTCAGGAATGGAACTCATTCATAACTCGGGGACTGCTTGTACTTTAAAGTCATTTCTAGATTACTTATAATACTTAATATAATGTAAATGCTATGTAAATAGTTGTTATACTGTATTGTTTAGGGAATAATAACAAGAAAAAAATAGTCTGTACATGCTCAAACAACGATTGCTGGAGAGAGAACTTCTGGGTTTTCTCGATCCGCGGTTGGTTGAATCTGCGGATAAGGAGGGCCGACTGCACTGCATTGTTTAGGGAATAATGACAAGAAAGAAGTCTGTACATGCTCGAACAACGTGTGCTGGAAGAGCACTTCTGGGTTTTCTCGATTCGCAGTTGGCTGAATTCGTGGATGTGGAACTCGCAGATAAGGAGGGCCAACTGTATTTGCTTATTGTCAATATTGTTCATTGCCTTCATTACGTCTTATGTATTCATAATCCTAACTTAGAAAAGCAAGTGGGGTGTATTATTTGCAAATGCATTTTAAAATAATTTTTGAGGAAAATAATAATAAACACTTCAATCATATTTAACAGCACAAAATTTTAAATGCCACAGAAAGTATTGCTTTAGATTTTTGGGATTAATACCCGGTAATAGGGTTTGTCCAGGTCAAAGAGGCTGCAACTCAATCTGACTAGCACCAATATCCTTTCAGACAATTACATTGGTGGGTTTTATAAAGCATGACAGGGGAATAGGATGCCTAAACGTAAATTCTGAAGAAGAAAAACAGATGGAGAGGGCAGGCAGAAAATTAGCAAATTTGAAAGATAGAATAAGCAAAGGTTAGAAAATAGATGATAAAGCAGTCTCACTGTGAGTAAAGGCATAAATCCCAATGCAGGTAGGGGATAAGGAAACAAACTGAAGGCACAGAATATATATTTTAGCTATTACTCGCATAGTTTAAATTGGGACAAGAAAAGCAGCTAGTGTTCCGGTTGCAGAGTTTTCAAACCAGACAGAGAAAAGGATTAAAATAGGTAACAATATAACTTAAAGAAACAAAGCTGTGAGAAGGATCTAAGAAGGTGTTTGGGTTTAATTGAAAAGCAAAAAAAGGCAACTTGCAATGGTTTTACAAAACTAAACAGTCCAAGGTTAAAAAAAAAGAACAAATGTGTAGGCAAATTTCTGACTTGTAAAAGCACTAGCATATTGCATGGGGTTTACTATTGTCACATATACCCAAGTACAGAGAAAAGCTTGCCTTGCATACTGTTCACACAGGCTAATTCATTACACAGTACACTGAGGCGGTACAGGGTAAAACAATTACAGATGCAGAACAAAATATAACACTACAGAGAACAAGTAACAGCTATAGCTTCAATAACGTGCAAGATCTTAATGAGTTAGATTGTGAGGTCAAGTCCGTTCAATCCTCCAAAGGAGCCATTTAATAGTCTTATAACAGCTGAATAGAAGCTGACCTTCAGTCAGGTGGTATGTGTTCAATTATTTCAACATTAATAGCAAGTTTGAAGTCAGTATGAAATGTACAGAAGAGTGAAAGGTATACCTGAACTTCATTCAGAGGAACTTCTCAGTCAGTATGTAGGAAGTCCAGTAACAGGGGTGAGCAATACTGGAAATTGTTTGAGAGAATGAGGTGAGGAGATGGAAGGAGTGCAAGTGGGAGACCACTTTCATGGTAGTAACTAGAGCAAGGTCATAGAGAATGTAAGAACAAAGGCTCCAAACTGGGAAGACGGTGATTTTACTTGACTGTCAATTGACTTAGCAGAAATAGATTGAAAGCATCTACCCGAAGTCAGTATTAGAAGAAGAAATCTTCCCAGGATAATACTCTTGGGTATTCAGGATAATGCTTCCATCAAAAAAAAAGATGAAGCTGCCAAACCCACAGCCCCAAATGACAAACGTGAATTAAGCACAAAGCAAAAGGAACATTACATTTATGTCTGGCACCCAGAGATACATAGAAACATAGAAAACCTACAGCACAATACAGGCCCTTCAGCCCACAATGCTGTGCCGAACATGTTCTTACTTTAGAAATTTCCTTGGGTTACCCATAGCCCTCTATTTTTCTAAGCTCCAAGTACCTATCCAAGAGTCTCTTAAAAGACCTTATCGTATCCACCTCCACCACTGTCGCTGGCAGCCCATTCCACACACTCACCACTCTGTGTAAAAAACTTACCCCTGACTCCTCTGTACCTACTCCCCAGCACCTTAAACCTGTGCCCTCTCGTGTTAGCCATTTCAGTCCTGGGGAAAAGCCTCTGACTATCCACATGATCAATGCCTCTCATCTTGTACACCTCTATCAGGTCACCTCTCATCCTCTGTCGCTCCAAGGGAAAAAGGCCAAGTTCACTCAACCTATTCTCATAAGGCATGCTCCCCAATCCAGGCAACATCCTTGTAAATCTCCTCTGAACCCTTTCCATGGCTTCCACATCCTTCCTGTAGTGAAGCAACTAGAACTGAGCACAGTACTCCAAGTGGGGTCTGACCAGGGTCCTATATAGCTGCAACATTACCTCTCAGCTCCTAAATTCAATCCCACAGTTGATGAAGGCCAATGCACCGTATGCCTTTTTAACCACAGAGTCAACCTGCATAGCAGCTTTGAGTGTCCTATGGACTCGGACCCCAAGATCCCTCTGATCCTCCACACTGCCAAGGGTCTTACCATTAATACTATATTCTGCCATCATATTTGACCTACCAAAATGAACCACCTCACACTTATCTGGGTTGAACTCCAACTGCCACTTCTCAGCCCAGTTTTGCATCCTATTGATGGTCCGCTGTAACCTCTGACAGCCCTCCACACTATCCACAACACCACCAACCTTTGCGTTATCAGCAAATTTACTAACCCATCCCTCCACTTCCTCATCCAGGTCATTTATAAAAATCATGAATTGAAGGGGTCCCAAAACAGATCCCTGAGGCACACCACTGGTAAATTCAACAAAAGGTCTTTGAAGTGACTGCAAAGTGCAGGGGTTAAAATATAAAGGAAATTCGGAAAGAAAAAGGAAGCGTGAAAAAAATACTGACACATGTGGTCCGTAGGTGAGTGGTCAGCACAGGTATTCCAGATTCAATTTCTGATGCTGCCTGTAAGGAGTCTGTACGTTCCCCTCATGACCGTGTGGGTTTCCTCCAGGTACTCTGATCCAAAGATGTACTGGTTGGTAGGTTAATTGGTCATTGTAAAATGTCCCATGATTAGGCTAGGATTAAATTGGGGGATTGCTGGGCAGAATGGCTCAAAGAGCCATTAAGGCCTATTCAGCTTTGTTTTGTATCTCAATAAATAAATAACTTGAAAGATAATACAAAGATGTTTCAAAAGTATATTTTAGTTACTAGCAGTAAGTGGGTATCTAAGAGGAGGGTCTTTTAGAGATTTTTAATACTTTGGAACTAGTTTTATGGAAGAGAGAGCATAGTGTGAAGATTGTAACTAAAGAGTGATTAAGAGTTAATTATTGTATGGATAAACTGTAAACTGTATGGATATAGAATGGCTAATGTTATCCCACTTTTTAAGAAAGGAGGGAGGGAGAAAACAGAGAACTATCGTCCTGTCAGCCTAACATCAGTAGTGGGGAAGATGCTAGAGTCCATTATTAAGGATGAAATAGTGGCATATCTAGATAGCAGTGATAGGATTGGGCTGAGCCAGCATGGATTTACCAAGGGCAAATCATGCTTGACTAATCTATTGGAGTTTTTCGAGGATGTAACCAGGAAGTTAGACAAGGGAGATCCAGTGGATGTAGTGTACCTTGATTTTCAGAAGGCATCTGATAAGGTCCCACATAGGAGATTGGTGGGTAAAATCAGAGCTCATGGCATTGGGGGGAAGATATTGACATGGATAGAAAACTGGTTGGCAGATAGAAATCAAAGGGTAACGGTGAATGGGTGTTTCTCGGAATGGCAGGTGGTGACTAGTGGGGTGCCACAGGGCTCGGTATTGGGACCACAGCTGTTTACGATTTACATCAACGATTTAGATGAAGGCATTGAGAATCAGCAAGTTTGCTGATGATACTAAGCTGGGTGGCAGTGTGACATGCGATGAGGATGTTAGGAGAATTCAGGGTGACTTGGATAGGCTGAATGAGTGGGCAGATACTTGGCAGATGACGTTTAATGTGAATAAGTGTGAGGTTATCCACTTTGGGAGTAAGAACAGGAAGGCAGATTATTATCTGAATGGTGTAGAGTTAGGTAAGGGAGAAATACAAAGAGATCTAGGAATCCTTGTTCATCAGTCAATGAAGGTGAATGAGCAAGTGCAGCAGGCAGTGAAGAAAGCTAATGGAATGTTGGCCTTTATTACAAAGGGAATTGAGTACAAGAGCAAGGAAATCCTTTTGCATTTGTACAGGGCCCTGGTGAGACCACACCTGGAGTATTGTGTACAGTTTTGGTCTCCAGGGTTAAGGAAGGACATCCTGGCTGTAGAGGAAGTGCAGTGTAGATTCACAAGGTTAATTCCTGGGATGTCCGGACTGTCTTATGCAGAGAGGTTAGAGAGACTGGGCTTGTACACGCTGGAATTAAGGAGATTGAGAGGCGATCTGATTGCAACATATAAGATTATTAAGGGATTGGACAAGATAGAGGCAGGAAATATGTTCCAGATGCTGGGAGAGTCCAGTACCAGAGGGCATGGTTTGAGAATAAGGGGTAGGTCATGTAGGACAGAGTTAAGGAAAAACTTCTTCTCCCAGAGAGTTGCGGGGGTCTGGAATGCACTGCCTCGGAAGGCAGTGGAGGCCAATTCTCTGGATGCTTTCAAGAAGGAGCTAGATAGGTATCTTATGGATAGGGGAATCAAGGGATATGGGGACAAGGCAGGAACCGGGTATTGATAGTAGATGATCAGCCACGATCTCAAAATGGCGGTGCAGGCTCGAAGGGCTGAATGGTCTACTTCTGCACCTATTGTCTATTGTCTATAAACTACAAACTAAAAAAAAGAAACATTTTTGGTTTTGTCCAATTGCACATTAATAAATAGAAGGGCCCAATGGCATTCATCCCAGACAGTTAAAAATTTCAGGGGTGAAAACTGCAGAGGCCAACTGTCATTTTCGAATCCTCTCCAGCTCGAGATACGGTGCCAAGTATTAAGAAACGTTAAGGTTTTAACATTGAAGAGGGAAATGAGAATATTGCAAGTAGTGTCAGGCTAGGTTTTTAACAACAATGATCAAATTATTGGAATTAATTATTAGGAACAGTGTAAATCTTCATTTAGAAAGGCACCTTGTAAGCAGCAACAGTCAGCTTGACCTCTATATGGGAATGTCAGTTCAGACTAACTTGACTAAATTTTGCAGATAACCAGGGTTTGATAAGGCCAGTGAGTTTGATGTAGCCTACATAGTTTCTAGCAACGTTTTCCATATCGACCCACTCGGCGGACTGGTCAAAATCAAAACGCCTATCGAATCCAAATCTTCCTCAGTGAGAGATATCAATGAGACTATTGACTAGAGCTTTGCGACCGGCAGAGTCACAATAGGTTGAATGGCCAGTATTGTATACTTTCCATGATATATTAAATCAGTTCATTTCAAGCTTACCATTTTGCACAAATTGTTGAATCAAATTATCTTCCTCGATTGCCGGAGATGCAAAGTTGCTGCCGACATCTATGAAGGTCGGTAAAGTACCAGTGGTCATCCCTTTAATCCTCTGCATTGTTGTTGTGGGCGGATCAGCTCTGAACTTGAAAAGTCTAGCATGCTGAGGTTTAGAAGCAACAGTCTGGTGGATCACCTCGAGCTTATTCTCGTACGGTTTGGGATTCTTGTTTCCTGGGTCGTACTTGGCAAAGTCAAACCTCAGAGCATCTATGACGAGCACGACGGCTTTGGCAAAGCGCCTCGGCATCCAGCAGGAGTTTAAAGCCCGAGAGGAGGACGCCGCACCGGAGAACCGTGCGTCCTGACACAAGCTGCGGCCGCGGAGCTCCAGCCGAACCAGCATGAAGCCGCTGAGGAAGAGCCCGAGGCCGGCGCAGAAGAGCAGGCAAGTCCAGCAGAGGGACAGCACGGTCACCATCCTCGCCATGACGGCGCCTGGAAGGCTACGGGCACCGTTCAAGGTCCTGGTGTGCGGTGGAGCCGAACTGCGGGACGGGCACGACGCCAAACGTCAGCGTGGTGAACGGTGTTTCCCTCACGATCAAAGCAGCGGGGCAATCACAGAGCCCCTCCGTCTCCAGGGAGACGAGCTGACGGATTTGTAAAGTACCTGGGCACCGGACTTTGTAATCCCCAAGGTCACTTACCCAACACACCAGCTCGCTCCCTCTCAGCCGCTCGCGCATTCCCGGCGGCGGTCGGCAACCGGTCCCGGAGGACTCCTCCAACAGCGCCGCTCCACCGGCCGGCGGTTCCCGACGACTCCTCCAACAGCGCCGCTCCACCGGCCGGCGGTTCCCGACGACTCCACCAACAGCGCCGCTCCACCAGCCGGCGGTTCCCGACGACTCCTCCAACAGCGCCGCTCCACCGGCCGGAGGTTCCCGACGACTCCTCCAACAGCGCCGCTCCACCGGCCGGAGGTTCCCGACGACTCCTCCAACAGCGCCGCTCCACCGGCCGGAGGTTCCCGAGGACTCCTCCAACAGCGCCGCTCCACCGGCCGGAGGTTCCCGACGACTCCTCCAACAGCGCCGCTCCACCAGCCGGCGGTTCCCGACAACTCCTCCAACAGCGCCGCTCCACCGGCCGGCGGTTCCCGACGACTCCGCCAACAGCGCCGCGACAGCGCCACCTGGGGCTCTAGCGAGCGGCGCCTCCAACCACCTAGATTTGTCCGGAGAACATCGCAGATGCGCCGCACCCGGCACCGCCGATGGGAATTCTTGCCTGCGGAGACAGACGCCCCTCTTTTCCCGTCCCATGACAGCGCCAAATACAAACCACCCAGACAACAGCCTTTATGAAATGTCTCGGCCCGAAAAGTGGACTGTTTATTCACTTCCACCGATGCTGCCTGACCCGCTGAGATCCCCCAGCGTTTTGTGTGTGCTGAGGCAACCACAAATACACACAAGAGCTTTTCGCAGCCGCCTCATCACATTGTCCGAAGAGTTTCTGCCTTGCATCTGTTCAGAGGGAAATGAATGAGAGCACCTTTTTCAATTACTGAACGCCAATACACCAACGCAACAAGAGCGAATGGTATGGTGTTCTTTATTTTGAGAGATGCGTGAGGCTGCAGATGCAGGAATATGGAGCAAAAACCGCTGGAGCAACTGAGTGGATCGAGCAGCATCTGGGGAGGGAAAGGAATTGCCCACATTTGGGGTCGCGAGTTCATCTAACAGTTTTGTTTCTAGAGATTTGGACGAAGTTTTATTGCCAGTTGACAAATGGTTGACGGGAAGTAGAAGTTCCTGAATATGGTGGCTTGAGTCCTAAACTCAGCTCTATCATGGGCAAAACCCATCAAGGACATTTCAAGTGGTGCTGCTTCAAGAGATGGCATCCATCTTTAAGAACAATACCATCCAGGGTATGCCCTCTGCCCATTATTACCATCAGGGATGAGTAACACACACCCAACAGTTTCTACCCCTCTGAACAGCCCATTAATCCATGAACACTACCTCACTAGTCCTCTTTTGCACTTTTTTTTTAACTTAAAATAATTTTTTATGTCTTGCATGATACTGATGCCACCAAAAATTTCAGAAGATATGCAAGTGATAATAAACCTGATTTTGATAGTAATTTGTTATGGCTAGGGCAGTGCTTTGAGAAATTCCTGGAGTAACCTGTGCCTACCTGAGCAATTTTGTACATTGTCAGGTAGATGCCAGTCAGACTAGAGACTGTGGAAGATGTGGTAAAGCAAAGGTTAACATAATGTCCCAGCAAAGATAGATTGCAAACAACACAGACAAAAAAGATCTTTGAAGAGCGTAGCTTAATTTTGCATAGCAGATTCCTGGAGCCATTGCACCTTACTAGAGATGAGATAAGAATGTAATAGGATTGATTTCCTAACTTGATATTCAACGAGTCATTTTTACCAAGAACCCTTCCATCAATATCATGAGCATCTCCACTGAACAGAACCTCAGCTTGATCAGGTACGTACACAGTATCGAAAAGAGCAGGTCGGGGGGGGGGGGGGTACGTTGTATTAAGTGATTTATCTCATGATTTCTCATGGTGTTGCCACCTTTTCAACAGACATGACTGTGATGGAATACTCTCCCCTTGCCATAAAGAGAGCAGATAGGAGGGAGATAGAACATTTGACATAGTGGTGCCATAAAAACAACCTCTTAATGTCAGCAAGACCAAGGAACTGATTATTGACTTCAGGAGAAGGAAACCAGAGGTCCTTGAGCCAGTCCTCATTGGAGAATGGGTGGTGGAGCGGGGCATCAATTTAAAATTCCTTGGTGGTGTTAGTTTGTAGGAGCTGTGCTGGCCTAATTCGTAAATAATATTACAAAGAAATAAAGGCAATCCTTCCAGTTCCTTGTGAGTTTATGAGGATTCAGCAAGACATCTAAAACTGACCAGCTTCTATAGACATATAGTGGAAGTTAGAGACATTGATGTTCATGCCATCAAGTTGAAGAGTACCCAGATGGAATGAGGGTTTGCTCCTTCAACCTGAGTGTGGCCTCTTGAAATGTTCCACAACCTGAAGACTCAATTTCAAGGCCTCATCATCTCATGTTCTTAGTATTTATTGCTTATTTATGTATGTATGTATGTATGTATGTATGTATGTATTTGCACAGTTTGTGTCTTTTGCACACTGGTTGAATGCCCAAGTTGGTGTAGTCTTTCTTTGGTTCGATTATGGTTATTATTCTATTATAGATTTATTGAGTATGCCCACAAGAAAATGAATCTCAGGGTGCCGTATATGTACTTCAATAATGAATTTGTTTTGAACTTTGAGTCTGTTTGATGGCACTTCGTCAATCATGCAGAATAGTCATTCCCTTCATCACTGTGGGATAGTGGTTTTGGAGAGTATCCTTGAAAAAATATTCACCCAGTCTACTGCAGCAGCACCTTCCGAACCAAAAACTTTTACCACCATCAAGGACAAGGGCCGCAGGCGTATGGACATCTCTTCCTGGGCGTTACCCTCCCAAATGTACCATCCTTACTAGGAAATATATTAATTCTTCTTTATCACCACTGGAATGCCATCCACACAGCAGTGTTGGGGGACCTTAGGAAGAATGACAGCAATTGTTCAAACAGGTGGCTAACCAATATCTCCTCAAGTGTAATTGATGATCAGCAATAAAGTTAACAAAACAAAACATACAGGTCACATAAAATGCTGAAGGAACTCAGAAGGGCAGGCAGCATCTATGGAGAGGAACCGATGAAGCGTCTTGGCCCAAAACATCGACTCTTTTTTCCCTTTATGGCTCCCTGGCCTGCTCAGTTCTTACAGCATTGTGTCTTTCTCATGTTTAAAATATATACATTTGAACATTTATACATAGCATATGGTGATGAATTAGAATTTGTGGCCTCCTTTCTCCTCATTTTACTCTCATTGTCCCTTCTGTTCAACATTGTCTTCCTCCATCCCTCACTCCCTCTCCCCTTCCTCTTCCCATCCTAACCATTTCCCATTTCCCTCTCTCTCCCTATCATGTACTATTTAAGAGCTTTAAGTCTCTTTGATTCATGTCCCTTTAAGAGCTGGATGGATTACAATTGCTCTGCCATACCATGAGAACTGTGAGAATTTGCAGCCTGTCCATACAAATGGAACTGACATTGTCTATTTCATTGTTGTTACACAAGGAACCCAACAATGCTGTTTTATGATGTTCGCAATTGAATTCTGTGTTCTAGCAGCCCTCACAAAGAGGTTGAAACATTGGTATGCAGTATGACTCAGTCTTATTTTAACACCCCTCCTCTTTTTTTTCTCTCTCTGCCCATCACCCTGCCTGTTCTCCATCTCCCTCTGGTGCTCCCCTCCCCCTTTCTTTCTCCCTAGGCCTCTTGTCCAATGATCCTTTCCCTTCTCCAACTCTGTATCCCTTTTGCCAATGACTTTTCCGGCTCTCAGCTTCACCCCACCCCCTCCAGTCTTCTCTTATCATTTTGCATTTCCCCCTCCCCCTCCTACTTTCAAATCTCTTACTATCTTTCCTTTCAGTTAGTCCTGACGAAGGGGCTCGGTCCGAAACATCGATTGTGCTTCTCTCTATAGATGCTGCCTGACCTCTCCTGTGTTCCACCAGCATTTTGTGTGTGTTGGTTGAACAATTTGTACATCTGTATTTGCTACAACACTAATCACAATCTTTAATGATTCATAAATACTGTACCTTCGATGCAGTTATTTATCTGCTACCAGCAAACGTGGAAATTAGATGCAGCTGGAAAAAATATATAATTTAATTAAAACATCAGTTCCCTAATTATTAATGGGAGAGGAGAAGGAAGAGAGAAAGATGGAGCAGGAATGGATAGGCAGAATGTGGGAGGGAAGGGATGATGAGGTTAGAAAAAGAGAGAGAGAAAGCAGCGAATACTAGGTCACGACATGCTAGATATAAACATGTCTCCACACATCCCTCCTGAGTGTTTCTTCTGTAACTTTATTCTGGATTCCCAATAAGCCTTGAGAAGATGGTAAGGAACAGCCTTCTGGAACCACTGCAGCCCTACTGTGAAGGTATCTCATGTTGGGGAGGGCAAATCAACATCTATTTCCCATCCCTAGTAGCCCAGTATAATACAAATGACTGCCTCAATATGATTTTTTTAGAGAACACTTAAGAGTTCATGTTGTTGGTATGTGATTAGAATTACATTAGGCCAGAATAGGTACAGTATATACTCGGCTTCATTCCCTGTAGAATTAGAGAATCCATGGAATTTCCAAGGCTGAATCATCAACTCTATTCTACTACAAATAGAAATGTAGAAACAGTTGATGCTGTAACTTGAAGGAAAGATCAGCCAAGGCTTTTGGAGACAGCACCACATTGTTGACTTTGCCTGTTTATATTTCTACAATCATTAATTTTTTTCACTTTTTGCTCAGGGCAAATTAGTTTTGTTCTTTACTGATTATAGCTTCTACTTCAAGATGAAATGAAACTCTTTAATGAAACAACTGGGCTTTTCCAAGCTCGTCACCATGTAGAAGCCTGTGGTTATGAAGTCACAACATATCACTTCAATAGTTTGAACACACTACTTTTGTATGGTGCATCCAGCTGCACAGGTATTACATCTCAGTAGTATTTGTATCAGAATGTTAATCAGATCAGTTTTGCATAACGCAGTTATTAGCAGGGTATGAAAAACTAAGGGAAATATATAGGGATGCTAAAGTTTTGAGGGAATTGTTGCACCATTCTTGCATGTAGCTTTGTTTCAGATTCTTTTCAAAGGAATTAAAATCCATCTGCATGTCATCTGTAAAACATTTGTTAGTCATTTTATGGTCTAGAACAGCAATTCATTTACTTTCTGAATGACACCAATTTGTTCTCTTTTCACTTTACATACATTTCTTGAAATTTAAAAATAATATTTTTGTTCATTATAACTATTCCAGTCCATTCCTTTTTTAAATAGGTTTTGTTCTAGTGTGATTTTAATTTCTGAATTAACATTCATTCTCATCATTTTAGAATATTGTTTTTCATAACTAGCTCCATTAAATGAATAACTATAATATTCAGCACTTGTGATGTTTCAGCAGGTCAGATAGTATCAGTGGAAAGAGAAATAGTTAACATTTCAGGTCAGGCTTCATCAGGACTGGGAAAGTAAGAAAACAGATTAGTATTAAGTTGCAGAGAGGATGTGGAAAGGATGACCAGAACAAAGGAAGCATCTGTGATAAGGTGATGTGATAAAAATTTAAAAAGCTTGACTCTGTTACAGTAACCATGAAACGACGAGGCTGTTGTGCAGCCATTCTGATTCACTGTCAAAATAAGAAATCTCATCTTTACTCAGCCTGGTCTACATCTGCATCCAGACCCATCCAAAATGCTTTTAACTGCTTTGTGTGTTCCATTTGGGGGTAAAGAATATATTCTTATATTGCCAGTGATGGGGAAAAGTATAGAAAATCCTCTAAACAATATTTAAAGATGTCCTGGTGTTCATATATAATGATGCCATGCAACACATCCGAGAACAGTTCTGCACCTCTAACATTAGCTGGCTTTCCCTGTCTGCAAGTTCTCCAGAAACACAGGAGAACACAAATCATAGTACAATAGTCTCTTTTATTATTTTGTACGTTGCACATTGGTAAATTATTATTGTGCATATTTTTATGTACTTTATAATTAGTTAAGCCTGCACATTGCTGAGTGTTTTTAAATGTTGCTGCTGTAATGAAAGAATTTCCCACTCAGGATCAATACTTACTATTATGATGTCAGGGTTACTCGGAGGATAAATTGCAAATGTCACCTGCACCTAGGATAGTGAGAGGGAACGTTCATCAAAGCAATGAAGTGAGGGTAGGTGCGAGTATGCGTGCACAGGGTAAGTAATGTGAAATGAAGTCAGGCTGTGTGAATGTAAAGGAAAATTGAGCCATTCTCATACCGTCCAAGGCACATTTTAAAATGTCCCCTTCTGATGGAAACAGAGGAAGTAGTTACCTGAAGTTGTTGAAGACAATATGGAATTCAGAAGGTCATAATATACCCATGCAAACTTCAGTATAATGGCATGGACACATGAGGTTGAATCACACATTTCTCCGCTCCCATCAAACAATATACAAAAGCCTGAAAGCATGTACTACCAGGCTCAAGGACAACTTCTATCCCACTGTTATGTCTCTTGAATAGGCCTGTTGTACGATAAGGTGGACTTTTGATCACAATCTACCTTATTATAATCTTGCACTTCATTATTTACCTGAACTGCACCTTCTCTATATCTTTGTACTTTATTCTGCATTGTTAACTGTTTTACCTCATTCTACCTCAATGCAGTTTATGCAGATTTGATCTGCACAAACAGTTTGCAATACCAACTTTCCACCAATCTTGGTACATGTGACAATATTAAACTAATATCTACACCGTATATCTGGTGTAATCCATTATAACTCATTTTAAGTCAAAGTATTTTATAATGTGAGGAACATTTATTACCTTTTCCTCAAAAATAAAGATTCAGGACCCAGAAAATTTCTGTCATTATAGGGTAACGGTAGCAAATTCCAAACATTTAATGAAATATGATACTTGCAAACAAGGAAAGCCAGCTAATGTTAGAGGTGGAGAACTGTTCTCAGATGTGTTACATGAGATCATCATATATGAACATCTTTAAATATTGATTAGAGGATTTTCTATATTTTTTCCATCACTGGCAATATCAGAATATATTTGCTATCCCCAAATATAGACTAGGCTGAGTAAGGACGACAGATTTCTTACTCTGGCAGACATGAGTGAATCAGAATGGCTTCACAACAGCCTCGCAGTTTCATGGTTACTGTAACAGACTTGAGCTTTTTTAAGATTTAAACAAATTTAAGTTTTCAACTCTTCTGCCATAAAATAACCGCTGCTTTACCAACAATCCTGAAATATGCAAGGAACGCTATCTTTGCACTGTTGAAGTACTGGCAAAAATGTAAAGATAACTTCAGCTGTCAGAGGAAAGTTTCAATCAGTCACCATAATCACCACACTCTTTCATTTGGAGCAAACTTGGATGACAATGCATTACGAGTCACTGCAGTGACAGTTTGAAATAAAAAGGCAGAACTGAAATAGGAACAAAATTCATAGTGAAAAGATCTCCATCTACACAACTAAAACTTTGTTTTCATATTATTTTGCACTAAAATGGCCCTCAGACACAGAATTAGCCTACAGGTATTGATGTCTTCTGATAACTATAGTGTTCAAGAAAGACAATTCAACTGAGATTTCTTCGAAAGGTTTTAATGCAGACAGTTGTAAACTAAATGTATTACTGTGTTAGTTATTTAATTAGAACACTTTCAGCAGTAAACTATTAAGGATTTGTCTTTGGGGTTTAAATAAAGTTGGTTGTGTCATATACTGTCTTCTATTGATTATTCTAGCAGTGATCCATATAATAAATTATATTCTATTTAATTACCATTTATTACATACAATTGCCAAGTTGAAATGGTGACCTCTTTTTCCCAAAATTATGGGGATTGAGAAAAGTTAATATGATATTGGTCAGATTTAAAACTTAGATCAGATACAATTTCAAATTCAGTAAACAGAAAACCTGTGAACAGAGGATTTAACTTGGAACAAAGGTATTATGAGGAAAGGATAACAACTCAAATTCATTACTTAAGAGTTCTTAGCTAAAACATTCTCCCAGAGGAATGTATAAGGTGAGGTTGTATAAGACATTGGTGAGACCGAACTTGGAGTATTGTGTGCAGTTTTGGTCACCGAATTACAGGAAGGATATTAATAAGATTGAAAGAGTGTTGCCGGGACTTGAGAAATTGAGTTACAGAGAAAGGTTGAATAGGTTAGGACTTTATTCCCTGGAGCGTAGGAGAATGAGGGGTGATTTGATAGAGGTGTATACAATTATGATGAGTATAGATAGAGTGAATGCAAGCAGGCTTTTTCCACTGAGGCCAGGGGAGAAAAAAACCAGAGGTCATGGGTTAAGGGTGAAGGGGGAAAAGTTTAAAGGGAACATTGGGGGGGGGGGGCTTCTTCACACAGAGAGTGGTGGGAGTGTGGAATGAGCTGCCAGATGAAGTGGTGAATGCGGGCTCACTTTTGACATTTAAGAAAAACTTGGATAGGTATATGGATGAGAGGGGTTTGGAGGGATATGGCCCAGGTGTAGATCAGTGGGACTAGGCAAAAAAAATGGTTCGGCATAGCCAAGAAGGGCCAAAAGGCCTGTTTCTGTGCTGTAATGTTCTATGGTTCTAGGAAGCCAAAGAAAAGAGTTAATTCTATTTGGCTCAAAGATTGTTCTAATTTGGAACTCAAGCTAAATTAAAATAACAGAACTTCAACCTACTCGTTCTGTATCATGGCCAACTACCCACGGATCTTAAACCTTTCATCTCAATTTACACCTTAGACATTTATTTCTACTGCAAATTTTGATCTGCCTGCAGTTGATACAGAATTGCTTTTATTAAATTGATGAGTAAATAGAATGTACTAAGTATTTATATTCTCAACATTTAAATATCAATCCTACTAAGATTCTAAGGTTAATAATCAGTTCAAAACATTTCTTTGACTACTGGCAAAGAAAATTCAATTTGTACATCTTCTAATGTGTTGAACAGGATGAAAGGTTATGCAGATGCTAATATAATTCAAACTAGTTGACGTAAGGCACTTCAACAAGCCAGATTTAGCCATTAAATCTTACATGTGAACCAAATAATTCATTCCAGAAGATTCATTGGTGCAGAGTGAAGGTGGCAAGTTGAGCTCAATATAATGCCCTCAGGAATATTCTTGTATTAATCTGTCTTTTACAAATGTTACCTTGAAATTGTGTCTGCCAGCCAGTTGTTCAAAGATAAAAGCCAATTAAAAATCCTGTATGATATAAAACACTTGACAGTAAAACATCAACCACACTATAGCAACAGCATAATTTGAGTAATTTTTTTCTTTCTCTCCAATGCTGCGTTGTTTACTTTTCAACCACAAGAGTGAGCAGATGGCCTGTTTGCAGGCTGCTATTGATGCATTTTGAGGAGGGAGGAAAGTATTATCTAATAAAAGAAAAAATATATACATTTGCCAGATCATGATTCACAGGCAGATTCTGCCAATGTGCAAGGTTACTTTCTGTTGAAGAGTTTGACAAAAAAAACTCATAGTTTAGCAGATACAATTACTAAAACTCCTTTAAACTTCACATTTAATTAATTACCTCAGCATTCACTTCTCAGCTGCTGCAAACTTGCTGATCCAGATTCATAGCCCAGACAATTGAGTATTGGTCCCATACCAACACCAGGTTGTCAGAAATAAACAGTTGTAATATTTCAAAGAATGGGCTTTTAAATTACTTCAAACATGCAGCATAAGTAAATATCCTGTTATACAACAATGGTTGTATTAACACACATTTTTAATTTGTTTTGGAACTATAAATCATTTCCTGTTTTAAAATTTGAAAAAAAGAGTTGCAATACGTTTGCTGTAATGCATCATGTTAAATTTTCTGTGTATTTTAATTGCATACATTTATCACAATTATATCAGATTTGTCATATTAGTCACATTTATTCCAAATAGCACCTTTTGTTTCTCCTTTCCATTTTTCTGACTTTCTCCTTTACACACAAACCCTCTCCCACCGAGGTTAACATCTCACATTTGGATCATCGCAAATACAACTGTTAATTTTTATCCCCATTTGAAAACAATATGAATAATTACATGACAAAACAAAAATACCAAGACCACAAACATTTACTTTTGAGGCTGAAAAAGAAATTATTAAACATTCAATTCATTTCTCAGGAAATTTTACAAATCCCTCCAAATCAATTCAACTATTTTTTTCTTATATCCATGATGGAGTTCAACAGAAGGCATATAAGCTACAGGCAGCCAACGATATCAATTCTTCTATGAGTATAAAATTGGCTGTGTCATGAATGAAACATATCTTCATCTCAGAACAGTCAGAATTTGTGAAATTCTGCAATTTCAATTTTCATTTGTTATTCAGTTGAAACCTCAGGTTGTTATGTCTCTGAATAAAATGTTCAATTTCCACTGGCTAGTGATGATTCATCAGTATCAGCAGCACCCCTTGTCAGTTTCTCTTTCATGGTCTCTGGTTTATTGAGGGCACTGTAAATTCCCATGGCCTTTAATGTATAAATGGAGATAATTAATATTCTTCCCAAAAAGCAGTCCAGTCAAAGCAATGACAGCAAATACAGTATGTAATTCAAACATACAGAATACACATTAAACACAAGTATATTGGCATTAAAAGCCAAATGCTCAGACTTTCTGTTAATGACAAATCAGTAATACTGAAATTCTACCAAATAAAGGCAGTGCAGTAAATCCGACAGAGCAGGAAGCGTTTCCAGGATTGATCTCTAGCATGAGTTAACAAAAATAACCCAGAGGAATCATGGACAATTAGGCCACAGATTGCTCTTCCATATCAATAACCTGGGAATAATCATTAGAAGGTCAAGTTGGCAATTTTGATTATTTTGCACTAAACTTTCTTGGAAAGGGTAAAGACTTGACATTTTGTTTGATGCATTTGTTCACATTCACATCAGGTTTCACAAATGAAGAATGGGAACTGAACTCTTGAATGATTGCCAGTATTTACAGAAACTTTTAAAAAGGCAAACAAAAATGAAACCCAAAATAATAGGGACTATAATTTTTAAACCTGCTTCTGATACGCCTGAAACCATATTCTGTATTTACGTTCCTGTGCACTATAGCATGCAAACCCACGACACAATGACACTGACGAGCAAATTTCCAGAAGTTCCAGCCAGCAGTTGGCACAATCTGGGTCATTAATTTTAACATTACATACTTCTGAAGATTACTCATAATTGAACAAGACACTTGGACCTTGGTTTCCAAGATTTTCTGCCATCTCTCTTGTTTCCATCACTGGAGGCAAACTGTCTACTGGTATCTTTTATAAACCCATCAATTCCAACAGTGATCTTGACTATACCCCTTTCCACCCTGTCTCCAGTAAAAATGCCAGTCCTTTGTTTCTGCCACATCTGCTCCCAGGATGAGGCTTTCCTTTCCAGAACACCAGATATGTCCTCCTCCTTCAAAGTATGGGGTTTCCCTTCCTTCATCAGTGATGCTGCCCTCACCTGCATTTTCTCCATTTCCCACACATCCGCGCTCACCCCATCTTTCTGCCACAACAACAGGGATAGAGTTCCTCTGGTCATCTACTACCTCATGAGCCTCCGTATCCAACACATCATTCTCCACAACTTCCACAATCTTCAAAGGGACCCTACCACCAAGCACATCTGTGACACACTGTAAGGTTTCACTGCTAAGGCTAATGTAATGGCTTCTATGTAATGTTCCATTGTTAAGGTAATGGTTTCTCTGTAGCGGCAATGTTTGAGTTATGACTAGAGATAACGGGGCTTTGGAATTCAGTGGCTATCCAATGGGAGAAATGTTGTTCTTTGTGTGTTTGGGAGCCGGGTTTTTTGCGGTCTTTTGTCGAAAGACGAAGAGGGAAGACGCGTGTGGAGAGACCTGGTAGACCACTGGACGGAGTGGACTGGGATCTGAGGGTCCAAAGGTCGGCAACGTTTGGAGGAGATCGATGGTGGAAGAATGACTACTGAGTGAGCAACAACGGGGACTTTGACTTTGACTTGGGCCCTTTTTTTTGGTTTTGTTTATTTTAATTACCAACCCTATATTCAGATTAAGATTCATAAAGACTATAATTTAATTGCATATGGTGTACTGTCTGATATTTTACGTTGTGGGTTTGTAACTGGGGGTACATTACACGGCATTCACACAAACGTGATTACCCAGTTTGGCGGGACTGAAGGCTGTTTCCCCTAGACAAACACAAGTGGGCGAGCCTGAGGGTCACAATTGTGGGGGCTCGTTCGGGATTGATTCCATTTGATGCTGTGTTTAAATCAGTGCAGGTATGGATGCTGCTGGGGTGGAACACATCTTAAACCCAGCCTCACTCTCCACTGCTCCCTTCGTGATTCCCTTGTCCATTTGTCCTTCCCCACTAATCCCCTTCCTGGCTCTTATCCCCACAAGTGGTACAAGTGCTACACCTGCCCATTCACCTCCTCCCTCACATCAATTCAGGGCCCCAATCAGTTCTTCCAGGTGAGGCAATACTTCACCTGCAAATCTGTAGGGGTCGTCTACTGTATCTGGTGCTCCTGGTGCAACCTTCTCCACATCAGTGAGATCTGATGCACTGTAGATTGGGGGGACAACTTTGTTGAGCATCTCAACTCCTTCCATAAAAAGCAGAATTTCCCAGTGGCCAACCATTTCAATTCCTATCCTCGTTCCTGTTCTAACATGTCTGTCCTTGGCCTCCGCTTCTGCCATGATGAGGCCACTCTCAAGTTAGAGGAGCAACATATCATGTTCAGTCCAGGTAGCCTCCAACCTGTTGACACGAATATGAATTTCTCCAACTTCCTGTATTTTTTCCCTCTCCCTCTTCTTCATTTTCTCACTCTAGTAATCCCACTGCAATGTGACCCCCAACCTATCCAGTGCCCTTATTGTGGTAACAACTCAAGGTAATTTAAAGGAACTTTATCAAACAGACTCTGATGTTGACCCAGGAAGAAATAAACTGAAATGAAGCTCACTCTAAGGGGCATTTTACAAGGGGGAAGAGTGGTTAAGAGGCAGGAACATTTAGAAAGGAACTCCAGAGCTTGGATGCCAGCAGTTGAGGATACAAAATGTGGAGCAATGAAAACTGGGTATACTCAAAAGGAAGGAGGTAGCATGGTCTAAGGAGATTTCTCACATATCACGCATGTGTGATGCATTTTATTTGGTGCCATCTTTAATCCCAGTTTTCCGGATGCTTTTTGAAATTTTGCACAGGGTACCTCATCAGCAATGCCATCTCCTCATATCACTCAAACAGTGTGTGTGTTTATGCTATTGTGTGTCTCTTGCTATTTTCTTTAATGGTCATTGGCAACCTGCATTCTTACTCAACAGCCATCTGAATCACTGTTTCCTTTCTACAACAGATAATTCAGTACTTCCTCTCTATATTTATTATAGAGTGGAAAAGAAACACAAGCCAGAAACATAACACAAGCAGCTTCACTTTTAGCTTCAGCATAATTTTATCAACAAATAAACTTAATCTGGAGTTGTGATACCAGACCTACAGATTTTTTTCCATTCAATCTCATTTTAGGTATATGTCTTCAATTTATCTTTGAAACTTCTTTTTATTCTTCATTGCCACATATTTAGCTTAGGTAAGCTACCGAAATAAAGTCTTTTTTTTCAGTCCAGTACTTAGATGTTACTCTTCTTTTGCCTTCACCTCTCAAAAGTGACCTCAAATCTGTTTTGGTCATCACTTTCCAAGTCTTCTTCAAGTTATTTTCCATTTTATTTCTATGGACAATTACGTAATTATCTCAGGGTCATTCTCAAAACTGTGATCAAATATTTATATTACTATTATGGGTTTGACAATTAGACTCTAGGAGGATCTGGACAGAGGTTGTACCTCTGATGTCTAACAGCTACACTCTACCTAGTAGAGTGGACAGGCATCACTGGTCCTCACCCATCTCTAAATCTCTCATGTCTGCCTCCAAGTGGTACACCCTGGTACACCGGTTCAGCTGGCGGGCTAAATGACGCGACGGCTGGTGTTAACACAGCACTATTGGGTGAAGGACTCTGTCAACAAAGTCACCATCCAAGGTGGATGAGGCCCCTGAAGAAGTACAATGGCCACGTGTTCCAGACTAGGGCGAGCCAGAGTTGGAGGACATTGGCTACTGTCTGGCCTAGAGAGGCATGGATGCCGCCAGGCCTCACCAACCAAAGACAAGTGACATGATGCACACAGCAATAGACCACATACTGGATCGGTTGTCGCCCGGGTCACCAAGGACTGCATCATCCGTTGCACGCCAGGACGGAGGTGTACTGGTGTAGGTGCACCACAGAAGATCTGTGCAAAGACTACATCTCATTAGCCACATAGAATGTGAGAACACTTGCTCAAGCAGGGAAACTGCAGGAGCTTGCACATAAGCTAGAGAGGTATATTTGGCACATCGTGGGACTCCACAAAGTCAGACTACAGTGGAGAATTTGACAAATGTGTCAGTGGCGTAGCACTTCTTGTCAACAAGAGCATTAAGAAATCAGTACTCATGTACCACCCAGTCTCCAACAGGGTTATTTCCATTTGCCCTAGAACAGCACCTTTCAACATCACAGTAATACAGGCTACGCACTAACAACTGACTACGAAGATGGCTAGGTACAGGAATTCTACACCCAACTCCAGAGCACTGTTGACAACGTGGACAAAAAGTACATTCTAATCATCCAGGGGGACTCGAATGCCAAGATGAGTGAAGACGTACTGGAAGACTGGAAGGAATTCTGCAGCCCCTCATGTAATACCGTAACCAACAAGCAAGGATTGTGCCTACTTGGGTTTGCCAGCTACAAAAACATGGTATTTGCAAACACCCTTGAAGAGCACAAGGCATCATGACGCTGGACCTGGCATGCACCCAATGGAATACATCATAGCCAAATTGATTATATACTGGTGCAGAACTGGTTTGGTCTGGAGTCAAGAGAGCCACAACAAAGACGTTCCCAGGTGCTGGTATTGGAAGTGACCATGACCTGGTGATAATGAATTTTAGAATCAGTCTGAAGAAAGTCAAGAAGCCCAAGAACATCAGAATGAAATTCAACTTGGACAGATTCCATTGCTGAATCCTTCAAAGCTACAGTTGGAAAATTTACCCCACTGCTGACACTTGACGAAAATTCTGATGTGTTGACAGCTAAGTTCAGTGATGATAGAAACAGCCAATGAGATACTTAGAAAACACTTGCCAGAAAACCCAACCCTGGATAACAGAAGATCCTGGAAATGCGTGACACTAGAAGAGACCTGAAGAAAACTAAGAACAGAACAACTGGAGCTGTAGCGCATCAGCAAGAAGATCAGGAAAAAGCATGATCAAGGCCAAGGAAGATTGGATTGAGAGATAGTGTACAGAGACAGAAGATAGCCTGAACAAGTTCATTCCAAATTGTGAACTAAACAGAGATAGTCAAAAGTCAACATCTTCCAAGACAAAGAAGGAAACTGTCTCACAGAAGGTGAAGATATTTTCAATATATGGACGGAGTATTGTTCAGATCTTTACAACCATCAGACCCAAGGAGACCCCAGCATACTCGCAAGCCAGGACTTGTCAAACGATGATGACTTTCCAATTCTCCAGGAAGAAGCAGGAGCAGCCAGAAGATCGCAGAAGAATGGGAGAGCTGCAGGAATAGACAGCATCCCAGCTGAGCGGATAAAACATAGAGGAGAAACACTGAAAGACATCCTCACCAATATCTGCAACAAAATCTGGCAGACCAGGCAATGGCCAATGCCCTGGACAAAAATCACTCATACTCTCTCTCCTCAAGAAAGGCAATTTACAGCAGTGCCAGAATTATAGAACCACAAGTCTTACCAACCATGTAAGCAAAGTGATGTTGAAATTCATCTTGAACAGACTGAAACCACAGGCAGAAGAAATAATCACCAAAGAGCAGCATGGATTCAGAAGTGGAAGTAGTACAACAGAACAGATACTCAACCTCCGAGTACTGTGCGAGAAATATAACCAACATCAACAGGACATCCTCCACATGTTCAGACTTCAAGGAGGCATTCAATAGGGTGTGGGGCATGATGCACTCTGGGCCACAATGAAGAGACACAACATGGGCCAGAAGCTGATCCAAACCACCAAGTAGTTCTACACCAAGGCTAGCAGTGCAGCACTTGTTCAAGGCACTGTTGCAGAGTGGTTCCACACCTTGTTGGAGTCTGATAAGGCTGTCTCCTTTCACGCAAGCTGTTCCAACATTTTCCTAGATCAAATAATGGCAGATGCCCCGGAGACCATATTGGTACAGTCAGCATTGGAGGACAGATCATAACCAACCTCAGGTTCGCTGATATCATTGATGGGCTGGCAGGAAGTGAGGATGAATTAGCCTGCCTTGTGAACCATCTGGATGATACATCTATCAAATATGGCACGGAGATCAGCACAGAGAAAACCAAGTTGATAAGAATAAGGAGCCAATCACAACAAAAATTACAGTCAGTGGACAAGAACTAGAGACTGTCAAACAGTTCAAGTGTCTTAGAGCCATCATCAACCAAGAAGGATCAATGCCTGAAGTCCTTGCAAGGACAGCCCAAACAACAGCAACACCGACTAAACTAATCAGGAGAGACAATAACATTGCTCACAGATCCAAGTTGAAACTCCTGGATGAAGTTGTGCTCTCCATCTTCTTGTAGGCATGCAAATCATGGACTTTGACAACAGAACTACAAAAGAAGATCCAGGCAGTAGTAATGAGATGCTTCAGAAGGCCCCTCGGCATCTCCTATACAGAGCATGTCTCAAACGACGAAGTATGAAGAACCATCACCTGACACTAAAAGATCTACTGTCCACAGTAAAGAAGTGGAAACTGAGAAGGTACGGCCACATACAAGATCAGGTAGACACACAAAGACCATTCTTCAGGGAAAAGAAAAAAGGGAAGACAGTGGAAGAAATGGATAAACAACATTGTGGAGTGGACTGGAGAGAGCTTTGCCACAACCCAGGCACTCGTCCACAGTTATGAGAGATGGGGACCCATCTTTACAGCGCTCCTACGACCGTGGCAGGATCCATAACCATATAACCGTAACTGTATACACAAAGCAGTCCAAAGAGATGCTCATTTACTAACTTTTTTTTTAAAAGTGCATGATAAAAGTTATCTGTACTTAAGTTTCATTTGTGCAGTTTATTTCCATAAGAGGGTGTCAAATTAAAATGTGGCATCGTTTTCTCAAGGGCATCAAATGCTAGTTTTGGCAGTGATGCCCACATCATGGAAATGAATAAACATTTAATAAAAGACTATTGAAAGGCAGAACATCTTGAAGCTTAAAAGACATCTTACCTGTGACACCATGCTTGTGATATCACCTGTATTTGTTGGAAGTAAAATTGTATTTGTTTGCTTGGCCAGGTTACTAAAGGCAGATACGTACTGCTCCGCTACACTCAGTGAAGCTGCTTGATCTCCATACTGTTAATCAAATAAACAAAAAAACATGAAGTATAAGTTAATAACATTTTTTTCACTCTATTGCAGCACAAAATCAGAACTGAAGGTAATTTAATTCTGTGGATTCATTTGGTCTTACCTGCTGACCCAGGGCTTCAGAAAGCATTTGAATAGACTCTGCTTTTGCCTTTGCTTTTACAAGGACTGCATTGGCTTCACCTATGAACAGGTGAAAGAGTGGAGTGTAAAATGTGCACGAGACGTTTAGGTAAGAAAGATAGCATGAGCAGCTCCACTTTTAGCTTCAACATAATTTTACTAACAAATAAGCTTGATTTATCAAGTTGTTTATTCTTTCACTGGGAGATACACATGTCAGATCTAGTGAACGGTTACTTGAGGGCAGCATTATGAAAAGGATCACACACAAAATGTTGAACGAACTCAGCAGGTTAGGCAGCATCTATGAAGGGAAATAAACAGGTGAAATCACGAGTACCGAAATGTCGACTGTTTATTCCCTCCATAGATGTTACCTAACCTGCTGTGTTCTTCCAGCATTGTTATTCAAATTTTTCCGCATCCGCAGAATTTCTTGTGACCATGCGAAGGATGACATTTTGCTCCCATTAGTGACTGCATTTAGAAATCACTAGAAAGACACTTGTGTCTCTAACCCACCAACTGATGCACAAAAATTATCAGTAATATGCATCACATACATCATTCTTCAAAATACTTTAGAAATACAGCATACAGAACCTACAATTTACTGAGAAAATTAATTTTGATAGTGCATATGGGAGACCTCACAGTAAGAATACAAGGTGGTCCATCAGCTATGAGCCTACCTGCAGCCTGGTTGATCTTTTCTGCCTTTGCTGCCTCAGAAGCCAGAATTCGAGATTGTTTCTTCCCTTCAGCAACATTGATTTCAGCCTCTCTGGCCCCTTCAGATTCCAACACAGTAGCACGCTTTTTTCTTTCAGCCTCAACCTAAAACAGTGCAATAAAATCAATAATCCACATTTCCTTTATACATTCCACATAGATGTCAGACAGAACTTTGAAAAAGATAATATATAACACAAAATAACCATTTCAAACCTTATTCAACTGACATAGAGTACAGCTATTTAGTTACAATTTGTTGTATGGAACTGGAATAAACTCCATTGTGCATATACAATAAAGTGAAGAAAGTGGATAAGACTGTGAACATGACTAAATGTTCTTCCATCAAGGAGGAAGGAACAATTTTGATGCAGTCTAGCTTTCATCCCTATCCCTGTGGCTGTGTTTAAGTTTATTGACTCTCAACTACCGTAGATTCCGGACTACAGAGTGCACCTGATTAAAAGCCGCATGTTCTAATTTTAGAAATAAAATCAATTTTTTACTTGTACAGGCCGCACCGGATTTTCGGCCGCAGGTGTCCCACATTGTAATATGAGATATTTACACAGAAAGATATTACACGTGAGGATTTTTTAACTTTTAATTAAATCCATATGGTAACAAACAAATATATATTGCAAATGCTTTTTTTCGAACCGTGCCTGTAATACGGCTACTTTTAAATATACATACGTATCGGTAACACAAATTACGTTGCATATACTTTTTTACTGAACAGCACGAACAACATTCCAATATCTCCTAGCGACTGGTAAAAATATATATACTGCAGCCTACCAGGAAAAGTTATTGATCGCCTTTAACTTAAAAGCAGCGTTTTCGCTCGGGTCTGATGTGCTCGGGTCTGATGTGCTCGGGTCTGATGTGCTCGGGTCTGATGAGCTCGGGTCTGATGTGCTCGGGTCTGATGTGCTCGGGTCTGATGAGCTCGCGTAACGCGATCGGGTCTGATGTGCTCGGGTCTGATGAGCTCGGGTCTGATGTGCTCGGGTCTGATGTGCTCGGGTCTGATGAGCTCGGGTCTGATGAGCTCGCGTAACGCGATCGGGTCTAATGTGCTCGGGTCTGATGAGCTCGGGTCTGATGTGCTCGGGTCTGATGAGCTCGGGTCTGATGTGCTCGGGTCTGATGTGCTCGGGTCTGATGAGCTCGGGTCTGATGAGCTCGCGTAACGCGATCGGGTCTGATGTGCTCGGGTCTGATGAGCTCGGGTCTGATGAGCTCGGGTCTGATGTGCTCGGGTCTGATGTGCTCGGGTCTGATGAGCTCGCGTAACGCGATCGGGTCTAATGTGCTCGGGTCTGATGAGCTCGCGTAATGCCCCCACCTTCCCGTTTCCCACAAGACGCGGCGAAACCGGGTGTGACGTCATAGCATCCCGGGATGTAGTACAGAAAACAAATATAGTTAAAACACTTCTAACTTTAACTAACAAATGAATTACTAAGCAAAAATATTATAAACTAAGTAACTGCCATAAAGGCAGCACAATGCTTTTCTTCGAGTGTTTTCCATGTTGATGAGGGTGAGTACAAATGACTGATTTACAATAATTTAATTGTGAAAGTGCGCTTGATTTATCGTACAATTTCATTGGACCTCTGTGAACTACTCATCAATTTTATTGGTCTACTGTTACGAGGCAAAATGTTTACGAGGCGGCATGAAAAAAACCCATGTATTAGCCGCTCTGGATTAAAGGCCGCAGAGTTCAAAGCTGTTCAAAATGTGGGAAAAAAGTAGCGGCTTATAATCCGGAATCTACGGTATATACATGTATACTGCCAAATGAAACAACATTCCTCCAGATCAAGATGCACAACATAATATGTATAATTCACATATAACAGAGGTGGGTGCGTTGCAGATAGGTGGTCATTATGAAACCATGAAAATAGTCACCAGCTTCCTTCTCTACCATGGAATAGTATCTGCCACAGAGAGGAGTTTAGAAAATAGTGGGAAAATGCAAGGAATGAAGAAACACACATTTCAGGAACACACATCAGAGGTAAACTTTTCACACAGAGAGTGGTGGGTGCGTGGAATGCACTGCTGGCGACGGTGGTGGAGGCAGATACAATAGGGTCTGTGAAGAGACTCTTAGATAGGTACATGCAGCTTAGAAAAATAGAGGACTATGTGGTAGGGAAATTCTGGGCAGCTCTAGAGTAGGTTACAATGTTGGCACAGCATCATGGGCTGAAGGGCCTGTAATGTGCTGTAGATTTTCTATGTTCTAACTTCCAATATTTAAGCAGAAGTTTTCTCAAATTTTTATTGTGGACAAAAAAACATGTTGTAAGAGGTCTAAAATTAGTTATGATGTAATTGTGCCCTCCATCGTATATTCTTGATCAATCTAACACTTCCCTGCCACAGAATTTTAATGAACCGATTTTCTTTTATCTTCTTGAAGAAACTTCAAATTGCATACTTACTTGCATCTGCATGGCTTCCTTCACTTTAGGTGGAACATGGATATCCTTGATCTCATATCTCAAGCAGCGGATTCCCCACGTATCTGCAGCTTGATTTATCTGAGTTACCATATTCATATTCAATACTTCTCTTTCCTGCAAAGCAATGCGAGAGATCTTTGGTCTTCCACATGCAACATGGAAATTAACTTACTGTGTCAGAGAGATGAATGTCAATTTAAACTGATGAAATTATAGTATTTTCAATACATTTACGTTTTTTCTCAAGAATTAGAAAAATTACATAGCATAAGGTTACAATAATGATAGCTTTAATGTTTGGTTCAATTGGGACATTTTGCATCTTATCAGTGTTTAGTAAAATTAGTTACAATCAGTCATTTAAAAAATCTGTCAAAAAGATAGATCAATTTTCATTGTCATTTGGACTTTATAATTGCATCCAAATTGAAACAAATAATTACAGAGGTATGGACTAATGTTATAGGGCCATGGTTTCACTTTAGAGAAATTCGTATGATGAATCCCCAACATTTGTCAGATGTGGTGATAAAGACTGGTCTAATCCTGCTTCTTTAACAGAGACTGTCTATTTTGTCATTAAGACAGGTGCTTTATTCAAATGTGCACAATTTCCTGAGAAATGCAAAGCTATTAAGTCTCTGGTAATGTTTCCTCTCTGCTGTAATAAAACCACATACTTCACTGAACAAACCATTTACAGCTGTAGTTAAGGCTAATTGCAATGAATATTTAGTCATGTCTTTTTGCTACAAATGAATCACTTAGCTGGGGAAATAAAGAGTACATCACATTGCTGTAGATTTAGAATCACAGAGGCCAGATTAGCTGAGTTGTCCTTAAATGAGGGGCATAAGTGAACCATTTGGGGTTTAAAGGCTAATTTTGTCATTTTACAATAACCATTTATAATTCCAGTATTTTTAATTAAGTGAATTTTAATTCTCACCTGCTGTGGTGCGCAGGTTTCTGGATTAATAGTTCAGTAATTTAACACCAAAACCTCATTCTCCAATATATTTTGTCTGCAGCACATTTGTCTACATGAAGAAACACACATTATTCTTACATTTCCACCCCCCACCCATCACCATCCTTGGGCAATTGAAAGGTCACAAAATCATGGACATAAACTCCATTTTCTGTTCCAAGTCGCATCTCATTTCAGTGATCATTTGTCACTACTCCCTAATCTCTTTCCTTCAAACAATAACAAGAGCTGGATTTTCCATCCTGTATTCCAACTGGTAGCACTGCACTACTTTCTTAGAACCAGATATGCTAACAACATCTGCAAATAAACAACCAGAAAAAAAGAACATAAACACAAGAAATTCTGCAGATGCTGTAAATTACTGAGCAACACACACAAAGTTCTGGAGGAACTCGGCCAAGCCAGGCATTCTGTTTTCTCTCTCACTACTTCTCTTCACCTCCATCTGGTTTTCCTCCCCTAATTCCAAAGTCCACTCTTCTCTCCTTATAGACTACTTCTTCTTCAGCCCTTTACCTCTTCCACCTATTATCTCCCAGATTCTTAATCATCACTTCTCCCCATCCACACACCTTTGTCTTCACCTGTCAACCTGTAGCCCTTCCCTTCCCCCCCCCACCTTCCTATTCTGCTTTCTGCCCCCCTTCTTTCCAGTCCTGATGAAGAATTTCGGCCCAAAACTGTTCGACTGTTTATTCACCTCCACAGATGCAGTCTAACTTGCTGAGTTCCTCCATTTCGTGTGTGTTGCATAAAAAAGAGAAACTGAATTATGTTACTCACCCTGAAAACACTGTCCAGTGAAAGCTTCCCAAGTTCAGATCTCATGGTTGTTTGGGCCAACTGAGTAACTGCATACTCGGGATCTTCAACTCCGTAACTTGCCTGAAATAGATGACTAACGAATTAGATATTCTTTTAACTTCTACAATCCAATATTATCGATTACCTCAACCTCCCCAGTGGACTTGCATAGACTCACAGACCCAGCTCTGGCCAACAGGCCTTGACTTCCAGACTTTCAATTCGACCCTCAGGCCTTGATCCTTGGCATCAATCCCAGGACACGCCAATCACCGAACACTATAGGTCTCAAACTCTGGTCTCACAGATAATAAACTTTACTTTGAACTTCGATTTGTGAATCCAGGAAGCAATCAGAACTGTTCCTCCTGCCTGCATGGAACTTTGATTCTGCAACCTGCCGACAACCGGCTAACTTAGGGCAGGCCCTTTCCAGCATCTGCCATCTTACTGTACATCCCACCATGGATGCCCCAAGTCCACATTGCTTTGCACACAGAATGGAGACTTAAACTCCAGCCTATTCTCTAACTCCCTCTCATCCCCAGTTCCTAAACCCTAACCTGATCTCTAATTTTCCTCTCTGTCCCTAAAAACAAACATTTCGAACCTAAAAAAAATAAAAAAATGAAACAATTAAAATAACAACTAAATCTGAGCTGCGACTCAACAGAGGTCACAACTCAGCACCATCTTGGGACCATCTGAACAAATATATATTAGAAGATTATAGATTTTAAAAAACATTATTGACAAGGAGCTTGAAAGCCACAGACTGTTGTAAGCTGCAGATGGCCTGATAAGTTGGACAGAAAAATGGTAAATGCACTTTAATTGAGAGAAGTGTGGGGTAATGTGTTTGCCAGATGGAAGATGCAATAACTAATAGTTGGAGATATTAAGTGCAGTGGAGATACATGTGCACAGATGTGTATACATCGTTAACGATAGCAAGACAGGTCCTTAAAGGTATTATGCGCATTTCATTAAAGGTCATAACTCTTCCTTCTCACACGAAACCTATGCTCTCTCGTTATATAAATTCACAAAGCCTGAAGTTGTGGCATATGCTTAAGAAGAATAACATGCACAAGTTGTATTACCTTGTATGCATCCATTATTCGTAAATATAGTACACCATCTATCTGTAAAGTCACGTTATCTGTAACAGTAAATAAAAGATTGTGATTTTTACACATATTCATTAACACTTGATAAAATACACGTTCATAAAATCATCAGTATTTAGCATCAGTCTTGTCATACAGAAAGAAGTCCGGTCCTTTCAGAACAATTAGTACAAGTGAGAATAAGGAGTAAAAATGACAGAACATGTGAAGTTAAAAGTTAAAATCTATTGGTTAGAAAATTTTGATCTGATTACATTCCTTGACTTCTCTAGTACCTTTAACACCATCCAGCCCAAGATCTTAAGGCACAAACTAACGGAGATGGGAGTAGACTCTCACATGGTGGATTGGATAGTGGACTACTTGACAGATAGACCTCAGTATGTGCGGTTGGGAGACTGTAGGTCTGACACGGTGGTAAGCAGCACAGGGGCGCCGCAGGGAACCGTACTCTCTCCGGTCCTGTTCACCCTGTACACATCAGACTTCCAATATAACTCGGAGTCCTGCCATGTGCAAAAGTTCGCTGATGACACGGCCATAGTGGGGTGTGTCAGGAATGGACAGGAGGAGGAGTATAGGAAACTGATACAGGACTTTGTGATATGGTGCAACTCAAACTACCTGCGTCTCAATATCACCAAGACCAAGGAGATGGTGGTGGACTTTAGGAGATCTAGGCCTCATATGGAGCCAGTGATCATTAATGGAGAATGTGTGGAGCAGGTTAAGACCTAAAGTATCTGGGAGTACAGTTAGACGAGAAGCTAGACTGGACTGCCAACACAGATGCCTTGTGCAGGAAGGCACAGAGTCGACTGTACTTCCTAAGAAGGTTGGCGTCATTCAATGTCTGTAGTGAGATGCTGAAGATGTTCTATAGGTCAGTTGTGGAGAGCGCCCTCTTCTTTGTGGTGGCGTGTTGGGGAGGAAGCATTAAGAAGAGGGACGCCTCACGTCTTAATAAGCTGGTAAGGAAGGCGGGCTCTGTCGTGGGCAAAGTACTGGAGGGTTTAACATCGGTAGCTGAGCGAAGGGCGCTGAGTAGGCTACGGTCAATTATGGATAACTCTGAACATCCTCTACATAGCACCATCTAGAGACAGAGAAGCAGTTTCAGCGACAGGTTACTATCGATGCAATGCTCCTCAGACAGGATGAAGAGGTCAATACTCCCCAATGCCATTAGGCTTTACAATTCTACCGCCAGGACTTAAGAACTTTTTAAAAGCTATTATTAATGCTTTTTGAGATAGTGATTTAGATGCATATCATATTTTTTTTACTGAGTTAAGTATTGTATGTAACAGTTTTGCTACAACAAGTGTATGGGACATTGGAAAAAAGTTGAATTTCCCCATGGGGATGAATAAAGTATTTATCTATCTATCTTTTGAAAACATACAAATAGAATCCCAGGGATCTCAGTCAGTTTTTTTCCCAAATTCTATACAGAAGGATCCTCAGTGGGAGTCACATTGCATTGCAATTGGTACATGGGCACTCAATAATGAGGAGTGACAAACTGAGCATCTACAGACCAATTAATCTTTTTTTCACTGCAGGGGAAAGTTTAAGGTATCATTGCAAGGTCTAAATTAATTCTCATTTGGAAAAAGATAATAGGATCAGCTGATTTGGAATTGTTAAATACAAATTATCTCTGCATAATCTGGATATTCTGATACAGTAAGAGAGAGATAAGCAGTAATAATGGATTAGCTATGGACCTTCAAATGGTGTCATTTAATCAACCACCTGCACAAAAATAAAATAGTAAAGAGATGGTGGAAATAACTGAAACATAATTAACTAAGGTATAGGCAAAATCGGAATATGTGGATGATTTTCTTATTAGAGAGGTACACACGAAGTGGCATGACCTAGCCTGCACTCCAAATCACTAAGATATAATATCCTGCAAATCTTAAAATCCAAAAATCAACTGTATGCCTTGAATACACTGAGAAGTGAATATCCATGGGCCTCCGAGATACAGAACTCCAAAGTTTCTCAACTTCTTTGAGGGTTCTCCTCATTGCTGTTCAAAATGGTCAGTCAAGTCCTCGTTCTAGCTCCCCAGGTGGGATCTATTAGCCAGCACCTCCCCTATTATCCTCAATAGGTTTAAATTAAAATTTATAAGAAATGCATTATGGCAAACCTATTAAGAAAACTCTAAATCAAATATTTAATATTAACTTGGCACAGCACTTACCTAATGAGACAGCAGATTGTTCTGGAATATCAATAACGATCTCTTTTAAGCTCTGTACGTATCTTATCCGATCTATGACTGGAATCAAGAAATTCAAACCCTTTGTAAAGGCAACAAAAATTAATTTGAGATCAATATATGCTTTCTGTCCCTTTTGTGAAATATAGGGTCAAGGAACAACTTAGTTTTAGTGCACAGTATAAACTAATTAAATCTGAATCTGTATTTCTTGAAACTGATGATAAGAGAATTTAATATTTAACCATGGAGTCTAGTTGCTTGAAAAAATTGCTTTAACTTCTAGTTATAATTCCATTGTCTTTTGCACCTGTACCTCTAATTGAGGTGCTCATTTACGTGGATGAATCAAGCACAATTTAACCCAAGGTTATTTCCTCTTTCTCCTCTTGTACCTCAATGATCTATTCTCTTCCTTATCTCTTTTCTGTATCTTGACATTGTCACCTACAGATTTAGGGCCAGCACTGTATTGTTGCCTGAATGCCTACCTGATAATTTGATCTATTAATTAAACATCAGTTTAATGCACATTTTTTTTTGAATGCTAGGAGACTAGATATGTAATAGTTTAGATATTGTACAGAAGCATCATATAAAATCAGTAAAGATGGACACAATCTTCTCAAAATCCAAATAAATTACAGTATGTAGTTTAGCAAAGACACTATTTTCCATCAAACATTTTGGAATACATACAATTTTTAACATGATTTCAAAAAGTGCTCAAAAGTTATAAAATAGACATGAAAATTTCTTCATTTGAAAACTAATTTTTCTCTAAAACAGAAGCAAAGTACTTCCAATAATTTGCTTAGAATTTTAATATTTTCTGGATAAAATAATTTCAAGAAACTATTTTATTATTGTATTTTTAATATATTGAAACAGAGTCTTTTAATAGTGAGCAATCCAAGTTTCTGAACCTGTGCTACTGTTGGAATCTTACAATTTATCAGTCATAAAAATGTAGACTAAACCAACAGCAATCAGATTATTGTGCTGGAGCCTTTTTCATTACCAAATTCAAAAAAATTAAGCAACAAAGGTCTATCACCAAAACATGAATGTTATTATAAAGGGCTCTTTATGGTCAGCAAACTCTGAAAGAAATATTCCAGTGACCTCATCTGAAAATAAAACTCAGATAAATATTTAAAAGCTATTTACAAATACACAAGCTTTAGCCACGACTACCGGTACTTTCAGGTTTCCCATTCTGTGTATTGAAGAATGGTAACTTCTAATGCCACACACAAAATGCTGGAGGAACTCAGCAAGCCAGGCAGTATCTATGGAAAAAAGCACAGTCGACGTTTCGGGCTGAGACCTTTCAGCAGGACTGGAGAAAAAAAAGCTGAGGAGTAGAAAGGTGGGGGGGGGGGGAGGGGAGAGAGAAACACTAGGTGATAGGTGAAACTTGGAGGGGGTGGGAATGGGGAATGAAGCAAAGAGCTAAAATGTTGATTGGTGAAAGAGGCAGAAGCTCATGGAAGAAAGAAGAAAAAGGGGGACGGGGGAGGGAGGCGATAGGTGGGCAAGGAGATAATATTTGGAGTATTGTGTACAGTTCTGGTCAACGAATTATAGGAAAGATGTCAACAAAATAGAGAGAGTACAGAGAAGATTTACTAGAATGTTACCTGGGTTTCAGCACCTAAGTTACAGAGAAAGGTTGGACAAGTTGGGTCTTTATTCTTTGGAGCATAGAAGGTTGAGGGGGGACTTGATAGAGGTATTTAAAATTATGAGGGGGATAGATAGAATTGACATGGATAGACTTTTTCCATTGACAGTAGGGGAGATTCAAACAAGAGGACATAAGTTAAGAGTTAGGGGGCAAAAGTTTAGGGGTAACACGAGGGGGAACTTCTTTACTCAGAGAGTGGTAGCTGTGTAGAACGAGCTTCCAGTAGAAGTGGTAGAGGCAGGTTCAATATTGTCATTTAAAGTAAAATTGGATAGGTATATGGACAGGAAAGGAATGGAGGGTTATGGGCTGAGTGCAGGACGGTGGGACTAGGTGAGTGTAAGCGTTCGGCACGGACTAGAAGGGCCGAGATGGCCTGTTTCCGTGCTGTAATTGTTATCTGGTTATATGAGAGGGGAATATCAATCCATTGCCTTCTCCACTGTCGGGATAAGGCCACACTTATATTCCGTTTGGGCAGCCTCCAACCTGAAGGCATGAACATCGACTTCTCAAACTTCCAGTAGTGGCCCCCCCCCTTCACCATTTCCCTCTCTCATGTTATCTCCTTGCTCGCCCACTGCCTCCCTCTGGTTCTCCCCCCTTTTTATCCTTCTACCATGGCCTTCTGTCTCTTTCACCAATCCACTTCCTAGCTCTTTGTTTCATTCCTCCCCCTCCAAGTTTCACCTATCCCCCACCTTTCAAATCTACTCTTCAGCTTCTTTTTCCCAACTGTAATATTGAACAGTTTAAGGGATTCATTTATAAATTAACCTCAAAACGACCAACCCTATAAAGCTGATATGTAGCTCTATGTGGATCTATATCCAGCAGGTGTCCTCTAGGATCAGGCAGCTGCCAATGATGACATCTGCCAAAGTCTGTGGAGTCTAGTGGCCTGGAAAAATTGTTATGACTGAGGGGTTTTAATTATTACACACATTTAAAATATTATAATCAACAAACACTCGGCAATTAATTATCATAATTACCTATACTCAATAACAGTCAACCACCCTGGTACCTGTTTCGGTCAATCAGTGAAGTGACTTACTGGATCAAGTATTCTGTGAAAACGACCCATTCGTTCTACTACCCACGCTTCTTGTTGTGGAACAAACAGTACAACTGTGTTCATGGGTAGGCTTGATGCCCATCGGTGCGGTGCTGCTGCTAACCACGCCTGAGGTAGTTCTCTTCTAGAATGCTAGAGTAAAATTACAATTGAAAATGGGTTATTTGTTTCTGTTGAAGCGTTCTCCTTAACTTTATTCTAAACATATTGACATACCATGACGGTGTTAGCAAATCTTGTTTTAATTATGGGACATCAAAAAGGAAGGTTGACATAACACAATGCAGGCTATTCAACCCATCTGATCCTTCTCAGTCCTAGCAGTCTTAGTTCCATACTTCAAAGCTCAAAGTAAATTTATTATCAAAGTACATACATGTCACTATATACAACCCCAATATTGCATTTTCCATGCAGGCATACTCAGTAAATCCAGAACCATAACAGAATCAATGAAAAACCAGTCCCAACAAGGTGGACAAACAACCAATGAGCAAAAGACAACAAACTGCAAATACAAAAGCGAAAAAATAATAAATAAATAAGCAGTAAATATTGAGAACATGAGATGAAGGATTCTTGAAAGTGAGTCCATAGGTTGTGGGAGCCATTCAGTGATGGGGCAAGTGAAGGTGAATGAAATTGTTCTCTTTGGTTCGAGAGCTTGATGGTTGAGGGATGATAACTGTTCCTGAACCTGGTAGTGTGAATCCTGATGTTCCTGTATCTTCTTGATGGCAGCAGTGAGAAGAGAGCACGTCCTGAGTGGTGGGGGCCCCTGATGATGGAGGTTGCTTTCCTGCAACAGTGCTCCATGTAGATGTGCTCAGTGGAGGGGAGGGCATTACCTGAGATGGACTGGGCCGTATCCGCTACTTTTTTTTTAATTTTTTTCATTAGTTTTTCAAAACATTTTACAAAATTAAAAACCCCAAATCCCAATGAGGAGCATTAATACAATTACAATTCAACCGCCAGGACTTAAGAACTTTTTAAAAGCTAGTATTAATGCTTTTTGAGATAGTGATTTAGATGCATATCATATTTTTCACTGAGTTAAGTATGTTATTAGTTTTGCTACAACAAGTGTATGGGACATTGGAAAAAAAAGTTGAATTTCCCCATGGGGATGAATAAAGTATCTATCTATCTATCTATCTATCTAATACAGAGCAAGGTTAAGCATACAATATCAATATGCTACAGAGGAAGAGAATTTAACAAAAAAGCACCTAAATTAAAGACAAGTGAGCTTAGTGTCCTCCCCAAACCCCACAACACAAGAAAAAAAAACAATTCCAGACCAACCACCACACAATATAGAGAGTATAAGTCCGGACAATCAAACTCCCAGACTGTGAATACACTTAGCAACAGAGGATAATAATGCCTACTACCAGAAAAGAAAGGGAGCTGAAAGCAAGGGACCGAAGGGAAAAAAAAACCCTAGTCAAGAGGAAGGTTATGAAAGTAGTCAATAAAAGGCCCCCAGATCTTATGGAACTTTAAATCCGAATTGAGAACCGAATAATGAACGAATATGAGTTTCTTGGAGGAAAGCAATGTCAGCTTTGAGTTGTTTAATATGTGAGAATACCTTCCTCCTTTTAACAGGGTGGTTCAGTCCCTTTACATTCCAGCTCACAAATTTAAGTGCACTAGCCATTATCAATTACTAATGCATAAAAGGCAGCAGGCATATAAAAAGTCAAGCAGTACAATAGCAGTCTGGGAGCAGAGATGTAAACATAGATTCGTAAGGTCAAAATATAAACATGTCCTAAACAATAAAGAAATGTTGGAACTGTAAAATCCATCCCACCCACACAACCCAAAACTAGACGGCTACCAAAACAAGTAGCTAGCTCTACCAAAGAAATTAACCCAAATACAACTTCCAGATCTGTGTCATTGACAGCAGTTCCGTATAAATGCTATAACAAACAGTAACTAGTTTATGCACTAGGAAACATAACTACAGATTAGAACACCTTCTGCCGAGATATACAACTTAATACAGAGAAAATCGGAAGAAAACCAAAACTAATCTACCCGCGAAATATTATAGAAGGATAAAGTAAGAGAAAGGGAAAATAAAAGGTAAGAAGGAAAAGGAAAAAAAAGAGGAAGGGGAAAATTGTAAATTCAAGACGAGTATTTATCAACCGTTTACCGAGAAGGGAGAAAAAAAACATTCAGAGAATGGAAAAAAAAGGGGTGAAGAAAAGAAAAAGATAAAATAAATAAGTATTTAAAACAGAGGAAAAATAAATCAGCAGTTGAACTGTGAACCGACAAACAGGGAGGCCTTCACTAAAGACTTCAAACCTCCAAAACAAGTTAGATTTAGTTGTAGAACTCTGTAGGTAAAGTTATACAGAGGTGAAAATAGATTACACACACACCAAATCCCGGGAGAGATTGTCAACAGCCTTTAGAGTTTCAGTGAATAATGTCTGAGTGATTCAAGTGAATTCCGAGTCCAGAGAAAGTAATTTTACTACGAGGAGTACTTATCCACCATTTTAGGAAGTCCGATCAGATTCCGAAGATGACTGGATAGCCGGAAGACTTGCCACAAACGCTTCGGCTTCCCTCGCTGATTTGAACCACTTGAATTCCCCAGTATTAAACTTGATTCTTAGGTCAGCAAGATTACGAAAGGAAGGTTTGAAACCACGATCAAAAAGCACTTTCATTACGCCTTTATACTCAGCGCGCATCTTTAAAGTCTGGGGTGCAAAATCTTCCACAAAGCGAATGGTTGTATCCTGGAAAGAAAAAGAGCCTCTGCGACGTGCCTCCACAATCAGACTGTGTTTTACCTGGTATTGATAGAAACACAAGATTACTGGTCGCGGACGGGTGCCCAGAATTCCGGGGGGGACATTAACTCTGTGTGCCCGTTCGAGCTCGGGCGGGTTTGGAAGCAGATCCTTCCCCAATATCTCACAGAGAAACTCGGCGAAAGACTTCACGGTTAATCCCTTTTCAGTCACCTCTGGTAATCCCAGAATTCTGATGTTACAGCGTCTCCTACGATTTTCGAGATCCACCATTTTGGAAAGAAGTTTGTTAGATTTTTCCTCTAAGCTGGAACAGAGAGTCTCCAAGTATCGAACCCGACTTTCTAAAGCTTCAGAAGTCGAATCGATGCGAGATAAGTGTTCAGCATGTTTGTCCACTTTATCGTTGATCCGATCCAGTTTGTCTTCTAACTGTTTGAAAGCGGTTTTAATTTGCTTTAAGATTTCGTCTTGGAGATTTTCAAGCGCCTCCATCGTCACGCCCGACGAAGTCGTAGTTTCTTTTCTCCCGGATTTAGAGCTCTTGCTAGACATTGTAGGTTAGATATATTCACAGGCAAGTAAGAGATACCGAAAAAATTCCTATCTAAGCTTTATAAAATGGAGACATTTAGTGCAAAGGTAGCGACAGTAACGGAACAAAAGTTCGGAGCAGCTAAGCAATCGCCATGTTACCGGAAGTCCATCCGCTACTTTTTGTAGGATTTTCTATTCAAGGGCATTGCTGTTTCCATTCCAGGCTGTGATACAGGCAGAAAATATACTCTCCACCACATATCTATAGAAGTTTGTCAAAGTTTTAGATTTGGCATGACATCATCACAAACATCTAAGGAAGCAGAGGCACTGCCGTGCTTTCTTTGTAATTGCACTTAAGTGCTGGGGCCAAGACAGGTCCTTATTTCCCATCAGGTCTGCAAGTTATTTTTATCAAAGCCTATCATCTTGCATTGATTCCTTTTTCTATTTTACCTCCTCTATGTCTTGATTATTATAGCATGCCTTTGGGACGTGGGAAGGAAATGGAACATCCAAAACATAGGGGACCTGTAGCCAGGATCAATCACAAATCAAACTCATAACTGATAATTGTGCACAAGTACTTACTATTAAGGATCACCATAAAGAATCCAGATCTGAAAATCCTGCTAATTTCTTCCATCCTCCTACTCACACTGCAGCATTACAGTTGCACTAGTGGAACTCATTTTCATTATCTATTGCATGCAGCTTTTAGTATTTAATGCAACCTGTAAGCCCATCTGTGCTCCTCACTGAACCAGTGATGACCCTCTGACTTGACAACAGTAGTAAGGTATATACCAGACCACCAGGTCACTGACTGTTGTGAAACAATTATCCTGCTGCTGATGCTCACAGTATCTCAAGACTGTCCAGTTTGAGCAGGCAGATCAGTTTCGAGTAAGTTTGCACAGATATGAAAGCGGAATTTCTATCTCCACAGTCACTAAATGGTGCTTGCTTTTGCCAGTACTGTCCTGTACAGACACATCTGCAACATTTAAATTGGCAAGGACGAGGTCAAGGAATGTTGGTTCTACGAAGGTCTAACACAATCTGGCAGCTAAATTATTCAGGATACACATGACTCAGTCAGTAAAGTTGCTCCAGTGCTGCCCTTGATAATTGATATTGAATGTACATTCTGTGCTTTTGCCACTCTCCAGCACAGAGAATTAATGAAATAGCAGCTGAGAAAGGGCAACCTGCATTGTCTATGCTTAACCTGATGCTGCGAATCTTCATGGAACCAACATTAAAGATTCTTAGGCCATTTCTTTCCAATTATATACAAGTGTACAACGGCCTCTAAATGCTAATTCTACTGCCTTTGCAATGCGTACATACAAAGCTCTTCAGTTAGTTAAACACCTTCTCACAAATCACCTGAGACGGAAGCTTCTTTCAAGGTTTTTAAAAGAGGTCTTACTTGTGAAACTGCAGAAAGCTCAGCAAAATATGCATTAAATACAATACAGAAACATCAGGTTCTTAAATATACTAATGCTGTTGATTGTTCTCGCAATCGGTGTTAGTCAAAGTAATAGCCGCACGCAATACTCCATAACTATACCATGCAAACAAGAGTAAACTCATGATGCCATTATCTTACTAACAATAAGAAATAAACATAATACTTCCTTCAAAATATATCTACTAAATGTTTACCAATATTAACGAAGCTTAAGACTCACAGATATTGCTGTTTCGAGGACAAATAAAGAGGGGATGGAGATGGATGTCTTTCTACCATGTGCTTCAAAGTGAATCCAAATTCACCCGTGTAGGAAATGATATAAAAACAGTTTACGTACAGGAAGTGATGCTTGTACAAAATGAACTGCACCTCTGGAGGCCAGAACACTAATGGAATACACAGGAAAATGGGTGACAATTGGGAAGGGGAAAGGAGTTAAATGGCCAGTGCAGAGTACCCCTATGGCCATACCCCAACAACAGATTGGATACTGTTGGGGGGAGATGACCTAACAGAGAAAAGCCACAGCAGTCGGGTCTCTGGCACACAGTCTGCCTCTGTAACTCAGAAAGGAAAGGTGGGGGAGAAGAGGCGTGTTGTGATAGGGGATTTGTTTGTTAGGGGAAAGGACAGTAAGTTCTGTGGGCGAGAACGAGATTCCTGGATGGTATGTTGCAGGGTGCGACTAGTGCCCTGAGCTGTGTATATTTCAATGCAAGAAGTATCATAGGAAAGGTGGATGAGCTCAGGGCCTGGATCAACACATGGAATTATGCTGTTGTTGCCATCAGTGAGACTTGGTTGCAGGAGAGGCAGGACTGGCAGCTCAATGTTCTGGGGTTCTGTTGTTTTAGACATGACAGAGTGGGAGGGATTAAAGAAGGAGGGGTGGCATTACCAGTCAGGGAAAATGTCATGGCAGTGCTCCGTCAGGACAGACTAGAGAATGTGATTAGTGAGGCACTATGGGTGGAACTGGGAAATAAGAAAGGCATGATGATGCTAATGAGGTTAAACATAAACATAAGGTTGTTATAGAAGGTGATTTTAACTTTCCATATATTAACTGGCAAACCTATACTGTAAAAGGACTAGATGGGATAGTGTTTGTCAAATGTGTTCAGGAAAGCTTCCTTCATCAGTACGTAGAAGTCCCAATAAGAGACCGTGTGTTACTGGATCTGCTATTAGAGAATGAGACAAGGTCAGTGACAGAAGTTTGTGTAGGGGAATGCTTTGTATCCAGTGACCACAATGCCATTAATTTCAAAATAGATATGCAAAATGATAGGTCTGGTCCGCAGGTTGAGATTTTAAATTGGAGAAAGACCAATTTTGATGGTGTCGGAAAGGATCTGCAAGTGGCAATTGGGACAGGCTCTTTTCTGTCAAAGGTGTTCCTGGTAAGTGGAAGGCCTTCAAAAATGAAATTTTGAGAGTACAAAGCTTGTATGTACCTGTCAAAATAAAAGGTAAAGATAACAATTGTAAAGAACCTTGGTTTTCAAGAGATATTAGGAACAAATGAGGAGTATATGGAGTATAAGAAATGCAAGAGAACACTGAGGAAAGAAATCAGGAAGGCTAAGAGAAGACATTAAGTTGCTCTAGCAGATAAGGTAAAGGAGAATCCTAAGAAATTCTAAAGATATGTTCAGAGCAAAAGGATTGCAAGTGACAAAATATTAAATGAATTATTAGCATCTGTATTTACTCAATTTATGGACAGAATCTATAGAAGTGAGGCAAAGCAGCATCAACTGCATGAATCCTGTTTGCTACCCTGAGGCAAATCAGGGTGGCTAAATCCCCAGGGCCTGACACGGTGTTTCATAAACTAGGAAATTATAGGCCGGTGAGTCTACTTCAGTTATAGGGAAGTTACTGCAAAGTATTCCAAGGGATCAGATATATAAGCTTTTGGATAGACATGGACTGATTAAGGATAATCAGTATGGCTTCCTATGTGGTACGTCATGTCTAACCAATCTTACAGAGTTTTTCAAGGAATTTAGCAGGAAAATGTCTGCAGGAAGTGGATATGTCTACATGGACCTTAGTAAGGCACTTGACAAGGTCCTGCAAGGGAGGATGGTAAAGAAGGTTCAGTCACTTAGAATTCAGAATGAGGTAATGAATTGGATTAGACATTGGCTTTGTTGGAGAAGCCAGAGACCGGTGGTAGAGGATTGTCTCTCTGACCGGAAGCCTGTGACGAGTGGTGTGCTGCAGGGATCAGTGCAGAGTCCTTGGTCCTTGGTCTGTATAAATGATCATCTGTATAAATGATCCGGATAATGTGATTAACTGGATCAGCAAATTTGCAGATGACACCAAGATTGGGGGTGTAGTGGACAGTGAGGAAGGTGATCATGGATTGCAGAGATCTGTATCAGCTGAAAAAGTGGGCTGAAAAATAGCAAGTGGAATTTAACGCAGACGAGTGCAAGGTTTTGCACTTTGGCAGGACCAACCAGGGTAGGTCTTACACAGTAAATGGTGCAGTACTGAGGAGTATGGTAGAACAAAGGGATCTGGGAATACAGATCTATAATTCATTGAAAGTGGCATTAGATAGAGTCGTAAAGAAAGCTTCATAAATCAAGTATTGAGTACAGCAGATGGGATTTTATGTTGAAGTTTATTAAAACGCTGGAGAGGCCTAATTTGGAGTATTGTTTTGGTCACCTACCTACAGAAAAGATGTAAACAAGGTTGAAAGAGTACAGAGAAAACGTACAAGGATGTTGTCGGGTCTGGAGGACCTGAGTTATAAGTAAAGACTGAATAAGTTAGGACTAGACAGGCAGTCCCCGGGTTACGAACGAGTTCCATTCCTGAGTCCGTATTTAAGTCGGATTTGTACGTACGTCGGAACAAGTACATCCAGTATTATTTAGCGTCAGTCAAACGTTTGTCTTAGTGTATAGTATATATTTTACCTTTCTATGCATATAAAACACTTAAGAAACATATGTATTCCAATAATTAAACCACTGCGTTGCTTAGTAATAATTGTAGCTTTCATCGGGGCAGGGCCTTTCAAATGCTCCATTATTCTCACTTTATCCGTTATCCTTTAAAATTGTTCTGATCATTGACCGACTGTAGCCTAACGCTCTTCTAATGACCGATGGCGTTTCACCTCTTTCCAAACCCTTTATCATTTCCACTTTATTTTCAATCACGATTGCTTCCCGTCAATGGAACAGAAACACTGCGGGCATCGGGTCCCGACCTCCACCGGCTCCCGAGGTCTGCTGGGTCTTAAGGACCACCGCACACCGTCAACAGAACAGGACCACTGCGGGCGTTGGGTCCCGACTTCCGCCGGCTCTCAAGGTCCACTGGGTCTTAAGGACCACCACACTGAGACAGGCTGAATAGGACATGTGGGGGCTGTGCTGGGTTTGTGTATTTGATCATCCACAATATTCCGCGTGGGAATTTAAACTGGAGTTGGCAGCATTTTTTTTACAAGGTCGAGTTGCGAGCTCGATATCAAACCAGCACGGATGGTACAGGAGTCACTGGATCGACATTAACCCAACACGGAAACCTCTGTTCTCCAGCCCGGCGCTGATCTCACTGCGCCACCAGCCGACCGGAACGGTGGGGTGGGAGAGTCAGGGTGAATCTTCCTAAGAAAATTTTAAGCCAAATACAAAGTTGAATACTCAACACAGTGTCAACGGCAACGACTTAAAATGGCGGACGGCGTTCTCCTTCCTCGGTTCGTAAGTACGAGTTGTCCGTAAGTCGGACGTTTGTAACTCGGGGACTACCTGTATTCTTTACAATGTATAAGGATTAGGAGATTTGATAGAGGTATACAAAATTATGAGAGGTAGAAATAGGCTTTTTCCACTGAGGTTGGGTGGGACTACAACCAAAGGTCATGGGTTAAGGGTGAAAGGTGAGAAGTTTAAGGGGAACATGAGTGGAAACTTCTTCACTCAGGAGGGCCATCAGAGCGTGGAATAAACTGCCAGCAGAAATGGAGCATGCGAGCTTGATTTCAATGTTTATGAGAAGTTTGGATAGATACATGACTGGGAGGGGTATGGAGGGCTGTGGTCCTGGTGCAGGCTAATGGGAGTATGCAGTCCAAATGGTTTTAAGCATGGACTAGATGGGCGAAAGGGCCTGCTTTTGTACTGTACTTCTCTATGACCATGACTCTAATGCAATGATGTGATCATGATGGAGAAAGCTAAGGCATTGGCTGAAAGGAAATGTAGTGAAATTGAAAGCATTTTTGTTATTTTATGCTTTGAACATGAATTGTTCAATTTTTAATATTAATCAGCAATTTCCTTTTCACCTCTCCATCCCAATTATGCTGTAGCATTCCTATATTTGGCTTAATAGATGCATCAATCATAGCCAATGTGAGCTCATCTCCTGGTCAGCGTGCTGTCTCTGTTCAGCTTCCAACCAAAATATTCTGCTTCAGTTTGTTCTCCTTTTCTAATGTTTATCTAATAACCAGTTTTTGATCTGATGATAAATTTTCTCTGTATGCTATCACAGTCAATCCTTCTGTTCTCTCCATATCCTCCTCTCTTGCAATTAAAAGTAATTTTTCAATTTTCTAGTTCTGATAAAGGGTCCTTCACATGAAAGTGTTGTGAACAAAGTGGATGAGCTTAGAGCGTGGATCAGTACTTGAAGCTATGATGTGGTGGCCATTACAGAGACTTGGATGGCTGAGGGACAGGAATGGTTACTTCAAGTACCGGGTTTTAGATGCTTCAGAAAGGACAGGGAGGGAGGCAAAAGAGGTGGGGGCGTGGCACTGTTGATCAGAGATAGTGTCATAGCTGCAGAAAAGGTGAAAGCTGTGGAGGGATTGTCTACGGAGTCTCTGTGGGTGGAGGTTAGGAACAGGAAGGGATCAATAACTTCACTGGGTGTTTTTTATAGGCAATCCAATAGTAACAGGGATATCAGGGAGCAGATAGGAAAACAGATCCTGGAAAGTGTAATAATAACTGAGTTGTCATGATGGGAGATTTTAATATCCCAAATATTGATTGGCATCTCCCTAGAGCAAGGGGTTTAGATGGGGTGGAGTTTGTTGGGTGTGTTCAGGAAGGTTTCTTGACACAGTATGTAGATAAGCCGACAAGAGGAGAGGCTGTACTTGATCTGGTATTGGGCAATGAACCTGGTCAGGTGTCAGATCTCTCTGTGGGAGAGCACTTTGGAGATAGTGATCATAATTCTATCTCCTTTACAATAGCATTGGAGAGAGATACGAACAGACAAGTTAGAAAAGCGTTTAATTGGAGTAAGGGGAATTATGAGGCTATCCGGCAGGAAATTGGAGGCTTAAACTGGAAACAGATGTTCTCTGTGAAAAATATGGAAGAAATGTGGCAAATATTCAGGGGATATTTGTGTAGAGTTCTGTATAGGTATGTTCCAATCAGACAGGGAAGTTATGGTAGGGTACAGGAACTGTGGTGATTTTGAGAATGTGACTAAACACATTGATGAAGGAAGAGCAGTAGATGTAGTGTACATGGATTTCAGCAAGGCATTTGATAAGGTATCCCTTGCAAGGCTTACTGAGAAAGTATGGAGGAATGGGATCCAAGGGGACATTGCTTTGTGGATCCTGAATTGGCTTGCCCACAGAATGCAAAGAGTGGTTGTAGACGGGTCATATTCTGCATGGAGGTTGGTCACCAGTGGGGTGCCTCAGGGATCAGTTCTAGGACCCTTACTCTTTGTGATTTTTATAAATGACCTGGATGAGGAAGTGGAGGGACGGGTTAGTAAGCTTGCTGATGACACAAAGGTTGGAGGTGTTGTGGATAGTCAGAGGTTACAGCCGGACATTGACAGGATGCAAAACTGGGCTGAGAAGTGGCAGATACAGTTATAGACAATAGATGCAGGAGTAGGCCATTTGGCCCTTCGAGCCAGCACCACCATTCAATGTGATCATGGCTGATCATCCACAATCAGTATCCTGTTCCTGCCTTCTCCCCATATCCCTTGACTCCGCTATCTTTAAGAGCTCTATCTAACTCTTTCTTGAAAGCATCCAGAGAATTGGCCTCAACTGCCTTCTAAGGCACAGCATTCCATAGATCCACAACCCTCTGGGTGAAAAAGTTTTTCCTGAAGTCCGTTCTAAATGGCCTACCCCTTATTCTTAAACTGTGGCCTTTGGATCTGGACTCCCCCAACATCGGGAACATGCTTCCTGCCTCTAGCATGTCCAATCCCTTAATAATCTTATATGCTTCAATCAGATCCCCTCTCATCCTTCTAAATTCCAGTGTATACAAGCCCAGTTGCTCCAATCTTTCAACATATGAGAGCCCCGCCATCCCGGGAATTAACCTCGTGACCCTACTCTGCACTCCCTCAATAGCAAGAAAGTCTCTCCTCAAATTTGGAGACCAATACTGAACACAATACTCCAGGTATGGTTTCACCAGGGCCCTGTACAACTGCAGAAGGACCTCTTTGCTCCTATATTCAACTCCCCTTGTTATGAAGGCCAACATGCCATTAGCTTTCTTCACTGCCTGCTGTTCAACCCATATAAGTGTGAAGTGGTTCATTTTGGTAGGTCAAATATGATAGCAGAATATAGTATTAATAGTAAGACTCTTGGCAGTGTGGAGGATCAGAGGGATCTTGGGGTCCGAGTCCATAGGACGCTCAAAGCAGCTGCGCAGGTTGACTCTGTGGTAAAGAAAGCATATGGTGTATTGGCCTTCATCAATCGTGGGACTGAGCCGAGGAGCCGAGAGGTAATGGTGCAGCTATATAGGACCCTGGTCAGTCCCCACGTGGAGTACTGTGCTCAGTTCTGGTTGCCTCACTACAGGAAGGATGTGGAAGCCATAGAAAGGGTGCAGAGGAGATCTACAAGGATGCTGCCTGGATTGGGGAGCATGTCTTACGAGAATAGGTTGCGTGAACTCGGCCTTTTCTCCTTGGTGCAAAGGAGGACGAAAGGTGACCTGATAGAGGTGCACAAGATGATGAGAGGTATTGATCGTGTGGATAGTCAGAGACTTTTTCCCCAGGGCTGAAATGGTTGCCACAAGAGGACACAGGTTTAAGGTGCTGAGGAGTAAGTAAAGAGGAGATATCAGGGGAAGTTTTTTTACTCGGAGAGTGGTAAGTGTGTGGAATGGGCTGCCGGCAATGGTGGTGCAGGCGGATACGATAGGGTCTTTTAAGAGACTTTTGGATAGGTACATGGAGCTCAGTAAAATAGAGGGATATGGGTAAAGCCTAATAATTTCTAAGGTTCGGACATGTTTGGCACAACTTTGGGGGCCGAAGGGCCTGTATTGTGCTGTAGATTTTCTGTGTTTCTATGAAAGGTTGGCATAATTTCCTCACCCTTTCGATGCAGCTTGTCCAAAGTTTTTAACATTTGTTTCGGATTTCTAGCATCTGCAGTTTTTGGACTCCAAGCTATACAAAAACTAAGTAAAAGTAAGCAGAGTAATACCCTATGAGTATTACTAATATAATCCATAAAATGGCTCTGCTCAAGACCATAGATTCTATCAGTTCCATTACAGTTCTCCCTACCATTGAGGACATTGTCAAAAGGTGGCATCCACTTATAATGAGTCTCACCAATTGGGACAAAGTCAAAGTACATTTATTATCAAAGTAAATATACAGAATACAACCCTGAGATTCGTCCTCCCACAGGCAGCCATGAAACAAAGAAACATCACAGAACCCATTAACAAAAAACATCAAAAACCTAACCTGTGAAAAAAGAACAAATTGTGCAAATAGCAAAAAGCAAGCGGATAACACACATAATATCAAACATCAAACCAGGAGTACAATAGCATTCAGTTAAGAAAGCCGAGGAAAACAAGTCTGGGAGGTGTGTTGTGCCAGGATTGGTTGAGGGACCAGAAGTTTTTAAAAAGATGAATTGAAATTAAATCTCACAGAGTTCATAAATTATTTAATTCCAAGTATCCCTTCTAGGAATCTCCCTACCCTTTTCTTTGGAGTTTTAAGTAAACACTGGAACCAATAGCCTGACTAGGGCCAAAACAGCACCTTATAAAGATCTGGTACAACTTCCTCATTCTTGTATTTTATGTCTCTGTGTATGAAGTTAAGAATCTCATTTGATTTTGCAAAATCCATTTTTCCAGGAAAATCCAAATTATATGTAGGATTTATTTTTGAGTGTCATATTTCTGAAATGTGCTGCCAAGTATGACAGTTCAGGACAAATTGATGGGATTTGAATAATGATGCAGTGGTTATCCCTTCTGAAGAAGTGAAGAGTTCTTCCGAAGAATGTTACCTTATAGGGAAAAGTTAACCATTCCCCATGACCCTGAGCATTTCAGTAAAATTATTTATGTTCTCAGGAATTAATATTGGTCTTGCATAATGCTGTACATTAGTTATGTAAAAGATATGTAGTACTGGGTGAAATAATATAAAACATCACTACATTAGAGATTCTTTGTCCCTTTGCATAGCATCACACGTGTGATGCTTCCTTGTTTGATACCTTGGTCCAAATGCTTTTGCATCTGAGCAATGGCCCAGTGAACGGTCCTTTTCTCATTACTACCATTAGGAAGGAGATACAACAGCTTGAAGACCCACACTCATTATGTTCCATGAACACTACCTCACTATTCCTCTATTTATTGTAACTTACAGTAGTTTGTTATGCCTACACAATACTGCTGCCACAAATTTTGCAACTAATGCCAGAGACAACAGAACTGATTCTAAAACTCAAGGATGTTGCCAGGACTTGAGCGACTAAGGAATAGGGAGAGGATGGACAGGCTGAGACGTTATCCCTTGGAACACCAGAAATCATGAACTAGAGGGCATAGGCATAAGGTGAGAAGGAAAAGATCAAATACGAAGAACTTTCTTTCCTTATACAAAGGTTGGTATATGTCTGGAATGAGCTGACAGAGGAAACAATTGAGGCAGGTACAACAATAACCTCCAACAGGTACATAGATTGGAAAAGTTTGGCAGATTGTGGGCTAAACACTGGCAAATGAGACCAGCTTGGATGGGACATCTTGGTCAACACGGACCAGCTGGTCCGAAGTACCTGTTTTTGTACGGTATAACTCTATGAACTGTTAAACAAAAAAAAAAATCATACTCACGGAAGCAATTTGGCCCAATCAATATACAGTAGTTGAGTTGATCAATTGAAAGGGTTTAAACACACAGATACTTTGCTTTCTCTTTTTAAATTTTCTTAAAATATTTATTTGTTCTATTTTAAATAGTCATGCTTTGTGCCTTCTTATAGTTTTGATGTTCCACATTTCTAAATGTGCAGTCTAAAACAAAGTTCCTCTGACTTCATTCCTGAAGTTATACCATCTTGTTAACAGCTAAGACGGCACCAGTGACATTCTGCGGGCTGTGGATAATACTTCTAAAAATGCCTCCTATCGAATTACCCTCACTGCAATCTGCAACATGTAATTACCCTTTAAGCAATGTGCTTTTAAATCAACTTAATGATCTACAGATTTCCTTATCTTCTGAAGGACTTGGCGAACCAATAAAGTACAGCACCTTTCAGGTTCATTACCATGGCCGAAAGCAAGGCAGGAGGGGCGAGTTCCCTCTACCCAGCATCTTGTTAGCAGAATGTGCAATCACTGTTGAACTAAATTAAGGACCTGGGGGCAAGATTGCTGCATTGCAGAGAAATGAGGGATTATTGTGTTTTTTGCATGAGGGAGACATGGTTTTCTCTGGCACACCAGATGCAGCAATCAAACAAGAAGACTTCTCAATCAACCGTATGGACCAAACTGCTGATCTGGAAAAACCAAAAGGTGGAGGTATGTGTTTTATTATAAACTATCAGAGGTGCTCCAATGAAGCGGTTTTGACAAACTCCCGACAATGAACACCTAACAATCAAATGCAATCCATTCTATTTACAAAGGGAGTTCTCCTCCATAATGCTGACTGCAGTTTCCATAACACCAGCAGCCAACCACAATCAAGCACTTGACATACTTGAGATGTTGTCTCTAAACACGAAACAGTCCATCCCAACCCATCTTATATCATATTTGGGTACTTCAACCAGGCTTGTTTGAAGAAAACCCTGCCCAAATACCATCAACATTTAACTTGTAATACCAGACTCATCTGTGAACCTGACTGAATACACCATGGTTATGATGGATTTTATTTAAACAGTTGTAGACGAGGGTGTCCCCACAAAATCATTCAGAGACTTCCCCAACTTGAAGCCCAGGATGAATTACGAAATCCGCAATCTGCTGAGGACCAGATCAGAGGCATTCAAGTCTGGTGACCAAAAAAGTTTCAAAAGATCCAAGTACAATCTCCAGAAAGCTAACTCATGAGCGAAGTGGCAATTCGATACTAAACCTGAATCAATAAAGGATACTTGACATTCGTAGCAGGGCTTGAGTACTATCACCCCTTATAAAGTTAAGAGACAGAGGCGACAGCATTGCTTTGGTTCTAGATAAGCTCAATGCCTTTTGTGCTGGAGGAAACATGGAGGAACCATAACAAACTCCTACAGCCCCCGATGTTCCTGTGACTTCAGTTTTTGAGGCCGACATACGAGCGCCTTCAGGAGGGTAAACCCACAAAAAGCAAAAACCCAGATGGCGTACCCAGCCAAGTATTAAAGACCTGTGCTGATCAACTGGCTGGACTGTGCACTGATTTCTTTAACCTTTCACTTGGCAGTCTGAGGTACCCACCTGCTTCAAGCACACCAGTGTCCAAGAAGCACTTGGTAACCTGCCTCAATGACCATCATCTAGTAGCACTTAAATCCACAATGATGGAGTATTTTGAGTGGTTGGTGATGAAACATTTCAACTCCTGTCTGAGAAGTGACTTGGATCCACTCCAATTTGCCTACCGGCACAACAGTTCCACAACAGATGCCTTTTCATTGGATTTTCACTCAACTCTGGAACATCTGGATAGCAAAGATGCTTACATCAGGATGCTCTTTATCAACTACAGCTCAGCATTCAATACCAGCATTCCCTCAAAACTAATCAATAAGCTCCAAGACCTTGGCCTCAATATCTCCTTGTGCAATTGGATCATCTATTACCTCACTTATAGACCACAGTCAATTTGGATTGGCAACAATATCTCCTCCACAATCTCCATCAGTATAGGTGCACCACAAGGCTGTGTGCTTAGCCCCTGCTTTACTTGCTTTACACTTATGACTGTGTGGCTAATCACAGCTCCAATGCTGTATTCAAGATACCACCGTCACAGGCTGAATCAAAGATGGTAATGGATAAGCATACAGGAGAGAGATTGAAAATCTGGCTGAGTGGTGCCATAACAGCAACTTCTTACTCAATATCAGGAAGACCAAGGAGCTGATTATTGACCTCAGGAGAAGAAACCCAGAAGCCCATAAGCCATTTCTCATCAGAGGATCAACAGTGATATTATTTTGGAGGACCTGTCCTGGGCCCAGCACATAAGTGCAATTACAAAGAAAGCATGGCAGCACCTCTACTTTCTTAGGAGTTTGCAGAGATTCAGCGTAACACCTAAAACTTTGACAAACTTTGATAGATGCGTGGTGAAGAGTATAGTGACTGGCTGCATTACAGCCTGGTATGGAAACACCAATGCCCTTGAACAGAAAATTCTACAAAATGCAGTGAACATAGCCCAGTCCATTGCAGGTAAGACCCTCCTCACCATCGAACACATCTACGATAAACATTGTCACAGGAAAGCAGCATCCATCATCAGAGACTCCCACCTTTCTTCTCGCTGCTGCCATCAGGAAGAAGGTACAAGAGCCTCAGGACACACACCACCTGGTTCAGGTACAGTTATTACCACTCAGCCATCGGGCTTTTGAACCAAAGGAGATAACTTCACTCGACTTCAGTTGCCCCATCATTGAAATATTCCCACAACCTACAGACTCACTTTCAAGGACTTTTCATCTCGTTCTCAACATTTATTGCTTATTTATTTATTGCTGTTTCTTTCTTCTTGTATTTGCACAGCATTTGCACACTGGTTGAACACCCAAGTTAGTGCAGTCTTTCATTGATTCTGTTATGGTTATTAGTCTATAGATTTACTGAGTATGACCGCAAGAAAATGAATCTCAGGGATTGTATATGATGACATATGTGTACTTGGATAAAAATTTATTTTGAACTTTGAACTCTAGGAAATACTCCCCCCCCCCCCCACCCCCAACACCTCATCAAAAAGGATGAACATTCTAAGCAATTTTTTCAATCTTTTTTGTGTTATTTCTGGTTTCTCCATGTTCTGCTGGTAAATGAAGTTTCCAAAATCAAGTATTTCAGTTAATCCCATCTGCAACCTCCCAATGGCTCTCGGACTTTAGCCTTAAATAAGTTGCCTGTAACAAAAATGTACTTTTACTTCCTGCTGAAACGTTCCATTTAGTACTGCTATAAATATCATGTAAGTTGTTAACACTAAAAAAAGACTTTTTCCATCCCAAAAGATTTCAGACAGAACTCCAGAAATGTGCTTATCTTTTGGCTTACAATCCCATTACGCAATTACAAGCATTTTTGCAACAAAGGTTGGATTTTTATTTGACAGTGATGAAATGTCTATTGACAATAATGAGATCTCAGCTGTTATATCGGTACTGATGCAGAGGTGACCCCAATGTCATACTGGAACAGATCAAACAACAATGCACCACTCAGCTAATGACTATGATTGACAATGGTGTCTGAGAACCAAGAAGGGAAGAGAATCACTGAATAGCTGAAGTCCTAGAGGCAGACATCTCAATGACACAAAGGACTGGTTTCTCTAAAAGTATTCTGCCAGACAGCATAAAAGCAGAGCTGAATTCTGAACATTTGATCCATTTTGTCTAGCTGTTTTGTTAAAAACAGCAAATGGTTTATATTTTGTCTATAAATATGGGAAGACTGCACTGAACCAGACATACCACCCAGAAATTCTGCTTGTGCCCCCATTGAGGTGGACTTACTTTTAATGGATACGGTGGGCGTCAAACAGCAGCCCTCAAATCAGGCATCAGATCCAACCTGCAAAAGGATCATTGGAAGTATTGTACAGACTTCAAAGGTGAAGGCATGGCTTGGGCTTCTGCCACAGCTGTTACTGAGCTTTGCAGTTTTTAATAAGTGCCTGAGACTTGAGTAACTAATTAGTCATTTGTTTCAAAAAGCTTAACCAAAATCACGCTAAACCAAACTAATTTTTTTTAAAACTCCACTTTGGCTCCAAATTAGCAACCTGAGAATTCCTAACGAAATCTGTGGTGTTTTACATCCTGATAAGAAATGATTCACCCAGAGATATGCTGGAGAATTCTGCCATGACTGGGCCCCCCCATGATGGGAGTAGGGAAAGGGATAGGGAAGAGGGGTAACCAGCAATAGGCCGAATAACCGATTCAACCTTCTAAATCTGTTCGTTTGCTCCAGACTCTATTCATTTTGAACATGGTGAAACTGGTGGTTCCAACAAAATTTTACTCAGCGAGGATTTCACAATAAATTATTTACTAGTCATTCCTCTGTCACGGGTAAATAAAGCCACATTCTAGGTTACATTGGCAAAGGTGAGCTGTTTGAAAAAAATTGCAGTGTACTATATCAGCATTACATTAAGAAGCATACAGAGCAAGAGTTCCTTATTAATAGTGCTTGGAGAGATACAGTGGATTCTGTAATTGGGATCAGTATATTTTGGCCCAATAAAGCAGCTGCTCCAATTAACTGAAGTTTCATTGAAATAGTTAAAAAGCTATATAAAAAAAAGACAAACTACTGTTTAATGGAGTAACAAATTATGTATTTAAATGAAATACAGAACACATTAGAATATTACCAATACATTTAGAGTACTATAAAACTGTAATAGTTCCTAACAGTATTGGCAAAGGAATTCATCCAGTGGATGCTGCCGTGTTTTTGATTGACTGTAAAGAAACAAAGTCAGCATAAACACCCAGAGCAGATAATGGACTGCCTTCATACAATGCTTTCGATGACGGCATCCTCCAAAACTTCATTTCATTGTAACATTCAAGAATATTGTCAATACCTTTAAATTATTTGTAGTTCATAACTTGCTGAAATAGTGAAACCATTTCTTTTTCACTCCAGACCATTTCTGGCATCTCCAAGGCTGAATGCTTGAAGCCACAGTGAGCAGAACAGTTCTTAATTGTCTTACTGCTTATTGTTTGCCAATTACTATTGACAAAAAATACTTATATTTGAACAAAAAGTAGTGGATAAGGCCCAGTACATCACAAGTAAAGCCCTCCTCACCACTGAGCACATCTACACGGAGCACTGTAGAAGGAAAGCAACATCCATCGTCAGAGACCCCCGCCACCCAGGTCATGTTCTCTTCTCACTGCTGCTATCAAGGAGGAGGTTGGGGAGCCTCAGGACTCACACCGACAGGTTCAGGAACACTTATTATCCCTTAACTATCAGGCTCCTGAACCAAAGGGGATAACTTCACTCACATCATCACTGAGATGTTCCCACAACCTATTGACTCACTTTCAAGGATTCTTCATCTCATGTTCTCAATAGTTATTGCTTATTTATTTATTTTTTATTATTATTTATCTTTTCTTTCTTCTTCAATTTGAAGTTTGTTTTCTTTTGCACACTGGTTGTCTGGCTCGTTGGTGTGGTCTTTCATTGATTCCATTATGATTTATTGAGTATGCCCACAAGAAAATGAATCCCAGGGTTGTATTTTGTGACATATATGTACATTGATAATAAATTTACACAAACGCATGCAACTGACGCTATTTAAAAACTGTTCATTCTAAGCTCAGTGCGGTGTCTAACAGACACACAAGTGCACACAACTGACACTAGCTAGAAACTGTTCTGCAAGAGCCTCCTGTCCCAATTAAGCAGCATAGTGTCACAAATAAACAAAGGGAAACCTGGCTATTTTCTCAATTAGTTTTTATTCTTTAAGAGTTGTCCCAAATAAGTGGCTGCCCCAATTAAGCAATGGCCAATTAACCAGAATATTTACCTCTTAGAATGCATATGGATTTTATTTAAAAAGGAACAAATGTCAATGAGCTTGACTTTTATTTTAGTACCTCAGTTTCATTAACTTGCTTCACTGTGCTGGAAAATCCCTGGTCACTGTTCAACAGCAGGAGATATCTGAAGAGCTTTCACTTCCAAATGAGATTACATTCACAAAACAGAGACTCAGACTCCAAAGTTAGATTTTTTTAAAAAAGCTGCCAAATTAAAAACAGAGAAGTACAAGGGGAAAACTTCAAGATGAAAATCAGAGAAAAAGTAATTAGATAATATTTTGCTTATGATCATTTGGGACCCAATTTTGTGTGGCTAGTATATTGAGAACATTAAATTGCACTAGTTAAAGGAAATGTTTTCAAACATAGCACATGCAAACATTTCCTGTGAATTAAAATAAAATTAATTATCCATATCTGTCCCTTTTCACTGATTTCTTGGCTCAATTTCAACATCCGGAGAAGCAGCAAGGGAAATATTTAGATACAGCAAAACATTCAATTCATATCGAAAAGCTACATCCATGACATCTCTGATTCACAGCTACTCAGAGAAGTGAAGAATCTACATAAAGTGTGACTAATGCTATGATACTAGAGAAAGTACGTACAGCAGCTAGTTCTGTTACGGGAGCCCTGAGTGTTGCCATTATTTTTTCAAATATACCTACTGTTACAGTGATCAACACTAAAGTTAGAAATGGTAATTACTTTAGAGGAGCAATGGTACTATTAGTAAATGCACGAGAACAGAAAAATATACCGCCCCTTAGTTTAAAAAACATCGACTAAGCATTACTCTTTTAAATCTGTTTACTTAAAACTCTTATATAATCATTTATTTAACTTGCCACACATATAACACCTTATTAATGCTTGAATTAATTTTACCAAACTATTTCTTAAATAGACATTATCATAAACTTTTTATAACCTCTATACAGAGCATCCCAGGGTAACTAACAGGCACTATTTTTAGACACCCATTAGTCGATTTTGTTCTCGAGTCAGAAAATACACCAAGACTGATATGGTAAAATACTGTAATAAATAGCATCAGAAGTGCAAAAGATTGATAAGAATGAACAATTACTAAAAGTAGAGAGAGGAAACTAGTTCTGCTCTTTGTAGGATTTCTGAATGTAGTAACATTATGGGGGCTGGTTCATATGTTGGGAAATCGATAGGTTGCATGCTCGTAACCCAGGAACAGACTATCCAGAGCATTCACTGGTTTTCTTTCGTCAATACATTCACCTTCCCAGAAATGTTTAAATGTCAGAAATTATTTGCCTTTTATAAAGCTGTATTGATTATAGTATTCATCATACCCATGAATAAATTTAGGCTGATTGTAATTTTAAATTACAGTACCTGGCTTATTCCTGTGAACCCTTTGAAAAGGGCACACTGCTACTAATCCTCCAATATTCTGGTATTCAGTGCCTCATGTCTTTCTCACTCTAGAGCTGCATGACCATTTCTGCTAGTATTAGCTTCATACTCTTAGCTTCCATGATTTATGTACAAATGCTCATTCCCATTATTGCACTTTTCCATGAAAATTGAGACAGAAAGGGACAAAAGAAAGCTAGAAGACAAAAAAAACTGAAGTCAATGACTTCTGGAATGAGAGAATGGAATGAGGGAAGAACTCAAGAGTTAATTATTGTCTGGAGACAAATTGCGTACGTCAACATTTCTGTTTGAGAACTGCCTCGGCACTGACTGGGAAGCGGGAAGATATGGCAGTATATAGCGGGGTGGGATGGAGATTGGTGGGTGATAGGTGGAGAGGGGACGATAGGCAGAAGGCACCAGGCAGGAAAGGAGTGGATGGAAGACATAAATAAAGATGAACATGGATGGGTGAATATTGTAGGGACTACCTGAAATGTGCATACCTTTAGAATGTAAGCTACCCAATATAAACTGTTGTTCTTCTAGTTTGTGTTTAGCCTCTCCATAGCAATGGACAAGACAGAGGATAAACAGTTTGTTGTTGGATGTAGGAGTGCAGAGGAGAGCTAAAACAACGTACAACTGGAAGCCTGAGATGGCCAGTGCAGACCAAGCACAGGTTGGCCAATCAGTCTTCAGCATGGAACCCAACATACAGATTGGAAGAGGTGCAGGAGAATCTGGAGGGACTGTTTAGGTCCCTGGATGGTGCTGAAAGAGAAGGGACAGATGTTACAATTTCTGCAGTTGTAGGGGGAAGTACAGGGGAACAGGGAGAAGTGGATGGGGAAGAAGGAGCAGACCAGTCCTGAAGAGAGCGATCCCTGCAAAAAGCAGAAATGAGGAGGGGGTAAGAGGGGAAGGTATGATTCATGGTAGGATCACTTGGAGCAGGCAGAAAAGACAGAAGATGATGTGTTGCAATGGGAGATCACAGAGGTGAAAGCAACAACCAGTGAATTCTGTGGCTGTTCTGTCTGGCAGCGATCGCAGATATTTGGGAAACGGAGCAAATGTGTGTGAGGGCTCTATCAACCATGGCAAAGGAGAAGCAACATTTCTGGAAGAAGGAAGACACTACAGATACCCTAGAGTAGGTGGCCTCACATGCAGCAAAAGAGAAGAAATTGAGAAAATATGGATAGCTTCTCTATAGAAAGCAGGGTGGGGGTGATAAACAGTATATTTGAAATAGCTGCGAGTCAGTGGGATGTCATCTGCTTCAAGTCGTGAACTGGTCCATACTCAAGGACTCAGCAGCTAACCTAAATAAATACACTTCTGCAGCTACAGACTTCATTCGTAAGCATGTGAAAGACTGGGTACCAAAGAATTTAATCCAGGTATTCCCCAACCAGACATCATGGATGAACCAAGAAAGCCACTCCTTATTGTCCAGGTCTGAGCCATTCAAATCAGGTCACCCCGACCTGAACAGAAAATCTAGATATGACCTTTGTAAAGCTATCAGGTAAGCCAAGCAACAATACCAGAGCAGCTTTCAGTGGCGGCAAAGCTTGCATGCTGTAGCAGACTACAAAACAGAGTGAGGCCATCTTCCTGGCAACACCACCTGCCTTCCTGCTTGATGTATTCCAAGCATTTTTCAAACAGAAGATCAGCCCATCCTGACCTCCAATGCACCTATGCTCACAGTCACCATTGCAGATGGCAGATCAGCCTTCCCGAGAGTGAGCATGAGGAAACTTTCTGGCCATGTCCTCAGATCCTGCATGGATCGGCTTTTGGATTAACTTGGAGACATCTTTTAAGCTCTCCAAATTCCAAACTGGGGTCCCACCTGCTTTAAGAACCCATTTTCATCCTGGTGCCAAAGGGGGAAAAAAAAAGTAACATGCCTTAATGACTGTTGACCGTCAAGAAGTACTCAAGAAGCTGGCTCTACACTCAGCTCTGGAACATCTGGATAACAAAGATTCCTGTTTATTGACTATAGCCCCACCTTCAAAACAGTAATTCCTAACAAACTTATTTCCAAACTCCTAGCCCGAGAACTCAGCATCCCCATCCACATCTGGATCCTTCAGTAACTGACCAATTAACTGTATTCAGTCAGGATAAGCAACAACAACCTTGCCACAATTACCCTTAACACTGGTGCCCCACTAGGCTGCATCCTTCAACCCTTACATTACTTCTTATAGAGTCACAGCTATCTTCCAGATTCTGCTCTCACTTATAAGTTTGCAGATGACACGTTACTGGACCACATCCCAAATAACAAGACAGCATACAGGAAGGAGCTGGAAAGCCCAGTGGCATGGTGTCAAGACAAACAACCTGTTCCTCACAGTCAGCAATGTCACTGAAGCACTGAGATGAGAAAATCTGCAGATGCTGGAAATCCAAACAACACACACAAGATGCTGGAGGAACTCAAAATGTTGTTGAAGATCGATTTCTTGAACTTCCAGTAATTGACCCCCCCCCCCCCCCACCACCTTCACATTTCCCTCTCTCACCTTATCTCCTTACGGGCCCATCACCTCCCTCTGGTGCTCCTCCCCCTTCCCTTTTTTTCCATGTCTTCTACACTCTGTCAGATTCCCCCTTCTCCAGCCCTTTAACTCTTTTACCAATCAACTTCCCAGCTCTTTACTTCACCCTTCCCCCTCTCCCGGTTTCACCTATCACCTGCCACATTGTATTTCTTCCTCCCCTTCCCCCCACTGTCTTGCTCTAACTTCGCCTCCTCTTCCAGTCCTGATGAAGGGCCGTGGCCGGAAACGTCGACTGTTTAATCTTTTCCATTGATGCTTGGCCTGCCAAGTTCCTCCAGCATTTTGGGTGTGTTGCTCAACTTATCAGACCTCAAGATCCAGGATATTTGGAATACATCAAGCAGGGAGGTAGGTGGTGTTGCCAGGAAGATGGCCTCACTTTGTTTTGTTACAGCACGCAAGCCTTACCACCACTGACAGTTGGTCTGGTATTGTTGCTCGGCTTACCCGATAGCATCTCCAATTCAATTGTCAAGGTGGAGACAGCTGAGCTTCAAGTTCCTGGCTGTAAATACAACCAACTTATCCTGTTCCAGACAAATGGACACATTGGCCAACACACCACACAGTGCTTATACCTCTGAAGGCAGCTAAGGAAATTCAGCATGCCTCCCAATAACCCTCACCAATTTTATTGATGCACCCCGGATAGCACCCTACCTGGATGCATCACAGCTTGCAGGCAGCTGCTTTACTAAAGAAATTGCAGAGTTGCAAACCCAGCCGGGCCTATCATGCAAAGCAGCCTTCCCTCTGTTCCCTGCTGCTTTGGGAAAGCAGCCAATCTCATCAAGGACACCTTCCAACCCAGTCGTTATCTGTTCTCCTCTCTTCCACTGGACAGAAGATACAAAAACCTGAGAACATGTACCACCAGTCTCAAAGACAGCCTCTATCCCATTGCTATAAAACTTTTTAAGTTCAAAGTAAGTTTATTATCAAAGTACATGCATGTCTCCATATATATATCTGAGGTTTGTTTCTTGCAGGCATATTCAAAAAATCCAATAACTATATTAAAATCACTGAACAACCGCACCCTACAGGATGGGCAAACAATCAATGTGCAAAAGACAACAAACTGCAAATACAAAAGAAAAAAAAAAGCAATAAATATTGAGAACATGAGATGAAGAGTTCTTGAAAGTGAGTCTGTAAGTTGTGGGAATGGTTCAGGGATGGAGCAAGTGAAGTTGAGCGAACTTATCCCCACTGGTTCAAGAACCCGATAGTTGATGACTTCCTGAACCTGGTTGTGTGAGTCCTGAGGCTCCTGCACCTTCTTCCTGATGGCAACAGCGAAAAGAAAGCATCGCCAGGGCAGTGGGGGTTCTTGATGATGGAAGCGGCTTTCCTGCGACAGCATTCCGTGCAACTGTGCTCAATGGTGGGGAGGACTGGGTCTTATTCACTACTTTCTGTAGGATTTTCCATTCAAGGGCATTGTGTTTCCATACCTGCTGTGTGGTAGTCAATATAATCTGCACTGCACATCTACAGAAGTTTGTCAAAGTTTTAGATGTCATGCCGAATCGTCACAAACTTGTAAGGAATGAGGGGTACTGCCGTGCTTTCCTCATAATTGTACTTATGTGCTGAGCTCAGGACTGATCCTCTGACAGGATAACACCAAGAAATTTAAAGTTGCTGATCCCCTCCACCTCTGATCTCCTGATGAGGACTGGATCATGGACCTCTGGTTCTATCCTCCTGGTCAACAATCAACTCCTTAGTCTTCGTGACATTGAGTGAGAGGTTGTTACTGTGGCACCACTAAGCCAATATCCCTCCAAAATGCTGATTCATCACCACCTTTGATTCAGCCAACGATAGAGGTGTCATCAGCATTGGAACTGTGCTAGCCTCATAGTTATAAGTATAAAGCAAGTAGAGCTGTAAAGTCACCTCGCAATGGATAGTTCCATCTTAGCATGACTACGGTGTAAATGGGCTACTGCATCTGTCCCAGGTTGAGATACAAGTCCAGATCTCCATGAGCTTTATATACTGCATCAGTATTTGAAGGGTACCTGTCTGGTTCTCAATACAATTTGTCTCCTCCTTCTAACTCTTGCCTTCAAGATGGCTTCTCTTAGTATCTTGGATCTTGAGTGTCACTGTCTCACTTTGTCTCCTGTCAATGGGATGAGTTAGATGCATTACTGCACCCAGATTTCCAAAGCTTGAGTTCAGAGGAAGCGCCCACATTCCAGATTCCCTCAAAATAAAGTCCCCTGGGGTCTTTCCTCTCCTGGCAGGGCTTTGCTGAAATATAGTTTCTTTCTGTTCTTTCACTTCCATGTCATGACTTCTTCTGGTGGTGGTGGCTTCACTTCCTTATTTTGTTAGTAGTTGAGAGCAGCTGTGGATGTCTGCCTGACTTGTCATTCCTCTTAAGAGTTGACAAGAGCTGCTGGTAGTTTTTTGAAACCTTTAGGAGACGGAGACAGACAGACACACATACACACAGTTTATTTCTTTTCACCATTTGCCAGTCTCCTGCCTCCTCCTCTTCCATTGACCAAATTGGTTTGGCAGAGGTTGGGAGACGTCAACAAGCACTTCATAGCTTGCTACAGTCAGATTTTTGATCCTTTCCTCCTCATATTCCTGAGTGGTGCCTCAATGGCAGGAGGAGAGGTGTGACCATTAGCAGAAGAATGGTAGCCAGTTCCCTCCATTATAACCAGAAGACTGCGTGGGGCAAATTCTGTGGAAGTAGCTTGCTTCTTATTGCATACTGGTTGGAACACTTGGCCTCCTTGTAAATCTTTGGTGTCACAGCCTTCCTGTTTACAGATTCTGCAGATGATGGCAAATCACATATCTAAGTTTGCCCTAGGTGTAGTACATGTCTTTCCCTGGATATGGAACTGGACTACAGGCAAATGGTGAATTCTTTTCAGTCCATTTTATGTGTCACCTTGATCTGTCACATCCTCGTTACATATCTTGAAGAGATTGTTAAATTTGATGCAGTTCCCTGCTTCAGTGTTTCCTAGCAAAGAAAAATAGATGACCAATAACCACATGTTAGGACTGCAAGTGTAAAGTTGCAGTCCAATCCTTTAGTGCCAGCTGAGGATATAAAACCCCTGCCTTCAGAACCAAATGTTGCTGTCATCTTGACAACTTTGGTCTGCATCTAAAAGATTTCTTTCTTCTGTGTACCCTTCCATTCTTTGCAATTTAAAACATGCTTAGTTTCACACTTTCCCAATTCTAATGATGGTGCTTGACCTGAAACATTCATTGTTACAGAGAACTGGTACTCTTTGATCTGCTAAATGTTTCCAGGATCTTCCTTCTATGCTTCAGATATTACATAAAGCTGCTGAATTAGCGACTGAAATTGCCTTTGGTTAATGGGGTAGGGATATATTTGTTAAAAAGCAATAATTAACTGACTCCCCTTCAAAGCAACCCTTAGTAAACCCTTACATCAACCTAGACAAGGCCAAGGTTTACACTTCAACAAATACATAACTTCAAATTACAGTGAAGGAAGGATGCAAGAGCACAGAGGGGTGATAGGAGTTGGGAAGGAAGGAGAGTGGGGATGGCAGAGGTGCTGGGATGAGGGCAAGGAAAGGATGAGGGTGGGGTGAAGGAGTGGGGTGTTAGGGGAGATGGTTAAGGTAGGTGGGATGAGGTAGGGGCTGTGAGTGTGAGTGTGGGATGTGGTTCAGAGGGACAGAGAAGAATTGAAAGTAGCACAGGGGTGGGGGAGGGGATGGGTGAAGAAGCGCGGCCATGTGAAGGGTGCTCGGTGGCTGGATTTCGCTGCCCGAAGTCGAGTTATCTACGTCGCTGCCCGGGCCGTGTTGCCCTGGTTACCTGGAACAAGGTCCGTCCCCGGATCAGCGAGCGCAACATCCCAGCACGGTCGTGGATGTAGCAGATGGGCGGACAGTAAAAGCGGAACTCCGACGGAACGGGCAACAAACTATTTACTCCGACAGGCAACGAAGAGCCAGTGCCTAGGGTTCCGGCAGCTAACAGAGCGTCCTTTCCCGTCTGCCTGAGAGAAATCAAACTCTCTACCCACAGAAACACTGCCAATAATTGTAAACATGCCCATTTTTTAACCACATCGTTGTAGATGTTTTTTGGGGGATTTTATCTCCCGGATCCCCCTGCGAGGATTTCTGCTGAATAAGAATTTGGGCCATTTGTAAGAATCGGTATGATATAGTCTCCTCGTAGAGAAATAGGCGTTAAGTGGATGGTACATATGAATGATTTATAAAACGTTCAGTAATACGCCGAACCAAAGGTAAACCTCTCAAGCAAATCAAAGAAAATTTTTTAAAAAAAGTTTCCACGGTGCTAACTGACAGAAAAGCACAGGAACAAATTCTTTGGAACCCGATATCTCTGCTAACCATAATGTCAACTTAAATGGCATATCTGGAACATATCCCTCAATATGATTTCACAAAATCCAAGCCTAGTGGAATAATGAGCACAACACCAAAGTCCCTCCAGAAGCTCAACACCATCGAAGATAAAGCTGTCCAGTTTATTGGCACTCAGTCCACCACTCTAAATATTCATCACCAGTGCACAGTGGCTGCAGTGTGCACTATTTAGGAACTGCACATCAGTTACAGTATTTCCTAGGCTAATTGTTCAGGACCACCCAAGCTCCCAGACTCTGCTAATAAGAAGGACAAGAAGAGTAGAATCATAACTCACCACCACCTGCATTTTCCCTTCCAAACCATACATCATAGCCAGATCTAAATCCCGGAATACCCTATCCAAAAGCAATTCCCTTTTCACCAGAAGACTTAGTGTTTCAGCAACTCAAAACTTCTCAAGGGGATTGAAATAAAGATAAGTATTTGATAACTACATCCGCACAAAGTGCATCGAGCTGCACCTCCTTTCAGAACCTTCGGCTCATACAGGAGAATGAGGAGGTGACAGGTAGGAGCCAGAGAGAACTAGTCACCCCTAAGCTGCAGGAGGCAGGTACCTGGATCTCTGTCAGGTGAGGGAAAGGGAATAAAAAACCAGTGCAGAGTACCCCTGAGGACATACCCCTCAATAATAAGTCTTCCGCTTTAGATAGTGTTGGTGAGTGGGGATGACTGATTGGGGAACACCATCCAGCAATTCCCCAATTTAATCCTAGCCTAATCACGGGACAATTTACAATGACCAATTAACCAACCAACCGGCTTGTCTTTGGACTGTGGATCGAAACCGGGGGGAAACCCATGCAGTCACCGGGGAAACATACAAACTCCTTACGGGCAGTGGTGGAAATTGAACCCAGGTCATCTTACTGTGAAGCGTTGTGCTAATCACTATGCTACTGTGCGTGTTGGTACCAACAACATAGGTAAGAAACGGGAGGAGGCTGTGAGGAACGAAAAAGAGCTGGAAGAAAGCTGAAAAACAGGATCTCCAGGGTAGTAATGTCTGGATTGCTGCCTGTGCCAGGTGCCAGTGAGAGTAAGAATAGAATGATTTGGCAGATAAATGCATGGTTGAGGAATTGGTGTGGGGACAGGGTTTCAGATTTCTGGATCATTGGAATCTCTTCTGGGGAGGGAATGACCTGTACAAAAAGGATGGGTTACTTGGGGGGGGGGAGGGGTGCAATATCCTTGCTGGCAGGTTTGCTCGAGCTATTGGGGAGGGCTTAAACTAATTTGGTTGGGTAGGAACCAGAAGGATCGGGTTGAGGATGAGGCAGTTGGTATACAGGTAGATGCAGTGTGTAGTGAGATAGTTAGGAAGAATAGACAGATGATAAGGCAAGATTGCAGTTAGAGGATGTAATATGGGGGCAAAATTGAAAAGGATGATGAATACTGGACTAAAGGTGTTATATTTGAATGCATACCATATACAGAATATAATAAATGTTCTGGTAGTATAATTAGAAATTGGTGGGTATGATGTTGTGGAGATCACCAGATCGTTGCTGAAAGAAGATCACAGTTGAGAGATTAACATCCAAGGGTATATATTGTATCAAAAGGGCATGCAGGAAGGCAGAGAGGGTGGAGTGGCTCTGTTCATAAACAAAATGAAAAAGGTGACGTAGGATCCTAAGGTGTAAAATTAGTGCGGCTAGAGTTGGAAACTGTACGAGTAAAAAGACTTCCGAACAGTAGCCAGAATGTGGGATACAAATTACAACATGAGATAGAAAAGACATGTAAAAAGAGCAATGTTACAATATTTACTGGGAATTTCAATATGCAGAATACAGTATTGGGAAAAGCAGGTTGGCACTGGATCCCAAAAGAAGTTTATATAATATTTTTAAGATGGCTTTTTAGAGCAGTTTGTGGTTGAGCACACTTAGGAAAGAGCAATTCTGGATTGAGTGTAATGTAATGAACCTCATTGATTAGTAAGCTTAAGGTGAAGGAAGCCTTAGGAGGCAACGAATAGAATAGAACTTTATTGTCTCCAAACAAAGCGTACAATCATCACAGCGATGTTTGATTCTGCACTTCATGTTCCCTGGAGTACAAATCGATAGAAAATAATAAAAAAATTAAATTACAAATCATAAATAGAAAATAGAAAAGGGAAAGTAAGGTAGTGCAAGTCAGGTCCGGATATTTGGAAGGTACAGCCCAGATCCGGGTCAGGATCCATTTTGCAGTCTTATCACAGTTGAAAGGAAGCTGTTCCCAAATCAGGCTGTACAAGTCTTCAAGCTCCTGAACCTTCTCCCTGAGGGAAGATGGACAAAAAGTGTCCCTGATTATCAGGCTGGGTGGGTCGTGTCCCTGATTATCACTGCTCCGACAGCGTGCGGTGTAAAGTGAGTCCAAGGACGGAAGATTGGTTTGTGTGATGTGCTGGGCTGTGTTCACGATCTTCTGCAGCTTCTTCTGGTCTTGGACAGGACAACTTCCATACCAGGTTGTGATGCACCCTAAAAGAATGCTTTCTACAGTGCATCTATAAAAATTAGTGAGGGTTTTAGGGGACAGGCCAAATTTCTTCAGCTTTCTCAGGAAGTAAAGGCGCTGGTGGGCCTTCTTGGCAGTGGACTCTGCTTGGTTAGACCAAGTCAGGTCATTTGTGATATTGACCCTGAGGAACTTAAAGCTTTTGACCTATTCCACCTGCGCGCCACCGATGTAGATGAGGTCGTGCAGTCCACTACTCCTTCTGAAGTCAACAACCAATTCCTTCGTCTTGCTGACATTGAAGGATAGGTTATTGTCTTCACACCATGCCACCAGGTTCTTAATTTCCTCTCTGTACTCAAACTCATCATTACCCAAGATGTGGCCTACAATTGTGGTGTCATTAGCAAATTTATATATTGAGTTCGATGGAAACTTGGCTACACAATCATGGGTGTACAGTGAGTACAGCAGGGGGTTGAGTACACAGCCTTGTGGGGCACCGGTGCTCAGAGTGATTGTAGAGGAGAGCTTGTCCCCTATTTTAACAGCCTGGGTCCTGTCTGTGAGGAAGCTGAAGATCCAGCTGCAGAGCTGAGTGCTAAGACCCAGGTTCCGGAGCTTAGGAATCAGTTTATTTGGAATGATGGTATTAAAGGCAGAGCTGTAGTCAATGAAAAGGAACCTTACATATACGTCTTTATTCTCCAGGTGTTCTAAGGAGGAATGTAGTGCCACAGAGGTAGCATCTGCCGTTGACCTGTTTGCAAATTGCAAAACGTCGAGGTTGACCGGTAGGCTATGGTTGATGTGTGCCATAACCAATCGCTCGAAGCACTTCATAGCAATTGATGTCAGAGCCATAGGTCGATAGTCATTCAGGCATGCCACCTTACAATGATCATAATATAATAGAATTCACCCTGCAGTTTGAGAGGGAGAACCTAAAATTAGATGTATCAGTATCAGCAGGCACGAGGGAAGAGCTGGCTAATGTTGATTGGAATGGGACACTAGCAAGGATGACGGCAGGACAGCAATGTCTTCAGTTTCTGGGACAATTTTGAAGGTGCAGGAAGTATTCTAGAGGGAGAATCAGGCAACCATAGATAACAAGGGAAGTCAAAGACAACATAAGATGAAAAGGATAAGAAAACTATAGCAAAACTTAGTGGGAAGTTAGAGGATTGGGAAGCTTTTAAAAACCAATAAAGGGCAATGAAAAAAAAAACAAAAGTAGAGAAAAGGTGAAATATGAAAGTAAGCTAGGCAATAATACAAAGAGGATGCCAAAAGTTCTTTTTCCAGGTATATAAAGAGTAAAAGACAAGAGTGAATATTGGACCTCTGGACAATGACGCTGAAGAGGTCGTAAAGGGGGGACAAAAAAAAAAGTGAATGAATGGGATGATTTGGCAGATAAATGCGTGGCTGAGCAATTGGTGCAGGCACAGGGTTTTAGGTTTCTGGATCATTGGAATCACTTCTGGGGAATGAATGACCTGTACGAAAAGGACGGGTTACATCTGAATTCGTTACACCCTGAACTTGAGCAACGGAGGATGAGAGGCGACCTGATAGAGGTGTATAAGATGACAAGGGGCATTGATTGTGTGGATAGCCAGAGGGTTTTTCCCAAGGCTGAAATGGCTAACACAAGGGGTCATAGTTTTAAGGTGCTTGGAAGTAGGTACAAGGGGGATGTCAGAGGTAAGTTTTTCATACAGAGAGTGGTGAGTGTGTGGAATGTATTGTCAGCGAAGGTGGTAGAGGTGAATATAATAGGGTCTTTTAAAGAGTCTCTTAGATAGGTACATGGAGCTTAGGAAAATAGAGGGCTATGTGGTAGGGAAATTCTAGGCAGCTTCTAGGGTAAGTTACAGGTTCAACATAACATTGTCGGCTGAAGGGCTCGGAATGTGCTGTAGATTTTCTATGTTGTATGTTCTATACCGGTAAGTGTCTTGCATCAAACACTAGCAATTTGCCAGAAATTTGAGAGTGTCAGGGCAGAAGTGAGTGTTGTTACTATTACAAAGGAGAAGGTACTTAGGAAGCTGAATGGTCTGAAGATAGATTAATCACATGGACCATATGGTCTTCACCCAGGGTATTGAAACAGGTAGCTGAAGACATTGTGAAGGCACTAAATTCCAGAATGGTGCCAGAAAATTACAAATGTTGCTCCACTCTTTAAGAAGGGAGGGAGGCAGAAAAAAGGGAATTATAAGCCAGTTAGCCTGACTTCAGTGGTTGAGAAGATGTTGGAGTCCATTATTAAGAATGAGATTTTGGGGGTACTTGGAGGCACCAGATAAAATAGGCCAAAGTCAGCATGGTTTCCCTAAGCAGAAATCTTGCCTGACAAATCTGTTGGAATTTGAGGAAGTAACAGACAGGGTAGACAAAGGAGAGTCAGTGGATGTTGTTTACTTGTGTTTTGAGAAGGCATTAAACAAGATGCCACACATGAGGCTGCTTAACAAGATAAGAGCCAATGGTATTACAGGAAAGATACTGGCATGGATAGAAGATTCGCTGACTGGCAGGAAGCAAAGAGTGGGAGTAAAGGGGATGTTTTCTGGTTGGTCACCAGTGACAAGTGGTGTTCCGTAGGGTTTGGTGTTGGGACCACTTATTTTCATGTTAATGATCTGGATGACGAAATTGATGGCTTTGTGGCCAAGTTTATGGGAAGCATGTCTCCTGGCTTATGAGGTCAGTCTGAAACCCCCAGCAAAAACTGGTTCAAATACAGAGAGTTTCTAGATACAGCATCTGGCTGAAGTTTTACTCTTCCATGTGTATAGTGATTGGTCTAACAAGACTTCTTATCAAGTGACATGACTGTTACTGACTGAACCACAGGTGACAATAAATCAGCTTATAAGAGCAAGTTAGAACAGCTGGATGAATGGTTTCACAACAAAAGATCAAAGCATACATCGATATACTGTACTACTCTGAAATTTGTATTTCTCCAGTTAGCCACGATCAATCTCTTGCTCAACGTCAGCAAAAATAACAAGGTGACTGTCATTTATTTTTCTTCAGTACTTTTGTTATACAAACTATTTGAGATGGATGATAAAACACTGGTTAAATCTCCAGGAATTAGTCCCGAATTCGAAACTTTTGATGAATGGAAGATGGTAGACAAATATAATGTAGTCAACAAATAGATGTCTCAATGACATAGGGGTGGAAGTTGCTCTCAGTTTTTCTAACTGTTGAGTACAGTGGCCAATTGGCCTTATTTGTATGTGATGCGAAAGATTTGACATGAGAAGGTAGCATGTAGGCCTAACTTGCATATTACAATGTAGAAAACACATCATAAGACAAAAGAACATTTCGGCCTTAGCAAGGTTAATTTGTGTGACTGAGCTAAGGAACAAACTGCCCACTCCAATGCCTGGGTCAACACATGGACATGTTGGGCAATATAGACAAAGATTTACATCAAAGATTTAGTTAACATAGTCAGAACTCATGGGATCGGTTTTGTCGTTGTCATTTAAAGTAAAATTGGATAGGTATATGGACAGGAAAGGAATGGAGGGTTATGGGCTGAGTGTGGGTCGGTGGGACTAGGTGAGAGTAAGCATTTGGCACGGACTAGAAGGGCCGAGATGGCCTGTTTCCATGCTGTAATTGTTATGTGGTTATATGGTATGATCTGGTATAGCGGACAGCAAGTGATAGTGCCTTTTTGAAGAAAGTAAATACAAAGACCAGGATTTCCTCAATGCCTGATGCCAACAGAAAGATTAAATGAATTGCAAGTTTGTTACTATGACAAATAATCTTTGCAGAAATGCCAGGAGTGGTAGCAAGCTTGTTGAACACAGGTGGAGTATGGCTCAGAATACAGGCCTGCTGGTCTTGTCCTGCTGACAAGACACTAATAATAAAGAAACCTGAGGCCACTCAATATCGAGCAGAGCCAGGTCCTCCAGGAACATGATGACCATGCAGGGAAAGTAATGTCAGAAGTGGCTGATCATTCATTTTATTGCTTCTAATTGGTTAAGAAATGGCAACTGAACTTTTGTACATTCCCTTGTCTAGTTCTGCCCCCTTTCCTCAAAATGTGTGTAAGAATGGCAATCAGAGAGGGAGAGTGTGTGGATTTTGCCTTTGAGAGAATGAGTTTTCTCTTCCCTGTAGTAGGTAAACACTTCTCAGTTTAATCAAGATAAAGACTCATCTGAGCGATCACTCCGCCCCACAACATTTTCAGTTGTTATTCAGATTGCCTCACCGACCCAGAACACACAGGAATTTGGGTTGTGTAGGCCTCACTTGGCTGGCAGTGAAAGGGGCTCTCACCTTTCTGTACAGACCATACCCATGTTCCCAATACACTCTGCTCCTGGGACGGCTGTTGTGGAGAAGAGACAGCCACCACCTCTTTGCAGAGTGTATATTTACTAAGGGATTGAGGGGAGAGATTCCGGGGTCCTTATCCTGGTTCACCCAAGCAGCCGCGTACCAGAGGGTCCTCTGGTTTATGGGCTGTTCCTAGGGTCACACACAAAAACAGACATCAAGTGCTGCTGGCAGATCTTCAACTCAGTGAAAGTTTCCCTTTGGTCTGCTGAAAACTTTTAGGACAGCAAGAAGTCCATAAAGAAATGCTGCCAACTGGCACATTCCAGGGTGCGGGGCGACATGCTGAGGGATGCACTGAATCTTGGAGAAGCCAATGCCAAGGCTCTGAGAGGAAGGGGCACACTATAGGGTCCTTCCACTACTGCACATGGATAGACTGACCTGGGTGGGGAAGCTCCTTAAACAAAGTAAGGGAGTATCACCCCAATATGGTGCTATAATTTTATTGTGCTTTTAACAATGTAACAACCATGAATGTAAATGTTTTCTTCTGATTCATCCTTCGTGTATATATATCTTTCATTGTTAATAAATTCTTCTAAAATCCATCTTAAGCCCTTTATCTCTTCCACCCATCACTTTCATCTTCATTCTTCATTCCTCTTCCCAACCATCCATCTTCTCCTTCACCTGGTTTCACCTATCACCTGCTACCTGATATTCCTTCTCCCCCTCCCACCTTTTTATTCCAGTTTCTGCCCCTTTTATTTCCAGTTCTGATGAAGGGTCTTGGCCTGAACGTGTAAATTTGATTCCAATCAAAGGACCTAATGCAAGAAACATACATGTACAGCCTGGCCAATAAAACTAAAGTGTAGTGACGTGGATAGTAATACATGGCTACAAAGCTGGGATCCACAGTGAGGATCGAAAGGCTTATTAACTGGAGGGTTCAATGAAAACCACCAAAGGTCACTAGATGGGAAAAATGCTGGGTGGTACCCGAGCCGCGATTCCAAAAACCAGAAAAACTGGTGCAACAAGCAGCAGAGGAATAATCTAGGGAGTTAACCATTCTGGGACCAGGGTCTTGGTGAATTGCATAATTGAGGCTATGGATAGGCTTTAAACTAAGTGGTAGGGGATGATTCCAAAATTGTGGGTAAAGTAAAAGGGAAGAGGAGTGCAGGAGACGCTACTGAAATATTCAGAATAAAAGTAAGTCAGGAAGCTCAGAAAGGGATAAAAATTTAACTTCAGGTAACATGGAGACACATCTGAGAAGAGGGACAGTGAATACAGGACTGAAGGTGTTATATTCAGCAAAGGTAAATGAGCTTATAATGCTGGTACTATGTTGTGGGCATCAGAGAGTCATGGTTGAAAGAAGATCATCTAGGAACTAAACAGCCAAGGATCAGAATCAGGTTTGTTGTTACTGATACAGTACATGTTGTGAAACGTGTTGTTTTGTGGCAGCAGTATATGCAAGACTTAAAACATTACTGTAAGTTACAATTGTTAAACAGTGCAGAAGAGGAATAGCAAATTGTACTCACAGACTGTTTTGATGGCAGAGAGGAAGAAGCTGTTCCTAAATCATTGAGTTTTCAAGTTCCTGTTCCTCATCCTTAAAGATAAGATCCTCCTGTGACTATAATTAATTTATGGTCTCTGCTTCTAAGTCAATGTAGCTTTTAAAAAATGGTGTTTTTAATTCAGATATAGTGTGAAGTTGCTTTTGTTTCATTCAGTCTAAATCAAAAATAATGGCAATATTTGGTTCAATTTAAGCATTATTCAAGTGCAATTTAACTGAGCTTTTTTGGGCCTGAGACTAGGATTTTGGATTGGCTCCTCCCTTTTGTTGCATAAGAAAGAACCAAAAATTTGATTGATAAATGCAAGTTATAGTTTTAAATGTCCTGTTCAATTTTGGACAGTGTGAATTTTTACAAGTTCAAGGTATTGTAAATTAATTGTGATTTCAGTCTCACGCTGCATTGCTTGAAATTCTGCTAATCCGTGCGGGAAAGTTAACCCTTTCTGTTGACAGTTCTTTTGTTCTGAGTACCAGAGAATGGAGTTTTAATTGGGTAATAAAAACTCGGGGATGTTGGATGCTGCAGTGGGAGTGCAGGTGCGACAGGTTGTAAAGGAGGATGCTGCTGTGGAAATGCAGAGTGAGTTCGTACTGAGCAGCAAATCTTAGACATGAATAGTTACTTAACAACAGCATATCATGAAATAGAAACAGGAGAAAATCTGCAGATGCTGGAAATCCAAAGCAACACACACAAAATGCTGGAAGAAGCTAGCAGGCCAGGTAGCATCTAAGGAAAAGAGTAAATAGTCAATGCTTCAGGCTGAGACCCTTCTTCAGGACTCATCGTGAAGATTCTTGGCCTGAAACGTCAACTGGTTACTCTTTTCCATTGATGCTGTCTGGCTTGTTGAGTTCCTCCAGCATTTTGTGTGTCTTGTATATCATGGAATACTTTATGTATCAAGAGAGAGAACTGAATAAATAATTGGGGCACTGAAGTGTAGTCCCCTGTAGACACCTATTTTGAAACTATCCTGTTGGAACAATAGCTAGCAGATTAATTGCAGTTATCCCCCAAGAACTGATGACAGGTTCAGCAATAAGACTGCCAGAAAGAATCTTCACAAGAGAAGGGAGGAGATGTAGGACTCCTGAAATATATGATTTGGAAAGAGATTGGGAACCCCAGGCAACGGTGCCTAAAGTGGGAAAGAAAATAATGGCAACGCCACCACTGAAATAAGTGGGAATCATGTTTCAATGGTAGTATTTTTCAAGAAGATAAGAAAACATTTGTGTAACATGCCGTAAGGTTTCACGCTAATGTTATGGCTTCTCTGTAATGTTCCACTGCAGAGGTAATGGTTTCTCTGCAGCAGCAATGTTTGGGTTAACGGGGCACGCTAGCCAATGAGTGGGATGTTGTCCTTTCTTGTCTGTCTGAGAGCTGGGAATTTGCAGTCTTTTGCCAGGGAGAGATGAGGAGAGAAGACGTGAATGGAGAAAGTTGATAGACCTCAAAAGGAGTGGACTTGGAGCGAGGGTCCGTAGGTCAATGACAATCGGAGGAGGTCGATGGTGGACGAACAGCCTTATCAGTGAGCTCCAACATTATGCGTTAGACTGTTTCATGAGAATGGGCCATTTTTCTTTTTTTGTTTTCTTTACTAACCCATATAACCAAATTAAGAATTATAAAGCTCAATCGTTTAGTCGCATATTGTGTACTGTTTGTTATTTCGTGGTACTGATTTTTATCAGGGGATGCATCGCACAGCATCCACCGAAACAAGATTTAAGTTCAGCCGGGCTGGGGGGGGGGGGGGGGCTATCATCCCCTATATTAAGCCACTAGCCTTACACTTGGAAATAGAAGCAGGAGTCAGTAACTTGGCCCTTCATGCCTGACCTACCATTAAATGGGATTTCTCTTCCTGTGCCAGATCCCTCATTTCCCAATCTTCCAAATGTTTATCCATCTTCAATTGAAATACTTCTAATTGTTTAGCCTCCACAAATCTCTGGGATAGAGAATTCCAGAGGTACACCACTCTCCCATTGGTGAAAACATCTCACTATCTACCTTGTCAAGCCCCCCTAGGATCTTATTTGTTTCAATAAGGTTGTTCTTCACACTTCTAAGTTCCATAGAATACAGTGCCAACCTGTTCCATCTCTTTTGAAAGGACAATCCTCTCTGTAGCAAGAATTATCCTGATGAATATACGTTAGATTGGCAAGGAGATAAAAGCTCTGCACAATACTCTAGGTGTGGCCTCATCAACATCCTGAACAATAGCAATAAAATTCTGTTAGATCTTCTGCACTTGTCAATATGCCATTTGTCTCCTTAACCAGCTGTAACACCTGTCTGATAACTTTTGTGATTCATATACAAGAATATCTTGATCCTTCTCAAATTAATTAATTCATATTCTCTTATCATTTAGATATTAATCTTCCCTTTGATTCCTCTTATCAAAGTGCATGACCCCACACTTCCTACATCAGACTTTTCCAAGTTATTGCACACTTGTACTATCTGTCCAGATTGTACTCCAAAGTCAATATTGGTCACAGATAAAAACTACTAACCTACTTTGAAAAGAACCCATAATCCTTAAACAACGATGAGTAGATTTCTGGATAGGAGCCTCGCATTACTCCTGATTTGAGGATTATCAAGATTGCTTTTGCCACTTGAGGAAAGTAACTTGCTCATTTAATGTGAAGGGATCATTTGACTGGAGAAATTTACCAGGATAAGAATTTGGACAATACATCAGGACCTGATCCATAGCAATGTTTTGACTGGTGTTTGCTCATACTGTATAACTTTGGGAGGAATATTGGGGTATGAGGGGGCAGTGGGGTGAATGTGTGCAAATATTGGGCAACAGAGAAAGGTAAGTAATTATGATTGGGTCCTCCTGAGATAAATGCCCCCCCCACAGGGAAATAAAAGGAATCACAGGCTTTCCCTATGGCAAATTCAGAAATGTGAGGGAATGGTAGGTCTGTTGAACACAGGTGGGCACCAGAGAAATGTGGCTCGGATATAACAAAGCTGTTTGACACACATGGCCTCTGGTAGGTTGGAAACAGGAAGGAAAGCTCAGACTACTCAATCTTAAACAAATGCAGGGCCCTTCAAGACATAGGATGGTCAAGCAGGGGGATTGATGTCAGAGTGGCTACCTATACACCATCTTGCTTCAGATTTGCTTTAAGATGACAACTGTTTGCAAATTGGTGGTGGTACTGTTTTGTCTCAATTCCAAAATATGTATAAGAATGCCAATCAGAGACTGTATAATCCTCCTTTGAGATGAATGGGCCTTCTTTCTTGTGAAGCAAAATGAATCCTTCTTTGTTTGAATAACTTCTCAGTATGAATTCATGTGAATGTCTCTTTTTCCACAACAGTCCACATCGAACATGATAACACTTTCTCAGCTGGGAAGACATGCATTCTTTACATAATGCACCCAGATGTTGCCATGTGTGTTTTATGTTACATAAATTGAATATGATCTCTTGTTACTATATTTGTGCGCTGTTTGTTCTTTTTTCCTGTTTGCTGATGTTTATTTATTTAGTGCCCTAATTGTTAGCTTCTGTTTATTTAAGAAGCCGACTTTATTCTTCCAGTAATGGAACTGTTCTTTAATCTGAAATGAGACTACATATTGCCCAATTTCATTCTCCCTTTTAAAGATGCAATTAGGATGACAATAAAAACAGAAGCATCACAATTTTAAAATGTCCTCCATCTCAGTCTCCAGAATGTATTGTCTACCAATTTCCCTCACAAATTAAAGGTTCACTCATAACATTTCTTGCACGTTGACTGAAGTTTACCACAAAACACGTGGATTTCAAATTGCAGGGCCAATTACAACGTACACCATGAAAAGTAGCACATGTTTGGGATTAAAATAGTCATACTACCAAAATTACAAACATTAAACACTCAACAGAATACCCTGATATATTCAATCCAAATAACTTAATCTGAAGAATCTGTTATAATTAAATTATGCGAGTAAAGCTGGTTGTTTTGTTCTATCTTAATCATGAGAAAAGCAAAACTAGAGTAACACACTAAATGCTGGAGGAACTCAGCAAGTCAGGCAGCATCTATGGAGAAAAATAAACAGTCAACATTTCAGGCTCAGACCCTTCATCATCACAGCCCTAATGAAGGGTCCTGGCTAAAATGTCATCTGTTTATTCCTCTCCATAAATGCTTCCTAACCTGCTGAGTTCCTCTACATTCTGTGTGTATAACTCCAGATTTTGAGCATCTGCAGTCTCTTGCATTTTTGAAAAACAAAAAATGGCTTTATGCAATCCCAATGAATGTTTCTACAGTTTTATGCTGCCTCAAATCTGTAAATAGAATTCAAAAAATGACTTATTTTCAAGTGAACGGATAGCATCTGGTTTGTTTTTGAACAAAGTTTAAGCTTGCCTGCTGAATAATGACCCATATGAGCCAGGTGATGGGTGGGATCCAGACTGATAATTAAAATGGTTTGGTGACACCATGACTAATATCTCAGCGTCTTCTCCCCTCTAAGTAGGAAAAGCTTTCACTCTTTCCAAGTAATAGTCTGAAAAATTGAAGCCTAGAATAAAAAAAGGTAACCTAAATTACAATAAACAGATCAAATTGAAGGAAGCAATAAATCCTAATAAGTACTCATGAATTCAAATTCATAGGTCAGATGACTGGCAAAAGAAATATTTTTAGAAATATTTGAATACAAGATAAACCAATGGAAATAAATGAGATCACACTTGCCAATGCTGACAAAATGTTATATAGACACTAGATCAAGTTTGTTCAGAGCATTGAATGTAATCTTTTCTGCACTAAATCCCACATATCCATCCTGTTTATTTCAACTCACCACACTCCATAAATTTTACAACTTTTCCAGACTATAAATTTATCTGAGATTGCTCCACCTTATCTGTCTGGTTTCTTCCAAGCCTAGAATTTCTTCTAAATATTTCATGGGTGACTGAAGCCTTTTGTGTACGTTGTTACCTCAGCCATATTTGTTCTTGAGGAGGTGATAGTGGAAACTTGATAGAAATTATGATATGACTCAAAGATTTTAATGAGCTGAGGTCAGTAACTATGTCAATTTTATTTTGCCAGCATTAGATAAATAGAATACCCTAATTTAGGATGTAGTACTGAAAACAAACCAATAGAAATTTGCCCACTTTGCTCAGTGAAACTGGCAGTAACTTGAAGATTTCACCCTTTGTGGATGTGGATGTCCTCCACAGGCTGCACTCTTTTGAGGACATCAACACGAGGCTTTCTTTGCTGTTCGTTTTATCAGCTCTTCCAATTTCATGTTGCCATCAATTCAAAGATCTTTCAAAAAATGTTCTGCCTCCATCTTAAATGCTCATAATGAACTGTCCTCCACAATTCTCTGGGTTAGAGAATTCCAGAAATTCACTATCCTCTGCATTAAGAAATTTCCATATACCTTAATATTAAATGACTAGCCACTTATCTTGAAACTATACCCCCTCATATATGATTTCCCCTTTAGGGAAAATATCTCATTATCTACCCTGCCTAAGGATCTTGTGTAGTATCATAACGTCATGCAGCACAGATGCAGACCCGTTGTTTGTTTAATTTATTTAATGTTTAATGTAATTTCCAGTACTCAAGCGTAAAGGAGAATGAAATAATTGTTACTCTGGATCAGATGCAACATATAAAAACAAACTAAGATAAAGAACAATTATATAAGAAAACTTATATATACCTACACAGATTGATAATATGTACATAAAGTGATGCTAGGTGCAGGAGAGTCCGTACATACGGTGACTGATATAAAGTTATTAAGTGGTGGTGGCGTGGGTTAGTGAGTGGAGATGTTGATTGGCTTTGGACAGAATAATTGTTCTGACTCTGGTGGTCCTGGTGTGGATGCAATGTAGCCTCCTCCCTGATGGAAATGGGAGGAACGGTTCATGAGCAAGGTGGGTGGGATCCTTTCTGATATTGCTGGCACCTTTCTGTATATAAGCAGTTCCTTGATGGCGAGTAGGTTGGTATGGGTGATGCACTGGGCAGTTCTGACTACCCAATGTAAAAGCCTTCCTGTCCACCACAGTGCATCTGCTATACCATGCAGTGACATAACACATTAGGATGCTCTCTACAGTGCATCTGTAGAAGGCCATGAGTATTTATGAGTTTTGACCCAACTGGATGATATCCACTGAAGCTAATTCCATTTGCCTGTATTTAGCCCAACATTTCCTATACATGTACTTGCCCATGTCTTTTAAATGTTGTTGATAAGAGACTTCAATAAAATTATCCCTCATTCATCTAAACACAAAGTATATAGATCTAACCTATCCAGCTTTGATGTACATAGTTCATTCCAAAAATTAGCCTGGTATATCCCCTTTGGACAGCCTCCAATGCTACTATATCTTTCTAAAGGGATCAAAATTGTGCACAGTACTCAAGGTGTACTCACCAACACCCTATACAATTGTAAACTTTTTAAAAAAACTCCAACACCTTCAATAAAATTATTACCATCCTTTGCATCACAATGACATACAAGTCATGATCCTCATACAATGTGTCCACCTGGAATCAAGCAAGGCTGTGTCATTGTACAGTCCTCTTCATTCTTCCTCATTAATGTTTCACCTCATTTTGAATGTCCACAGCTGAGGTGAATTCACAGAAAAAATGCAAAATCATTCAACTTCTATTGCCTCGCCTTCAAACTACAGTATGCTTCTGTGCCTGCATACTTGGAGGTTGACATGGATAAAAATGTAGGTGGCTTCATTCGTAAATTGGCAGATAACATGAAAATTCATGGGGCTATAGCTAGAGGTGGTGGTTGCCAAAGGATACAGCAGGATTTGGGTCAGATGGAACTTTGGACAGAAAATGGTAGATGGAGGTTAATCCATACAATTATGAGATGTTGCTTTTGTCTTGGAAAATCAAAATCAAGAGGAAAACATGCAATAAGTGGCAGGGCCTTCAGTATCACTGATGTACAGTGGGATAGAGGGATGAAAGTCCAAAGCTTCCTGAAATTTGTAACAAGTGGATGCTGAGGTTGGGACATTGAGATTAAAATTTGGCAAATCATACTCCAGCTATATAAAACTTTAGTTTGTTTATATTTGGAGCACTGTGCAGCTTTGGTCACCCTACTATATGAATGACATTAGAAACATTTTAATTCCCATTCTGACATGTTGATTCATCGACTCCTCTTGTGCTAGGATGAAGCCACCCTGAGAGTGGACGAGTAACAACTTATATTCCATCTGGGTAGCCTCCAACCTAATGACATAAATATCAATTTCTCCTCTAGTAAAAATTTACCCTCCCGTCCCTTCTTCTATTCCCGACCCTAGCCCCTTACCTCTTCTCACCTGCCCACCACCTCCCCCAGTACCCCTCCCCCTTCCTTTTCTCCTATGGTCCACTCTTCTCTCGTATCAGGTTCGTTCTTCTACAGCCCTTTACCTTTCCCACCCACCTGGCTTCACCTGTCACCAACTAGCCATCCTCCTTTCCTCCCCCACCCACCTTTTTATTCTGGCATTTCCTCCCTCCCTTTCCAATCCTGAAGTGTCTCTGCCTAAAACATTGCCTATTTGTTAATTTCCATGGATCCTGCCTGACCTGCTGAGTTTCTCCAACATTTTGTGTGTGTGTTGTATAGGAATGATGTGGAGGTTTTGGAGGGTTGGAGTGTATTACCTTTCAAAGAAAATGCGAATACACTTGAATTATTTTCCCTGGAGTTTTGGTTTAAGCAATGACCCGAAAGAGCCACTTGGAGTGGCCTGATTGCAGCATTTAAGAAAAGTTTGGATAAGTACATAGGTGAGAGGAGTATGGAAAGCTATGGTCCAGGCTTGGATTGTTGGGATGTGGTAGAATAAAATTTTGGCATGGACTAGATGGGTCAAAGGGCTGTTTCTTTGCTATAGTACTCTATGACGCTAAAGAAATACATAAAGTTATGAGAGTCATAGATAGAATTCTTTCCCAGGATGGGAATGTCATACACTGGAGGCACAGGTCTAAGTTGAGAGGTGAGAAATGTTTTAAAAAAAACTTCCCTCTTAAATTTTGTTTAAAGTACGCAGATGGGGTAATGTAACTTAGCACATCAAACGTGGTCACAGGAATAGTTGATCAATGGTTGGGATATTTGTACACTCACAGCATTGTGAGGGTCTGGGATCTGTGTCCCTAGAAGCTTTTAGAACCTTGGTTAATGACGGGGGTACGTGGCATAAAAATGGTTGGGAACTGCTGTTTTAGATCATCTGTGTAAATTACTTTGCACCAAAAGAACTAGAATTCATTCCTCATCTTCGGTTTCTGTGAAGGACGACTTTTGCCTGGAACTTGTTGGTATGTTATTTTAGCTTGTAAGCATTGTACCTGTTTTTGGAAATCCTTTGCAGTTTAGATATTCTTTGTAATTTGGAAATCTTTCATAAAACAAAATCTGCTATGAGTGTCACATGTGTGTAAATAATAATGTCTAAATTTTAAACATGTATCATTAAAAATAAGTGTTTAGACTAGTTCATTAGCCAGAAGCATCTCCTCCTTGATAGGAAGGGGGAAATCACCACTCAGGCATTGGGTATTGGCAGCTGGACCTCACTGCAGAGACCAGACAGGGAAATAAGCTCGTCCTTGATGGTGGATACAGTATAAACTTTCTAAAGTGAGAGTACCTGTAGATACTTGTATCTGATAGGGCTCACCTTTTGAGTTAAGGATTTTGTGGACAGGGAACCTAATACTATCACATCCTCCAATGTCATCAGTTGTCATACATTTTCAGCTGGAATAGTTATAAGTTCATAATTCACAGAAACCCAAATTTTTATTCTGCAGCTTAGTGGCAATGGTCAATTTTTGACATCAATTAACAGGCTGGAGATCAAATCTGACATCATCTTGCTGTCTTGCACAAAATCTTTGAAGTTAGCTCTTGGGAAAATAGAATAGATATAAAGAAAATGAACAGCGAGATCTTATTTGGCATGCATGTTTAAAAGAATATTCAAAACCAATATTTTTACAGCAGTTTATTCCATCAAAAAATACAATCTACTTCACTTAGCTTTATGTTTCTACAACTGTTTCAACAATATGATTAGTAGGTTTAGGAGTTTGAACAACAATAATATTAAGAACAAAAACTAATGTATTTTCTGAAGCGTACCTTCTGAATATAATACTACACAGTGCATAATGAAAAGTAAAATTAACATTAGGAAACATTTTAATTAACTCTTTAATCTACAGTTTGCCCATACAAAAAGTTTCATTTACTCCAGAATGAAGGGTTAGTTATCAGAACATCGAAGAAACTCACCCTTTCTCAAACACTTTGGCAAATATAAAAGTTCATTAACTATCACCAAACATCACAGTGCATTTATAATCAATGTGTGTGTGCCAAGTAAAAGGACATTAACAGTTGAAGCATCAAGGGGAAAGCAGAGGCTTGATATTCTTCTGTTGATTGGGGAATTAACCAAAAATTACAAAACTAAATCAGTGTTCACCCCTTTGTCTCATGGATTCCCTAGTTGGTGGTGGAAAAATAAAAAGGAAGAGATTCCTACCTCAGCTCCCATCCAGAGAACAGCTCTTTGCCATTGCCAAATGCCAAAAGTTGGACATAATTGTAAAATGAGAGAATTTAAATTAAATTGAAAAAAGGTCTAAACTATTGCCAATTCAACCAGCTTTTCTCACCTTCCCTTTCCCTTCCCAATGGCCTTGTTAGTATTATTTCTAAGTGGGAGAAGATTAGAACAAGTTAAAATTAGTTTCTGCAGCAAAATTAACTTTTCAGTGAGATTTATAAACCTGCTAGGCAGAAAATCAAGTTTTTGGAGAAGGAAAGAGGTTTTCTGAAAGTAAATCTGGAAGCAGCAATATTCACATTGTACATTAAGTATTGTAAAGATTTTTGCACAAGACCTATAAATTAAAGAGTTAAATCAAACTATTATTTATTCCCAAACTGCAAATGTGTCTTTTGTGGTCCTGACAGTTTATGAATCAGGGAACACATAATTACAATAATTATTAATATAGGCAATGAAAGATATTTAAGATAAATAGATCAATGTTTCAAAGTAAAATGGGATTTTGATATTGAGGTTAAAGAAGTAAATTTCCATCAACTGACAGCAAAAGTGTATATTAAATATTATTTCAAGCCTACATTAAAGCAAGTTTCCTGTGCTTTTTAAAATCAAAATGTACAGAATGACACCATTGGAAACTGCACTTTAAACAGATCTTTAATATTTATTACAAAGCATGCGTTTTAACACTGAACTGAAAATCTTTCTCCATAGTTAGAACCAATTGCTAGATAAATAATTACTGAATTCCAATATAGATAGTCTTGAAATTGATGTGCTAAACTCGTGGTGAATATTTTGGATTTCTTGGCATTTCTGTAAATGACTTTAACTCGTAAGGTATCCCAGCATCCACTTCACTTGATTTTCGGGAAAACAGCAGCCTAATATCACTGTGCAAGTAGATTTTTCCAGACTTGGAACTCTGGAACCTGAGCATTTAGATAAAATGTAGAATGAGGTGAATACCTGCATGCTAATTTAAACATTAAGTTTAAAAAAAACAAAAAAAATTGTGTCAGGGAAAATTACTCAAATGTAGTCTACATGGACACACATATCAAGTTAACAATTCATAATTGAATTTGATTCCTCACACTAGCCAAATGATCAAATATATATACTTTCCATTCCACTACATTAAGACATAATTCACTGGCATTTTCTGTACTTACTCCAAAATGGACATTCATCATATATAATCTTGGACAAGGAAGATTAGATTATTTTACTAAGCAACCATGTTAGTGGGTCCAACCCTCTCATACAACACACTAAACTACTTCCTCCTTGTCAAGGAGATGTTCAAATCAGCTATTTCTGCTTGAAAGAAAGATCTCTAGATTCCTGTTCTACAATACTCCCCATGGCCCCGTCATTCTCTTTATGTTCTGTCTTGATTTCACTTCTCAAAATGCACTGCTTTGCACTTCCCAAGTTAAATTGGTCAAGATCCTGCTGTATCCCTCTTCACTGTCCACCACACCATCAATTCTTAAACCAACTATAATGCCACCTATATTCTCATCCATATTTAATATAAAAGGCAAACAAAGCAGTGAAGAGGATGCAAAGATGATTTGGAGGACGTGACCAAATATGCAGGAATACACTGTACATATGAGGGAAGGATTAAGACTGGGTTTCTTTTCTCAGAGGCAACTGAAGCTTTTAAAATGATTAAGAGCTTTGATAAACAATGCAACATTTCTAACTGTGTAGAACATGTCTAGAGAACCCTAAGATAGTCAGAATCAAATCTAATAATAGTTATAAATTTGATTACTTAGGTGATTTTAGTGAGAAGTATAGACAAGTTTATGAAGAGACTGGACAAGTAATGGGATAAGGAAAATAATTATGCAAATGTGGCTAGATGATGAAAGATTAGCTGCAATGGCTCATGATACTGTTTTTGTGCTCTGTATTCTTTGTAATCCTACAAACTAAATACTAATATCATCTTTCATCCAGTACTGCTAATGCCTTGAGCATTTAAAAATACATTTCAGATGCTCTTGCATTTACAGAATTTGACTTGTGGATGGACACCATTTATACTGGAGTGCTTTTTAAAATCAAGAAAATTGACAAGGGTGGTGGGGTGGGGGGGGAGGGTCTTTGACAAATCCTGCACGGTAAGCTGCTCAGAAGATTAGATCACATGGGATCCAAGAGTGAGCTAGCCAACTGGACACAAAATAGTCTTTTCGGAATCAGATGACTGTGGATTATTTTCCAGATTGGAGGCCTGTGCTCAGCAGTGTGCTACAGGGACTGGGATGGGTCCACCATTGTTCGGCATTCATATTAATAATTTGAATGAGAATATAGTTGGAAATACAGATGGAATTTAACTCAGACAAGTGCAACAAGTGTTCATTTTAGGTTAATCCACAGTAAAACTTGTACAGTAAGTGGCAGGACCCCAGCGAGTACAGTTAGAACAGAGATCCAGGGGTAAAGCACATAGTTCCCTGAAAGTGGCAACGCAGGTATGAAGGGTGGTGAAGGTGGTGCTTGGCAAGCTTCATTGGTCAGGGCACAGAGTGTGAGGGTTGGGATGTCATGTTTCAGGTGCTCTTAAGACGTTCTTGGGAATATTATGTGCAGTTGTGTTTGCCAAGCTATAGGAAGGTTGTCATTGAGCTATAAACTGTGCAGAAAACATTCACAAGAGAATTACAGGCACTGGAGGGTGTGAATTATATGAAGAGACTAGTTAGGCTGGGACTTCTGGCCTGGAGCATAAAAGATTAATATAGGGGCACACAGAAGGTGAATTCTCAGTCTTTTTCCCAGGATCGTAGTCAGAGTTAAGCAACATGGAACCTAGCCCTTTAGTCCAACTCATCCATGCCAACTAAAAGCTCTGACCCAGCTACTCTTGTTTGCATATGTTTAAAACCCAGTCATTCTAAAAACTTCCCTATCCACATGCACCTGTCTAAACCATTTTTAAACATTGTAATTGTGCCTGCCCCTACAGCTTTCTCTGGCAGCTTTCGCATATACCCAAGATCTCTAGGGGAGGGGGGGGGGTGGGGAGGAGAGTAATTTCCTCTCAGGTCCCTCTTAAATCTTTTCCCTCTTAAATCTTTCCCCTCTCACCTTAAACCTATGATTTTTAGTATTAGACTATCTATGAACCAGCTCAGGGAAGTCTAAAACTAGAAGACAGATTTAAGGCAAGAAGGAAAAGACTTTAAAGGACCTGAGGGGAAAGTCTTTCACACAGAGAGTGGTGCCAGAGGAACTGATAGATGCAAGGACAATTACACCATTTAAAAGTCAGTTGGGCAGGTACATAGATAGAACAGGTTTAGAGGTTTCCTTAAGGGAAAATCTTGCCTGATCTATCTGCTGGAATTCTTCAAGGAAATAACAAGCAGCATAGACAAAGAAGAATCAATGGATGTTGTGTACTTGGATTTTTAGAAGGCCAATGACAAGGCACCACATGAAGCTGCGTAGCAAGATAATAGCCCATGGTATTACAGGAAAGATACCAGCATGGATAGAACGTGGCTGATAGGCAGGAGGTGGGTATAAAGGGAGTCTTTTCTGATTTGAATAGCAGTTTTCCATAGGGGTTGATGTTGGGATTGCTTCTTTTTATTTTGATTTGGATGATGGAATTGATGGCTTTGTGGCCAGGTTTGGGAATGATATGAGGATAGGTGGAGGGGCAGGTAGTTTTGAGGAAGCAAGGAGGCTGTAAGAGGATTTAGACAAATTAGGAGAATGGACAAAGAAGTGGCAGATGGAATACAGTGCCAGGAAATGCATGGTTATGCACTTCGATAAAAGGTATCAAAGTATAGACTATTTTCTAAACTTGCAGAAAATTCAAAAATCCAAGGTGCAAAGGGACTTGGGAGACCTCATGCAGGATTTCCTAAAGGTTAATTTGCAGGTTGAGTTGGTGGTGAGGAAGGCAAATGCAACATTAGCATTCATTTTGAAAGGGCTAGAATACAAAAACAAGGCTATAATTCTGAGGCTTTATAAAGCACTGGTGAGACCTCACTTGGAGTATTGAGCACAGTTTTGGGCCCTTATCTAAGAAAGGACATGCTGACATTGGAGAGGATTCAGAGGAGTTCACGAAAATGATTCTGGGAATGAAAGGTTTGTCATATGAAGACTGATTGATGGTACTGAGCCTGAATTCACTGGAATTTAGAAGAATGGGGGGGGGGGTTTGGGGGAACCTCACTGAAACCTATCAAACGTTGAAAGGCCTAGACAAGAGTAGATGTGCAGAGGATGTTTCCTATAGTGGGGGAGTCAAGGTCAAGAGAGCACAACATCAGAAAAGAGGGACATCCATTTAGAACAGAGATGAGGAAGAATTTCTTCAGCCAGAGAATAGTGAATCTGTGGGATTCAATGCCAGAGGGAGCTGTGGAGGCCAGCTCCTTGGGTGTATTTAAGACAGAGGTTCTTGATTAGTCAGAGCGTGAGAAGTTACAGGCAGAAGGCAGGAGAATAGGGTCGAGAGGGAAATGCATCAGCTATGATCAAATGACAGAGCAGACTTGATGGGCCAAAAAGCCCAAGTCTGCTCCTATACCTTGTGGATGTGGGCCAAATGCAGATAAATGGGAGCAGCTCAGATGGACATGTTTGGCATGGACAAGTTAGGCCAAAGGATTGTGGAAAGAGAAACAGAGTTGAGGTTTAGATATGTCACATTACATGGCCCTTTGCTCCACACATATAAAATTGATTATTTATGACACTTTCTGATTTTGATTATTAAATGCTTAAGTCCTCCAAAACTAATTTACAAATACTGAGTAATAAGCCAGATTAAAAGTGTTGGGCATTTTAGCTTAAATTACTGTTGGTATCGGGGCTGTCTTTTCATGGCTACGGTTGAAGATCCAACAGCTTGATTTACAAAAACAAAGCTAATCAAGATTCTAACCAGACGCTGAACTTGTAAATTTATCAGCAAGCACAGGATCAAATTACCTTGCAAGTTCTTTCCATCCTCTGCTATTACTACATTTACAATCAAACTTGCACTAGCCAAAACTAAACAATTTTATTGAAAAGCATGTTGGGAGATTATACAAACTGGTGCACTTTTCTAAGTCTTTAGCAATCTTCCTTGTGCTAGGATATATGTGGGTGTTGTTTTCAGATTATACATACCTTAAATGAATCAGGTAACATAGGACTTTTCTTTTTACTTCCGAATTTTCCATATTTTCACATGTTCCTTCATTTTCTTCCACTGGTACAAGGAAGATCCTGTGGCGCAGGAGTGTTATGTGGTTTGGTGGCATGTCACTGAAGTCATATGTTACTAGAAACATTTTCACCACAGTTTTGTTTGGGTTGAATAAGGTCTGTAAGTAGAGAGCAATTGTTATATGCTGCTAATTTAAATAAAATAGTCTGTGAATTTGTCAGAATGGATAGGAAGAGAAACACCAATGAGTTTTGCAATAAATTATACACAAAAAAAACAAATGAATTGCAATAGCTTTTCAACATAAATAATGATTATCAATTCTCAAACTGGGATACATGAAGTAAATAATTTGGTATAAAAATACATTTTTGTAATTAACAATTGTTAAAAATTCTTCCACCTTCTCCCAAGAATTGTCACTCTACCTCAGTCATTTACGACCTGAGTAACAGATACCAAAGCACCAATCATTCTTCAGTCCATATATTTCATTTGGCAGTATACAAGTCTATATACATGTATACTGTCAAAGGAAACAATGTTTCTCCAAACCAAAGTACACAACACAGTGCATATAACTCACATACAACACTAAGTAATTGTACCAGAAATAAATTAACAAATAACAATGTGCATATAGGACACAAGTTAAAAAGTACACAGTATAATGCTGCTAGCACTTCAAACAGGAAGAGGCCCGGGTGGTGGCAGTGAGTTCAGTAGTCTCACGCCAGGAGGGGGAAGCTGTTTCCCATTCTTATAGTCCCTAATGCTACAGTACCTTCTGCCTGATGGTGGGGTGGGGGGGGGGGGGGGGGGGAGAGAGAGAAGAGAGGGGCCAAAGAAATTGAGAGACTTCCTGAGCCCGGTAGCAGAGCCAGAATATCCATGGGATATGCTGGAGTACCCAACTGTGCACCAGAACTGGTGTAGAATCATAATTGTCTTCCATTGAATAGGGATTCTGGACCTAGATCAGGAAGGAAAAGTATATGCATTTTTGCTTATTTCACATTGTTGTTTTTATCTATGCAATTTAATAGTTTTTTAAAATTTAACAACTAGTCAAAAAGTGTTAATAGCCAAGTGCCTCTGAATATTAGATATATTTACAAACCTTTGCCAAGCTGGTTTGCTCATTTGACCCTTTACATTAAGACTATTTGGAATGGCAGAGGTTGGTTGGGGGGGGGGGGGGGGGGGGGAGGATGGGAAAGAGGTAAACTGCAAGAGCAAACTAACCTATTCAGCCCATTCTATGACATGCAACAAAAATCTTGTCAAGCAAATTACTTATACCCTGGGAAAATTGATAAATCAAAATTTGGTACACTCCCAAGGCCGACCTATTGAGGCTGATCACAACACGTCTCTGGAATTTGGAATTAAAAAAGTTTGGTGGTTGTCTGCAAGATGCTAGATTTTAGAATAATTAGCATCTGAAGCAATTAATATTGAGTCAGTGACTAAAACTTGCTAGAGTTAATGCAGGTAAGAGTATTAGAAATTATACTATGAAGGGTTAAGTCTCAGGCTTTAATACATTTTCAATTCACGATGTTTAGGATTTAGCTTTACACTTCCAAGCCTCTCTAGATTCAGTGTCTGACCATATTTTCCAGATATGATGCAAAGATTGGTGGCATCTTACAAAGATGAGAGGATAGAGTATAATTGACTTCTTGTGGAATTATTGTTGATAATTTTAATACATTCAAATGCGATACAGATATTCTGGACTAAAAGATTAGATCCAAACATCGGTGAAAAAGTGAAAGATAAGAAATTGTGAGAATTCCTAAAATGCTGTCATCAGGTGCAGAAAAATACTTAAACAGCTAGCCTTTATATAATGACAAATGAATAAAAAAGACAAATCATATAAAGCTCTAGCAAGACTATACAGAAAGTACTGTATAAGATATAGGTGTCATGGCTCGTGCTGTGCATATTCACTATAACGTAATCAGAACTCTTAAGGCTAGGTGAGATAGAATTTAAATTAAGCTTGTTTTACCTGAAATGCTTAAAGTTTAGTAATAATTTCACTCAAAGTTTTAGGATTTTGATAGATTGGGTTAAAAATTCCCCTACCCCCCACTATTAATGGCACAGAGTCCTAGACAAGGGGCATAATCCCAAAATCAGAGACAGGCCATTCAGAAGAGAATTGAATTGAAAAAGCATTTTCTCAAATGAGTGGTAGAAAAAGGAACAAATAATTTTAAATGAGATTGACAAATATTAATTACAGGCACTTAAGAATTTTAAATTAAAATGAGTCAATGGACAACAGATTTAAATCAGCTTTCAATTCCAGGACGAGCAAATACCAGAACTATTTCACACGAAAACAGAAGATATCACGTAATTATGCCAAACCTAGAGATATCTCACTAATGCCTGATTTCAGTAATGATCTTCCTGTCATTAATTTAAGTATGACCGGAGAGCTACACGAGATGATGTTGGCCAGTTAGTGAGTAATTGTCTTTACCAAAAAGATTCATATGCTTAAGTTTGCAAATATTTGCACTGGAGAATAGTTTTGAGAAGGTAAGGAGGTTGATTCCTGGGATGCTAGTGACCTCTCATAAGAAATGGAGGTGAATGGGTCTATCCTCAATGAGCTTTAGAATAATGATGTCTCCCCTCCCCACTGATTTCCCTCCTGGCACTTACCCTTTCAAGCAGAACAAGTACCACACCTGCTCCTACACCTCCTTCCTCACTACCATTCAGGGCCCTAACAGTTCTTCCAAGTGGGCCAACACTTCACCTGTGAGTCTGTTGGGGTCATTTACTCTGTTTGGTTGCTCCCGGTGTGGCCTCCTGTATATCGGTGAGACCCCGGAGTAGATTGAGAGACCGCTTCACTGAGCATCTACGCTCCGTCCACCAGAACAAGCAGGATCTCCCAGAGGCCACCCATTTTAACTCCTCTTCCCACTCCGATATATCCATCCATGGTCTCCTCCACTGTCGTGATGAGGCCATGCTTTGGTTGGAGGAACAACACCTTAGACACCATTTAGGTAGCCTCCAACCTGATGGCTTAAACATTGATTTCTCAAACTTCCAATAGTGCCCTCTCCCCCCCCCCCCCCCCCCCCTCACCATTTCCTCATCCCCTTTTCCCTCTCTCACCTTATCTCCTTGCCTGTCCACAACCTCTCTCTGGTGCCTCTCCCCCTTTTTCTTTCTTCCATGGCCTTCTGTCTCTTTCAACCAATCAACTTCCCAGCTCTTTACTTCGTCCCTCCCCCTCCAGATTTCACCCATCACCTAGTGTTTCTTTCTCTCAGCCTTCCTCCCCACCTTTTTAAATCTACTCCTCAGTTTTTTTTCCTCCAGTCCTGCTGAAGGCATTCGGCCTGAAACGTCCACTGTACTTTTTCTCCATAGATGCTGCCTGGCCTGCTGAGTTCCTCCAGCATTTTGTGTGCACAGCTTAGAATAATGAGATGTTATTGAAAGACAGCATTCTGCGGTGGAGGGGGTTTGCAAGGTACATATAGAAAGGTCATTTCCTGTTGTAGGGAATTCTAGTACTAATGGCTTTGAAAGTAAGTATTTGCCCATTTGAAATTCTCAGGAATTCTGCACCTGAGAGCTGTAGAGTGAAAATCATTAAACTTAGTCTAGGCTGACACTGACAGCAGGGAAGTCAAAGATAACAGAACAACCATTTAAGGACAATCCTGAGATTCTTAAAATGTAGCAACCACTTTGGAGAAGCTGAATGATTTACTCCAGTTCCTATTTCTAATGCATTAGTAAGGGGAATGTTCCAAAATCATACTTCCAACAGGAGAATGGCTTTTGAAGAATGAAAATTAGTATACAAATGAATAGTCATCATTTTTCAAACCTTAAATGGCTATCAGCCTTTCTTCCTGTTCCTGATGTACTTTACTGACATGCAAATCTACCTATTAAACCGAACAGTAATCCTAAAACTGTAGTATGCCTGTGACTTCAGTTTAGTTTATTTGTATTTTGCAAGTCATGCAAATTTTAAAATTACCTGATACTGCAGACTACAGGTACAAATATTAGAACACTTCCATTTACAGCATTTAAGGGAAGAATAATTCACAACAATGAAGTTAATTCAGCATATAAACACCTCTCCAGTCTCTTCTAGATTATTTTATTACTACACAGAAGTTATGGTTGCTTTATTCGAAGAAAGAAAAAATACTATGCAATTCCTGTCATGGCATGTTACATCCTGAGAAACAGTTTTGAACACACACAAAATGCTGAAGAAACTCAACAGGCCAGGCAGCATCTATGGAAAAGAGTACAATAGATGTTTTGGGCTGAGACCCTTCAGCAGGACTAGAGGAAAAAAAGATAAGGAGTCAGTTAGGTGGAGGGAGGGGAGGAAGAAACATAAGGTGATAGGTGAAACTGGGAAGGGGAGAGGGGTGAAATCAGAAATCTTAGGTGCTTTCTTACTTTCACCCTGGGAATCAGCTTCAAAACTCAAAATTCTCTGGTGGCTACTTCAGTCTATTTTATAATGTTATTTACAATAAAAAGAAAACATTTAGAAATGTAAAGAGTGATTTTAATTTGGTGCATATGTTTAGTGTAATTTTACATAGTAGGGGAATTAAGGGTTATGGGGAAAAAGGCAGGTAGATGGAGCCGAGTTTACAGACAGACCAGCCATGATCTTATTGAATGGCAGGGCAGGCTCGATGGGCCGGATGGCCTACTCCTGCTCCTATTTCTTATGTTCCTTTGAGAAAATAAAGACATGGACAACTTACCACTTGGATGGTTCCAGCCTTGGGGACATTGTAACCCTTCTTTCCCAAAGATTCCAGATTTATCACACCCTAATGGAAAAGAAAATAGCAATAAAAATATTAAGGTTTCCTTTCCAACAGTGAAGAATCTTTGGTTGGAGATGCCCAAACATGCGGTTTTTCTTAAGCTTTACAATAAATCAAGTTGTAAATCAATAAATATCAATTTTAGACAAAAGGTGTATGCACAGTAATATAAATTATGATCAGATTCTATGTCAATTTTCATAAGTTTATCATTAATTGCTTTGAAAATAGGTATAGTATATATTTTTAAAGAATGCGTTTTAGAATGCAAATTCACAGTAGACAGGTAGGATAGATCTGGGAAAATACTCAGGGTTTGAGCTCTTTCTGGCCACACTTCATGTAAACATTTTGATAAACTTACTTTTTGATGACAGTGGTCCAACAAAGAACTCTCCATTAGGCCATATGCATATTCTTGGTTTGCCTGAATGCTGCCAGAATTAGCTGCCTCAGGATGACCCAATGTTGCATTCTGCACCTCAAACCCAAAACACTTATGATTCAGACATTTCTTATGCCCATACAAGAATGGAATGCTATCTATTTCAAGCTCACTTTAAGCATATGCTTCTGTCTGCCTTGTTGAAGATTCCTCTCAGGGAGCTGACTGTGCTTGTTTCAAAGTGATATCAAGATACTTTTATTAAGGAAGCTAGTGTTATTTAATGAGAAACACAAGTTGTCCTTTGCATTGAAGATTTGACAGATAAAATATCCAATTCATATAAAACAGCATTAAAGGAAATTAAATAATCTATTCTGGATTACTGACTGGCAGCAGAAAGTCTGCCAGACCTGTACTAAGTCTTGTGTCTTGACCAGACTTGTATCTAATCTTTCACAACATCAGTTTTATAACAAGACCCAAGAAAAGTGGTAAAAACAGAAAATGCTGCAAACATTAGACAGGCCAGGCAAATTGATGAACCAAATGTTTTCAGCATATTTTGTTACCATTTTAGATTTCTTTAAATGTGTTCACTATAATTTAGGAAACATCAGAGTCATAGTAACAAAGTCTCTCAAACTACAAGCTAATAATCAATTGAAAATCTGTTTAGTGACATTAATGGAGGGATAATGTTGCTCCAGATACCAGGAGGAAGATACTTGCTCAGAAATAGTATGATTTGTTACACTCATTTTGGAGATCTGACAAGACTTAATTTAACATGAGACCTTGAAAAAATGATCTTATGGCAGAAATATTTTACAGTGCAGTATCAGCCTAGTTTTTTTTTTGTTGTAGTCTGTAGAATGTGACTTCACAATTTTCAAATGGAGTTTCTAATGTAACCAGCTGAATTATTGTATGTTGGCCCTGGGCCTGTTCTCACTGGAGTTTAAAAGAATGAGTGGGGGGACAATCTCATTAAAACTTATCGAATATTGAAAGGTCTAGACAGTGACAGAGAGGATGTTTCCAAACGTGGGAGTCATGGAACAGACAGCAGAGCCTCAGAACAGAAGGACGTCCTTTAGAACAGCAACAAGAAGAATTACTTTAGCCAGTAGGCGGTCAATCTGTGGAATTCATTGCCGCAGACTCCTGTGGAGGCCAAGTCATTGGGTATATTGACAGCAGAAGTTGATAGGTTCTTGATTAGTAAAGGTGTCAAAGGTTACAGGGATAAAGCAGGAAAAAGGGGTTAAGAGGGATAATAAATCAGTCATGATGGAATGGTGGAACAGTCTCAATGGGCCAATGGCCTAATTCTGCTCCTTTGGTGGCACTGGTGTGTAATGGTTAGTGTAGTACTATTACAGCACCAGTGAAATGAGCTCAGTTCTCATTGCTGTCTGCAAGGAGTTTGTACATTCTCGCTGTGACCGTGTCGATTCCTATGGGTGTTCAGCTTCCTCCCTCATTCCAAAGACACATGGGTTAGGGCTAGTATGTTGTGGGCATGCTGTGTTGGCATCGGAAGCGGACTGGCCACAGCATACCCTTGGACTGTGTTGGTTGTTAACGCAAACAACACTTTTCACTGTTTTCAGTGTTTCAATGTACATACGACAAATAAAGCTAACCTTTTGTTCTCATCTTATAGTCTAACAGTAATCTTGATAAACGATGTTCACATGCCATTTGCTTACCAGGAATGGTGATGGGGCGCTATGTTCGGAAATATTATAGTAAGACACATCCACAGGTAATGTTACATGCTGTGGGCAATATGATCCACTTGCCCCAAGTTCAGCTGTAAAACCTTCAATTCTTCCTGATGGTGCAAACCTGCCATTTAACAAGGATTCCTGAAATGATACAAAAAGGCAACACCAACTTAACTTGCAGGCTTGAGTTTTATTCCTTAAATATTCCAGGATGTTTCTGAAGTCTTGGTACCAAAACAAAACATTAGGCAGCACAGTAATAGCAGAATGAAATTGAGAGTCCAGTGTAATCAAAATCAAGAACTGCAAACTGGAGATTAATTTAAGTCCATGTTCAAGTTCCAATTTATTGTCGTACATCTGCACCCATGTATACTGCCAAATGAAACAGCGTTCTTTCAGAACAAGGTGCATAACACAGTACATATGTAAGGGGTTTCTTCTTTATGTTACTGCGTATGTTAATCAAAATGGCGGCTTTGTTTTGTTAAAAGTAAGAATGCTTCTTTGTTACGATAACTGGAGAGGGAGTGCTTTCTCTCGCAGCTTGTTAGGGTTAAAATTACTGATAACGAGAATTGTATTCATTTGTTAACCAATTGGGATAGATGTTATTCTCTCTTCTGGGTCTGTAAGCTATTGTTGGCGGGCTTTTGGGGAGTTGGTGCGAGGGGGTGAGAGAGAGAGGACGCGATGCTGTAAGCTGGGCGATGGAACAGACCCCGAGCGGGGGTCCGAGGCCAGGGTTTTCGGTGAGGAGAGAAGATGAAGACAGACGTGTTGGGAGTGCTTGGTTGATCACTTCGGGTGGTCCTGAGCTACGAGTCGAGGAGGTCTGAGGGGATTGAATGGTGGCAAGACGACTTCATTAATTGAGCTCCAACAGTTGTGCACGAAGTAGTTGGACTTCGATAAATTTGGCGCCTTTTACTTTTCCTTTTATATTGTATCTCTATTAAGTACATAGTTCCAGTAAGTCTATAAAGTGAACTCATTTAATCGCATATGTTGTACTGTGTTATTTGGCGTGGCGGGGACATCAAAGGAAAAGGCAATTTGACATGGAACATAATGGCACTGTATGGGAGAATGCAGATGCCAAGATAATAAACAATAGGTGCAGGAGTAGGCCATTCAGCCCTTCTAGCCAGCACCGCCATTCACTGTGATCGTGGCTGATCATACACAATCAGTACCCCGTTCCTGCCCTCTCCCCATATCCCTTGACCCCGCTATCTATAAGAGCTCTATCTAACTCTCTCTTGAATGCATCCAGAGACTTGGCCTCCACTGCCTTCTGGGGCAGAACATTCCACATATCCACCACTCTCTGGGTGAAAAAGTTTTTCTGCATCTCTGTTCTAAATGGCCTACCCCTTATTCTTAAACTGTGGCCTCTAGTTCTGGACTCACCCATCAGCGGGTACATTACACAGCATCCACACAAGCTGATTACCCAGTCTGGCGGGGCCAAAGGCTGCTCCCCCCAGACGGAAGCGAGCTGAGCGAGCCTGAGGCTTACCGGGGGCTACACGTATGACTCACATATACAACACAAAATAATATTACCACTAGTTACTTAATAATAGGATGCATTTACGATACAAGTTAAAAAGTAAGCAGTATAACATTACTGGTGCTTCATGAGTATCCTCTAGCTTCAAAAGTCTGAAAAGTATAAACTTGGAGGATGATTCTGTGACTACTCACAAGACTGCTAACAAACTAATAACACAGGCAAGGAACAAGTTTGTTCTCCTTGTGTCTTTTTTCTATGACAACATTGGAAAACTGATATACAACACTGCAGTTGGTATAAATCTGAAATAATAAAATAATACTATAAAAGATTCTCAGCAGGTATGGCAACATCTGCAGAGAAAATTTAGAGTTAACAGTTACAAAGTTTCATCAGAATTGGCCAACTCTGACACATGCTATAAAGTGTGTTTTACTGAAATTGTTGAATTCAATGTTGAGCCCCAAAGAGCCAGAACACTTTAAAAAAAAAATAGTATATGGCATCTTACCCATTTGGTAAGATGCCCTGATGACAGTACTGTGCAAAAATCTTAGGCACATATACGCAGCTAGGGTGCCTAAGACTTTTGCACAGTACTGTATATTGGTTAAAATAGGAAGGTGAGTATACATGATTGTTCAGTCAACGTCAGACACAGACTTGTACAGTTTAAAACAATACATAGACTCCATTATTCCAAAGAAAAGTTGCACAGCTTCTACCCTGATGTTTCACCAGTTTATAATAGATGTAAATCTGAGAACAGTAACTTGTCACATTCATTCTGGTCATGTTGTAAGCTTTATGCATACTGGAAAAGTATTTTTCACTGTTTCTCTGAGGCTTATGGGAAGCGGACCCGCTCATAGCCATCCTTGGAGCAACAAGCTCCCTATCTTCAGTCAATGAGTATGAAAAAATGGCTGTATTGTTTGGAATGGTGATTGCTAAGAAGTTAATCCTGCAAATGTGGAAAATGGACTCTGTGCCCTACGTACGATCTGTGGCTGAGAGACCTGGCAAATACTTTACATTTGGAGAGACTGAGACTATGTAATGAGGACAGAGGGGACATCTTTGAAAGGATATGGGGCCCTGTATTGAACTTCCTTACGGGGGGAGAACTGAGGTTTTTTTGGTGCGGTGCACCTCTGCTGTGTATGTTTACTTTTGCCTTTATACTTTTCTCCCTTTTGCTGCTCAATATTTAATTTGATTTTGATAAGGTCATGGTTTTTGTGGATGTGCTGCATTTATTTTGTTTGTGGGAAAAAAATAAAAATATTAAAAATAGGAAGGTGGTTGGGAAACAGAAATAGAGTACTTAAGCTTTGTATGAGCTCAGGTGTTATTTAGTAACTGGAAAGGCAAACAATACTGTGCAATAATCTTAGGCACCCTAGGCACATTTTTGCACAGTAATATAGATGCTGCTCATCAAGCTTACACTGGTTTTCCCCACAGGATAGTGAACATTTTGAAATAGTCAGTGGTGTCTTATTCAAAGTATTTCACATCAAGGTTGACAGATTAAAAAAAAGGAAAACCAGTCTTTCTGTTTTGTGACCTTATCTCAGTGGTAAGGAGGTTTTAAGGGAGAGGATGTAAATTGTATACAGAATGTAAAGTAAGTAAAGTGACTCAGATGAGAATGTAGGTGGCATGATTAATAAGGCTGCAGATGACAAAAATTAGTGAAGTTGCAGATAACAAGGATTGTTGCTCAAGGATACAGTGGGGCATTGATCAGCTCAAGTTGGAGTGGTGGCAAATGGAATTTAATCCAAACATGTATAAAGCCTGCAAATTTTGAGGTCAAATTTTGTAGGATGTCTAGATGGCAGAACCATTAGAAGTACTGATGTATAGAAAGACCTTTGTGTGATAAAGGAGTGTTTTGCTTTCATAGGCCGAGTAGAATACAACTGCTGGGATGTCACATTGTAGCTATACAGAACACTGGATAGACCACACTTTAGAGAGCTGGGTACAGTTCTGATTCCCCCGTCACTGGAAAAATTTCACCAAAATGTTGCATGGAATAGAGAGCTGTAGTTATAAGGAGAGATTGGATAGGTTGGATTTATTCTCACTGAAATCTGGGAGGAGTACCCTTATAGAGATTTATGAAGAGCATAGAAAGGATAGATAGTATTCTCAGGACAAGGGAGAGTAGAACTAGAGAGCATATATTTAAAGTTAATGGGGAGAAATTTGAGAGATCTCGGGGGCAAAGGTATTGAATAGATAGAATGACCTGCCAGCGGAAATAGAAGCATATACAGTTACAATGTTTAAGGGTTTGGACAGGTACTTGGATAGGAGAGGTGCAGAGGGACATAGGCCTAGTGCGGACAAATTGGATTAGCACAAGTACCATCACAATCAGTGCGGACAATGTGAACAGAAGTACCTGTTTCTGTGCCATATATATGGTTGTGTCAGTGCTAAAAACTATGAAAACACTTCATTAGGTAAAGTTAGCTTCATTCCCCTAATCCCCCACCCTCCGCCCACACACAGATATTATCTATCTGCAAACTATTTTCATAATTTGTTTTACCTTTTCATTTCTAATGTTTTCTTCTCAGAGTATAGGAACCAGAATCCCTTGACAAAGAGATCATTATGATCTTAATTTGGTACTTAGGAAGGTGAACACGAGGAAATCTGCAGACGCTGGAAATTCAAGCAACATACACAAAATGCTGATGGAACGCAGCATTTTGTGTGTGTTGTTAGAAAGGTGAAGCAGTTTTACTTCATACGTAGTCTGGGTAGACAGGTTTAGAAATCTTTTCTAATTTATTGTCTCTTATGGGGATGGAAATTTTGTTTTTCTTCCCACAGAGCCGAATTAATTGGAACATTGTCAAAGACAGAAACATAGAAAACCTACAGCACAATACAGGCCCTTCGGCCCACAAAGTTGTGCCGAACATGTCCCTACCTTAGAAATTACTAGGCTTAACTATAGCCCTCTATTTTTCTAAGCTCCATGTACCTATCCAAAAGTCTCTTAAAAGACACCATCGTTTTGGCACGGACTAGAAGGGCCGAGATGGCCTGTTTCCGTGCTGTAATTGTTATATGGTTATATGGTATCCTCCTCCACCACCGTTGCCAGCAGCCCATTCCACACACTCACCATTCTGAGTAAAAAACTTACCCCGAACATCTCCTCTGTACCTACTCCCCAGCACCTTAAACCCGTGTCCTCTTGTGGCAACCATTTCAGCCCTGGGAAAAAACCTCTGACTAACCACACGATCAATGCCTCTCATCATCTTACACACCTCTATCAAGTCACCTCTCATCCTCCTTCGCTTCAAGGAGAAAAGGCCAAGTTCACTCAACCTATTCTCATTAGATTAAAATCGAGACGCATGAGACTGCAAGATTGGAACCAAACTCTTGTTATTTCACAGCACAGCTGTCAGGTAGATGTGTATAAGCCAAGTGTCGGCCAGGTGAGGTTGCACTATTTGCATTGTGGTCGAGCCGTTTCACAGACTAGGACATTTCTTCACAGCTTGCACTCTGCGACTTGGCAACCTTCACATATTTAACTCAGACTCAGTTTATATATTATTCTGAGTGAAGTAGCAGCCAATCAGAACAAGAATAGGCAGCAACACCTCTGCCACAATGATTTTAAACACTGATGCTCCACGAAGTTGCGGTCTCTGCCCCCTGCTCCATTCCCTATATCATCATGGCCAGATTCTACTCTAACTCCATCTACAAATTTGTCTGTATCTCAAATAACAATGAGTCGGAGTGGAGCAAGCAGATTGAGTGCTTAACAACATGGTGTCTTGACAGCAACCCTAACGTCAGCAGAGCTGGTCACTGGAACCAGAAAGGGAGGTGTCTACATCAACGCTGTTGTGGTGGAGAGCTTCAGGTTCCTAGGATTGAATATCAGCAACAGTCTTTCATGGTCCAACCATGTAAACCCACAACCAAGAACACCTCTACTTCCTCAGGAGGTTTAAAAAAAAAATGGCATGTCCCACTGACCCTTAGCAATTTTTGGTGTACCACAGAAAGCATCCTATCTGGATGCATTAAGTTCACCGTAAATTCATTATCAGATATATTACCACATACTACCTCGATTTTCATATGAGATTCATGTGCATAACAACTTGGAATGGCCACTGCTCTATCTGCAACTACAAGAAGCGGCAGAAAATTGTGGACACAGCTCAACACATAATGGAAACCAACCTCATCTCCGTGGATTCTGTTTATATTTCTTGATGTCTTCAACAAAGCATCCAGCATAATCAAAGATCTCACCCAGCCTGGACATTCTTTCTTCTCCCCTCTTTCACTGGGTAGAGGTAAAGCCTGAAAGCACGCATCATCGGGCTCAAGGACAGCCTCTGCCTCACTGTCATAAGACAATTAAATGGCTCCCTTGTACAATAAAATGGACTCTTGACCTCAGCCTACTGCGTTATGATCTAACACCTTATTGTTTATCTGCACTGCACCTTTCCAGTAGTTATTTTACTCTTTATTCTGTATTATAGTTCTACCTTATACTGCCTCAATGCACTGTAGAACAATTTGATCTATTCAAATAGTATACAAGATATGCAGTCACTGCATCTTAATAATAAACCATTATTGATCCATTCAGTACATGGATAAAACACATTTCTTGTTATGTTAATAGAAACACAGGAAACAGTGCAGAATTAAACTCATTTTTTGATGCAAGTCATGTTCTGCAATCATACCTCAAAATTTCCAAGCAAAGAACGACTAACAGAAAAACTTGTGTTGTTTCTTGATGAAAACTTATTGGATTCTCCTGCAAGTGCACTCCTTAGGTGTCTCCTGTAGAACAAATAAGTATCATGTCTTTATACTTTTAAAAAAAAATTAATTTCAGTTACAGAATAGTATTATTTAAAACATTTGTATATCTAATGTCACAACACATCCCAATTTAAATAAAAACAAAATAGAATTAATGGAATAATGATCATTTATCTTCATCTCTTTACTTTTGAAGCTTCTCATTCTAATCGCTCTGGATTGTTTGAAAACGTCCAGCAGACTTCACTGACTGCTAACATGATAAAAATCAATAGTGTACATTGGAAAGCTCTGAAATGCAAAAGCAAAAGGGGAACCTGTGGCCATCTTCTGGAGTTGGAGAATTCTAAAGCTACTGATGAATTTAGCAATGTGACCTACTAGTAATATTTCTGCTTTTAAGCAAAACTGATTTGCACTAATTAATACAAGCAAATGCTTTCATCACCTACTTTGTATGTTCCTCTTTGTCATTCAAATAAAGTACCCAGCTGATTGTTTTCTGGCTTTGTCTCAATGGGAGTTTCGTTAGGCACCTTAGAAATAAGATGGCAGTTGTGAAGCCGGATACAAAGACAGGAATTGAAAGGATAGAGAAACTATTATTTGCTTTTTCTGGGGAATCCAAGACCAAATGAAAATATCCCTAAAATTAGGAACAAAGGTTTTAACATGGGAACTTAGGAAACTGTTTCAGAAGTTTCAAACTCCCTTATATGGACAGCAATCAGAGGTAATCAATATTAATTTCAGATAGGACTTTTATCATTGTTGTGAACCAGAAGTTAAGGAAAAGGGAAAAGGACAGCTGTATTTTTTTTTAAATGATGAAACAGAAGATATACAAAATTCTTTTACCATCTGGTCAAATAGCTGAACAAAGAACAAGAAATATGATAAAACTGACTTTTAAAATCATGTACGGTGAGAAGTCCTGAAAATGGTTGATGAATGATATACGATTTTTAAGTCTTAGAAATGAATGAGGTACTTCAGGATCCGGTCTTCTAAATAGCAAATCAAAAACATGATCACCAAAATGATCAGACAAGTAACAGGGAACTAAATTAAAGCTGATTCATTCATTAATTGGAATTAAATATATCACCCGATGCCAACGTGACAAAGATCACTTACTACATTTCTGGGGAAAATTTTAAAAGTACAATAACTAAATATTCCTAATGGTATTCCTTTCAGTGGAACTGGGCATGGGCATGAAAACAGGAAGACTGACTTCTAGTGCAATTTTCATTCTTCTAACAAAGCACAAGGTGAAATTCAGAATACTTAATTTCATATCAACTACTTACGATTTCAGACGCAATCCATTCTTTAACCTTCTGGCAGCACTGATGCAGTCAGAAGAATTCTAATGAAAAAGCACATACAGGCATTAACAGGCACCTATTGCAGTTTTGCTCCAAATGTTACAGAAGGAAAACTGAGTCACCTTTCATGGAAAGAAAAGGATGATTAACAATAGAAGTACATGAGCTGTGCAAAAGAGTACAGAGTCTAGAAATGTTTAAATTCACAGAGACATTGAGTTGCACATTAATAGCCATTGATTTGGAGTTAGTCTTTTACTGATACATATATTTATTATTTTCTCCACTCAGGTTTAAGACTTCAGAAATCCTGTCTCTCAGGAATAACAGAGTTTTTATAAAGTACGATACATAATAAGCTTCACAAGAAATAAAACTAGTAATTGGGATAATTATATTAATGACACATATAAAAACAAATTATAAGCATCTATCAAACACCAAAAAGTAGCTTCCTGTCAGCAATGACGCATCCAGGCAATTTCTAGGGATAAAGAGGTTAAACCATAGTACTAAGATACTCGAGGATGGTCAGCTTTTGACTAAGGCCAAAGTAACGAATTTTGTTTAATTATCTTCAATTGGCTGACTCAAGGGACTTCAACAGGCAGCTGTTGAAGTCAAGTCATAATGTATATTTAAAGCAGAGATTGATAGATTTTTAGAGTAGTCAGGGCATGAAGGGATACAGGGAGAAGGCAGGAAGTTGGGGTTGAGAGGGAAAATGGATCAGCCATATTTAAATGGTAGAGTTGACTTGATGGGCCAAATGGCTTAATTCTTTTCCTATGTCTTACAGAAAATAATACTTGATTTGCTTTCGGTATTCTTTAAAATAATCTAAAATGTGAAGTCTTGCTGAAACCATTTTAGCCAAAGTTTTCATCACTCATCACTAGACCAAACGGATTTCAATGACAAACTTAAAAGTTGTTGTGAAAGAGATTAGCTCTTTTAAATCGCATAAAAACATCTATTTAATTAGTCGAATTTTAATTCACAATCTGTCAAATAAGAATTCCAATTCACGCCCCTAAATCAAAGATCAAGAACTCTGGCTTCCAGTTCAGCAACTTGTAACCAGTGTTCCACTTTTGTACCTGTCAATTAAAGACTGTTTAAGCACAAATGACAAAACTAACATTATTTGATGAGTTTAGGCAAATATAACTTAAAAGAACTGATCTTCATCATTCATTCCAAAACCCTTTTCATGCCCAAGAGCATTTCTACTGAAGGACAACATAGAGGTTTTAACATGCACCCAAGGATAAGGAGCGAGCTTGTGAAGGGGATTAACATATGCTGGAGATGGCAAGACCACTTAGCAATCAATAATGCACTTTACTGGGGCATTAGAGGAAAACAATGATGGAACTGAGTACAGGTGGCGATCTTTGGTTAGTACTGGGTCCTTAGAACAGTTGTCCAATTTAATCTATGCTCCAAATTTTGTAATAACCCTGTTGTATCATATTGCCTTTCACATTTTTCTTCAGAATCTAGTTCTATCACATTTCAGATCAAGTATTCCAACTTTTAACAACCCTCTGAATGAATTACTATTCATTACCTTCCATATTTTCCCCATTTATTTAAAATTGAATGTATTAAAATTTATTTAAAAAGGGCCCTGAGGATCATCAGGGACTCCAGCCACCCCAACCACAAACTGTTTCAGCTGCTTCCATCTGGCAAATAGTACACCACCATTAACCAGGACCTATAGGCTCTGGGACAGCTTCTTTCACCAGGCCATCAGATTTATCAATACATAAGATCTGATTGCATAGCTGATTATTAGAATGATTTTTGGGTTTAGGTCATTTACATGTAGCAAATGGCTTTGGCTACCAATCTTTTGTTATTTGATAATGTATTGTGGATTTAATTTGAAACAATGCTTTTCCTAAAAGCTGTGGATCCCAGCCTAGACGCTGCTGGCGCCTGTGGGATGGATGGAATCAGAAGGTGTGAAGTTTGTATATACCTTCAAAAGAAAGCATTGTCTGTACTTTGTAAATAGGGAATTGTCCTTTGTGTTTAGCAAATAAATATCGAGCCCCGAGTTGGGCCAACAGACCTTTCACTGAAAGCGCCTCGGTATGATGCCTGCTGTACCTTGTTTTGCCGAATAAAGAAATTGCTTTGCATCTACCAGTAACTCTCTCTCCCCAGTGATTTCATTCATGCAACAACACTAACTGTACATGTATACAAAACAATATGTATACAATCTGAGTGTTTGGGTAACATCCTAGCATATTTTCCTTCCTTATTGCTTGTACACATCGACGGAGAGGTAACAAAGATTTTTAACTCTCATGTTGTGAGATGGTGGTATGAAATAAAATTCTAATTCTAAAATGAAGGTGGATATTTTGTTGCAACAGACTCCAATTAAACATGGCACCCCAAAATATTTAACAATTAGAAAGTAATTAGGAGTTTGAATGAAAAATAAAAAGTGTGGCATTTGGGATAAAGGCATGGAAAGTTATGCACTTTGCTTCATGGCCATGCCATTTTCTGTTTCTGTGAAGTGAAGTGGTCAATAAGCAGTATGTTATGGAAGGGAACATTGAGTTGAACTGTATCATCTTTTTAAAAAAAGTCATGTAAAAGAAAAGTGTGATCAAGATCTTTATCTGACTGCAGACTTTCAACAAATTAGCTAATGTAATCAAAAGAAATAACAATCATGTTTTGGAGTGGGATATGGATTGGGGGGGGGGGGGAGGGGTGGTGATTCAGTCTTCCTACAAGCTGATAAAATCTAGTTAAATGCAGTTGGGGAGCTTATTGAATGCATCCAGGGCAGGTTTTCTAAGCAATCTATCAAGGAATAACTTTAAATCTCAATTTGTTTAATGAGACAGGATTAATTATCAATCTCATTATGATCATTTTTATCAAGCAGATCCCCTCTGATGCAATCAGAGTTTGGTTTGCAACTATTTACAATCTAGATGAGAAACTTGAGGAGAAACAGGATGTAATGTTTCCAACTCTGCAGAGAAGTTAAAGCTTGCAAGAATGTATACTCCAAAGAGAACAAACTCAGAAAGACTTGACAGATGTAATGTTTGGTGCATAAATTGTATTTATTGTGGGGAAAATTTTGATAGAATAGGAAGATTTTTTAAAATGAGAAATTTGTACTTCTGCAGTGATATTTGTTCAACTTGTTTTTCTCATTAGATATCATTCATCAATTAATGTTCATTCCAGTTTTCCTGCAATTCAAGTGACTGCTGCCATAACAACTGAACATTTCTGTCAAGGAAAATCTATGTGGATTCAGTTTTAGAATTTTATGCTGCTTGGTTTTGGTAATATAATTTACTGATGTAGCCCATATATCAAGTAGATAGTGCTTTGATAAATGCAGGCAACCAATACCCAGATCAAGAAAAGAGAACCAAAGAAAATTATGTACTAAAGTTGCATTTCTTCACTTGGTAATTACATTTTTGCCCAAACCGGAGAATGAATAGGGCAAGAAAATGGCTTTATTTACAGATTATGCTATAAGCATTTGCAGACTATTAACTCAAGCACTTAAATACAAGTTTCATTAAAATACAAAAGCTCATCAAATAATTAAATATTAGTTAGTACAAACCTTGTTTGCATCTCTTGAGGATGGAAGTAAGTGATTCCAGAAAGGCGCTGCTTTGGCATCAGTACTTCTGCAAGAAACTGGGATGGAATTTGTTAACTGAATCCTACATTTCTTTGCAACAGAGGGGGTTTCATCCCCTGAGCACAAATCTTTCCCTAATGCGTTTGTTGGTGATAGCAGCTTTCGTTTTGCTGTACATCTGACAGAGATTGCACTTGAGTGTCCTACAGAGGAAGGTGTTTTCTCAGATGATAGCAGTCCAGTGCTGGTAATAGGCTGAACCTCTTTCTCGGAGGTTGGTGTTGTTGGCACCAGTTTATTTCTAGGTGTGCCTGTCTCACCATCTTCGATCAAAATACTGTCTTGGAAGTCTTTATGTTCAATAACATGCAAACCACTGTGACAAAAGTGTTGTGCAGAACCATGCACAATTGGTTCTTCATCATGGAAGCTAACATCTTGTTGATCTGTACAGTCACCTGCCTTTTCTATGTTTTTTTCAGAAAGACTATCATTATCAACTCCACAATGAGATGCATTTAAATTTTCAGTCAACGCGGCGGAATTTTTGCAATGCAGGTGAATTCTTTTCTGATTGAGTTCAAGATCTGGATGAAGTTCAGTTACACTTCTTTTAATACTCCGTTTGCAATTTTTCTGTTCCAAGCTATTTGAAGAGTTAGAAAGGTGAGAAAATATTGAAAGCTGATACACTTTTTGAATTCTAACCTCGTTCTCACTATACCCTGCCAAAATTCCTCTTTCGGGGATGACATCGCTAGAGTCCAAGCGATAGTCGCTCATTGGTGAATCTTGGAAGCTCCCATCTGCATGGCTGGTAGCCTGCCGAGACAAGTTGTTGGACTGCTCTTTCTGAGAAGTCTCCAGATGCATGTGCCTCATGGACTGTGGAATCTTACACCACAAAAATTTTGAAATCCGAGGACAGAAAAAAATATTTAATTTGCAATGGTCTGAGTAATTCCTCATGAAGTTGAACCAATGGTACTTTTTATGATTTCCCTCTGACATAGCATCTGAAAAAGAAAATTGCATAGTAGCATTTAATTAATAGATAATATTCACAATTAAAACACAATATAGTAACTTTATTGTGAGCATTTCCAAAGATAAGCATTTATGGTGGGGTATCTGCTTTCCGATCTTACAAGTTACAACAAAGGAAACTCAGGGAGATGCACAAGGTTAATTAAAAAAAAAGGATTAAATGAATCCTTGATGGTTTGCATGGATATGTCAGGTCAAAGGGCCTGGTTCTCTGCTGTATACTATGATTGCATACCTGCCATGGGTTTTACGTGTATATTCGCTTGAATGGATATCGCTGGGCTGTCATGAAGGCAACAAGTTTGTAAGTAGAGCTTGTTTCAGCCCACTAAGGTAACCTGAGTACATGTTCAACATCCTGCTGCAACTTCAACCATGACACCAGTCCTCATTGAGGTATCAGAAGTGGAAAGAGTGAGCAGTTTCAAGTTCTCAGGTGTCAACATCGCTGAAGAGATTTTGATACCCAGATCCTTGGTTGTGTCCCTTGACCTCCCCTTAAGTCTAAAATCAATTTCTTGGTCTTACTGATGTTGAGTGCAATGTTTTTGTTGTGACACCACTCAACCAGCTGATCTATCTCATTCCTGTTCCCTTATCTCCATTTGAAATTCTGCCAATAGTTGTGGGTGTAGAGTGGAGCAGAGCACTGGGCTACGTACATATCCTTGTGGTGTGCCACTGTTTATTGTCAGCAAGGAGGAAATATTATTTCCAATCTGCACCGACTGTGGTCTCCTGGTGAGGATGTCAAGGATCCAGTTGCAGAGGAAGGTACAGAGGCCCAGGCTTTGGAGCTTTTTGATTAGAACTGAGGGTACAAGTTCTGACAAGTGTGACGCGCTGCATTTTGGAAGGACAAATCAAGGTAGGACATACACAGTAAATGGTAGGGCACTGAGGAGTGTGAAGGAACAAAGGGATCTGGGAGTTCAGATACAGAATTCCCTAAAAGTGGCATCACAGGTAGACAGGGTTGTAAAGAAAGCTTCTGGCATCCATAAATCAAAGTATTGAGAATAGGAACACACACAAAATGCTGGTGGAACGCAGCAGGCCAGGCAGTATCTCGGCCCGAAACATTGACAGTGCTTCTCCCTATAGATGCTGCCTGGCCTGTTGCGTTCCACCAGCATTTTGTGTGTGTTGCTCGAATTTCCAGCGTCTGCAGATTTCCTTGTATTGAGTATAGGAGTTGGGATGTTATGGTGAGGCCAAATTTGGAGTATGGTGTGCAGTTTTGGTCACCTAACTATAAGAAATTTATCAGTAAGATTGAAAAAGTGCAGAGAAGATTTACTAGGATGTTGCCGGGTCTTCAGGAGCTGAGTTACAGGGAAAGATTGAACAGGTTAGGACTTTATTCCTTGGAGCACAGAAGAATGGGGGGGGGGGGGGATTTGATAGAGGTTTACAAAATTATGAGGGGTATAGACAGAGTAAATGCAAGTAGGCTCTTTCCACTTAGATTAGGAGAGATAAATACGAGAGGACATGGTTTTAGGGTGAAAGGGGAAAGGTTTAGGGGAATATTAGGGGGAACTTCTTCACTCAAGAGTGGTGGGAGTGTGGAACGAGCTGCCACTTGACGTGGTAAATGCAGGATCACTCAAGCTTTAAGAATAAATTGGATAGATATGTGGATGGGAGAGGTCTGGAGGGTTATGGACAGGGTGCAGATCAATGGGACTAGCGGAATAAAGTTTCGGCACAGACTAGATGGGCTGAATGGCCTGTTTTCTGTACTGTAAGTGTTCTATGGTACATGATAGTGTTGAATGCTGAGCTGTCATCAATAAACAGCAGCCTGATGTAAGTATTACTGTTACCCAAGAGATCCAATGCCAAGTGGAGAGCCAATGAGATTGCATCCGCTATAGACCTATGGTGGTGATGGACAAATTGCAGCGGGTCCAGGTCCTTGTTTAGGCAGGAGTTGATTCGAGCCATGACCAACTTCTCAAAGCACAGTAAATGTGAGGGCCACTGACTATACTCTTCTCAGACACTGCAAACACTGCAGCAGTAAGAGATTGAAGTTGTGCTTGAACACTCCTGCTAGTTGGTTGGTACTGGTTTTTAAGAGCCCTATCAGATACACCATCAGGGCTGATGCCTTGCGAGGCTTCACGCTCATGAAAGATGCTCTGATGTTGGCCTCTAAGACAGAGATCACAAGATGCTGCGGGGATTTGCACAGGTGTAGTTTTATTCTCCCTTTCAAAGCGTGCATACAAGGTGTTGAGCTCATCTGGGAGTGAAACATCCCTGACAATCCTGTTGTTAGGTTTTGCTGTGTAGGAAGCAATGGCCTGCAAACCCTGCCAAAGTTACTGTTCATCTGATTCTGTCTCTAACCTCAATTATTTTTTTATTTTCCTCCCCCCCCACTCTTAGGATAGTTTTCCATAGTCCATAGCTGGACTTCTTGTACTTCTAGATCACTTGTCTTGAATGCCACAGATCTAGTCCTCAACAGACTATGAATCTCCTGGTTAATCCACGTGTTTAGATTTAATTTTCTTATTGTATTTCATAGTTTTTTTGTATTATGTATTGCAAAATACAGTGGGGCAAAACAACAAGTTCCATGACATAATATGCCAGTGATATTAAACGCGATTCTGATATCCCACAATTTTATTTTTTTTTAAATTTTTTTTTTGGAGTATACTCACAGTTCGACAGCTCCAGCCAAGCATCTATCCAACAGGGCAAAAATAACCCAAGTACATCCAGTCAATAAAACCAATAAACGCAGGAAAATGCCATTCTGGTTAATTATTATCCAAGCATCTCTCAACTACCAACAAGTTGATGTAATAATCTGATGGCAGTAAAATGGTGAAATATACACAACATTGTCAAACAGAGCTTGCTCACCAATAACCTGCCCAACATTTGATTTGGAATTCACTCAAAGAACTCAGTCCGCAGACTCCCAGAGCTACCTTGACTATTTCATTCCCCCTTTTGCTACCCCCCAGTTTCGAAGGACTCCTTCTCTCTTTTTGTTGCATCTACTCTGATAGCACTACCTCTGTGCCGGTGTTTGCAATAAGGCTTCCTGTTTTCACATTTGTAGTTTCCTCTTCACCATTGTTGGCAATGATCTCAATTACATCAATTTTTTCTCACCACTTCTCTACCCAACCTGAACAAGCATGATTTATTTCCACACCTTCCAATACGTTCAGAGAAATATCTGTAATTTCTTCTGCCTTCAAGGTGATGACACAATCAACAAATCTTCCTCTCCTACTACAACATTCCAAAGGACTGTTTTCCTGTGATATTCTTCTTCATTCTTCCATCTCCAACAATAATACGCCCTCTACTCACAATATTTTCTCATGAAAATGCAGTAGATGCCACACCCATCCTTTTACCCCTTTGATGACCAGGGCCCAAACATACTTTCTAGATGAAGCAGCGATTTACTTTCATTTCTTCCAAGTTATTAATTGCAGTTCGTGTTATCAGCAATGTGCTCTGCAAAGCGGTTATGTTTTGTTCAGTTCACAAGAGTGACCCAGAACCTCCAGTTACCTACCACTCTCTAGATTTATCTCTAACCTACACTGCCCCAAAGCTTCATGAAACAGAACTTCATCTTGCAACTTGGCACATCCCAGCTTTAAAAGATCAACATTAACATCAAAACCAGAAAAAAATTAGATAATCTGCCAAGTCTTCTATTAACTTTTCATGCATTATTTATTTCCCCCTCTTCCTTATGGCATTTGGGATTTCATTCATCTCCTCCTCCCTCCACCTTCTCCAGACACAAATTATATTATTCACTAGCTTTTGACACCCTCTATTAGCTTACAGCATCAACAATTTAATAATTGAATTCCTCCTGGTCTTGAAATTATTTCTAACATTTCCGAGTTCTGATTGGTCATTGACCTGAAATACTAATTGCTTTTCTCTTTCCCATAAATGCTGTGCATATCCAAAATTCTCCATTTAGCATGAGAATTGCTCTAAAATATATTATTGTTATTTCAGAGCTCAATTAATTCCACCTGCTGAAAATAACTATTTTTGACATCAGGGCAACATTGGGCATAGCCCAATGCAAGTAGTATCGTAGGAAAGGCAGATGATAGTGCTGAAGTTGAGGTAACCGACTTAGAGACAATGTGTAGTGAGGAGAGGCTGTTGATGGGCCAAAATTGCAGTCAACTGGATGAGTTGTAGCGTAAAAGGCAGAGAAAATTGAAAAGGGTGAATATAAGACTGAAGGTACGGACTAAGTTAAACTGTAGCACAATACTGTAGGCATCTCTGAATCATGGCTGAAAGAAGATTATAGCTGGAAGTTCAATGTCCAAAGATACACATTGCATCAAAAAAACAGGCAAGAAGACAATGAGAGGGCAGTGTTGCTTTGTTGATAAGACATGATATTAAGTCATTCGAAAGAGGTGACATAGGATCAGAAGGTGTTGAATCCTTCTAGATAGAGCTAAGGAATGCAAAGATTAAAAAGTCCCTGATGGGAGTTGCACACAGACCCCCCCCCCAACAGTAGTAAGAATGTGGCCTACAAATTACATAAAGTGAAATCGAGGCTAAAGTGGATATTGGACCACTGGAAAATGATGCTGGGATGGTAGAAATGGGGGATAAGGAAATGACAGACAAACTGAATAAGTATTTTGCATCAGTCTTCACTGTGAAAGACACTAGCAGTATGGTGGAAGTTCCAGGTGCCATGAAGTGTGTGAAGTTGCCATTACTAGAAAGGTTCTTAGGAAACTTAAAGGTCTGAAGGTAGATACATCACCTGGACCAGATGGGGTACACCCCAGAGTTCTGAAAGAGGTGGCTGAAGAGATTGTGGAGGCATTAGTAATGATCTTTCAAGAATCACTAGATTCTGGAATAGTTCCAGAATACTGGAAAATTGCAAATATCACTCCACTCTTCAAGAAGGGAGAGAGGCAGAAGAAAGGAAACTATAGGCCAGTTAGTCTGACCTCAATGGTTGTGCAGATGTTGGAGGTGATTATTAAAGCAGAGGTCTCAGAGTACTTGGAGGCACATGATAAAATAGGCCTTAGCATGCTTTCCTCAAGAGAAAATCTTGCCTGATAAATCTGTTGGAACTATTTGAAGAAATAGCAAGCAGGATTGACAAAGAAGAATTTGTTGATGTTGTGTACTTGGATTTTCAGAAGGCCTTTGACAAGATGCCACATGAGGCCACTTAACAAGGTATGATCCCATGGTACTACAAGAAATATTCTAGCACAGATAAAGCAGTGGCTGATTGGCAGGAGGTGAACAGTGGGAATCATGGGAGCCTCTTCTGGTTGGCTGCCACTGACTAGTGGTGTTCCACAGGGGTCTGTGTTGGCACTGATTCTTTTTATGTTATATGTCAATTTGGATGATGGAATTGATGACTTTCTTGCAAAGTTTTCAGATGATATGAAGATAGGTGGAGGGACAGGTGGAGGAAGCAGCGAGGCTACAAAAGGATTTAGACAGATTAGGAGAAAGAGAATACAGTGTTGGGAAATGTATGGTCATGCACTTTGGTAGAAGAAATGAAAGGATTGGCTATTTTCTAAATGGAAGGAGAAAAGGAGGTGCAAAGGGACTTCGGAATCCTTGTGCAGATTAATTTGCAGGTCGAGTCTTTGGTAAGGAGGCAAATGTGAAGTTAGCATTAATTTCAAGTGGACTAGAATATAAAAGCGAGGATATAATGTTGAGATTTTATAAAGCACTGGTGAGGCCTCACTTGGAGTTTTGAGAGTAGTTTTGGGCCCCTCATCTTAGAAAAGACATGCTGAAATTGGAAATAGTTTATAGGGGATTTAAGAAAATGATTCCAGGATTGAATGGCTTGTCACATGAAGAGCGTTTGATGGCTCTCTATATTCACTGGAATTCAGAAAAACAGGGGCAATCTCATTGAAACCTATCTGTGGTGAACTACATATACCTGTCTGGACACCCCCCCCACCCGCTGACTGCTCCTGTGGCTCCTCCCACTGACCATGGCTCCTCCCACGGACCCGGGTATAAAGGCGATTGGAGACACCGCCCCGGCCTCAGTCTCAAGGATGCAGTGTGGTGGTCAATTGCTGCTTGTTCTTTCTTCCAGCCAATAAAAGCTTATATCTCACCTCACGTCTCCGAGAGTTATTGATGGTGCATCAATATCAAATATTGAAAGACCTAGATAGAATGGCCATGGAGAGGATGTTTCCAACAGTGGAGGGGTCCAGGGACAGATGGCAGAGCCTCAAAATACATCGTTCCTTTAGAACATAAATGAGGAGGAATTTCTTTAGCCAGAGAGCGATAAATCTGTGAAATTCATTGCCACAGACGGCTGGGGAAGCCAAGTCATAGGATACATTTAAAGTGGAGGTTGATAGGTTCTTGATTATTAAGGGCATCTACAGTTACAGACAGAAGGCAGAATGGGGTTGAGGATACTGAATCAGCCATAATAGCATGGCAGAGCAAACCCGATGGGCTTAATGGCCTACTGTATTTCTTAGGGTCTTACAGTTGCACTTATTTTCAATTAAGTTTTATAAATACACATTTAGTCATAATTCCCAGTGATTATAGGATATCACAAGTCTCAAAACTCAAAATTGTATTGCTCTTACAAATAGTACTAAATCTATTTTTTAAAATGCAATTTGGAACAAAAATTACTTTCAGTATACAATTTAAACTATGCTCTCCGTTACATTTGCAATTATGGTGATGATAACATTCCTGAAATAGACTGTATACACTGACTCACACCAGAAAGATTAGCTAACTGTGCCTTTTGCACAAGTTACTGTTCCCGGTACTAGGTATGAGTTTTAAAGTATTTTGAAATTTCTCGAAAAATCATGCACTTCTTCCCTTTTGCATTAAAAAGGGGAAAAATTGCCACACTATAACCTGACTAACAGCATTTTTTTAAAAAACAGTTGAACAAAGTAAAATCTGCAAAGATAATTAAGCAGCATTTAGACAATTACACAAGCGGGCAGGGAATTGAGGGATATAATCTTTATGTACATAGATGAGCAATTTAAATTGGCATTATAGTTGGCACAGTCATTAGTCAAAGGGCCTGTTCCACTGTTGTACTGTTTTATGTTCTATGTTCTTCAAAGGGCAAGAGACTTGCATGCAAAAACCAAATAAACTTCAAAAGCTAGAAAATACAATGTAAGCACAAAAAATGCCATTAATCTTTCTTTTTTTCCTGAGGAGTCAATATTGCCTGCACCAATCACATACATTCCTTAGTGAAATAGGATTTTGCCCATTTTAGCCAAATATCTCACAATCAATAATTTTAATGATAAACTTTTCAAAACCATTTCCCCGTCTTCCAGCATTACAGTGAAACTTAGATCACTCATTTCCCTATAAATCATTTCACATTGAGAGAAAAAAGGGGCACTACAATGTAGTACTTCATAAACATCTATTTAACTTGTTCTGCAATTGAGCAAATCTAGCTCAATATTTCAAAAATAAAAAAGACTAACTGCACTCTGAATCGAGCATTATAATGTGCTAGGGAGGAGATGCGAGGTTCAATAGGCCTAAAATAGCAACAGAATGTCAAAAATGCACCACATCATGCAACCAGAATTTAGGAAGAGCACCAATTTGGGCATCAGTCACTCAGGAATGCCACTTCATTAGACCAAGGTACTGTCAAATCCCACAGTACTTTTACAGTTATGAATTAGGAACAGAAAACACTGATTCTGATCTGTACCCAAAAAGTACATGAAAACTCAATTAAAAAAGAAAAAAGTTTGTATTATTAAGGGTTAAATTGTTGAGCATCTACACAAGTAGGAAGTGAACCAATAAACCATTGATGAATGAATTAATCAACCAAAATATTTCCAAAAGTCAATAAACAGAAAATTGACAGCATGTCCTCCCATCATTAGCAGCACTATCCAGCAAATTGTAACTTGAGAGCAAGTGAAGCTGAAAAAAAAAAGTTTAGTCTTTTTTGGCCTTTCACCAATTCAGGGAAAAAAAGCGCTTGGCTTGCTTCTATTTTCTCCATGTGGTACTGATAATGCAAAAGGATTTGGAATTAAAGGACAACTGCAGTACTTTTGCACAATTTGACAGTGTCCAGTTAATCAACAATGGCACATTCAGATTTAAATTGATACTGGAATTGGTTTCCAGCTGACTAATAACTTCTATTTCTGGAAGTCCATGGCAAAGGCTGAGATTAAGTGCCTTTTAAGGCTCCTTGTCTAAATTGGAGAGAACAGACATGCAGGGAAAGTTAAATGAAGTTTAAATGCCTCACTGGCAAAACACAACACCAGATCTAACCAATGAACTGAAATCCTTTAAATATGTAAAGTAAATTTATTTACAATATCATTCAGATAAAGTTTCCTACCATCCCCCACTCCACTAAAAGTTCTAAAAATACTGTTCAGCAGCTTGAACTTACATAGCACTTTCAACTCTGCACATGTCCCAAGGTATTTCAATTAAGGCAAAAATAAAAGCTCCAAGTAGCTTTGAAATAAAGAATGAAACCCTTGAAACAAAAACAATTTTGAACATACTTCACATTTGGAAAAGAAACTGTAAAGGTGAAATAACCAAGGCATGAAATTCCAAAAAATTGTAGCCATTGTTAAGCAGCGGAAGATGGTCATAAGTATTGTGGCTAGGGAAGGGCAAATGTTGAGGATAAGAAATGTTAAGGTTGATTCTTGGGCGAGAGTAGATTACATAAAAATACATTAAAATTTACAGAACTGATAGTTAAATGAACAGCTGGTCCACTGAGCATATTACAGACCCTCTTGGTCGACTGGGTATCATGATTCACAGAGAGACACGTTATACCCCAGTGCAAGTTGTCAAGCTAGGAGGAGAAAAAGCTGTGAACAACTTACAAGCTCAATGCCATGCAGGATAGAAAGATATTAATCTTACGATATAGCTGCCATCCATTTTGGAAATTTAGATGCCATGTATTGAGTTCCATTAGCTAGCTAAGAAAGCATATTAAAGTGTGGAGACGACAAAGCCAGTATAGGGTGGTGGGGTGAAAACACTGAACCGTAGAGCAGAGGAAGAGACATCACTGACTCACGATACCGTGCCAACAAAGATGCCAAAGTAAACACAAAAGATTCTGCAAATGCTTGGAAATCCAGAGTAACACACACAAAATGCTAGAGGAACTCAGCAGGTCAAGCAGCATCTACGGAGAGGAATAAACAGTTGATGTTTCGGGCCGAGGCCCTTCATCAGGACAAAGAACCTTTAGCTGTGTGCCAAAATAAACTAACCCCTATTTGTTTGCACATTATCCACAATCGCTCTATTTTCTGCTTGTTAATGTGCCTGTCTAAATTGTCTTAAACATCAAAGCTTCTGCCATCCCTGCTGGCAGCACACTCCAGGAATCTACCACTCTGTAAAATGAAACTTGCTTCTCACATCTCCCTTAAACTGAACCCCCCTCATCTTTAATCTATGCTGTAATATGACTTCCCAACTGTTACACTCAACACCCTAACCAATGCAGATACTTGCTTCAGGCTGTACATTGCCTTCACCACCTGCTACCTGACTTGCCACTTTCAGGGAGTTTTGACCTGCACCACAAGATTTCCCTGTCCACCAATGCTCCCAAGGATACTTAGGGTAAATAAATGAATCTAAATCTGCATTTACTGTATACTTCCCCTTAACATCTGAACTCTAATAAGTGTGATACCTCACACTTCCTGAATTTAGCTTCATCTGCTATTTCTTCTCCCATACATGTAACTGACCTGTCTTGCTACATCATTTGACAATCTTCACCATAACTCTTAACCTTTTTCATGTCATCTGCAAATTTACTCATCTACAGTTTTATTCAAATCATTTGTATGCATCACGGGCAGAGGTCTCAGCACTGATCTCTACAGATGACAGCTGGTCTTAGAAATACTACTCTGCCACTTCCCCATCTTCGATTGCAAAGCCAGTTTTGAACCTGGTTTATCAAATCTCACTGGACTCCATGTATCTTAATCTTTTGGATCAGCCCAGTATCTGTGACCTTCTCAAAAACATTAAATTCCATGCAGACATCAATTACTACACTCAGTCATCTTTGTGACCTCCTCATGAAACTCAATCAAATTCATAAAGCACAGCCTGCCCCACACAAAGCTGATTATCCCTAATAAGCCCACGCTTTCCAAAATGCAACTATATTCTATCCCTACGAATCCTTTCAAGTAGCTTCCTTACCACTGTTGTAAGGCTTACTGGTCTATAATTTGCTAGATTATTCCCATTGCCCTTCTTAAAAGGAAGAACATTGGCTATTCTCCAGCCTGTGTCCTTATGTGCAGTTTCAAAAGATAGAAATATCTCTGGTAAGGCCCTCTTGCTTCTTGCAATAACCTGGGATAGCTCCCATCAGAAACAAAAGGCAAAACAGCATTGCCTTCTTGATAGCAATATGTCCTTGAATATTAACATACCCCACAATGATCTCACCGTCTGTTTTGAATACAAATGGAAAGTACTCATTTAGTACCTTAGCCTTTCCCCTGGATCAGTTTAGTACTTCAAGGATTATATGGGTTGGCACAACACGGAGGGCTGAAGGGCCTGTAACTGTGTTCTATGGATCCAGGCGTAAATTCCTTCCTTTATCCTTGAGTGGTCCTAATCTCTACCTAGCTGCTTTCTTGTTTTTATAAGATGCCTTGGGACTTTCCTGAATCCCACTTGCTAAGAAAAGTGATGCCAGTGGGTTTTCTCTGCTGGGCAGCATATTGAATTTGAAACTCAGCTCAGGGCCAGGAACTTCGAAGACAGCAAAAAATAGATGAATACTCTGCAAATAATTGCATTTTTATTCATCAATACACTGTGGAAATGGACAGCTTAATCTAGCTCATATTCACCATTAGCTCAACTGGATTAATTCCTAACAGAATAATCTTGATTGAAAGCTTAAAAACTAAGGAAAAGTTAAAATGTCATTTTCCCCCATTGCTCCATAGAATTTCCAGGATAAAAAGTCGCCCTTCTAGTTTTTAAACTGGAGCTGTTCAATTGTTCCCGATTTCACATTGCCCAGTGATATTTTGATGGATGTTCACTGACCAAAACTACTAACTGTTTCCTTCTGCCTGACCTGCTGAGTTTTTTTCCCCACCATTTTCCATTCTGTTCTGGATTTCAAACATCTACACTTTTGGATTGTCTTTTTGTCCTTTTATATGGATACTTTTAAAGTAAAAACTTTTAAAACTAATTGCAATGGCTGATATCAAGAAAAGTATTTAAAAGCACTTACTTAACAAGAAGTATTTTAGACTGTGATACTGGACAAGTAGAAATATACCTGTGGGACAGATCTTGGGGATAGTGATTGCATCTCTGCAAGATTCACAGCTCAAAGTAAATCTATTATCAAAGCAGGTACGTACATCACCACCGGCTACCTTGAGATTCATTTGCTTGCAGACATTTCCATGAAAAAAAACAATGAGTTTTATAACAAAGCATACTTAGACAAAGACCGACAACCAATGTGCAAAAGATAAGCAAACTGCAAATAATATTGAAAACATAAATTGGAAAAGTGGAGCTGTGGGTCATAGAACTCAGTAGTTATCCACGCTGGCTCAGTAGCCTGATGGTTGTAGGGTAATAACTGTTTCTGAATCTGGAGGTATGGTACCTCAGGTTTCCTTACCTCATGACCACTTTCTGTAGCCTTTTCCACTCCTGGGCATAGGTGTTTCCATACTAGGCTGTGATGTAACCAGTTAGGAGTACTCTCCACTCTGTTCTGTATTCAGAAGTTTGTCAAAGATTTTGGTGACACGCCAATTTTCCGAAAACTTCTAAGAAAGCAGAGATGCAATTGTGCCTTCTCTGTAACGGCACTTATGTGCTGGTCCTACAACAGATCCTCTGATATGTTAATACCAAGGAATTTAAAGCTATTAACCCTCTCCACTTGCATTCTCCTATTGTTGATAACCAGCTGATATTGAATGAGAGATTGTTGTAGTTGCACCATGATCCTATCTAATTATGAAAAGTGATAAGTATGGAAATTTAAATTGTGCAGTGAATGTTCAATCTCAGTACCATAAGGCAAAACCAAACAGAGCAGCTAATTGCAGATAAATCTACATCCAACACATGAAAATCTTTTAAAAGAAAACAAAAGAGTGAACATTTGGGGCCAATGTGCTCCTGAAGGGTAAAAGAAAAAGACGACAAAGGAGTGAGATGATGGGACATTCAGTAGATGAGTGACAGGAATAGAAGTTGTCGATGAAGCAGAGGAAAAGTCAAACAGAAATCATGGATATCCACTACTTTAGTGCACAGCCCTGCAAGATACATGAAAGTGAAGTAAATAATCCAAGAAACAAAATATTGCAGACATTGAAAATCTAAAAATGAAACAGAAGTGCTTAGTAGGTGAAGCAAACATGCTCGGAGAAAAGCAGAGCTTGATGATCTTTCATAATCTCATCATAGTTCAGGCTGAAGAGTTACATTAACAACTCAGTTGCCTGGTTAAACTTACCATTACAACATTCTGATGATTGCCTTGTCTGAACGTAGGCTGTGCCACACGACTTTCTTGATACAATAAATACCAAAGAGTTTTAGTGCTATCAGCTACATTGGCAAATCCATCTTCACAACGATAGATGCTAGATGGTTGCAGAGCAGCTTCCACCATCACTGGAACATGCAATTTGCTTAAATGGGTATGACTTTTTCTCCACTGAAATGCCAGCACCCTAGAATACTGGAGGAAAAGTAATTTTATTTTAGTTTTCTTATATTTACAGTTTAATATACAAGATTCATGGAATTATAGTTTCAGATTGTGAAAGAGGTATTTATAGCTCAGTTGAAAAATTGTGGTAAAAGAACTTTTGAAACAACTCCATAAAAACATTTGTGCTTGACTTCAAAGACTCAATTTAGAGATACAAGATAATGATTTTCAGTAGGAGAACCAATAATCTGTTAAGAATTCTAATGATACCAGAAAACTTTTATTCTACTTGAATATACAATGTCATACCAATATATGAAATGGACATGTTCCCTGAAAAGTCCACAAGAACTCAATTATACTTTCATCTATGGTTCAGCATGCCTTACAAAGGCGATGAAAATCTCCTCATGATAGCATTTTATAATCTATCTAAATTTGATGAAGTGGTCTCCAGATGGCTTAGATCTGGCATATATTTAGCGTACAAGTCAGTCTGGCATGACACAGTCAGGCACCCTCAAGTGCTGCAAGAGTGATCTGAAATTATAAATCAAAATTTTATAATCAGTTGGATCAAAAGTCTTTGTAGAACATTTAAAAACTTAAGCTATCTTGAAATGAGTATTGTTCACATTTTTCAGATATATCTCTTTTTTTTATTATTTTGATTGTCAGAGATAAATAGTCATTTTGTTCACTGCATACACATAGAAACATAGAAAATAGGTGCAGGAGTAGGCCATTCGGCCCTTCGAGCCTGCACCGCCATTCGGTATGATCATGGCTGATCATCCAACTCAGAACCCTGTACCTGCTTTCTCTCCATACCCCGATCCCTTTAGCCACAAGGGCCATATCTAACTTCCCCTTAAATATAGCCAATGAACTGGCCTCAACTGTTTCCTGTGGCAGAGAATTCCACAGATTCACCACTCTCTGGGTGAAGAAGTTTTTCCTCATCTCGGTCCTAAAAGGCTTCCCCTTTATTCTTAAACTGTGACCCCTTGTTCTGGACTTCCCCAACATCGGAAACAATCTTCCTGCATCTAGCCTGTCCAATCCCTTTAGAATTTTATACATTTCAATAAGATCTCCCCTCAATTTTAAGTGAAAATAATGAGATAACTCTGAGTGGTCATACAGTGTGGATAATTCTCACCGAAACAAAAAGAACCTCTGCTGACTTTCTTAACTGACAGCAACATGTTATATGACAATAAATGCAGTAGTACAGAGGGGTACCTGGATTATACACACGTTAAAGACAGAACATTTCACTTTGGAAGGACTACAGTATCCATTAGTAATTGCTGAAAAATGTAGAACCCACTGAAGAGATCAAATCAAATTATCAAAAGCAGAGTCATTTAAAGAACACAGACAATACACAATAGGTACAGGAGTAGGCCATTCAGCCCTTCAAGCCTGCACCGCCATTCAATCTGATCATCCACAATCAGTACCCCGTTCCTGCCTTCTCCCCATATCCCTCAACTCTGCTATCTTTAAGAGCTCTATCTAACTCTTTCTTGAAAGCATCCAGAGAATTGGCCTCCACTGCCTTCTGAGGCAGAGCATTCCATTACAGCAACTTTTTGTTATTGCTAGTTTGGAAATTTACCACATTAATAAACCTTTGAATAAAACCTAAATCACCTCAGCCTTAATAATGCTAAATCTACAAGGTTGGCTTTCCTATACTGCACACAACCCCCTCACCATATCTGCTCCCACTGCTCCAGCCCCAACCTTTATCTGCTCCTGAAATACAAACAAAATCTCTGAAGTGTTAATTAACTCAATTCTGAAAAATTTTTCTCAATATTTTTATAATTAGGTGCTTTTACATCTGTTGCCATTGGAACTATTTCTTTCACTACTGCTTCCTGTTACTAAGTTTCATTTGATATATTTTCTAGATCATAATCTGTTTGACCAAGTACAAAATAACACCTAAATAACTAACACCATTAAGGCATATTTAAAATGAACAATTGATATTGCATGTACACCCTATCCTCGTTATATGAGTCTTCAGACAATGAGGATTCAGAGTTACGCAAGGAATCCATTTCTACAAACATCTCCTTACGTGTGTAGAAAACTCAGTTATGCGAAGAGCACTGCTTTCCCACCAATACAAGTCAGAGTGCGCACCTCACAATCTCACTCCCACCAATCTCACATTGGTTTTGGCAAGGTGTGGATGTGCGATCTTGTGCTCTTAAACTTTTGTTAGTTTTACCTACAGTGCAGTGACTTTGTGCTTGAAATATTTAACTATGCCTCCTAAGTGTCCGATGTCATGTCCTGGCCATCAGCCGAGCGGCAGAGAACTACTTCACAGAGAACACTTGGGAAAAAAAGTTGGGAAGTACAAACAGCGCTGTGTCAGGAGAAGGTAACACAGCTCTGGGATGCTACTGCCGGGAACAGAATCTTGCCTTTAAAGTTCTTTTGTTGCTTGACAATGTGCCAACCCATCCTAAATATTTGGACAGCATTCGTCCTAACATAACAGTGCGTTTCCTGCCGCCTAACACAACATCGCTGATTCAACCACTCGGCTAACTCTCTCTCAGATGCTGTAAGCAACAGACGATTTTGAAAATCTTGGGAATTTACCAATCGTGAGGGAATGGTGGAAGTCGGAACACTTGGCACAAATGGCGAAGAACATGGACCAAGTTTAGAACGGAGTCAGCATTTCAGTCGTTCCCTGCCGTCAACCCTTCTCCACAAGCAAATTTATGCTGAAAAACAAAATGCTGCCAAGCAAACAACCCTCACCACTTTATTCAAACCGGTGTCATCTACTGTTGCTGGCAGTTCTAAAAGTTCTGTGAGTCTGCCTTCACCCCTTGCTGTGCTTGATATGATCCTGATGACCACAAACATCCACCTTATCCACGTAAAGCTGCCCGACACCACAACAACCACTCATTTCCCAGAGCAAACACACCTGCCACTGTTGGTGAGCACTGTTCACCCTACTATGTTAACTTTCTATGATTTATTACATTGAATATTAGCTTAAATTGATGAAATATAATACGAATATTGCCTTGTGGTACTGCTTTTTGTCATATTGGTATTAAAATATGAATAAACTACAGATAAACTATATTTAGGAAGCCCTCTGGAACGTATCCCTATTCACTCCATTTAAATAATTATTCACATTATGCATCGACTGCAAGGAACGTATCTCCCGCATATAACGAGGATAGGGTGTATGTAATTTAAAAATTCAGTTCCTGTATTAATATTTTTTTTTAATAAAAAGGTTGGCTTTTGGAGCTTCAGTTTTGATCTGCATAGTGTTATTCTGCTCCTTAGAATGCCCTCACTAATTATCTAGAAGAGATTACATGCAATTATGCTGAGCCCTAAAAATCAACTTTGAAATCTTCAAGTTTGCACTAGCTAATAAAGTTATCAGAGAGGAATTAAATATGACAGAGTATGATGTCATTCTGATGAAAGATACTTGGCTTGAAACATCAAATCCATTTCTCTTTCCGCAGATGCTACCTGACAGTGCTTCCTGTGTTTTCTATTCGTATTTCAGATTTAATCTACAGTACTTGAATTTCACATATTTAAATGGCTTTCCTCATCCTCTTGTTCTAGCTTGTTATCATTCGTTGTTCTTGAACCATATGAAAAAAATTGCAGGAACTAGAGTGAAATAAAATAGAAAATGTTGGAAATACTGTCAGGTAGCATCACTTAAATTAGGAGACTGAATACACAAACTGACTAAAGCCTGCACACGAATACGGTAAGTGATCAACATATTCATCAGGAGAAGGTTGCAATTTAAGTATTAAGTGACGATTCAGTTGCCTAAAACAATTGGAAGATCCCAACATAAGAAATGAATTCAGTTTTACATAAAAATCTGCGAGAACAATATTTTGGCAGTGAAAGGTATGTTGCACTCGTGTAAGGAGGAATATTCATAGAACTTTACAGTTTAAGCACTGGTCTAATTATTCACTTCACTTTGGTTATATTCCAGAGAGTTGAGATGATTAAGAGATTATCTAAATGAGGTCTTTAAAATGTTAATTGTAACAGAATTATGCCAATTAAAAGAAATGCAGGAAGTACTTAATCATATGAAAGACAGTTAAAATACAGCAGTCCAAATTCAAAAGAGTTTAAATTCTGGATCATAGAGTCATAGAAAAGTGCAGAACAGAAACAGCCCTTTGGCCCAACGAGATCACTTGAGTGTTAAAATTAAATCCATCAAGTAAATCATGGAATCAAGACAAGGCCATCAAGATGAATTGGTGGATCAACTTCATCAGCTAAATAGCAACCTCCTTTCTAGAGGGAGATAAGGAAAGTTTGAAAACAGCCAGCAGATTAATCCCTAGGTATTACAGATCACAAATTTTGAAAATCATCTGTTTGAGTTAAATTTTCAGATTGTCAGAAAATATGAGTGATAATAAATGTAATAAACCACACCCTTCCTGAAGTCATCGACCAGCTCTTTTAATTTGCTGACATTGAAAAGTCTGTTGTCGTGTCATGACATCAGGCTTCCTATATCCCTCCTGCACTCTGACTCATCATTATTTGAGATACTGCTAACTTCTAGTGGCAACACCTGCAAACCTTTTTGTAGATGGGAGTTTTAAAAAAAAGCGACATTGGGTGAGATAGAGTGAACATTCTAAATGAGATGATTTAACTACGACAGCCTGGAGGGGAAGAAATGGAAGAAAATGCATTGTAAATCAGTCTTTCTGCAAGTTTTCCTTTAAAGGAAAAGCTAATCTAAGTTTCCCACATGCTGCTCCTCCCTTTCATTAAAACATGTGGCTTGAAAGATGTGGGAGATAATCTCAACAGGATTCAAAATATGTTTCACAAAACCTTGGAAAATGTTGCTCTCACAAAGGTTTATACAGTAATGTTTTTTATTTGGAATAAACGGATTCAAAAGAAATTTTTCCATTTAGGAACAAAATGCAGAAAAGATAGCAAATATTTGGATTTCAAGGGAAACAAATAGTCTTTAGTCTACTCTGGTTAGAGCTAGAAATATAGACGAAGGGATATGTACAGTGAAAAATTTATTGGGGTTAGAAACCTGCTCAAGTAGCAGCAGGCATTGTTAAGAGTCCATTTGGTTCAGATTGGGGACATCTCCATCAGCACAAGTGCACCACAAGGCTGTGTGCTTAGCCCCCCCTCCACTTACTTTACACTTATGACTGTGTGGTTAAGCACAGCTCCAAAGCTTGCCGATGACACCACTATCATTGGCCGAATCAAAGATGGTGATAAATCAGAGGATAGATATTGAAAATCTGGCTGGGTGGTGCCACAACAATCACCTCTCACCATGTCAGAAAGATCAAGGAGATGATTATTGACTTCAGAAGAAGAAACTAGAGGTCCACGTGCCAGTCCTCATCAAGGGGGTCAGAGGTGGAGAGGGTCAGCAACTTAAAAATTCCTCGATGTTATTGGGTCCTGGTCCCAGCAATTGAGTGCAATTATAAAGAAAGCACAGCAGTGTCTCCACTACCTTAGAGGTTTGCAAAGATTTGGTATGACATCTAAAAGTTTGACAAATTTCTATAGATGTGTAGTGGAGAGTATATCGATTGGCTGGAGCACAGCCTGGTATGGAAACACCAATGCCCTTGAATGGAAAATCCTACAAGAGCAGTGGATATGACCCAGTCCATCATGGGTAAAGCCCTCGCTGCCACTGAGTACATCTACACCAAGTGTCACAGGTAAGCAGCATCCATCATCAGGCCCCCCCCCCCGCCCCCCCACCACCACCCAGATCATGCTCTCTTGTTACTGTTGCCATCAGTTAAAAAGGTACTGGAGCTTTAGATTCAGCAGCAGTTATTACACCTCAACCAGAGGAGATAATTTCACTTGCCACATCTCAACTTTTCCCATAGCCTATGGGCACACTGTAAAAGACTCTTCATTTCATGTTCTTGATATTGCTAAGAATCCTGACATTAATGTTGTATGGTGCTTCAAGTTCAACCCTGCAATGGGTGTCACTTCAGACTTTTCCAGATTGAACTCTATCTGCCACTTCTCAGCCCAGCTCTGCATCCTGTCCTCTGTCCCACTGTAAATTAGGACATCCATCTACACTATCCACAACACCATCTTGTGTGTCGTTTGCAAATTTACTGACCCACCCTTCTACTGCTTCAGCCAAGTCATTTATTAAAAACCACCAAGAGCACTATGGACCTCTACTAGTCACTGACCTACATAAAGAATACACTCCATTTGCCTTCTGTGGGCAAGCCCATGCAAAATCCATGCAGCCAAGTTTCTATGGATCCCTTATGACTTTCTCAATGAGCCTACCATAGGGAACCTCGCATATGGATTTTAGTAAGGAATTTTACACCATATACACTGCTCTATCTTAAAAATATTTTGTCATTTCCCCTAAAAGTCAACCAGGATTGAGGTCCAACCTGCTTTTCACAACTCCATTCTGGGCTATGCTATGCTTCTCCCAGTGTTTGTAAATCTTGTCTGCTGGAATCTTCTCCAATAGTTTGCCCATCACTGATGTAAGACTCACTGGTCTATAATTCTCAAGATCATCCCAATTACATTTCTTGAACAATGAAACTACATTCACCATTCTCTTATCCTCTGGTACTCCTCCAGTGGCCAATATGGACTTAAAGATCTTGTCCACACCTACCAATCTCTTCCCTCACTTCCAACAGTCACCTGGTTCCAGTATTTATCTATCCTACTGTGTCTTGCTCTACCTGATGCTACAAATTCCTTCCCCTGGTAAACATTAAACCAAAGTATTCATTAAGGTCCTCCCCAAGCTCCTGTAACTCCTGGCACATTTCCCCATTTATCCCTGAGCAATTTTACCCTCACGAGTTATCCTCCTGTTATTCACCTATGTGTAGAATGCCTTGGGATTTCCCTTACATGGGGATAGAGGAAAAGATTCAAGGACATCCTCTGAGCTTTCTTGAAAACATGCAATATACTTGTGCCAACTCTTAGGAATCACTAGCCCCGATCAGTTAGATTGGAATTAAATTTGGCATGGAGAACTTTGTGTCAATATATGTATCAGAGGTCCAGAATGAATGGTGATAGAAGTACATCACCTCCAGTAGGGTGCTCAGGTGGAGCAAAAATTCCTCGAAGGTCCAAAGTTAACCATTCACTTGGACCATCAAGAAATTTCTGTGCCTCCCGAGCAGCCTACTAATCTCACTTGGGCTTCATTGGCCACCGCAGCACTGACGATCCTCATGATGCTCTTTTCAAATTAATATTATGGATTTTTCACATTCATTCAGTATAACTGAAAAGACTTTGGTTCATCATCTCAACAGAAAGACATTGCAGCACCCTCTCAAAAATCCATTGCCATTATCCAAATGAACACACCTAAGCAAATGTTGTACAAGAACTCACTTGAACATGTCCTCTGGAGTGAGCCTTTAATCCATAACTTTCTCACTTGGAAACCCATTTTGCAGCCAATTACAATTCAATACTTAATAGTCAGGGTGAAATTCAATAGAGCAAAGGAACAAACCCTTCAGCCCAACTCAGCTAAGCAAACTAAAGCTTCCTTCCTCAGCTTTAACTTGTATACCTGCATTGGCCCATTTTCCTCTAAAGCATTCCTTTTCATGACAAGATAATTGGCAAGTGATTAATTTTGGCAAGGGATTAACTCTACCACTCTTTGAAAAAGTGTTTATGATAATCTTTCCATCCAATGGGGGAAGTCTACAGGATCTTAATTATAAGCCTCTTGAAATACAGTTCCTCCAAGTTTAAAAAGCACTACTCTGAAATCTCAGTTTGGATTTTTGTGCTCAGATCTTCAATATGTCAACATTACTGCAGAGGGTTAATCACCTACATGTGTTTAGAATTTTGGTTTCCCTTCCCTAAAAATGGTCTTTAATATTTTAAAAAGTGAACTGCATCAAAAAGTTAATGCAGACTGCCATCCTGATTGCAAATAACAAGATTTAGAAAGCATCACAGCAAATACAGGATCAATTCAAGGGAATTGTGTCCTCTAACAAATACAACTTAAATAATGCCCAATAAATTCATTACTTCACCTCACGTCTTCTCCAACAATCATCTTGGGCATTTACAAGTGATGCTTAGATTCTCAACTCCAGTGTTGTCCTTTAACCAAATTTTAAAAAGTTTTAAGAAATTATATTATATAAGTACTCTTTAAATATACGACTTACCAATATTGTATTTGTACTCAAGTTCAACACAAAATAAATTGGCTGTTACAGTCAAGTACAATTTTAGATTTCAGATGACATCATAATGAAGTTATGAAATCATATAGGATATGGATAGTGTGGAGATCGGAGACTTGTTTATGGGACACTTAAGTTAAAAGAGTTTTTAATTGCATTATATTCTTCTATAGCCTACAGTCCAAAGGATATACACTAGTTGAGTAGAAAAATTGGATGGCATGCAAACCAAACAGGTGCACAATGGAGCCTATTCCTGTGAAGGCTGGTATGAAACAAGGGTGTAAGATTGCCCCAATTTCAAGATATGCAAATCTTCCTCACTTCACTGTTGCACTTCACCTCCAACAAACTATCTGAGGAAGCACAGTCAAATCAGCAAATTCTCTGACCTATGGTCATTGTGTTCCAAAATGAAGGCCACTGAGCCCGAATTGTTGAACTGCCATATGAACACAATGCTTTTGTGCAAGCTGAGAAGGTGAGATTGAATCATTCAATGAGAGAATAAGCTTCACACCCAATATCCTCAAGATCTCAGACTCTGCACCTGTAATATAGCACTGGCCACCAACATAAAACCACAAAACCCCAGGATGCAAGACCATTTCCCAAATCCCAGAAGCCACATTTTAGTGAAGGCAGTTATCTAAATGAAATCTACCACCATCTTCAATTCACCAGCACAGCATTGGTTCCATGAAGAAGCAGAATCAGATTTATTATCACTGACATGTGACACAATCAGTCAGAATACTCTCTACCATACACCTACGGTGATCTGCAAGAGTCTTTGGAGACCTATTGAATCTCCTCAAACTTCTAATGAAGCATCAATGTATTGGGCTTAAGATAGATCCTCTGAGATGGTGACAACCAAGAACATGAAGCTGCTCACCTCTCAGTGAAGTCCATACTTCAGAAGTGCACAGAAGCTCTGTGGAAATCTTCAACTACCCACCTGCCTACACTATCAGGTATCTTCTGCCCCACCTGTAGAAGTTTGCAGGTGACACACTGATATCACTTATTACCTCAGAGACCACAAAGGAGGCAAGTCATTCATCATCCCAACTGACAGCCCAAGAAGATTAACGTACTTACTGAATGATGAGAAGCAATGAGATTTGAGTATCCAAATATATAAAAAATAAAATGCACAGTGGGCAGGTGGAAAACAAAATTAGGTAACAAATAAGGAGATTAAAAATTAGTAAGTGTACTTATTTTAAGATACAGAAAAACACCACTGAAAGTAACACTGTATGAAGTCTTGGCTACTTGCAGTCCATCTTTTGAGGATAGTGGATGCAGTACTGTTTCATCAGAATGATAACAGTTTAGATTATGATAACAGGTTATATCAACTTGGTTTACATTCCTTGGACTATACAATATCATGGAGTAATCAGACCAAACAAGATAAAGTCAAAACCTGGGAAAGCCTTACATATATTAAAACCTTATCCCACAATATTTGTAAGCATGTTTCAGGCTGGTAAAGCAAGAAAAGAGGCATTGTAGCAATGTGCTACACACAGCGCTGAAATAACGACACGCAGTCAGTAAGTCGTTTCGAGACTAGTTTATTCAAACTTCGCGGCGCTGGCATTTAATCCCTAGCGCCTGCCCTCTCCGGGTGGAAATGATGTCAGAGGTGCAGTACCAAAGTCTCCCCCCGCGCGCTGGCTATCTGTGAGCCGGTTCGCCTGCGCAGAAAGTGGGTCGCCACATAACCCCACCCCAGAACCAGCGATACACCCCCCCAATGTTCACAGTCTGGATCAGCCTCTGTTTGGGAGGTCTGCCTCTGCGCCACGGTGCCTGAACCTCGACCGGCTGCGCTAAGTCCACATGGGCTGGTTTGAGTCGGTCCACCGTGAAAACCTCCTCTCTCCCCCCAATGTCCAGAACGTACGTGGACCCATTGTTGTTGATCACCTTGAACGGCCCCTCGTACGGCCACTGTAGCGGTGCCCGGTGTCCGCCCCTTCATACAAACACACACTTACAGTTCTGCAGGTCTTTGGGTACGTAAGTTGGGGTCCGTACGTGCTGTGAAGTCGGTACGGGGGCCAGGTTGCCGAGCCTTTCATGTAGTCTGTCCAGGACTGCTGCAGGTTCTTCATCTTGCCCCCTTGGGGCTGGTATGAACTCTCCCGGGATGGTCAGGGGTGCGCCGTACACCAACTCAGCCAACGAGGCATGCAGATCCTCTTTGGGCGTTGTGAGAATTCCAAGCAGGACCAAGGGAAGCTCGTCCACCCAGTTAGGTCCTCTCAGGCGGGCCATGAGAGCCGACTTCAAGAGACGGTGGAAGCGTTCCACTCGTCCATTCGACTGTGGGTGGTAGGCAGTGGTGTGGTGTAGCTGCGTTCCCAACAGGCTGGCCACAGCCGACCACAGGCTGGAGGTGAACTGGGCGCCTCTGTCGGAGGTAATGTTAGCCGGTACCCTGAAGCGTGCTACCCAGGTAGTGATCAGTGCTCGGCCGCAGGAATCGGCAGATGTGTCGGTGAGTGGGACCGCCTCTGGCCACCTCGTGAACCGGCCTACCATAGTTAGGAGGTACCACGCTCCTCGGGACACTGGTAGGGGGCCCACGATATCCACATGAATGTGCTCGAACCTTCTCCAGTGGGTGGATTCGAACTGCTGCGGTGGGGCTTTAGTGTGCCGCTGCACCTTGGCTGTTTGACACTGCGCGCACGTTCTGGCCCATTCACTGACCTGCTTGTGAAGTCCGTGCCACGCGAACTTGCTGGAGACCAGCCGGACGGTTGTCCTGATAGATGGGTGCGCCAAACCGTGTATGGAGTTGAAAACTCGCTGCCTCCAGGCTGCCGGGACGATGGGGTGAGGTTGGCCGGTAGCCACTTCGCACAGGAGGGTCCTCTCACCTGGGCCTACAAGAAAGTCCTGCAGCTGCAAACCCGAGACTGCGGTCCTGTAGCTGGGCATCTTGTCGTCTGCCTGCTGCACCTCCGCCAGTGCTGCATAGTCCACCCCCAGGGACAGGGCCTGGACAGCTGGTCTGGAGAGTGCGTCCGCCACAACGTTGTCCTTTCCCGAGACATGCTGGATGTCTGTCGTGTACTCGGAGATGTAGGACAGATGTCGCTGCTGGCGAGCCGACCAGGGATCGGACACCTTCGTGAACACGAAGGTCAACGGTTTGTGGTCCGTGAACGCGGTGAACAGCCTGCCTTCTAAGAAGTACCTGAAATGCCGGATTGCCAGATACAGTGCCAACAGCTCCCGGTCGAAAGCACTGTACTCGAGTTCGGGTGGTCGTAGGTGCTTGCTGAAGAACGCCAAGGGTTGCCAGCGCCCCTCGATGAGCTGCTCCAGCACCCCACTGACTGCTGTGTTGGATGCGTCCACCGTGAGTGCGGTCGGAACGTCCGTTCAGGGGTGCACCAGCATCGCAGCATCTGCCAAGGCTTCCTTGGCTTTAATGAAAGCGGCTGCGGCCTCCTCGTCCCAAGTAATGTCCTTGCCTTTACCCGACATCAGGGTGTACAAAGGGCGCATGATACGGGCTGCTGAGGGAGGAAACGGTGGTAGAAGTTCACCATACCAACGAACTCCTGTAGGCCTTTGACCGTGTTGGGCCGGGCAAAGTGGCGGATCACGTCTACCTTGGCGGGCAGAGGTGTTGCCCCGTCTTTGGTAATCCTGTGGCCCAGGAAGTCGATGGTATCGAGACCGAACTGGCATTTGGCCGGGTTGATCGTGAGGCCGAAATCACTCAGGCGGGAGTAGAGCTGGCGGAGGTGGGACAGATGCTCCTGGCGACTACTGCTGGCTATAAGGATGTCGTCCAAATAGATGAACGCAAAGTCCAGGTCGCGTCCCACCGCATCCATTAGCTGCTGGAACGTCTGTGCGGCATTCTTCAGGCCGAACGGGGTGATAAGTGCTGTTTTGGGGATGTCTTCAGGGTGCACCGGGATTTGATGGTATCCCCAGATGAGGTTTACTTTGGAAAATATTCTTGCCCCATGCAGGTTCGCTGCAAAGTCCTGAATGTGCAGCACGGGGTAGCGGTCTGGAGTTGTAGCCTCGTTCAGTCTGCGGTAGTTGCCACATGGTCTCCAATCCCCAGCTGCTTTGGGCACCATGTGCAGGGGGGAGGCCCATGGGCTGTCGGACCTCCGTACGATCCTCAATTCCTCCATCCTCTTGAACTCCTCCTTCGCCAGGCGGAGCTTTTCCAAGGGGAGCCTTCATGCGCAGGCATGGAGGGGTGGTCCCTGGGTTGGGATGTGGTGCTGAACCCAGTGTCTGGGCATGGCTGCCGTGAACTGCGGTGCCAGAATCGATGGAAAGTCCGCCAGGATTCTGGTGAATTCATTGTCCGACAGCGTGATGGAGTCCAGGTGTGGGGCCGGCAACTTGGCTTCACCCAGGGAGAACGTCTGGAAAGTCTCGGCATGTGCCAGTCTTTTCCCTTGCAAGTTGACCAGCAGGCTGTGGGCTCGCAAGAAGTCCGCCCCCAGGAGTGGTTGGGCCACGGCGGCCAGTGTGAAGTCCCACGTGAACCGGCTGGTGCCGAACTGCAGCTGCACTGTGCGGGTGCCGTAGGTCCGTATCGTGCTGCCGTTTGCAGCCCTCAGGGTGGGTCCTGGCTTCCTGTTGCTGGTGTTGTACCCCGTCGGGGGCAAGACGCTGATTTCCACTCCGGTGTCGACCAAGAAGTGGCGTCCCGACTGTTTGTCCCAGACATACAAGAGGCTGTCCTGGTGGCCAGCCGCCATAGTCATTAGCAGCAGCTGGCCCTGGCCCTTGCAGGGCGGGCGACAACGGCGGGCTTTTGTGCCCCAACACTGTTCACTGTCCTCCTCACTCCTGCCTCTGTGTTGTGTGTGCCCCCCTGCCGGGCCTAGTCTGGTCCGCTGTTGGGCGCGTGGCCTGGTAATCTGACCGACGGACGCCACGCTCTCCCTCTTGGCTTTCCACAGAACGTCTGCCCGGGCCGCCACCTACCGGGGGTCGCTGAAATCTGCGTCAGCCAGCAGCAGATGTATGCCCTCGGGCAGTTGCTCTAGGAACGCTTGCTCGAACAGGAGGCAGGGCTTGTGTCCGTCAGCCAGGGCCAGCATCTCGTTCATCAATGCTGACGGCAGTCTGTCTCCCAAACCATCCAGTTGAAGCAGGCAGACACCCCACTGATGCCGTGAGAGGCCAAAGGTCCCAATGAGCAGCGCTTTGAATGCTTCATATTTGCCTTCTTCCGGGGGCGACTGTATGAAATTCGCAACCTGGGCGGCCGTCTCCTGGTCAAGGGCGCTCACCACGTGGTAGTAACGCGTGGAATCAGAAGATATCTGCTGAATCTGGAACTGGGCTTCTGCTTGGCTAAACCACACGCGTGGTCGCAGCGTCCAGAAAGTCGGCAGTTTTAGCGAAACTGCGTGAACAGATGAAGAGTCGGTCATCTTTAGTCCAAATCTCGTCGGGGTCACCAATGTAGCGATGTGATAACGACACGCAGTCGGTAAGTCGATTCGAGACTAGTTTATTCAAACTTTGCGGCGCTGGCATTTATGCTCTAGCGCCCGCCCTCTCCAGGCGGAAATAACGTCAGAGGTGCATTACCAAAGTCTCCCCCTATGCGCTGGCTATTTGTGAGCCGGTTCACCTGCGCAGAAAGTGGGTCGCCACAGCATAGCCTTAGAAACTGGAGTTAAGCCGATCAAGACTGAAATTGGAACCTTTTCCACACATTAGGTAGATGAAATCTGCAATTCTCAAACGATGCTAGCATGATTTCTGCTAAACTGTACATTTATATTGGACAAGTGGTATGATAGGACAAAGAAAATAGTAGTGAATGCAGAGAATTGCAGATTAAATGATAAAATAAACCACAAGTTGGTAAATCATCTCATTCCCAATCTTCTGTCATGTATCTTTCAGTCATCACTAATTAGCAGGTTTATTGCTCCAATAATGGTGGCTAAAGCCAACTAGAAGCATTATAACTGCAACATCAGATTTGTCTTAATTTAGTGCCTTTCACAGTCTTGTTCCAATGTACTATATAGCCAATAAAGTATTTTTACAGAGTATTCACTGTTGTCACATAGGAAACATGTATACACTCAGACACGCACACAGGCATGGAAAAATACAGATAGTAGAGCAACAGTAATGATGATTTTATGACTTTGAATTTTACTTTCAGTATGTATGATGGGTTAATTTGACCTCAGTCTCAACTCTGCATTCCCCACTTACTTTGGGCAACCTTTCACCTCCTTATCAGCTATGAATCTACTTCTGCCTTTAAAACTATTCAAGAAGTGCTTCCAACAGTCCTGAGTAGAGTTCCAAAGACACACAATTCTTAGAATACAAAATATATTATCCCTTTATAAAAATAAGAAATGACTCATGGATCTTTCCACATCCATCCCATCAGGACATCTCAGAATCCTGTTTCAATTAAGTCCACTCTCACTCTTCTAAATACCAGCCTCTAAAGACAATCCCTGCCTATTCCAATGCTCAATATAGTATACTTTTTCCCCCCAAAATGCATCCAAAATATTAATATCCTTAAAAAAAGGCAAATATTGTACAGAGTACTCTAGTTATGGTTTCATCAATGCCGTAAATAAATAAAGCACAACTTTGCTGGCTTTGTATTACCTTTCCTAGCAATAAATAATCACATTCTGTCACTTTCCTTGCTACTTACTTGGTATACTTGCAAACTAATCTTGAATCATTTTGGTAGACAAAATCATCTAAATTAAAGAAAATATTAATTCAAACAGTATACATTTTCAATATACTGTATTCTCGGGTAAGAACACTTATATTGGCATTCAAATTTAGAATGTTTTTGATTTGAATGATTCAGCAGAACAATGGCGACAGCTGATTAAAAACAAATACAATTTAAAAGTGCAATTTATTTGATATGATAGACTATGAAACTATTTATTTGATAAATAGACTATGAAACTTCATATATAAAAAATAAGTACTGCAACCAGAACTTTGAAGGCATAATAGATTCAAAGCTACTTTTCTGGAGTTAAAAGTTTATGCGTTATCTTGTCGGTGTATTATTATACTTGACATTTTTCCATTACCACTCTGATTAGTAGTGCTGAGCTTAATGTGCTGTCCCAAGAGAGACATTTTATAACACCTATGATGCCTGGCCTTAGATACACTAGGTGGGCACTTGTCAGAAAATGTTGTTTTAGAGATTTAGATCTCTAAAGCCGCATGCTGTAATGAACCTAGGGCAGCTTGACTGAAAGACAGAAACAGTCTGCTGCTCATGCAGTCTGTCCCTCAGCAGATTGTAGCCACGGTGACATCAGAAGTCAGAAATGGTCACCGAGTGTACTTCTATCCTTTGAATTAAACTCCTGTTTTCCAGCAACTCTAGGCAACAGTGAAAGCTGTTATAAAATAACCTGTTACATTTTAGTCAAAAATGTTCCTAATTATTAGAATACACGGAGTATTGATATTGAAAGTACATCAGAAAATATATTATTAACTGCACAATTTGCATGTCTATTTATTAGTCAGATTGTTGTTAAGTTTTAATGAAAAGTTCTAGAAGCATAACAATTGTCTGCCAAATTATCTGGAACAGATTATATTTTATCATTGGGACTACAGACCTACATCAAGACTTGCAAAAACATAATGGTGTAAATCTAAACATGTAAAATTATAATGCACAAGTTATATCAAAGTTTAATATTAAGAGGTGTGCAAATACTTTTCAAATATGTCTGCGAGTCAAAGGTTTAATTTTTTTTTAAGGAGTGTTTTATTCTTTTTTAAACAGTAATGATGTATTTTTGAAAATTCCTAACACAATAAGACTTGAGTAAAATACAGTTTACAATATTAAAAGTAAAATGCTCAAATTCTGGTTACAAACACAAGTCTGAGATTAAGGAATTATCTTAAACAATGTTCCATTATCTCATCGGGCAAAACTTTGTACTTGCACAAAACATACTTCTCAGAATTTTCAAAGTGCTGGACTTCTAAAAGATTGAAAGAGACCAAGTAACCTATTGCACCTGTTCAATTCAGCAATCTGGCATCCAAGCAAAATGTCCAAAATACTAACCTGAAGATATAGATTAGACTTTATAATACTTAAAGCATTCAGTGGTAAAAACATTATATGTTTCCAGTTAAAGAGAAACTTGGGAAACAAAATAAAAACAAAATTCAAGTAATGAGGGGCAGTAGTGGATAAGACAATGGGAATATCTGTGTTGGGGTGAAACCGGAGCTGCCATGGAGACAAGTTTTAAATGTCCTACAGTCAAATGCATTAACAATAAAAGTTAGAAGGTGACAATAAAGTTCAGTATTTTGCAAATAACAGGACTGAGGAACATATTTGGCAAGTCAGAGAAAGAGGAAAAACTCATCCAATGGTACAGATGGATGCATTATAGCAGGAATGGTCAGCCTTAATACCAGCCAGAGAAAGTTAATGGAAGCTGGAGAGTTCAATAATATCGAATCTGGAAGATGACAATGTGCCTAGATGGAAGAGGAAGTGCAGTCCTCAAACTTATGCTGCGTCTCAGTATTTCTTTCTTCAAAAAGGAAAGACCGTTCCACTCAAATAAAGCATGTAATTTTCTAAATTTGTCCACAGCAATCCATTCTTCAGCTGATTGGTTAAAACGTGTCACAGTATCTTTAAAAAAAAAACCTGTCCTAACTTACTGAACACAATTCCTGTTTCCTATTAAACTTTAAAGAAAGTACTTGTTATGCTGGAAGTATATTAGTAGCTTGTACAGAAAAATTTCAGAAGTTATTAAACTTGGTTCTTTTTCAGTGCTTGCAGAGAAGAAAGACAGCATAGAAAAGTAATAGTGATTGTATCTTTTATCAGGTGTCGGTCTATGAAGTAAATTTGATTGCTCAGTATTTCTTCATGTTCATGGATTGCTATGATTGTAAAGGAGAGTGCTCGGTGTTACTATGATGTAATTAAAAGTTATGAAGGTTTTCTGATTCCTTAAGAAAATTGTCTCGCAATGCACTGCAGTTCAGGAATGACCTGAGCGGTTCATTGTGGGGAAAAAAATTCACGGGATATTGGCATTAAATGCGTTCAAGCTCATACTTGACGCCCTTGATGATGGACCTTCACCTTCAACTACTAGCAGCTCCTTGATGCAATGAAATGGAGTTTCAGACCACTTTAGGAGGACAGTTCAGAGTTGTATTAATGTTTCCTTCCCAAAAAGGTATTAATGAATTTGCTTTATGATCTGAATATTTATTCAGCTGCAGTTAAACTCCAATGCGCTACCACACCTTCTTGACAAAGTTCCTAATTATAACATTAAGAATTTGATTTTCAGCTGTGCCAACAAAGGATCATAAAAAATTATCAGTACTAAAGAGTATCAAATCAACAGCAATGCAGCCAAGTCTACATCCCCACCTTTTCTTGAAGCCCTGCAATTTTATTTGAAATGCTGATCCTGAAAGTCACAAATGAATCTACCTCCACTTATTTGTTGCACAGTACACCCAGTCATTAACCATTCTGTCTTTGGAAAGGCTGTTCCTTACAGTACTTTTCATTCATTTCCTACTTCCCTGATATACTTCAGGCTCACCATTATTCCACAAAAAGGAACAGTTTCTCTCTGTCAAGCTCCTCTAGCTCTCATTATTTTTGAACATTTCTACCACATCTTCAGTGCACTCCAAAATGAAAAAATTAAGTTTCATTAGCCTTCCTAAATCCCTCACTCAAGCAAGGTTAATTTGTGCCTGCACCAAGGTTTTCACCATCTCCAAAGTTAGAGCCCAAGCTTCTTTGCAATATCTTTTGATTAAATGCCAATTAAAATGTACACAATTCAATTATGTTTGATAAGATGTTTCAATAAACAAATACAAAGAAATGATGAAATACTGCAAGGCATTTCACAAAAGGGAAAAAAGCAGAAAAAAAAACACTAACTAGAACAAAAATGAGGGAAAGTTGAAAAAAGTGTCCAAGATCAATAATGAACAAATAATGGATTGAGATTGAGAGTTATCAAATGAACAGCATTTTATAATAATAAAGAGCAGAACACATGAACATTACCAACATGAACATTACTTTTAGGGAGGTTTGCAGTAAATGTCATTGAACTAACCTGGAGGTGGACATCATTTGATGATCATTTTCATGTTATCATATGTTCGACAACTGCCAATGAGCTGTTCAACCTTCAAGCTTGTGCAACAGTTCCACAAATCAGAGAGTTCGAAAGAAAATAATCTTTGTTGTATCACAAGAACCTGTTGATGAAGGAAACCATTTTAAATGAAATCCCAGGACATTGAAATGATAGGAATATTAAAATATCTGTTTGGAAAAATCATTCAGCCTGTGTAGGATCAAAACATGCAAACAATTTAGCAGCATGCCTATAATAACCCACATGTTGACCAGGAAGAGGAAATAGCCCAATAACAGTGGAGTTTGGAATCTTCCACCTGCCACTTTAATACACACTGCTCAAGAAAGTTAGTCAGGGTGAACCTTTAACTGCCCAGAATGGAATTTAAATATATTGGCCACTATGGGGTATGGATCTTGATCTATGGCTTAATATATACTAGCTTGGCTCAGCTGGTAGCACTGTCCTAGACTAAGAAAACCGTATGTTTGAATTCTTCAAGTCAAGTCACTTTTCTTCTCTAGAATTTGAGCAATTCATCAGAAATGAGATGTTTTCAATGTAGAAATGAGCATTACATTGTTCAACCAAAGCACTGTTTGCCTGGCTGGTGAAATACAGAACGCTTAGCACAATTTGGTATGTGTAATAAAATCTCAAAGCTTGGTTTGCATTGAATTGTGCATGTTTCATTTCTATAATTCCTTGGATACAAAAAAATGAACTGAGGAAATAAACAGACAATATTGTGGCAATTACTAAGACACGGCTTAAAGATGCTGGAAACAGCAGTTCAATATTTACATCAAAAGGATTTTGAAAAAGGAATAAGGAGTTTAGCTATATTAGTAGAGAAAATCCATTCTGAAATCAGAATGTACTAAGTGGGGGAGTTATAGAACAGTTTAATTGAACAAGATTGGTTTGATAAAAAATGTAGCACTGGGAAATCATTGGAGAAGCTGCAACACAATTCGGAAGACCATAACACATAGGAGCAGAATTAGACCATTTGGCCCATCAAGTCTGCTCTGCCATTTCATTATGGCTGATCCATTTCTCTCTCAGCACCAATCTCCTGCCTTCTCCCCATATCCCTTCATGCCCTGACCAATTAATAATCTATCAAATATATACTAAGACTTGGCCTGCACAGCTGCCTGTGGCAACGAATTCCACAGATTCACTCTCTGGCTAAAGAAATTCTTCATTTCCATTCTAAAAGGACACCCCTCTATTCTGAGGCCGTGTCCTCTGATCCTAGATTCTCTCATCTTAGGAAGCATAGATTACATATCCATGCTATCGAGGCCTTTCAACATTCGAAAGATTTCGATGAGGTCATCCCTCATTTTTCTGAATTCCAGTGAATCCAAGCCCAAAGCCAAATGCACTTCATATGATAAGCTGGTCAATCTTGGAATAACTTTTGTGAACCTCCTTTGAACCGTCTCCAGTGTCAGTAAGTCCTTTCTAAGATAAAGGGCCCAGACTGCTCACAATACTCTTCACCAGAACAAGAGTTTAGCAGGTTTAACAAAAAGATTTAGCACTGCTCTGGAAAAGAACAAAAAAAGACCAAGAATAACATTACTCAATTGGGATACACCTATTTTACTAGGATGAGAAGTACACTGAAAAAGGCCACTTCATGATAAACAGGTGTCAAAACACCATATGCATTTGAGGAAATAGTTAATGTTGCCCCAACAAATGAAAAACTGAGGGCTCCAAATCTAGGTCTCTTTTGATGTCAAGATACAATTTAAGATAGGGTGAGGCAAGCAAAAGGAAGATAACAAATGCCATGAAGAATACTGTACATTCAAAGTGTCTGGAGAAATACTGTGCATCAGGGTTAAAAATAAAAGTTACTCAGGAAAAGATGGTGCATGAAAAAAATGGAAAATGAAGATCTTTTTAATGAAGGCATGAAAGGAAAGGGGGAACTTATTGATTGGTGTATTCATTTAGACTGAAATAGTATCTTATTTTGGGGACAAATTGCTATAGTTCTAACAAGTCCTATGTTATGGAACAGGATTACTGTGGTGACATTGGAAAATATATCTGCACTAGAAAATATATCTGATAGTATTAAAAATGAGGAAAAGTGGCATAGGCATTAACTAAAGTTATTTTCCAATTCCCTGATTCCAGATAACCATCTGAAAGAGCTGGGGAGCAGAGTGCTGGGAAGTAGGTTAATCTTTAAGTGTTGTTTTGCTGACAGATAGGTTTCTCTGATGTAAATTCATGTCCTGTAAATATTCAGCTTTTAATCATGATAGAAACAGATTAACACTGCTCCTTTGGGGCTTGTATGTAGTTTTGCCACATAAAAACATTATTTAGTACACTTACAAAAATATTAGAACATCGCAAAGTATAACATTTTATTTTGGAAATCACATTATTCTAATCCAAAGTAGTTACCTTGTGACTTGCTCTATTATCAAAAGTAATTTATTACATGGATGGTTCAGATTTAAGGCAATCATAAAGTGACACTGAAACAGTTAAATTGCTAATATGCAAATAACACCACCAGGAGCAGCACTGTTATGTTTCAGAGAGCTTTTCAACATATTGTCACATTACAAAACCACCTAGGACTAGAAATACACAAGGAGTTTAATAAGCAGAATATGCTTGGATACTAAACATATCAAGCAGGATGTGGAAGTAGAAACAGATTTAAGCTCCTGGATCAAGGGCCATCAGAACTAATGCTCTACCCAGAGATTATTAATCTAAAACATGATTGCTTCACTTGCCATAGGTAGTCAGAATTGGAATCCTAAGCAGGTATGGGGGGTTGGGTTAGTTGCTTCCAAGGCTATAGGTTTTGAAAATATGACTCAGTGGCCCTGTGCTTAATGTCAATTCATGAAAAAAGTGGGAACAACCAAGTTGAGATCAAGAAATGGAAAAAGATGTTTCATCTCAGATGTGCAGAGTGGGAAACTTTGTGGGCAGCATAGTACCATTTAGTATAGACTTGACACAGTAAAAAACTCAGTCACTAATTTTCTTTCCATCCTACACAACACAATTGTAAATTGAGACTTGTTCTTAAAGATAATCCAAGTTAAAAGTAGAATTACAAAATAAACCTAGCCACAACTGACAGTGGACATCTCAGTCTTCAAACTCTCCAGCTCAGAATCATTGCCAATTGAAGACCCTCTGACAAAGGAGCTGGACGGTTTGATCCAGGCGTCAGCTACAGCTTACATCTTTGAAAGCACAAGGTTAGCAAGATTGATGTATACGAGAAGAGAATCTTAATCACATGCGTTCAGTGTATTCAAATGGGAAAAAATGATGGTTTTTACAAGGAAGGTCAGACATAATGACTATTATGGCATCTTGATGGAGGAAGTATTCAGAAAGGGAAAAAGCATGAGTCACGATCGGGGAATTAAACCTAAACAGCAGAATCCCATAATTATGGGAACACAAGGTCCTTATGAAGACTGCTAGGGATACTTTGAAGCAAAAATACAAGTAGACTATATTAAATATACTAACAATTAATGAGGTAGATTTAGTTAACAGCCCACAGTGCTTAAGTATTTATCCTCTGATAATCAATGTCAATGCTGTTTTGAAAAACAGAAGAAAGATTCTGTGACAGAACCTTTACATATTAAATCAGGCAAATGAGTAAGATAACAATGATTCCTGAAACACATTTATTTTGATCCAGACAAATAAACCTTTGCCATTCCTCTCTGAATTGGTATCAACAGTAGTTGTGTCATTCATTCTCTCATGGGCTCTGCCTTATCACAGACATTCCCTTGAGTCTTCCTACCACTTCCTTCCTGCAACTTTAAACATCTTTGCTGTCTTAATTTTCAACAACTTTGTTTCTAACTTGTTCCTCTCTATAGGCCAGACTATGCTTAAAGATAGGGACCACAGCCGATAAGGTAGGATTCATAAAGCAATCTTCTTTCCATGCTACATAAAACATTTGGCAATTGAGATTTATTTTTTTTAAATATAAATTAAATCAGAGTTACAAACATACATCAAACCATTGGCAAGACAATGTTTGAAGACAAAATTAAAAATATTGTTTTATTCAGGTACTTAAAAAAAATATCCTTAAGCCTGCAGGTTGGGCCAACTTGGCATACAAATTTAAGTACTCAGACAAAAAGATCAGATTCAGATTGGGCATTATTGAATTGGATTCAGTTTGGATTTTAATTTTACACCAACACAAAGCTTTGCTTGATATCCAATAGTGGAGATAATCTTAATCCAGTATTGAGCCATGTTTTCTTCCTCTTATTTATGATGTCTTAAGTGCATGTTTTAAAGTAAAAAGTACTTCTGTAGAATTCTTCTTCTCATGCTGTCTCCCCGAGTCACAGGTGATTTGTTTCCAGCCTATTTTTGTAGATTCTGAGACGGGTACATTGCTATTAACTGGGTGAGTAGCTTGTGAGGTGGTGATGATGCTCCACTATTGACACATTTAGTTCTGAAGAATAGCTCCACACAAGGTATCATGAAAAGGATTGACAATAATGTTCAGGTGATCCTCACTGATAACTGGTTTTGATACAAACCCACTGATCAGGATAATGTTATATAATATTCATTGTGTGTGTCTAGATTGGTGGTTCTCAATCTTTTTTATGCCGTTTTCAGAGGGATCAAGAGACCCCAGGCTGGGAATCCTTGGGACAAATTGATGGAGTCCACCTTGCCATATGGGGACATAGTTGTTTGGTTACTGGGAGGAACAATTGAGGACGACTCTGGCAATGACTTCTCCCAAAGGTAGACAGCAAGGGGACCACTCTGTAGTCAGATTTATTTCCTTTAAGAAAATCATGATTTACAACATCTGAGGTCTCCTGATACATCTTCTTTCGTAGATGTACACATTCATGTGTGAGATGGTAGCTAGTGGAGTCACTGCCTAACAGTGCCAGGTTCAAACCTGACATCAGGTGTTGCAATCTTTCCCTGTTACTGTGTGGGTTTCCTTAAGGTGCTCTGGTTTCCCTCAATAATCCCAAAGACATTTCTTTACAGTAGATTAGCTGGTCACTGTTAGTTGAATGCCACTAATATGTGGCTATATGGGCACTGCAGTGTGTTGCTAAAAATATGCGGAGGAGAAAAGTGGTTAACATAGGACTGGTGCAAATGGGCAATTGTTAGCATAGATTTGATGGGCAGAAGGGTCTAATTTTTATACTGCATCTTTATACTAGTAATGGAAATCTACTCCAAGCAGAAATTTGTAAATACTTCGAGAAAAAAATTCCATGGCTGTGGGAAAACTTAACACGTATCTGGAATAAATGGTAGCTCTTTTATCGAGCCACGATATGGACCAATGGGCCAAATGTGCTCTAAATTATTTTATCATGCAAGCAAAATGGAGAAGTTTGTAGATAAACATAGACACACTTCTGTAGTTCAGTGTTAGAGATCACCTAATCTTGAAATAACTACTTCAATTTCATCAGAGGTTAGATATTTTTTGTTCCATTAATCTGTCATATAACTTGTGATTTAGTTTCATGAGGTCCAAAACAAGTCATGTGATAAGTATCTTATCATGTTCAGCTTGATACAGGTCTCAAGCCTTAGAAACACCCACTCCAACTTTTCACATAGATTGTCATACACATTAGCCAAAAAAGGATAGCTTTCATCCATTATCAGTTTGAAAGCTGCTGGCTGATAGTGCCTTAGCTGTTTAAACTGCAATTTAGTTTTGTTAGATTATAATGCTTTTTGGACCTTGCAAACAATTTTTAAATGAGTCAGCTTTTTTTATGATTACAGCTAAAGACTGAGTTAACTGAAATGCAACATTTTAATCTAGTCACTGCAGGGCATTAAAACTCTATTTTCCCCTCAACCTGTCCATGGACAGTTCTCATGCTAAGAAACACAATAATCAGTTCCAGACTGAAACATAACAAAATGCAAAGTGAAGCAGATTAGAAACTTGTTTGCTTACTATTCTAGAATTTAAAAAAAACTGGAATATGAAAATACACACTCCTAATGAAACTAGTGTTTTTATTATTCACTATCTAAAAGCAGCTTTTCAAAAGGCATGTGCCTTCTGATGCTTTGTGGCCAATTCATTGTGGTTTAGCTGTTACGTGCTTCGGAAACACGCCAGCAGCTGACACAAAAATCTGACAATTAAAGCTTTGTTGAACCAGGTCTTTTATGTTCTTAGAAATAGCTTAAATGACATTGTGCTGGAATATTACTATGTATAAATGCTGGTGCTAATTCAGGGAAAAGGGAGGAGTGGTGAAAAAACACCTTCCACTGTTAGAAACATTTTCACATTAAATAGCAACCATAAATGGGATTTGTGTTTCCTACTCACTGTCCAAAGTAATAAAAAATGGGCAACTTCAAGAAACTTTGCAGGAAATCCCTGTATGGTTATGAGCATAATATTCCAACAAATGAAGATCATTCTTTGATATATTGCCTGTACCCACAGGAAATTAAATTATTCAGAAACCTCAGCGTGCTTTATAAACAGTAATAATATTCCAGAAGAATTAAAACAAGTGGTTTAAAAAGATTTTAAATGGAAGGTCCTGGTGCAAATGCCAAAGTGAAACATCACCATTGCTTTGCCTGAGCTGTTGAATTCTTCCAGCAATTAGTTACTTGCTCTAGATTAGAGAATCTGCAGTCTTTTCTGTACAGGTTGTTCCTCCAGATACTAATCTACACCCTCCTTGCTTCTATTCATTTTGCAGCACCCCTTTGAATGAATTTTCTAACTTTCATTTGATGCAAATCTGCTTAATCAAAGACACCACCCATCCTGGATGTTCTCTCTTCTCAGTTATTGGGCAGAAGATGCAAAAGCCCAAAAGCATGCACCTCCTTGTCTCAAGGACAGCTTCCATCCCATGGTAATAAGACTGCTTCTCTAATGCAATAAAATGGACTCTATCTACCTCACTATGATTTGCACTTTGTTTATATGCACTGCATTTTCTCAGTAGCTGTTACACTTTATTCTGCATGGTTATTGTTTTACCTTGTTCTATCTCAATGCACTGTGTAATGATTTGATCCATATTAACAGTGTGCAAGACAAGCTTTTCACTGCATCTTGGTACATGTGACAAATAATAAACCAATTCTAATTTTAGCATTAATGCTAATGTACATTTAGTCTTGATGTTTTCAGAGAGGTAATGAACCATTTCTATAAATGCTATAGTCCTTGGGATGAACTTGCTCTCAAATACGCTAATAAGGTGGGTGTTGTAGGATTTTGATAAAACATTAATGTAGAAACTAAGATGCAACCTGGAGGGCAACACAAGAAAATCCTGTAAAACCTGGAAACCCAAAATAAAAATGTTAGATATGCTGATTATCTGAAGTTGTTAATTAAATATTGTCTCCAAAAAGTTGTAATTTGTCCAGCTAGTAGATGACATCTTTTCCTTAAGGGAAATTTCCAGATGGGGGCATTGATATGTGCCTCACGCCCTTGTAGAAGGCAGAGGAACTAATTTGGAAGGTGCTTTGAAGAAATCATGTGTTGTCGCTGAATGTTGTAGACAGCTGAGCTATTGCATTCAAAGTATGCCTGCACCTTAGGGAGTTATTGTTCAAGATGATGGATAGGCTGCCAATCAAATAGCTTCTTTGTCTTGATTAAAGTCAAAAAGAGAGTGTTTTTGAAGCAGACAATCCTGTATCTACCCACCATATTTCTGATGCGCCTCAAAAGCAGTTTAAATTCTTTGGGCATTCAGAAGCCGATTCACCTGCCACTTTACTGAGCATCAGACCAGGGCCAATTAATTTTCCTGTCACATTGCTCTCATTGCCAGAATTATCCACGTCTGAAACTTGCTCTATTTTGGTACTTATGGTACCTAGGTATGGACTGCCTCCTTGTCTGCAGAGCTCCTAGTAAAACTCAATTTTGCACTCATAAGGGATCTCTTTTACTTTCTCAGAAGCTAAAGAAATTTGGGATGCCCCTTTTGACCTTCATCAATTTTTATCACTGCGTTATATAGAAAGCTTCCTATCTGGATGCAGCACGGCTTGGTATGACAATTGTGACCAGAAGAAACTGCAGAGAACTGTGGATGCAGCTCAGTACATCAAAGCCAGTCTCTTCCACCCCATTCCCCTCCCCCTACTGTACAATGTCTAGACTTCTCATTGTCCTTTCTCTGTAACTGTCACACTTTATTCTACACTCTTATTGATTTATTTTTAACCTTGTACTACCTAAATGCACTATTGTAACAAATTGATCTGTTTGAACAGAATGCAAGTTTTGCCATTGAACCTCAGTACATGTGACAATAAGAAACCAATTTTCAGTACTCAAAGCAGCCAGGCCTTGAATACTTCCCCAAGGAGGCCTTGCAGTGTGCCTTGGGCTGATGTCTTGGCCCGAAATGTTGACTGCTTATTAATTTCCACAGATGCTGCCTGACCTGCTGAGTTACTTTTGTGGTGTAGCTTGTGGAGAGCTTTCATCATAATTTATATTGACTTCAAGTTTATTTGCACTCTTTAACAATACATTTAGGAAAACGAAGACTTGAAGAAAAAGACTGCCACTTTCACCTCAGTTATGTAATTCATCTCAATTATCCTCCGTTGGACCAGAGCCATGATGACGCGGTTTGCTCTGCAGTCAAATAGTCCTACCAAAACCCTAAATGAACAGTGCATCGGTTCGCAAGTTCACTGTCAATTTCTTGGTCTTGGTTATTTGGGAATAAATTTCATTTGTTAGCCCTGTTAACAACATCCACTGTTACCGTTTGGATGATTGACATTAAACTGATATATTAATAATTGACAGCATTAAATATACCCGGCTTTTTAAGAACAGGAGAGATGTAGGCGAGATACAGCTTTGTGGAGTTGGTGTCACTATTGGAGTTGGATGGAACAATGTGGCTGGCGGGAACAAAATTCTTTGCAAAACAGCCCCAATACTGCCGAGATTAAGATTATTGGATACCAATATTTAACTCCAGACATTACAGCACGAGTCTCTTGGGCCAGTGATCCAAATCAAATCACCTCCAGCTGCTTCATCACAACTAAAAGTAGGGATACTGCTGGCAGAACTCAGCCATTCCGACTGCATTGACAGAGATACCTAAACTGTTCAGTTTCAGGCTCAGAGCCTTCATCAACACTGGAAAGGAAATGGGGGAGAAGCCAGAATAAGAGGAAGGGGTAAAGGAAGGAGTAAAAGCTAGCAAGTGATAGGTGAAACCAGGTGAAGGGAGGGGGTGAAGTGAGGTTAGGAGGTGGTAGGTGGAACAGGTAAAGGGATCTGATAGATAGAAGAGTGGACCATGGGAGAAGAGGAGGAGGAGGGGCTCTAGGGAAAGATGATGGACGGGAGAGAAGGGCAAGAGGGGAGCCAGAATGGGGAATGGAAAAAGAGAAGGTGGGGAGATGGAAGGGGAGAAGTTACTAGGTTAGGGAAATTGATGTTCATGCTACCAGCTTGGAGACTACTCAGACGAACGAGGTATTGCTCCTCCAACATGGCCTCATCATGGCAGCAGAGAAGGCCATGTAGTGGCATGTTGGAATAGAAAGCAGAATTAAAAATGGTAGCTACCAGAAAAGACCAGCTTTTGTGCAGACAGAGCAAAAGATGTTACCTGATGATTGAAGGGTGTTAATTTGAGTTCCAATTCCTCAGGCAATAAATGTAGTCCTATTTTTATGACAAGACCTAGAGACATTAAAGTTTGGGCTGCTAAAGACAAGTAAATTTTGCATCATGCAAATGTACCAGAAAACAGACTAGAGCATTGAAGCAACTCTCCCAATTCAATGACATCGCTGTCATCAAAATCTCACCACAGATATCTTGGGGTCATTGCAGGTTTGAAACCTGATAGAACCTGCCAGAAGTTAAAAGCATGAAATGCTCCAAACACTCATTAGGTCTGGCAGTATCTGGAAAGAAAAACAGTTAACATTTCAGGTCAATAACCTTCCAGCAAAATATCATGGTGATAGGAATAGTTCAAAAGCATTGCATTTTGCAGGAAATGACTTGTGTCCAGACTCCCACAAAACCTTTCTGCTATCTAGGGACTTCATGGATGTCAAAGATTAGTTTCCAGTTGCCTGAGTGCATCCAAACCACTCAAGCAGCTCAACACCATCTATGACAAAGCAGCCAATTTAATTGGCACCGGACTTTAAACATTCACACCATTAACCCTTGGTACACCATAGTATGCAAGACACTTACTAAAGTTGTGCAGCAGCAGTTTGCCAGGCCCACTTCAATAGTATGGCAGAAAGCTGCAAGCTCTTGCAATTATAAAGCAAAGCCAGATGGAAATCCAACAGTTTTCAAAACACATTCGCCCTTAAAGCAAAGATACAAGAGTAGGACATTTTGCCCTTCAAGCCTGCTCCACTATCAGTTCTTTATCTCAATGCCTTATTTCTGCTCTCTCCCCACTTAGAAATTTATTGCTGTTCCTCCACTGTTGCTGGATTCAAATATGAGAATATCTTCCAGCAGCAGTGACACTAATGAAAAAATACTATTGAAATGGGAGGTCTGAGGTACAGAGTCAATGTAAAACAAAAGATCCAAAGAAAACAAATAAATCATAAGTGTCATACCCATTAGAAAGTTGTGGGAGAAAAAAAATCTGACCATTTCTTGGATACTGTGACATGAAGTGACCCTATCAGGACCACAGAGATAACTTTAACAAAAAAAATGTATCAGATATTAGAGAAAGTACACCTGCTATTGAGTTAGTCTGCTTCTAATTTACATGATGGATACTTTTAAAAAATGCATTAAAATGGTTGTTTTAAAATTAACATTCAGGATTTTCTTTTCTGAAATGTATCCACAACAACCCTTTCACAAAGACTGGAATTGTTAATTTAAGTAATTGCACTAGTGCTATACTAGGTCATTAAAACATGCACACTGCCATTCTGAAGCATTCTTGCAGAATTTCCTCTCAAGATTCATGAACAATCATGCTATTACAATGCATTTCCTCTAATCTTAGAAGCAAAAGCTAATGCATCATTGTTTCTGTTGGTCATCATGATTAATCAAAATGAGAGCACAAAAAGCTCTTAACAGAGGTGCACATAAACAGTTTGTGACACGGGTCAATTTACCCAATATCTCAGTTCTCTGCTGGATGGGTTATTTGGTCCTGTACTTAGCACCTTGCTGAATAAACGCCTCCTTTAATATTTCACTTGCTTTCAGACCAAGACCAGCTTTAGTGACAGGTGATTAGGAAGAATTAAATTATCACAAAGCTATATTTAAAAATGAAAACCGCTATTTCCAATACTGCATAGAAACTACAAAAGCTCAATTTTGGACAACTGCACAAAAAAACAACTAATTAAGCCAAATTTAAAGAATTGTGCACAAACCATATGAAAGCAACACATTATAAATAAATCAGCAGTATGAATAATCAGTAACTACTTTTAAGTCAACATTAAAATTCTTCCCATCAAGCGTAGGGCAAGTAACCAGTGCTTCGCCCACAACCGACTACATAGAACACTGTGTGCATACCTTAATCCAACAGCAATTACCCAGTTAACTTTTCCACAGAATATTCTATTCCAGTGCTAACAGAGCTGCACAGTGCCCACTGGGAAGGAAACAAAGCTCTATATTGTTACAAAGACAGACGGCAGTGTATTACAAACCTTGAGAAGCATTATTTGTTATTCGTAACCGTTTATGATTCTCACCCCTGCCTAGGCACAATGAGAAATATTCACATTCAGAGCCTTGTTCTTGCCGGCTACAGCCTTCACTTCATTTCCTATCAGCTGACTAAACAAGCTCATTCCGTCAGCTCTAGCTTTTCAGCACAGCGCACTGCTGATTGGAAGATTCCAGCCTGCCACGATTGGCAATTAACTTAGAAAAACTCCTCCTTGTTGCTTAGCATGATGATGGGCAAGACATTCTGACTAAACAGAAAGCTTAAAACCATTCAAAAGCAAAGATAATTCATGCAAATGTAATCTTAAGCATGCCATTTTAAACATTTAAATAGGTGGATCCTTAACTGACTACAGGAAACAAAAAAGGAACTGCATCATGCTCGAAAGGGAGACCATTTAAATCATTTTTTTTTAAATTTGCCGTTTCCCTGTTCCCACAAACACGATTGTGGAAATATGAAATTATTTAGAATTCTCAAATACATATTTCCATTTTAAATAACGAATAAATTTGCATTACAATAGTCAAGTATGATGCTATTTAAACTAAAAGTTTTTGAACTTTTGCATCCTTTTATAGATTTAACAGTCATCCACATACTTGTACCTTATTTAAAAAAATATATTTTCACCTCTCAAATCCAATGTTCTAAGACTATTCTAGTTCTTACTTAATTCCAACTATGAAAATAGTGCTGTTGACATGTCATCACCATTTGGAAGCTTGGCTGAACGAGTTTAAAAGAAGCACTGATAAATCTAATTCATGACACATATCCTGTGCACTGCCATTCTCCAGTTTATAATCCAACAATAAGACTGGCAACCTCACGGTCAATTTCATTGTTAAATCGCAACTCCATTGTCCCATTCAATCCCACAACAATAGCTCCCTGTAATGAAAAATTCAATTAACCAACCAAAGGTCCAGGGACCCCTTAGTTAATGGTAAGGGTCTATGGCATAAAAAGATTGGGCATCCCTAATCCATCCTTGATGATTTGTTGCATCCCAGGTGCCAGGGTACGGGATGTCTCCGATCGGGTGCAGAGTATTCTGAAGGGAGAGGGTGAACAGCCAGAAGTCTTGGTACACGTTGGTATCAATGACATAGGTAGAAAAAGGGAGGAGGTCCTGAAAAGAGAATTCAGGGAGTTGGGTAGGACCTCCAAGGCAGTAATCTCAGGATTGCTGCCTGTGGCACATGCTAGCCAGCACAAGAATAGCATGATCAGGCGTATTAATGTGTGACTCAGACACTGGCGTAGGGGGCAGGGCTTCAGGTTCCTGGATCTTTGGGACATCTTCTGGGGGAGGTACGACCTGTACAAAAGGGACGGGTTACACCTGAACTCAAAGGGGTCCAATATCCTAGCAGGCAGGTTTACTAGAGCTGTTAGGGAGGGTTTAAACTAATTTGGCAGGGGTTGAGGAAGGGGAAAACAGAAATAAGTCAAAGATTGCATGCAACAGAGATGATAGAAAGGACAGGCAGGAAATGAGGCATATTCACAGCCAATAGGATGGGTTACAGGGCAATAAAGGCGTGGTGCAGTTAAAACAGAAAGCAACAAAAACTGGACTGAAAGTGTTATATTTGAATGCACGCAGCATAAGAAATAAAATGGATGATCTTGAAATTCAGCTACAGATTGGCAAGTATGACATTGTGGCCATCTCTGAAACTTGGCTAAAGGATGGCTGCCATTGGGTGTTGAATGTCCAAGGATATACGGTTTATCAGGAAGTATGGTTAGTAGGCAGAGAGGGTGGTGTGGTCCAGTGTATAAGAAATAGTATTAAATCATTAGAAAGGGATGACATAGGATCGGAAGATGCAGAGTCTCTATGGGTTGAGTTAAGAAATGGCAAGGGTAAAAGGACCCTAATGACAGCTGTATACAGGCCTCCAAATAGCAGCTGGGTTGTAGATTACAAATTACAGCAGGAGATAGAAAAGGTGTTTCAGAAGGGCAATGTTATGATAATCATTGGGGATTTTAACATGAAAGTCGATTGGGAAAACCAGGCCAGTATTGGACCTCAAGAGAGAGAATTTGTAGAATGTCTAAGGGATGGCTTTTTAGAACAGCTTGTTGTTGAGCCCACTAGGGGATCAGCTGTGCTGGATCAGGTGTTGCACAATGATCTAGAGGTGATAAGAAAGCTTAAGGTTCAGGAACCCTTAGAGAACAGTGATCACAATATGATCAAGTTCACTTTGGAATATGAGAAGGAGAAACTAAATTCCAATGTGTCGGAATTTCAGTGGCATAAAGGAAATTACAATGGCATGAGAGGGGAACTGGTCATGGTTGACTGGAAAGGGACACTAGCAGGAAGGACAGAAGAGCAGAAATGGCTGGTGTTTCTGCGAAAAAAAAGAGGGAAGTGCAAGACAGATATATTCCAATTATGAAGAAATTTTTGAAGAGAAAAAGGACACTACCGTGGCTGACAAGTGAAGTCAGAACCAAAGGAAAAGCAAAAGACAGGGCATACAATGAAGCCAAAGCTAGTGGCAAGATAGAGGATTGGGAAGCTTTTAAAAATTTGCAGAAGGGAACTAAGAAGGTCACTAGGAAGGAAAAGATAGATTATGAAAGGAAGCTGGTAACTAATAACAAAGAAGATACTAAAAGCTTTTTTAAGTATATAAAGAGTAAAAGAGAGCCAAGGGTAAATATAGGACCAATACCAAATGACGCTGAGATATTGTAATGAGAGACACAGAGATGGCAGAGGAACTGAATGCGTATTTTGCATCACAGTGGAAGACATCTGCAGTATACCGGACATTTAAGAGTGTCACGGAAGTGAAGTATGTGCAGTGAAAATTATGACTGAGAAGGTGCTCAGGAAGCTTAATGGTTTGAGAGTGGATAAATCTCCTGGATCTGATGGAATGTACCCTCTGGTTCTGAAGGAAGTAGCTGGAGAGATTGGGGAGGCATTAACAATGATCTTTCAAGAATCGATAGATTCTGGCATTGTACCGGATGACTGGAAAATTGCAAATGTTACTCCGCTATTTAAGAAGGGTGGGAAGCAGCAGAAAGGAAACTATAGACCTGTTAGCCCGACATCTGTGGTTGGAACATGTTGGAATCAATTGTTAGGGATGAGATTACGGAATACCTGGAGGCACATGACAAGATAGGCATAGGCATAGTTTTCTGAAAGGAAAATCCTGCCTGACAAACCTACTGCAATTTTTTGAGGAAATTACAAGCAGGGTAGACAAAGAAGATGCAGTGGATGTGTTGTACTTGGATTTTCAGAAGGTCTTTGACAAGGTGACACACGAGAGGCTGCTTAGCAAGATAAGAGTCCATGGAATTACAGGGAAGTTACTAGCATGGGTGGAGCTTTGGCTGATTGGCAGAAAGCAGAGAGTGGGAATAAAGGGATCCTATTCTGGCTGGCTGCCGGTTACCAGTGGAGTTCCATAGGGGTAGGTGTTGGGACCACTGATTATTACGAGGCATGTCAATGATTTGGACTATGGGATTAATGGATTTGTGGCTAAATTTGCCAATGATACAAAGATAGGTGGAGGAGCGGGTAGTGTTGAGGAAACAGAGAGCCTGCAGAGAGACTTAGGTAGTTTAGGGGAATGGGCAAAGAAGTGGCAAATGAAATACAATCTTGGAAAGTGTATGGTCATGCACTTTGGTAGAAGAAATAAATGGGCAGATTATTATTCAAACAACACACACAAAATGCTGGTGGAACACAGCCCAGGGTCTCAGCCCAAAATGTCGATAGTGCTTCTCCTTATAGATGCTGCCTGGCCTGCTGTGTTCCACCAGCATTTTGTGTGTGTTGTTTGAATTTCCAGCATCTGCAGATTTCCTCGTGTTTGCAGATTATTATTCAGATGGGGACAGAGTTCAAAATGCAGAGATGCAAAGGGACTTGGGAGTCCTTGTGCAGGATACCCTAAAGGTTAACGTCCAGGTTGAGTCGGTTGTGAAGAAGGCAAATGCAATGTTGGCATTCACTCCTAAAGGTATAGAATATAAGAGCAGGGATGTGATGTTGAGGCTCTATAAGCCACTCGTGAGACCACACCTGCAGTATTGTGTGCAGTTTTGGGCTCCTTATTTTAGAAAGGATACACTGACATTGGAGATGGTTCAGAGAAGATTCACGAGAATGATTCCTGGAATGAAAGGGTTAGCGTATGAGGAATGTCTAGCAGCTCTTGGGCTGTATTCCCTGGAGTTCAGGAGAATGAAGGGGGATTTCACAGAAACATTCCAAATGTTAAAAGTCCTGAACAGATTAGATATGGCAAAGTTATTTCCCATGATGTGGGAGTCTAGGACAACAGGGGATGACTTCAGGATTGAAGGCTGTCCATTTAGGACAGAGATGCAGAGAAATTATTTTAGTCAAAGGGTGGTAAATCTATGGAACTTGTTACCACAATCGGTTGTGGAGGCCAAGTCATTGGGTGTATTTAAGGCAGAGATAGTTAGGTTCTTGATTAGCCAGGACATCAAAGTGTATGGGGAAAAGGCAGGGGAGTTGCGATGACAGAAAGAATTGAATCAGCCATGATTGAAAGGCAGAGCAGACTCGATAGGCCAAATAGCTCCTATATCTTATGGTCTTATGATTCCGCATCCACGAATCTCAGTCCAGAATTACCGATTTACAATCCACAGGAAAAATTCCTCATCTCTATCTCAGAACATGTCCCCCAAATAGGGGAATTCTCACAGCATCTACCTCCTTTAAAATAGCATTGGAGAGAGATAGGAACAGACAAGTTAATAAAGCGTTTAATTGGAGTAAGGGGAATTATGAGGCTATCAGGCAGGAAATTGGAAGCTTAAATTGGAAACAGATGTTCTCATGGAAAAGTACAGAAGAAATATGGCAAATGTTCAGGGGATATTTGTGTTGAGTTCTGCATAGGTACGATCCAATGAAACAGGGAAGTTATGGTAGGGCACAGGAAACGTGGTGTACAAAGGCTGTAATAAATCTAGTCAAGAAGAAAGGAAAAGCTTACAAAAGGTTCAGAGAGCTAGGTAATGTTAGAGATCTAGAAGATTATAAGGCTAACAGGAAGGAGCTTAAGAAGGAAATTAGGAGAGCTGGAAGGGGCCATGAGAAGGCCTTGGCAGGCAGAGTTAAGGAAATCCCCAAAGCATTCTACTCTTCGTGATTTTTATAAATGACCTGGATGAGGAAGTGTAGGGATGGATTAGTAGTTTGCTGATGACACAAAGGTTGGAGGTGTTGTGGGTAATGTGGAGGTCTGTCAGAGGTTACAGCGGGACATTGATAGAATGCAAAACTGGGCTGAGAAGTGGCAGATGGAGTTCAACCCAGATAAGTGTGAAGTGGTTCATTTTGGTAGGTCAAATATGATGGCAGAATATAGTATTAATGGTAAGACACTTGGCAGTGTGGAGGATCAGAAGTATCTTGGGGTCTGAGTCCACAGGACGCTCAAAGCAGCTGCGCAAGTTGACTCTGTGGTTAAGAAGGCGTATGGTGTATTGGCCTTCATTAATCATGGAATTTAATTTAGGAGCCAAAAGATAATGTTGCAGCTATATAGGACCCTGGTCGGAGTATTGTACTGTGCTCAGTTCTGGTCACCTCACTACAGGAAGGAGGTGGAAGCCATAGAAAGGGTGCAGAGGAGATTTATAAGGATGATGCCTGGATTGGGGAGCATGCCTTATGAGAATAGGTTGAGTGAACTTGGCCTTTTCTTCTTGGAGTGATGCAGGATGAGAGGTGATCTGATAGAGGTGTACAAGATGATGAGAGGCATTGATCATGTGCATAGTCAGAGGCTTTTTCCCAGGGCTGAAATGGTTGCCACAAGAGGACACAGGTTTAAGGTGCTGGGGAGCAGGTACAGAGGAGATGTTAGGGGTAAGATTTTTATTCAGAGAGTGGTGAGTGCGTGGAATGGGCTGCCGGCAACGGTGGTGGAGGCGGATATGATAGGGTTTTTTTAAGAGACTTTTGGACAGGTACCTGGAGCTAAGAAAAATAGAGGGCTATGGGTAAGCCTAGTAACTTCTAAGGTAGGGACATGTTCAGCACAATATTGTGGGCCAAAGGGCCTGTATTGTGCTGTAGGTTTTCTATGTTTCTATATTATATATTTTTCAGTAATCACCCTCATTCTACTAAAATCCAGAAAACATAGGCCCAATTCACTCAGCTATTTTTCCCCATAAAACAAGGAGTCTCCTCTGAACAGCCTTCAAACCAAATATATCCCAAGTAAGGAAAGTAGAATTAGACAGTACTCTGCGAGAAAGGTTGTTAAGCACTGTCAATTGTAGCATAATTTCACTGTGTCCTACTTCTCCTGCAATAAAGCCAAAAAATTTTTTAAAAATAATTTCTAGCTTTATCTGCAATCTAACATTGTTTTGTGGAATTAAGCTGCACGAAAATACTTAAATCTATGGATGCAAGTGTTTGTTAATCTCACATCATTTAAGTAGTACTCTGCTTTTAGTTCTTGGTACTAAAGTGGATAATCTCATATTGTCACCCATTTGCCATCTCCTTATCCACTCAGTTACCCCAGCCACATTTGTTTGTAATCTTTCTCTGAGGTTACTCACAAGTTATCTTCTAACCTGTTTTCAATACACTTGGTACACTTGCTGAGCCTTTATAAAACATTGTCAACAGTTTTGGGCCCCATATCTCAGAAAGGATGTGGTGTTGTTGGAGAGAGTCCAGAGGAGGTTCATGAGGATGAATCCAGGAATGAAGGGGTTAACATATGAGGAGCGTTTGGCAGCTTTGGGCCTGTACTCACTAGAATTTAGAAGAATGCAGGTTGATCTTATTGAAACCTATTGAATGTTGAAAGAACTAGATAGGGCGGATCTGGAGAGGATGTTTCCTATGGTGGGGGTATCCAGAACTGGAGGGTACAGCCTCAAAATTGAGGGGTAACCCTTTAGAACAGAGGTAAGGAGGAATTTTTCTTAGTCCGAGGATAGTAAATCTGTGGAATGCTCTGCCACAGACTGTGGTGGAGGCAAAGCCTGTGGGTATATTTAAGGCGAAAGTTGATCATTTCCTGATCAGTCAAGGCATCAAAGGATATGGTGAGAAGACAGTTGAATGGGGTTGAGTGGGATCCGGGATCAGCCACAATGGAATGGTGGAAAAGATTTGATGGGCTGAATGGCCTAAGTCTGCTCCTGTGTCTTCTGGTCTCTGCATACAAGTCGTTAACAAACTGCAAGTCGCAAGGTCTCAACACCGATCCTTGTTGCACCCTAATAATTACAGCCAGACAATCCTGAAAATGTTAAACTCACAGATGCAGCAACTCACACAAAATGATGGAGGAAGACAGAAAGTGCCCCATTTATCCTATTATAATTCTCCATCTGTGCGAATAATATTACCCAGAATACTGTGACCTGTTACCCGGTGCAGTCACTTTTCATGGGACTTTGTTGAATGCCTTTACAAAATTCCCCAAATACACTACTTTCACCAGACAGTGGTGGATTGAACCTGGGCCACTGACACTGTAATAGCGTTATGCTAATGGTTATACAACTGTGCTGCCTCTTCACAATTTTATTGCCCCTCCTTCCTTTCCTTATTTTCAGTGGAAATTAATAAATATTTATTTAAATATTTCCACTGCTTAGTCACAGGCATAGCTTTTAATATAATTTCTTAATTGACTTAATCAATTTCTCCCCTCATGCCCACCCTTCCTGCTAACCAGGCAGCTCAGTTACTTCTAGGGTCTGATAAAGTCCAGTATTGCAGCAATTGATTCTGCAGCTGAAGTAGTGTCACAACCAGCAATAGTTTGGAGAACAGGGCAGTCATCTGATCTCCTTTTCCAAAGGCCCAATCACAACTGCAGGAGTTCCTTCGGACAGTATCCTCGGCCCAATGATTTCCAGCTGCTTCACCAGTGATCTTTTTTGCATCATAAGGTTGGGATATTTGCTGATGATTGCACAATTTCATTCCCAACCCTCAGTAATGAAGCCATCTGCGTCTACACTCAGCAAGGCCTGAGAACCATTTAAATGCATTTATTTATCATACGTACGTCAGAAATGCCTCACTTGCATTAACAACAAACACGCCTGAGGGCATGCTGGAGGCAGCCTGCAAGAGTCACCACGCGTCCCACAGCAAACACAGAATGGCCGCAATGCTTGGCAGAACAGCACAGAACACAACATGCAACAGGCAGATCTGTTGGTCAAACCTCAGATAAAGTCAGGAATCAAAAGGTGAATAAAGGACAGAAGGTGTCATATCTGAATGCGCGCAGTATAAGGAACAAGTCGGTGAACTTGTAGCACAGCTGCAGATTGACAGGTATGATGTTGTAGGCATCACTGAATCATGGCTGAAAGATTAAAAAGGACAGGTAGAAAGGCAAAGGGGGCAGCTTTGTTGGTAAAAAATGGTAATCAAATTATTAGAAAGAGGTGACATAGGGTTGGAAGCTGTTGAATCATTGTGGATAGAACTAAGGAATTGCAAGGGTAAAAGACCCTGATGGGAGTTGTATACAGACCCCCAAACAGTAGTAAGGATGTTGGTTACAAATTACAATGGGAAATAGAAAACTTATGCCAAAAGGGCAATGTTACAATAGTCATGGGGGACTTCAATACGTAGGTAGATTGGGAAAAATCAGGTTGGTGCTGGATTACAGGAGGGGGATTTCAAGAATCACTAGATACTGGAATGTTTCCAGAAGACTGGAAAATTACAAATGTCACTCCACTCTTCAAGAAGAGAAGAGGCAGAAGAATGTAAATTATAAGCAAGTTAGTCTGACCTCAGTGGATGGGAAGATGTTGGAGTCGATTATTCAGGATGAGGTCTCAGGGTACTTGGAGGCACATGATAAAACAGACTGTAGTCAGCATGGTTTCCTCAGAAGGACTTAGACAGATTAGGAGAATGGGCAAAAAATGGCAGATGGAATACAGTGCTGAGAAGTGTATGGTCATGCACTTTGGTAGAAGGAAGGGTCGACTATTTTCTAAATGTAGAGAACACACCAAACACTGAGCCAGAAAGGGACTTGGGAGTTCTTGTGCAAGGTTCCCTAAATGAATCCTAAGGGAGTTTCAGGTTGAGTCTGTGGTGAGGAAGGCAAATGCAATGTTAGTATTCATTATAAAAGCAAGGATGAAGCACTGGTGAGGCCTCATTTGAAGTATTGTGAGCAGTTTAGGCCCTTCATCTTGGAAAGGGTGTAATGAAACTGGAGAGGGTTCAAAGGAAGTTCACGAAAATGATTCCAGGATTGAATGGCTTGTCATATGAAGAGCGTCTGATGGCTCTAGGCCTGTATTAACTAGAATCGGCACTTGGCGTAATTTACTTATTATTATTTAATTATTTATGGTTTTATATTGCTATATTTCTGCACTATTCTTGGTTGGTGCGACTGTAACGAAACCCAATTTCCCTCGGGATCAATAAAGTATGTCTGTCTGTCTGTCAATTCAGAAGAATGAGGGGTGACCTCATTGAAATCTATCAAATGGTGAAAAGCCTCACTAGAGTGGATGTGGGGAGGATATCCCTATGATGGGAGAGTCTAAGACCAGAGGACACAGCCTCAGAATAGAGGGGGCTCCTTTTAGAATGGAAATGAGGAGGAATTTCTTTAGCCAGAGAGTGGTGAATCTGTGGAATTCTTTGCTACAGGCAGCTGTGGAGGTCAGGTCTTTATGTATATTTAAGACAGAGGTTGATAAATTCTTGATTGGTCAGAGCATGAAGGGACACGGGGAGAAGGCAAACAACACACAAAATGGTGGTGGAACACAGCAGGCCAGGTAGCATCTATAAGGACAAGCACTGTCGACATTTCGGGCCGAGACCCTTCGTCTCGTCTTCGTCTTGGCCCGAAACGTCGACAGTGCTTCTCCTTATAGATGCTGCCTGGCCTGCTGTGTTCCACCAGCATTTTGTGTGTGTTGTTTGAATTTCCAGCATCTGCAGATTTCCTCGGGGAGAAGGCAGGAGATTGGGGCTGTGAGATAAAATAGAGTACCATAATGAAATAGCAGAGTAGACTTGATGGGCCAAATGGCCTAATTTTGCTCCTATATCTTATGGGTCTATAACAACAACAGCAAAACAAGCCCCTTCCCTCCCTCCCACCTACTCACCTACATATTCAGACATAAAACTGATATGTCCAAACAAGTCATTTCAATAAGAGGGAAGTTCACTACTTAACATCAGCACTATTTTTTCAACAGATTATTAATTTCAAATGACAATTTTGATTCTGTGTCAGTTACCACTTGGTCTTCTGAGCATTTGCTGTATTTTTCAATTTTAATTTTGGATCTCTTTCATTTTATAAACCAATTAACTCACTTTATTTTAATATTCTATGCATAAATGTACAAAGTGTGCACATGCGTACAGAACAGCACCGTCCTAAAACTATTGAGTTACATGTTAGTGGTATTGAAACAGAAATAGAGAATGACAGAAGTATTTAAAAGATCAGACAGCCATCACGGAGCGAAAAAACAAACAGAAAGTAGAAAAAAGTAGAAGTTACATTTTTTTAAAAAAACATGCATTGTAAAACAGCAGAGGCATTCAAGTCTGGTGTCCAAGAAAGTTTGGAGGTCCAGGTATGGTCTCCAGCAATCCACCTCACAGGGAAAGTGACAAATCTGAGCTAAACTCGAATCAACGGAGAATGCTCGACAGTTATGGCAGGGCTTGAATAACAAAGCAACATGGGTGAGAGCAGGGCTTCGCTTCCAGATGAGCTCACTGCCTTCTATGCTCTACTCACTCTACACTTATGACCGTGTGGCTTAGCACAGCTCCAATGCCATATTCAAGGTTGTTGATGACACCACTGTCTTAGGCCGAATCAAAGGTGGTGATGAATCAGCATATAGGAGAGAGACTCTGGCTGAGTGGTACCATAACAACAATCTTCTACTCAGTGTCATCAAGACCAAGAAACTGATTATTGACTTTGAGGAGGAAACCAGAAGCCCACGAGCAAGTCCTTATCAGAGGATCAGAGGTGGTTAGCAACTTTAAGTTCATTAGTATTATTATTTTAGAGAACCTGTCCTGGGCCAGACACATAAGTGCAATTACAAAGAAAGCACAATTGTGCCTCTACATCCTTAGGAGTTTGCAAAGATTCAGCACAAATAAGCTTTGAAAAACTTCTATAGATGTGTGGTGGGAGTATATTGACTGGTTGCATCACAGCCCTTGAATGGAAAATCCTACAAAAGCAGTGGATACAGCCCAGTCCATCATGGGTAAAGCCATCCCAACCATTGGGCACATCTACATGAAACACTGTCATAGAAAAGTAATATCCATGATCAGGGACCTCCACCACTCAAGTCATGCTCTCTTCTCATTACATCCATTCAGAAGAAGGTATAGCAGCCTTGGGACTCACACTACCACGTTCAGGAACCATTATTTACCCTTTAACCATCAGGCTCTTAAACCAAAGGGGATAACTTCACTTGCCCCGTCATTGAAATGTTCCAACCTATGGACTCATTTTCAAGGACTCTTCTTCTTATGTTCTCAATATTTATTGCATACATAATTTGTTGTTTTCTGCACCCTGGTTGAATACCCAAGATGGGAGGTCTTTTATTGATTCAGTTATGATTATTATTCTATAGATGTATTGAATATGCCCACAAGAAAATGAATCTCAAGGCTGTATATGTACTTTGAAAATACATTTACTTTGAACTTTTAACAAAGGGGTGGAAAGGAAATCAGGGTCAAGGAAGGTTTGTGATGGTGAGGATGGAAGGCAGGAGAGATTCAATGAGAAAATCTTTTATGATAGCTCATGTCTTTAACATTCCCTCTATTGAACCATCACCCACAAGTCACTTAACCTCTCTCATCTTTCAGCACATCAAAGATGTTCAATATTTCTTTCTGATCTTCTCAACTTCTCCTGCAATTAAAAACTTATTTTCTCACTAATTTTCCCAATTGTGATGAATGATCATTACCTCAAAACACTAACTCTGCTTGTCCCCTGAGATGCTGCATGACCTGTTGATTATTTCTAGTTAATGTTTTTTATCAAAGCTTCTGTTTTCCGGTTTCTGCAATATTTTGCTTATTTAATTCAACATGATGCATTCAATTTAATACCTAGTTTGTTGCTATTAAAGTTCTCTGTTCCTTAATTTATATTTTAGTATTAAATTTATATTTGAATGTAGTCAATCTTTTTAATACTTTCTGTTGACCTTGTTTTCTTTTGTGGTTTAACAGCTCATTTAGATAAAAAACAGGACTAACCATCTGTTTGTCACAAAATATATTTAACTGACTAGTTTTAAATCATGGGTGTATAGATTGTGCATTTAAATTTACTATTTTAAACAATTCACTTATTTAAGCATCTAGCAATCTTAATTTTGTTCTAAACTAAACCTTGATTGCTAACCCTTAGACATCCATATAACAATTACAGCACGGAAACAGGCCATCTCGGCCCTTCTAGTCCATTCCGAATGCTTACTCTCACCTAGTTCTACTGACCCACACTCAGCCCATAACCCTCCATTTCTTTCTTGTCCATATACCTATCCAATTTTACTTTAAATGACAATACCGAACCTGCCTCTACCACTTCTACTGGAAACTCGTTCCACACAGCTACCACTCTCTGAGTAAAGAAATTCCCCCTCCTGTTACCCCTAAACTTTTGCCCCCTAACTCTCAACTCATGTCCTCTTGTTTGAATCTCCTCTACTCTCAATGGAAAAACCTATTCACGTCAACTCTATCTATCGCCCTCATAATTTTAAATACCTCTATCAAGTCCTCCCTCAACCTTTTATGCTCCAAAGAATAAAGGCCTAACTTGTTCAACCTTTCCTTGTAACTTAGGTGCTGAAACCCAGGTAACATTCTAGTAAATCTTCTCTGTACTCTCTCTATTTTGTTGACATCTTAAATTCGGTGACCAGAACTATACACAATACTCCAAATTCAGCCTAACCAATGCCTTGTACAATTTTAACATTACATCCCAACTCCTATACTTAATGCTCTGATTTATAAAGGCCAGCATACCAAAAGCTTTCTTCACCACTCTATCCTATGTACAAGACCAATTAACACAAAGGGTCATAGAAATAGAATTATATGCTCCCTCCCACTCAAAGATGACAATTTAATAAAGCATTATTATCTGAAACCGCACACATCAAAGTGAAACTAATTCCTCAGATTGTTTTGTTTATAAGATATGCATGCCTTAGAAATTATATCAAGACATTTTGATTTTTTTCACGAATCTCAAAATTACTTCACTCAAGTCCTCTTTCAATTAATACCTCTACAAGTAAATTTGGTTTTGCAAGACAATTTTATATAGTTTTAAGTTCTATTGGTCATCCCGTACAACTCATCCTACTTAATTTTCTGCTAAAGATCTGGCTAAACATTTTCAATGTATTATTACGTTACACTGAATTTAAAGCACTGCTGGAGCTGCTAAATGTCAGTAAAGGATGCTCCGTGAACCCGTTGCAATAGAAACTGCCAAAGATTTAATATGCAGCCATTAAAAAGTCATTCTGGAATGAGATAGCAGACAGACTGGATTGTAAATGACTTGCAGTGAAATGGGTCTTGAAAAAGCTGCGCAAACCAATGAATAAGTTTGAGGCCGAAAGGGAAATTTTATCACGAGTTCAATTAAATTCATACCAAATGGGTGGTATTGTACTTGTTAAATGAATCCATAATCAGATCATGGAGCTCTGAATGGGGCCTGGAAGACCATAATCTGAGTTGTTAAATGTACATTCAAGCACATCTAGACAGACAATGGAAGTGGAAAAACAATCGTGATTAAAGACAGGAATCCAAGGATGACAGTCATAAAGCCAGCAAATACTGTATGCAAAAATTCTTTGCACCAGACAGAAAATTCACTGATACTGTGTTTCTCAAAACTTGTTGGTTATTTTAACATTTTCCTTTAAAAAAAAAATCAGAGATCAATTTCCTCACTATTTTTTCATTAGTATTCAGGTGGTGTGCAACAGGAATCTAAACCTAGATTATTAAAATGTCAATTCATGCACTGCAAATGCAATTAAATTGGGTTCAAGAGTAGAATAATTTCCACTAAACATATCATCTCAAAGGTAGTAATGTACTAGGGGAAATAATCGTACATACAACATACATTTTTAAACATTAACCCATAAAAGAAGTTGAAATGCCCACAGCAACAAAGATCATACATTGAGACCTCATATTCCAAAGAATGAAGAAATTCAAGTCACCTCGCAAGTTAATATTTTTTCCAAAACTAATGATACTGGTTCTCCATTTTTAAACCTAGAAAAAATACTTCTATCATTGCAATTAATTCTGGAACTTAACCAGTTATTTCCTTCATTCTGTATAGACTCTCGGTTTTATTGTGATGACGGTATAGAACATTTTGTGCAATTAGTACATGATATTCAAGAAATATGAAGTTATGGAAAAATTACCTTAAACATGATTTTCTAAACACAAAATACCTTAAAACCTTTTTCAAGTATACTTTAGTAGAGGTATACTTTGGATAAAAACAGAATATGCTGTAAATACCTAGCAGGTGAGGTAGTTTATATTGAGAGATAACAAAGTCAATGTTTTAGATTAATAATACACATTTTTTGCTCTCTCCATGGATGATACCTGACCTTTTGAGTAATTAGAGTCCTGTAATTAGGTGACCAAAACTGAACACAATGTTCCAAATTCGGTCTCACCAATGTCTTATACAACCTCACCATTACATTACAACTCTTATACTCAATACTTTGATTTATAAAGGCCAATGTACCAAAAGCTTTCTTTACGACCCTATCTACTTGTGACGCCACTTTTAGGGAATTATGTATCTGTACTCCCAGATCCCTCTGTTCTACTGCACTCCTCAGTGTCCTACCATTTACCTTGTATGTTCTACCTTGGTTTGACCTTCCGAAGTGCAATACCTCACCCAAGTCCGCATTAAACTCCATCTGCCATTTTTCAGCCCATTCCTCCAACTGGTCCAAGTCTCTCTGCAAGCTTTGAAAACCTTCCTCACTGTCCACTACACCTCCAATCTTTGTATCATCAGCAAATTTACTGATCCAATTTGCCACATTATCATCCAGATCATTGATATAGATGACAAATAACAATGGACCCAGCACTGATCCCTGTGGCACACCACTAGTCACAGGCCTCCACTCAGAGTAGCAATCCTCCACTACCACTCTCTGGCTTCTTCTATTGAGCTAATGTCTAATCCAATTTACTACCTCTCCATGTATACCTAGCGAATGAATCTTCCTAACTAACCTCTCATGTGGGACCTTGTCAAAGGTCTTACTGAAGTCCATGTATACAACATACACTGCCTTCCCTTCATCCACTTTCCTGGTAACTTCCTCGAAAAACTCTAATAGATTGGTTAAACATGACCTACCACGCACAAAGTCATGCTGACTTTTTCTAATAAGTCCCTGTCTATCCAAATATTTGTAGATCTTATCTCTTAGTATTCCTTCCAATAATTTACCTACCACTGATGTCAAACTTACCGGCCTATAATTTCCCAGCTTACTTTTTGAGCCTTTTTTAAACACCGGAACTACATGAGCTATCCCCCAATCCTCCGGCACCTGACCCGTGGATATCGGCATTTTAAACATTTCTGCCAGGGCCCCTGCAATTTCAACACTAGTCTCCTTCAAGGTCCCAGGGAATACCCTGTCAGGTCCTGGGGATTTATCTACTCTGATTTGCCTCAAGACAGCAAGCACCTCCTCCTCTTTAATCTGTATAAGTTCCATGACCTCCTACTTGTTTGCCTTGTTTCCATAGACTCCATTCCAGTTTCCTGAGTAAATGCAGATGCAAAAAACCCATTTAATATCTCTTCCATTTCTTCTGGTTCCATACATAGCCGACCTGTCTGATCTTCAAGAGGACCAATTTTACCCCCTACTATCTCTTTGCTCTTAACATACCTGTAGAAGCTCTTAGGATTATCCTTCACCCTGACTGCCAAAGCAACCTCATGTCTTCTTTTAGCCCTCCTGATTTCTTTCTTAAGTATTTTCTTACTCTTTTTATACTCAAGCATCCTATTTCCTCCCTGTTGCCTATACATGTTATACATCTCTCTCTTCTTCTTTATCAGAGTTCCAATATCACTCGAGAACCAAGGTTCCTTATTCTTATTCATTTTGCCTTTAACCCTGACAGGAACATACAAACACTGCACTCTCAAAATTTCTCCTTTGAAGGCCTCCCACTTATCAATCACATCCTTGCCAGAGAACAACCTGTCCCAATCTACGCTTTTTAAATCTTTTCTCATTTCTTCAAATTTGGCCGTTTTCCAGTTTAGAACTTCAACCCGAGGACCAGATCTATCTTTATCCATGATCAAGTTGAAACTAATGGCGTTATGGTCACTGGAAACAAAGTGTTCCCCTATACACACTTCCGTCACCTGCCCTAACTCATTTCCTAACTCAATATTAGGAGATCTAATATTGCATCCTCCCTAGTTGGTACATCTATATATTGATTTAGAAAACTTTCCTGAACACATTTTACAAACTCTAACCCATCTAGACCTTTAACAGTATGGGAGTCCCAATCAATATGTGGAAAATTAAAATCCCCTACAATCACAGCTTTCTGTCTCCTGCAGTTGTCTGTTATCCCTCTGCAGATGTGGTCATACCTTTCCTGTTTCTCAGCTCCACCCATATGGCCTCAGTAGACAAGCCCTCTAATCTGTCCTGCTGAAGCACTGCTGTAATATTTTCCCTGACTAGCAAAGCCACCCCCACCACCCTTCATCCCTCTGCCTCTATCACGTCTGAAACATCGGAACACTGGAACGTTGAGCTGCCAGTCCTGCCCCTCCTGTAGCCAAGTTTCAGTAATGGCTATGATGTCATAATTCCATGTGTCAATCCAGGCCCTCAGCTCGTCTGCCTTTCCCACAATACTGCTCGCATTGAAACATACACACGTCAGAAGATTATTACCACCACACACAACCTTACTACTTGTGACTTTGCATGAACTACTAACATCATTTATTTTCACCCCCGTTCCATTATCTACTCTGGCACTCTGGTTCCCATCCCCCTGCAAATTTAGTTTAAACCCTCCCCAATAACACTAGCAAACCTCCCTGCAAGTATATTGGTCCCCTTGTAGTTCAGGTGTAACCCGTCTCTCTTCCACTAGCAGTGTTTTACTTAACTCTGGCTGGGCCATGCAACTTCCTTTTTGCCAATTTGCTTGCAAAAGGGGATTAGAGATTGATGAATGAAAGGACTTGGAGCAATTTCAAATTTGCCTCTGGATATGTAGTTACTCTTGAAAAACAAAACAGATAAGTAATTTTAACCACTTAAATGCTTCCACTAACCACCACAAATACTTGAGATTTGAAGGAACACCTTCTTACCTCTGCATCGGATTTGAAGTTCACCATGTTCGTAGAAGTATACCTCATTCAAGACCACTAAAGAAGGGCAGTAAAAGTTCTAGAGAGGAACAGCAAGTCCAGGGGACTGGTAGGCAAGAGGACAGATAAACCAAAAATGTGTTTCGCGGTAGAAGAAGCAGACCAAGATCTTGGGGTGATGGGCAACAAGGAGAATAAAAGAATTCCAAGATGTATATTAATTTCACACTAAAGATCATAATCATTGCCTGACTAATATTGCAGCTATGGCATCAATATTAAATGGAAAAATATTACTCTCTGTCCACGATCAAAGTTTTCCTCAAGTACACTGACATGAAAAGTTGGTTGCTCTGCGTTGGGCTGTTAATGCAGCAAACCTTGGAGCTGCTGTACCAATGTTACCTATGGATGCCTACTGAAGGATGTATGTGCCCACACTGAGAATACAATCTAACATTGATGAGATTTTGCAAATCATGTATAAGAACAGGATACGTGATTGTACACAAATACCAAAACAGAGCACTACAGCACACGGGCCTTTTGACCCATTGAGACCTTGTCAAACTGTTATTCTGCCTACTCCCACCAGCCTGCACTTGGACCAGCGCCCTCCATACCTCTCTCACCCATGTACTTCTTCAAACTTAAGTGCTGCAATAAAACTTGCATCCACCACTTGTGCTGGAAGCTCAGACTACACTCTCACCACCAAAACACCAAAAGCTGCCTGTGTCCATTCTGCAGATAATACATAATACAGACAGGTGGGGTGAATTTACATGGGGATAAAGAGGCCAATTAAGCTTTGACCTGATTAATGCTAGATTTTAGTGCTACTTTGTGTTGGCTTAGTACCCCATTGAATTACTGGTGGTGCAGAGATATTAGGTGAGAACTCATGATATAATACAGCAAGGACTTGAGGACAAGATTGCTGTATCAAAGGGAAATGAGAGATTGTTGTGTTCTATGCTTGAGCAAGTCATGGCTTTCCCCCACCACACCAAATACAGTGATCAGGCCTGAAGGCTCTCAAATTACTGAATGGATCGAACTGCTGATTCTGAAAAGGCAAAAGGGGGAGATAGCTGTTTCATGATAAACTCATGGTGGTACTCCAATGTGGCGGTTTTGTTTAACTAATTTTTCCCTGGCCTTGAACATCTCATGGTCAAAGGAAGAGTTCTCCTCCATAATCTTGACCACAGTTTATATACCAGCAGTGGCTGACTATAATCAAGTGCTTGAGATGCTGCATGATGCCGTCTCTAAACAAGAAACAGTTCATCCCGACGCATTTCAAATCATAGTTGGGAATTTCAACCAGACCTGTTTGAAGAAAACCCCGCTTAATTACCATCGGCATATGACCTGAGGCACCAGAGGTCACAACAAGCTAGACCACTGTTACACCAAGATGAGGAATGCCTGCCATTCCATGCCCAGACCACATTTTGGAAAATTGGATCACTTAGCTGTCCTCCTGTTACTTGCATACAGGCAGAGGCTGAAGAGCAAAGCTCCAGTGATTAGGACAACAAAGGTAGCTGTGGGAGCCAGAAGAGTGCTTTGAGTCAGTGGACTGATGCATGTTCAAGGATTCATCTGTGGATCTGAATGAATACACCATGGCTGTCACAGACTTTATTAGAATAGTTGTAGACAAGTGTGTCCCCACAATAGCAATCAAATTCGTCCCCAATCAGAAGCCCTGGATGAATCACGAAATCTTTAATCTGCTGACGGTCTGATCAGAGGCAATCAAGTCTAGTGACCAAGAAAGTTACAAGAGGTCCAGGTATGATCTTCAGAAAGCCATCTCATGGGCCAAGTAGCAATTCTGGACTAAAGCTGAATCAGCAAAGGATGCTTGACAGTTGTGGCAGGGCTTGAATACTATCACCCCTTATAAAGTTAAATCAAGTGACAGAGGTAACAACAGGGCCTCGCTTCCAGATGAGCTCAATGCCTCCTGTGCTTGCTTTGATCGTCAAAACATGGAGGAACCATCACAAGCACCCACAGCTCCCGATAATACTGTGACTTCAGTCTCTGAAGTAACCTTCAGCGGGATGAATCAACAAAAACATCCGGCACAGACAGGGAGCCTGGTCAAGTACTAAAGGCCTGTGATGATCAAGTGGCTGAAATGTTCACTGAGATCTTTAACCTCACGTTTCAGCCTCAATGACTATCGTCCAGTAGCATTGACATCCACTGTGATAGAGTGTTTTGAGAGGCTGGTGATGAAACACATCAATTCCTGTCTGAGAAGCAACTGAGATGCACTCTAATTAGCATATAGGAGCAACAAGTCCACAGGAGATGCCATCTCACTGGTTCTTCAAACAACCCCGGAACATCTAAACAGCAAAGATGCATACACCAGGATGCTCTATATTGACAATAGTCAGCATTTAATGCCACTGTCCCCTCAAAACTAATCAACAAGCTTCAAGACCCTGGCCTCAATACCTCCTTGTGCAACTGGATCCTCAAATTCCTCTCTCACAGAACCCAGTTAGTTTGGATTGGCAACAATAAATCCTCCACAATCTTCATCAGGAAAGTTGCATGCTTAGACTTTTGCTCTGCTCACTTTACATGTATGACTGTGTGACTAAGCACAGCTCCAATGCCATATTCAAGTTTGCTGACAGCACCAATGTTGTGGGCCGAATCAAAGGTGGTGATGAATCAGCATATAGGAGGAAGACTGAAACTCTGACAAGGGGTGCCCCACCAACAACTTCTTACTCAATGTCAACAAGACCACGGAGCTGATTATTTACTTCAGGAAGATGAAAACAGAGGTCCATAAGCCAGTCCTCATCAGGGGATCAGAGGTGGAAAGGGTTAGCTACTTTAAACGCTTCGGTGTTATTACCTGTCCTTGGCCTAGCAAGAAAACACAATTACAAAGAAAGCACAGCAGCACATCTACTTCCTTAGGAGTTTACAAAGATTCGGCATGACGTCCAAAACTTTGACCAACTTCTATGGATATGTAATGGAGAGTATATTGACTGGCTGCATCATAGACTGGTATGGAAACACCAATGCCCTTGAATGGAAAATGCTTGCAAAAGTAGTGGATACGGCCCAGACAATCACAGGAAAAGCTCTCACCACCCTTGAGCACATCTACATGTCGCATGAAAACAGCATTCATTATCCTACCACCTACAACATGCTTTCTTCTCGCTGCTCCTATCAGGAAGAAAGTACAGAAGCCTCAGGACTCACACCACCAGGTTCCGGGACAGTTATTATCCCTCAACCATCGGGCTCTTGAACCAAAGGAAAGAACTTCACTCAACTTCACTTCATCATTGAAATGTCCCTAAAACCTATGGACTCACTTTCAAGGACTCAGCATCTCATGTTCTCAATATTAATTCCTAATTCATTTATTTGTTTGTTTGTTTGTTTGTTTGTTTATTTGTTTATTTATTTATTTATTTATTTATGTGTTTGCACATTTTGTGACTTTTGCACACTGATTGAATGCCTAAATTGGTGCGGTCTTTCAATGGATCCTATTATGGACCTGTAGAGTATGCCCACAAGAAAATGAATCTCTTGGTTGAATACAGTGACATATATATACTTTGATAATACATTTACTTTGAACTTTGAGCAGGTACATTAGTGTTCATACAGTAAGTTCAATTAATTTTGAGTTAAATGTTGACTTTCTCTATTTATGGTTAAATATTCCTCTTCTCTAAGAAACTCAATATCAGACAGGACATAGAAGTTCATTTGTTAGGGATCCGATCCACAGTCACCCTAAAATCAATACACAGTAGCTGCAATTTGTTCTGAAACAACTCTCCAAGACTCCTTTTGCAGCACCTTTTAAACCCTTGACCTCTAACAAGGCATTGGACATAAGCACCTAGATGGTGCCCTCCAGCCAAACACCATTCTGACTTGGAAAGATTTTGCTGTTCCTTCACCACTGCAGGCTCAAAATCCTAGAATTTCTTTTCTGACAACATTGCAGGCACACCCAAATGTCAAGTGCTGCAATGGTTCAAGAAGGTACCTCACTATCACCTGCTGGGGCAATTAGAGATGGGCAATTAATGCTGGTTCAGTCTGTAAACCCCACACCCCTTTAGAAAAAAATCAAAGATAGTTGATGGGAGATTTGGAGAGACATTGAATGGCAGGAAATAATACATTAGGTAGAACATAGTGGAAAAATCAAGGCTTTCAAGAAATAGTCATACCGCACTCTATAATCACCACATCTAAGTCCAATGGAAAAAATTGTGCACTCAGAAGCCATTTAAAGTAAGTAATACTTTGCAGGCAGACACTTGAGTAACCTTAGTAGCAATGAAAGCATTGGAGATCAGCAAAAAAATCCAAATTGCCACAGTGATTGTATTTTTCCCTCAGAGACTTGCATCTATATAGAGTCACAGAAAAATGAAACAGAAACAGGCTCTTCAACCCAACTACTCCCTGCCAAACCATTAAACTGCCTATCCCTCCATACACCAGCCCCCCATCTACATAGCTATCCAAACTTGAAATCGACCCCACATCCACCACTTGTGCTGGCAGCTTGTTCCACATTCACCACCCTTCACCAGTGAAGATGATCCATCCCATGATCAATCCCCTCAAATTTCACTTTTCACCCTTAACCCATGACTCTTAGTTGTAGTCTCATCCAACCTCAATGGAAAAAGTCTGCTTGCATTTACCCTATCTATACTCATTATTTTGTATACCTCTATCAATTCTCTCCTCAATTCTACGTTCTCTGTAATTAAGTCCTAACCTATTCAAACTTCCGCTATAACTCAGGTTCTTGCATCCCAGCAACAAGTGACATCACATTCAAGGTACTGTATTCCCAGATTCCCCTCTTCTACCACATTTCTCAGTGCCCTACCACTCATCATGTAAGACCTACCTGGGTTGGTAGTCTCAAAGTGCAACACTTCAGAGTTGGCTGAATTAAATTCCAACTCTACTTTTTGGCCCATTTTTCCTGCTGGTCCTGATTCCACTGCAAGCTTTGAGAATCTTCCTCACTGCCCACTGCACCCCCTAATCTTGGTGTCATCCAGAAAGTTGCCAATCCAGTTAACATTACCATCCAGATCATTGATGGAAATAACAAACAACAACAGACCCAATGCTGATCCCACAGTACACCTCTAGTCACAGGTCTCCAGTCAGAGAGGCAACTATCTACTACCACTTTCCGGCTTTTCCCATGAAGCCAATGTCTAATCTAATTTACTGCCTCAGCTTGAATGCCAAGCACCTAAACCTTTTTCGTGGTACCTTGTCAAAGGTCTCAATAAGGTCCATGTAGACAACATCCTCTGCCTTGCTTTCGTCAACCTACCTGGCAACTTCCTTGAAAACTGTAAGATTGGTTAGACACAACTTAATACACACAAAGTCATGTTGACTACCCTAAGCAGTCTGTCTATCCAAATACATATATCCAGTCCCTTAGAATACCTTCCAATAACTTTCCCACCACTAATGTCAGGCTCACTGGCCTATAATTTCCTGTCTTATTTTTCGAGCCTTGAACAATGGAACAACATTAGATATCTTTCAATCCTCCAGCATCTTACCCGTGGCTAAGGATGTTTTAAATATCTCTGCCAGGGCCCCTGTAGTTTCTGCACCAGCCTCCCACAGGGTCCAGGGGAACACCTTGTCAGGTCCCGGTGATTTATCCACCCTGATTTGCCTCAAAAATGCAAATATCTCCTCCTCTGTAATGACCTCGCTGTTGCATTGCCTCACATCTATAGACTCTGCGTCTATTGCCCGAATAAACACAGATGCATAAAAAATGCATTTAAGACCTCTCCCATCTCTTTCGGCTTCATGCATAGATTACCATTCTGATCTTCCAGAGGACCAATTTTGTCCCTTGCTATCCCTTTGCTCTTAATTTATCTGTAGAAGCCTTTGGATTTTCCTTCACCTCATCTGCTAGATCAACCTCATGTCTTATTTTAACCCTCTTGATTTCCTTCTTAAGTGTTCTCTTCCACTTCTTATACTCAAGTACCTCATTTGTTCCTACCTACCTTTACTTGATATGTATCACCTTCTTTTTCTTAACAAGGGCCTCACTATCTCTCAAAAACCTAGGTATCCTAAACCTGTTATGCTTGCCTTTTATTCTGACAGGGACATACAAACTTTGTACTCTCAACTTTTAATTTTCAAAGACCTCACACTTCCCAGGTACACCTTTGCCAGAAAACAACTTGCCCCAATCCATACTTTCCAGATCCTTTCTGATGCCATTTAAAATCTTAAACCAAGGACCAGACCTATCCTTTTCCATAATAATCTTGAAACTAATGGCATTATGATGACTAAATGCAAAGTGTTCCCCTACACAAACGTCGGTCACCTGCTCTGTCTCATTCCATAATAAGAGGTCTAGTATCACACTCTCTCTGACTGGGACTTCAATGTACTGATTAAGGAAACTTTCTTGAACACATTTGACAAACTCTTTCCCATTCAGCCCTTTTACAGTAAGGGAGTCCCAGTCACTATGTGGAAAGTTAAAATCACCTGCTATCACAACTTTCTGTTCCTTGCAACAGTCTGCAAACTCTACAAATTTGCTCCACTAAATTTCACAGACTGTTGGGAGGTCTACAATATAATCCAATTAGCATAGTCAAACCTTTTTTATTCCTCAGTTCTACCGATAAAGTCTCACTAGAGAAGCTCTCCAGTCTGTGCTGACAGAACACTACCATGACAGATCCCCCTTTAATTTCTCCCACTCTATCACATCTAAAACAAAACTCCAGAACACTGAGCTGCCAGTCCTGTCCCTCTTGCAACCATGTCTCACTAATGGTACAATGTTATAATTCTATATGCTATCTATGCCCCACGCTCAACTGCCTTTCCTACAATACTCGTTCGATTGAAATATATGCAGCTCAGAACATTAGTCTCACCATGCTTGGCCTTTGGATTCCTGACTTTGTATGTAAGTTTAACAATATCTTTTCCCCCACCCACTCCATTATCTGTTCTGGAGTTCTGGTTTTGATCCCCCTGCAACTCTAGCTTAAACTTCACTGGCAGATCTAGCAAACTTTCCCATGAGGATATTAGACTCTCCATTTCAGGTGCAAACTGTCCCTTATGTACAGGTCCCATTTTCCTGGAAGAGAGCCTAATGATCCAAAAATCTGAAGTTTTCCCTTCTGCACCATCACCTTAGCCACTTGTGAAATCATACAATCATTCTATTTCTGGCTTCGCTAGCATGTGGCATGGATAGCAATCTTGAGATCACAACCCTGGAGGTCCTGTCCTTTAATAAACCTCCTCTCTCACTCATCCAAATCAAATGTCTCCTCAAGAACTATGGCATGCAAAAATATGATGTGGGCAACCTCACAGATATTTAAATCAATGGAATCTATTAACGGAAGGAACAGATCCAATGATCGGCCTCAATCATGTTCTTAGTATTCTGATTGACATCCATGGTGTCTCTAAAAGCTCTCCATTTTTTGTTGGGAGAAATTTTGCCTATATTCATTTGGCAATAAGTAAGTAACATGTAGTGAACAGAGTCTAGCAACTGTGTACTTCTGAATTCAGCCAATTAGTTGTTAATGGTGCTACCGAGCCACCGGGTGACGGATACTGAAGCTCTTCCATCCAGAGTATGTTCTACACCCTTACTACTTTCAGTGCTCCTTTTAAAATACTGTTTAATACAAAGAGCATTGGTCCAAAACAACAACAGGCCCCTTGGTCTACCATGTCTAAACCGACCGTGATGCCAATCTAACAAAACACATCTGCTTGCACGTGATCTGTATCACTTTATTCCCTGTTATTCATGTTTGTGCCATTTAAGTGTCACTATAATGCCTGCTTCCACAACTATCCCTGGCAGCACGTTTCAAGGACCTACCACTCTTTAAACATCCCATTTAAACTCATTTCATCTTTAATCTATGTCCTCTAGTGATTGACATTTGTACTCTGGGAAAAGAGATTCTGGCTGTCTACCTCCATTTCTCTCAATCTTCAATCAGGTCTTCCCTCGGCCTCTTACACGCCAGAGAAAACAACCCAAGTTTGTCCAACTTCTTCTTAAAGCTAATACTCTCTCATCCAAGCAGCATCTTCATGAAACGCTTCTGCACACTCTCCAAAGCTTCCACATCCTTCCAGAAAATGTGGCAACCCTGAATGGTATGTAATAATCCTAGAAGTTCAAAGTAAGTTTATTATCAAAGTACATATATGTCACCATATACAATCCTGAGATTCATTTTCTTGACGGCATACTCAATAAATCCATAATAGAATAATAACCATAATAAAAGCAAAGTGCAGCTTAACCAAAGTTTCATAAAGCTGCAATATGACTTCTTCTTCTTAAGCCCATCAACCCTGCTGGGGCATAGGCCACCTAGAGCAGCTCACCAGAGTCCTTTGTTCTGATCCAAAGGTTGACTGACCCTGAGGGTCCTGCTTTCACCACATGATTTTATATGTCTTCTAAGCAAAAATCTTTCCTCTCCCAGAGATGAGGTCTTTGGAGCTTCTGCTGACATTTCTGTAGCACTGGGTTTTTACAGGATGGGGTTGCTAGCAAAATGACTTCCTGACTCTTATACTGTCCAATCATGTTAATCATATGCATTTTTACGTATTCCATTGGGACTTCATTAACTACCAGTTCCAGTATTTTCCAACAGCTGATCTCATTCTCTAATCCCTCTGATGTGTCATTTTCTTTTTCTAATCTCAGCTGAATCCACCAAATATTGGATGCAAACCAGACATCCCATGCCAGTTTTCATTAGTGGGACAGAGAAAGAGAAAATTAGCAGCTTCAAGTTCCAACACGCTAATACCTAAGCTTAAGGAGAGTTCGCATATCACCAAATACTCTGACAAATTTCTAAACATGCAATGTACAAAATACCCTAATAGTTTCTTAATCAACTGGTTCAGCACTACTCTCTGTAACTGGATCATGAAATTTAAAACCTTAAGATATAGGAACAGAATTAGGCCATTTGACCCATCGAGTCTGTTCTGCCATTTCATCATGTCTGATCCATTTCCCTCTCAACCCTATCTCCTGCCTTCTCCTGATAACTCTTCAAGCTCTAACTAATGAAGAACCAATTAACCTTTGCGTTAAATATACCCAGTGACTTGGCCTCCACTGTCAACTGTGGCAACAAATTCCGTAGATTCACCACTCTCTGGCTAAAGAAATAGCTCTGCGTTCCCATTCTAAATGGATATCCCTCTATTCTGACACTGTGTCCTCTGGTCTTAGACACCCCCACCATAGGAAACATCCTCTCCACATCCACTCTTTTGAGGCCTTTCAACATTTGATAGGTTTCAATGAGACCCTCCCCCTCCATTTCTCTGCATTCCTGTGAGTACAGACCAGAACCATCAAACACTCCTCAGATGATTAGCTTTTCAATCCCAGAATCATTTTTGTGAACCTCCTTTGAACCCTCTCCAATATCAGCACATCCTTTCTTGGTTAAGGGGCCCAAATCGCTCACAATACTCCATGCGAGCCCTCACCAGTGCCTTACAAAACATCATCATTACAATCTTGTTTTTATATTCTAGAGCTCTCGAAATGAATGCTAACATTGCATTTGCCTTCCTTACCACCAACTCAACCTGCAAATGAACCTTTAGGAAATTCGGCACAAGGACTCCCAAGTCTCTTCGCACCTTTGATTTTTGAATTCTCTGTCCATTGAGAAAGCAGTCTGCGCTTTTATTTGTTCTACTATAATGCATGACAATACACTTCATGAGAGTGTTCCATCTGCCACTTCTTTGCTATTCTCATAACCTATTTAATTCCTTCTGTAGCCTCTCTGCTAACTCAACAGTACCTGCTCCTACACCTATCTTCATATTGTCTGCAAACTTTGCAACAAAGCCATCAATGCCATCATCCAGGTTGTTGACACATAACATAAAAATGTGGTCCCAATACAGACCCTTTTGGAACACCATTAGTCACTGGCAGCCAATCAGAAAAGGCTCCCTTGATTCCCAATATTTCCTACTGCCATTCAGCCAATGCTCTATCCATGCTGGTAATACTATGGGCTCTTTAACTTGTTACGCAGCCTCATGTGAAGCATCTTGTCAAACTCCTCCTCTTTATTTTGAACTCCATGGAGCATGTGGGGATCCTCCGATATCCAGGCAATCTTTCTCTTCTTTTTGTTTTCTTTAGACAAGGGTTAAAGGGGGGAGGGTTAATATTATTTTTTCTCTCTCTTACTATTTTATGATTACATTTATTCTTTGTAATTTTCTAAAAATTTAATAAATAAATAAAAACTCCTCCTGAAAATCCAAATACAGAACATCCACCAAATATCATTTGTCTATTCTATTCTGCTTTTTATTTCTTCAAAGAATTCCAATATATTTGTCCGACAAGATTTTCCCTTAAGGAAACCATGCTGCCTATGGCCTATTTTATCACGTGCCTCCAAATACACTGAAACTTCATTGTTAACAATTTACTCTAACATCTTCCCAACCACTGAGGTCAAGCTAACTGGACTATAATTTCCTTTCTTCTACATCTACTGCCTCTCTCCCGTTTTGAAAAGGAAAGTGGCATTTGCAATTTTTCAGCCCTCCTGAACCATGCCAGAATCTATTGATTCTTGAAAGATCATTACAAATAGCTCCACAATCTCTACAGCCACCTTTTTCAAAACAAACTGGATGCAGATTACTTATCTACTTTCAGACCTTTCAGTTTCTCAAGCGCCTTCTCCATAGTAATAACCATTTCATTCAGTTCCGGCATACCGCTGGAGTCTTCCACAGTGAAGATTGATGTAAAATACTTACTCAGTTCATCCACCATTTCCTTGTCCCCCATTACTACCTCTCCAACATCATTTCCAGTGGTCCGCTATCAACTCTCGCCTCTTATTCTTTATATAGCTAAAGAAACTTTTGGTATCCTCTTTAATATTATTGCCTAGTTTACCTTTGTATTCCACCTTTTGCTTCCTTATGACCTTTTAGTTGCCTTCTGTTGGTTTTTAAAAGCTTCTGACTATTTTTTGCTCTATTATATGCCCTATCTTTGGCTTTTATGTTGGCTTTGACTTCCCTTGTCAGCCACAGTTGCAACATCCTGCCTTTAGAATACCTCTTTTTCTTTGGGATGTATCTATCATGCACCTTCTGAATTACTCCCAGAAACTCCACCCGTTGCTCCTTTCTACAGTTCCCTTCCAATCAATTTTGGCCAGCTTCTCCCTCATGCCTCTGTAATTCTCTTTACTCCACTACAATACTAATAATCAGAATCAGAATTAGGTTTATTTTCACCATCATGTGATGTGAATTTGTTAACTTAGTTTGCAATTCAATGCAATACATAATTTAGCAGAGAAAAAATAAATAAATAAACAAGCAAATCAATTATGTATATTGAATAGATTTTAAAAAACATGTGAAAACAGAAATACTGTATATTTTTAAAAAATGTGAAGTAGTGTCTAAAGCTTCAATGTCCATTTAGGAATCGGATGGCAGAGGGGAAGAAGCTGTTCCTGAATCGCTGAGCTTGTGCCTTCAGGCTTCTGTACCTCCTACCTGATGTTAACAGTGAGAAAAGGGCACGGCCTGGGTCTACCTGACTTTAGCTTCTCTTTCTCAAATTGCATGGTGAATTCTACCAGACAATTAGATCCTGGATTTCCTAACTTGTAGACCCCAGTTAGTCCAGATTAACAAAAACATCTCCTCTACAATTTCCTACAGCAAGGGAACACTGAAGGGATGTGCACTTAGCCCCATGCTCTACTTGCTTTACACCTGTGACTGTGTGGCTAAGTACAGCTCCAACACCATATACAAGTTTGTTGATGACACTACTGTTGTGGGCTGCATCAAAGGTGGTGATGAATCAGCATACAGGAGGGAGATTGAAAATTTGGCTGAGTGGTGTGATAACAACAGCTTCTCACTCAAGGTCAATAAGACCAAGGAAGTGATTGTAGACTTCAGGAGAGGGAAACCAGGGGTCAATGAGCCAGTAATCATTAAAGGATTGGTGGTGGAGAGGGTCAGTAACTTTAAATTCCTGTGTGTCACTAACTCAGAAGACCTATCCCGATCCATCATTTCAATATAATTGCAAAGATAGCTTAACAGCACCTCTACTTCCTCAGGAGTCTGTGGAGATTCGGCATATCATTGAAAACCTTGGCAAGCTTCTACAGATGTGCAGTGGAAAGTGTGCTGACTGGTGGCATTACAGCCCGGTATGGGAACATCAATGCCTTTGAGTGGAAAATCCTACAACAGGTAACTGGTTTGCTCCAGTACATTATGGGTCAAACCTTCCTGAACATTGAGCACATTTACATGAAACAGTGTTGTAGAAAAGCAGCATCCATTGTCAAAGATCCTCACCATCTGGACCATGCTCTTTTCTCGCTGCTGCCATCAGGTAGAAGGTACAAGTGCCTCAAGACTCATACCACCAGGTTCTAGTGCAGTTACTACCCCTTAACCATCAGACTCTTGAACAAAAGGGATAACTACACATTTAAGGACTCGGTTATATTGTTATTTCATGCTCGTTATTTATTGCTATTTGTTTATATCTGCATTTGCACAACTTGTTGTCCATTGATCCTGTTTACAGTTACTGTTCTTTAGATTTGCTAAGTATGCCCACAGGAAAAACAATCTCAGGGTTGTATGTGATGAGACGTATGTACTCTGATAATAAATTTTGCTTTGAACTTCGATCATATTATGATCACTGCCTCCTAATGATTCTTTTCCCTTAAGCTCTCTAATCAATTCCAGTTCATTGCACAGCATCCAATCCAGAATAGCTGATCCCCTAGTGGGCTCAACCACTAGCTGCTATAAAAAGCCAAATTGTATGCACTCTACAAGTTCCCCCTATTGGGATCCAGCGCCAATTTGATCTTCTCAATCTATCTGCATATTGAAATCCCCTATGACTATTGTAACATTGCCCTTTTGACATGCGTTTTTCATCTCCCGTTGTCATTTGTAGATCACATCTTTACCACTGTCCAGAGGTCTGTATATATTTCCCAGTCGGGTCTTTTTATCCTTGCAGTATCTTAGCTCTACCCACAGTGATACTACACCTTTTGATCCTATGTCACCTCTTTCTATGGATTTGATTTCATTTTTTTTAAACCGATAGAGTCACATCACCCCCCAGCCCCTCTGCCTACCTGCCTGTCCTTTTGATACAATGTGTAACCTTGGATGATAAGCTCCCAGTTATAATCTTTTAGCCACAATTCAGTAATGCCCTCAACATCATACATGCCAATCTCTAACTGGGATACAAGTTCATCTACCTTACTCCGTATACTGCGTGCATTCAAAAATAGCACCTTCAGTCCTGTATTCATTGCCCTTTTTGAACTAGTCCCCCTTTTACATTGCAACTCATCCCATTGATTGTAATTTTGCCCCATCATCAGCCTTTCCCTGCTAGCAGTCTCAGTATACGCTGCCTCCGTTTGTAAACCAACTACCCCATCCTCGGCCCCATCGCTCCAGTTCCCATTCCCCTGCTAAATTAGTTCAAACCCTCCCGAACAGCTCTAGCAAACCTGCCCACAAAGATATTGGTCCCTCTTGGGTTCAGGTGTAACCAGTCCCTTTTGTATAGGTCTTACCTTCCCAATGATCCAGAAATCTGAACCCCTGCTCCTTGAATTAATTCCTCAGCCATTTATTCATCTGCCAAATCCTACCCTCACTGGTGCCAGGAATTACCTCTCTGGAGGTCCTGCTTTTCAGCTTTCTATCTAGCTCCCTAAAACCTTTCTTCAGGACCACTTCACCTTTACTAGCTATATCACTGGTGCCAATATATACCAAGACTTCTGACCGCCCACCCTTCCCCTTTAGAATGCTGTGGACCTAATCGGAGACATCCATGACTCTAGCACCTGGAAGGCAACATACTATCTGGGTGTCTCTATATTGTCCACAGAATCTCATCTCTATTTCTATAACTATGGAATCTCCTATCACTACTGCAGTCCTTTGCACCTCTCTTCTGTGCTGCAGAGCCAGAATCAGTGTCAGAGCCTCAGGCGGTGTGGCTCGTGCCACACCTCCCACCCACCACCTCCCAGAGGGTTGTCTCCCCAGCAGTATCCAAAATGGTATACTTATCATTGAGGGGAACCACCACAGGGTTACTTTGTACTGACTGCCCATTTCCCTTTCTTTTCCTGACAGTCACCCAGTTACCCACCTCCTGCAACTGAGGGGTGACTACCTCCCTGTAGCTGCTATCTATCACCTTCACATTCTCCTGTATGAGCTGAAAGTCATCGAGCTGCAGCTCCTGTTCCTTACCATGTTTTCTGAGGAGCTGCAGCTCGGCGCACCTGAGGCTGGAGGTCTCCCAGAATTCCAACATCTCACACACAGAACAAAACACAGCCATCTCCACTGCACTGAGTCCTAATAGATGAGGAATGAAGAATAAAAAAGAAACTTACCAGATATTTACCTCGCCAAAGCCTGATGACCCAAAGTCATTCTAACATGGCTCACACAGAATGGCCGCTCTGCTTGTGCCTGCCTTAGTTTTATTTGCCCTCTCTAATGAATTCCTTTCACGGATTAGGTGCAGCCAAACTCCAAAAACTGTAACGAAGCACTGTTTTTATTAATCTTCAATCATGGACCTGTGTGAAGTTGGCGCTTCTTCACATGCTCCCATTTACCTATCGGGCACAGTCCACAATTCTCAACACAAAGACCACAGTCAGTCTGTATTGGCAGCAACATCTCTAGTTCCATCACGCCAAGGGCTGTCACCCCCAGGGCTCTATGCTCAGCCTACTTTTGTTCACGCCGCTGACATATGACAGCACTGCTAGATCCAGCTCAAACTGAATCATCAGGTTTGCTGATCACAGAACAGTGGTTGGTGTTGAGAATGTGCAGAGAGGAGGTAGAGCGGCTTGTAGAATATTGTGAGCACAACAACTTGAGCTATAGATAAACGGCTCCGCTGCTGAGAGAGTTAGCAGCACCAAATTTCTGAGAGTGTACATAATGGACAATTTCACCTGGTCCCTCAACGCCACCTGTTTAGACAAGAAAGCACAGCAGCGTCTCCACTTCCTGAGCAGATTGAGGCAAGTGAGCCCCCCCTCTATTCTAACTAATTTTTACAAGAGAGTGTCCTGACCAGCTGCACCACCATTTGCCACGGGAACTGCACGGCAACCAACCACCAGGTCCTAAAAAAAGATTGCGAGGACTGCTGAGACAATCATCGGGGTCTTTCGTCCACCCAGCCAAGATATGTACGCAGAGCCCTTTGTGGAGCCCTCCCATCTGTCCCACAATCTTTTTGACCCCCTCCCATTAAGTAGGAGGTATTGTAGCATCAGGAGGAGAACTGTTAGGAAGGGAAACAGCTTCTTCCACCAGGTCATGAGACTACTGATCTCCCTACCACCACTCAGGTCTGTATACTTATAAAGTGTCAAGTGTCAGTAGCATTATACTGTTTACCTCTTGACTTCTGTCACAAAATCTCTGGAATAGATTTTATTATTTGTTCATTTATTTGTGGTAATATGACTTTTATGTTTTGAGTGAATTATATGTACTGTGTGGTGCAACTTGGTCCAGAGGAAAGCTGTTCCATTTGGCAGTATACATTTACACATTAAATGAGAAGAAACTTAGACTTGAAATTCCAATGTCCAGGAACACAAGAGGCTGCAAAGAGTAGTAGACCTTCACCAGCACAGCCCTCCTCACCATTGAAAGCATCTATATAAGGTGCTATCGCAAGAAAGTGGGTATATTTTCTGCCAAAATGTCTTGTTTCTGGAAATGTGCCAAAGAAGTGGAAAGTAAGAAGCATAATGCCAATGTCAAGAAAGAGACTGGAGTCTATAGGCTAGTTAGCCTATCAACTATGATTGAGAAAATACTGGAATCCATTAACTAATCACCTTTTTTCCCCCCAAAATCAAATTATTACAATTCTTTGGTGAGACTGTACTTGGAGGATTGTAGGCAGTTCTGCTTACCTAGCTATTAGAAGATTATTATTAAGCTGGAAAAAGGTGCAGAAAAGATTTACAAGGATATTGTAAACACAAGAGACTGCAGATGCTAGGAATCTAAAGCAACACTGGAGATTTGAGGAAAGGTCTTAACCCAAAATGTCAATTGTCCATTTTCCTCCACAGATACTGCCTGACACTCTTGAGTTCCTCCAGCTCCTTTGCGTATGGGCTTACAAGAATATTGTTGGGAATAAATAGTTGGAGTTATTAAGGCACAATGGATAGGCCAGTATTGTTTACCTTAGAATGAAGAAGGCTGAAAGGTGACCCTTAAAAGTTATGAAGAGTATGGAAAAGGTGAAGAGCACCGTATTTTGCCAAGGGTAGGGCACAGGTTTCAGTTGAGAGGGGAAAGATTTAAAAAGGACCTGAGGGAGAAGTTTTTCCACACGGAGGTTTGAGGGTATATGAAACAAGTTAGTGGGCATGGATCTCTTTCTGTGTGCTATAACTCTCTAAATCATAAGATAGTCAAGCAGAATCAACACAGCTTTATTGAAAAGAGACAAATTTGCCAGAGTTTTTTGAGAATGTAACAAAAGGGTGGATGAAGATGAATGAATAGATGCAGCAGATTTGGATTTACAAAATGTATTCATAAAAGGCACAAGATAAAAATACAATGTTTGGGGTAATAGATAGGCATGGACAGGCATGTGACAAACCAAGTAAAGACAAGAAATGGTGGACTGGCTGTATGAGCAGAGGGCGAGTAGACAAGGTCTGTGTTCTCTCGAGTTTAATGAGAGGAGAGCTCACTGAAACTTACATTTTTTTTACTGTGCTAGGTAGATGTGGACAAGATCCTAAACTGAGGAGACTAAAACTTAGCACAGGGATAGGTCAATTCAGACAAAGATCAGGAGAAACTATTGCACTGAGAGGATGTTAAATCTCTTGAATTCTCTGACCCAGAGAACTACAGCAGGTCAGTCACTGAGTTAATTCAAAATTAGCAACAATAGAGATATTAATCTACAATGTCACTGATAGATCAAAATACTATTTTGATGAATGGTCAATCACCTTGAGCGGGGTCAAATGCTTACCCATACAGCTGGTTCTTACACATTTTCAAACAAGGTACAGAAATCCACAGGAGATCTTAGTCATCAGAACCATCACACAATAAGTCATTGGTCACATCATCAGCATCTTCAGTCTGTGGGAAGGAAGCAAGGCTGAAAACTATTTGCTGAGCCAGAAAAGGTGGGGGGGGGGTGAAAACACAACTGAGATAGCATAGGTCAAATAGACTATGTCCAAAAACACACACAAGTCATGTAAACATACGGAAAACGGGTGTTTATTTCTAGAAGTGCAATGAAAGTTAGAAGACACAATAACACTGAGCAGTGTTCTGAGCAGCAAACTTTAAAATGTTTAAATATTGGCCTTGGATAAAAATGCTTACAAGAATGATAATTGGACTCCAAGGGTTAACTAATAAAATGAGCAAAATGAAACAACCAGTTTACCAATAAGAATGTGAAAAGATGATTTGAATTAAACATATTCTGATTAAAAGGGTACATAGAAGAAATGAAATTAAGAAACCCTATTCCAATTGTAAGATGAGAAATACACCCTAAAATTTAGAGCTAGACCTTCCAGAAGTAAATTTAGGAATTAAATCTACATACATTCATAAGGTAGCTGAAATTTCTCACCTTTTTCTGCAAACCCTACCAGATCATTTGTTATTTTAGAATGTGAGTTAATTTAATAAATCTTTGAAAAGTGATTGTAGAGGAAAAACAGACATACAGGGTTAAAACACAGATCATCCAGACCTATTTCTACTCTTATGATACCACATAACAGAAAATACAATATCACTGGGAGTAAACATGGTAGAACTAGGAAACCACAATTACGAAATGTTTGAATTAGACAATGACAACAGGTCAGCAATTTTAATTTCAGCTGAAGTGTGTGCAAGAGCATAGATTTCTTTCAAAACTTGCCAAGCTGATACCATGGACTCAATGCCATTTTGGTTTATAAATTTTATGGATAAGGTGAATAACATCAATAGCAGAAATTTTTTTAAAATCAGAGAAATCAAAGCTGCTATAAGTTTTACAAGATATTCAATTTCCCTGAATATCTTAATGTCAATCTACTGAACTATAACATTATCCCCACTTTGGACTAAAACAGAATAAACCAGCATTCTAGAGCTCATGAGAATTTTTCACTTAATATCAAGAATTTTGAGTACAAGCTTTGAGATCATTTAAAATGTTTTTTTTTGATATCACATTTCCATTTTATAATTAACTTTATAGTTTTCCTTGTGAGAAAAATACTTCAGGAATTACCCTGTTCTCAGAAGAGAGAAATAAAAATTCAAATGTCAGGCTCAGAAAGTTTCATTGAAAAACAAATGGTTAAAATAAATTAGCATGGTCTCAAACATTCAAGTACTCTGTTCAATCTACAGTAATTCTAACATGCAAGTCTGTTGATCCCCATGAGGTTTCCTATTATGACGATGACAGCATGACACGACTGTGCTGAATTCCTATTGACAAAGGCAAATCACAAATAGAGGAGGGAAGCTCCCAAGTCAATGTAATAGGGACAAAGCTCAATTTTCCCTTGTATCCAGTATAAGCAAATTTAGTTGAAATTTTCTAATTTGCTGCTGAGAATACTGAATGAAATATCAGATTGCGTCGTCTGTTGCTTTAGTGAAAGAACAACCCTCAGCTGAAGAGACGAAGAATGTCAAAATTGTGAAAAGCAGAAAAAATACTAGTGAACTGATGGAAATATCAAAAGATAAAACAAAAGGGTTGATCTCTTCTTATCAGCCATGGCTTACCAAGAGACTTAGAAACCCCGAGCTTATAGTAAAATTTTGTTGGCTGTACATATTACAAGGGGTATTTTTTAAATGACATTGAATAAACAAAATGCTGATCTACTAAGTTGTAGACCTGCGGTGTTTTGAAGGATACTGAGAAAAAGGAGAAAGGGAAGGTGGTCTCATTTGAAAGTCCCTAGTCTGAAAGGGTTTGTAGACTGTTATACCAATTTGCCATTATTCTGGAAGGGGTAAGAGGGAAGAGGGAAAAATGGAATAGTATAATAAACAAAGAAGAGAGGGGACATTGTGATCCTTAAGAACACTGGAAGGGTGCTGGCTTTATGAGCATATCATCATTGAAGTGGTAATACCAGGGTTTAGGAACATTGCAAAGAGATGCAGAATGTTGGAAAAATATTTTTGAAGACTGATAGACAATAAATGAGAGCAGTAGGTGATAAAAGAGAGGATGACAGAAAGCAGGGAAAAAGGATCCACACCAGACAGCTAAAAAGGTGTAAAACAAAATGACATTTTATTCAAAAATTGTTCAACAACTACAAAACCCAATTTGGGCTAAAAGTCTGTTATTAGGGGTGGATTTGTTGTCACATCTCGTGGAGAGTCACCAACTAACATTTCAGCATACCATGAGGAAACCAAGAGCAAGGTTTCTCTCACAACATGTAAACAGACAAAGCCGCTTTCCACCTAAAATTCCTTCGTACAATTGAAATAGTGTTTGACCATGTGGAAAGTTTCATAACTTTGCAACGTAATAAAATTGTATCAAACAGCTGACATGGTTAGCAGGCAGGGAGAGAGGAAAACAGAAGCCCTGACTTTCTCAGCTTGGGGGTGGGGGTGTTTGGGGGAAGGAGGAAGGAGCAAATTACAGAATCTCGCGGCCACGCTGAGTACTGAGATAAAGGTTGCAGGTGGGTAAATATGATGTGATTAACCTTCAGCAGTCATGCCTCACTGGATCATTGGTGGATTGACCATGAGAAAGACACAAGTGTGTGACCTCAGCTTGAAGCACAGCCGGGTAAGCATATTTTGGATTATCTGCAAGATGAATTATGCAAGCAACACTCCTATTTCTCTCTCACCACATAACTGATATACTGGCAGATGATCAAAAGTTTATTCAAAGACGTAGCATATATATTTAAAGAAACATTTTAAATGAATGAGGTAAAGAAGCAAAGAGATTTAGTGGGGGAATGCCAGAGTTTTGGGACTTGGCATGCTCAAAACACAGTTGTCAACTAAGCGATTAAAACTGGGAACATTCAGGATATCTTGGGGGATGTACAGCTGGAGAAAGTTAGAATTAGAGCCAATGCCAAATATGGATTCAAATGTAAGGAGACTTTTTTTTTGTCTCTAAGTGCCTATGGAGCTCACCAGGGTCAATGTGAATAGAACAGGTTGGTGCACAAAGCACATAGCAGAGTTTTGAATGAGAGGTTTGACAGGGGTTTTGAAATACAGGGGAATGAGAGAGCACAGGAGTTAACAAACACACAGAGGAAGATTTCAGCAAATGAACATGAGGTACATATGGAGCCTAGCAATGTTGACATCAATGATGTTTGGTGATGATCAGAACATCATCTCAGTACCATATATTTAATGTTATTATTGCAGTTGACAAAGAAAGAAATGGAATCAGCAAGAAGACCAAAAACAATGGATCAGACCGGCCAAGCATCCTTCAAACCCCCAAGCTATTCTTCTGGATGTACTCAACTGCTACAGCAATTTCAGTACGGACCACTCTACAGACTTCTCAGGAAGCAGACATGCACACAGGTGACAGATGAACTGAAAGCCCTGCCATCCTATACCGCTGTAGAACTTGCTGTTGGCAAGGTTATCTTTCACCCCCTTATACAGAGACATAGTTAAAATGAATCAAAATAATAGAATTAAAAATAATAAATCATTAAAAACGGCATACACTACTACGAATTAGAAACAATAACAGGGAAACAAAGAAAAATAGAATCATTTAGCAAAGTTTGCTATTTTTAAGGAGGTGCATTGGATTTTTCAGCTCAGCATGTTCCAGATTTCCCATTGGACTTGGGGCTAAGTCCAGCGGCAAGTAGGAGACCTCCTCCAATATGTACTGTGCTCAGCACTGTAGTATGCAGAATTCCCTAATCACTTTCAATCAGATGTCCATTAATAGTGAATAGACAGTCACATTTTAACCATGGAAAATATGTGGTCCTCATCTAGTAAACAATTAACATTCTTTCTTGAGCTGTTGCGCATGCTTTAGAAATTTGCACCTTGTAGATATTCCTGCATAAGCGGCTTCCTTGATAGTAAATGATTAGTGCCTGACAAAGCCATTTTCAGCAGGATGACAAGTGGCCAGTTATTGGCTGGAAGGATTCAGAAGATAAATGACAAGTGGAAATTAATGATGGACAAGCATGGCATGTGAAAAAGTGTGAGCATAAAGATTTTCACAAAATACAAGAGTTATTTGACAGCAAGATCATGTAAAGCGGACAGTATGCGTGATTATTATTCTTAGCCTTGCAAACAGCCTAATATTCTCTTACTAATTGGAACTAAAAAGATAGTGAAAATTCACAATAAAGTGTACAGAAAGCAATGAGAAAATTGCATAAAGGAAATAATTTGTCATTTAATACTGTTGTAATGCTAGTCTGGTGATCAGCATATAAAAACGGTAATCTTTAAGCCTATTTATTTCCATCCACGAGTAATTTCCTCTGCAACCCACACAAAATGCTGGAGAAACTCAGCAGGTCAAGCAGCATCTCTGGAATTGAATAAACAGGCAATGTTTTGCGCCGAGGACCTTCATCAGGACTGGAAGGGAAGAGGGAAGATGTCAGAATAAGAATGAGGGGCGGGGGGAGGAGAAGGAGAAGCTTGATGATGATAGGAGAAGCCAGGTGGGTGGGGGAAGGGGGGATGAATAAAGAAGCAGAGAGGTGATAGGTGGAAAAGATAAAAAGGCTGGAGAAGGAATCTGATAGGACAAGAGAGTGGACCATGGGAAAAAGGAAAGCAGGAGAGACACCGGGGGAGGTGAGGACAAGAGGCAAGAGGCCAGAGTGGGGAATTGAAGAAGCAGAGGTTATGGAGAATGATGTGTTGCATGCAGAGGCTTATGGGTGGTAGGTGAGGTCATGAGGAACTCTATCCCTGTTTAGGCAGTGGGAAGGTGGGATGAGTGCAGGTGTCCAGGAAATGAAGGAGATGTGGTTGAGGGCAACATCAATGGTGGGAGAAAAGAGACCCATTCAGCAGAAATGCTACACCTGCCCATTCATCTCCTCCCTCACTTCAATTTAGTGCCCCAAAACTGTCCTTCCAGGTGAGGCAACACTTCACTTGCAAATCTGTTGGGGTTGTCTACTATATCACTACTCTTGATGTGACCTCCTCTACATCAGTGAGACTTGACATAGATTGGGAAACTGCTTTGTCGATCACATGCGTTCCACCCACAAAAAGCAGGATTTCCCATGGCCAACCATTTTAATTCCTGTCACATTCCAATTCTGACATATCGGTCCACGGTCACCTCTTCTGCCACGATGTGGCCACTCTCAGCTTAGAGGAGGAACATCTCAAATTCCATCCAGGTAGCCTCCACACTGATCCCATGAACATTAATTTATCCAACTTCTGGTCATTTTCCCCTCCTTTTCCCTCTTCAATTCCCCACCATAGCCTTTACTTCTTCTCACCTGCCTATCACCTCCCCCTGCTGCCCCCCCCACTTCTGTTTCTCCCATGGTCCACTCTCCTCTCATATCTAAGTCCTTCTCCTATAGCCCTCTTTACTTTTTCCAGCTACCACCTCCTAGCTTCTTACTTCATCATACTCCCCCACTTACTTTCACCTATCACCTTCTGGTTGTCCTCCTTCCCCTCCCCCAACCATTTTCTTGTATTGGCATCTTCACCTTTCCTTTTCAATGAAGGGTCTTGGCCCAAACGTAAACTGTTTATAATGCAATTTCTGTGACCAATTTTCCTTTTGAAAGTGTGGTGAAATCATGACCAAACTTTAGAGTACTGGAGGCAATTCACTAAACAAGGTAGCTTCTAGCAGGATTATTACCACGAGATTAAACCTGCTCATTTCAGAAACAATGTTGGGAATGCTGAAATTGAAATGTCCGGCATTGAAAACTATGGGCCATGATTCATATGGCTCCCTGATTGTTGTAGTTTTCACATTTGGTTTTGGGCCAGTGCTTTAATATCTGTTTTGCAAGCAAACCAATTGAAAACATTCTAATTGTTGCTGTGGTACGGTAATTACCTTTTTCTTAGGTAAATTCCCAGCATGAATTGTTTCTGTTCAGATATATTGTCAGCAACACATCATTTGAAGTAAAACAGATTGAAAATGTATGGACAGGCATAAAGGGATATATGCCAAATACAGGCAAATGGGATTAGTGTAGATAGGCATCATGATTGGTATGGATAAGTTATGTCAAAAGGGTTAGGGTTAGGATTTTATGGCCATCAGGCTAACAGTCCAGCAAGAAAATATAGATGGACTCCCAAATCCAGAATGATTCCAGATCAAATTGATCCGGATTTTCAAACAATTCACTAAGGTTGCATGAAGCACTTCATCTCTGACAACTTTCAGGCCATTTTCTAATGCTCTTGTTTTCTGGGTTGAATGATAATGTGTTGATGTCATTTTTAAATATATTCATTCAAGTGAGTGGGCTTCACAGGCTGAGCTGGCATTTAGTTGTCCATTTGTAATTGCCCTGGAAAAGGTGGCAGGTGATTATTCCCTTTCTTCTCCACCTCCATCCTGAATGTTATTGGATCCCATAGACATTAAATCTTTACTGCTTACTGCTTTACTGCTCTCAATAATTTCTCCAACTGATGTCCAATGAGAACGATTATATATTGTAAGTGTGTGTGTATGTGTATGTGTGTGTGTGCGCGCACATGCACTGAGACCTAATGTCATGACATTTTGCACTCTGCCCTGTTCTTTATTTAGTCATTTCTACTTCTGATGTAAGACATAAAGAGATGGAAGGGGAATTTGGACCACTGGTTTATGCACGAGTTTGTATGCATGACTACTGGATCGTAGACTAACTTATCTTTTCCCATATATTGCAACAATCTCCAGATGAGAATGCAAGACCTTTGCAATGTAGACTAGGCAATGTGCCTTTGTCTCATTCTCATTTGATGTCTATGTCATTACTGCATTTTGACTCTTATTCTTTATTTTATTCAACAAAATGTTCTGCAGGATTGCTTCAATGAGCAACTGAGACATGACTGGAGTCACATGTGAAGCAGATGGATAAGCAGTGAAAGAATTGGGTTTTCAAAACAATATGACAGCTTTGTGACTACCTAATAGTACTGGTTATTCATTTCCACTCTTTAAAAGATATTAAGTTTTAAGTAATATTTTCTGGATGATTAAATCATTAACATAAATACCACACCTTCTACCTACATAATGATTTAATATAGAAGAAATTTCTCAAAGAGCATGCAGATATGAGTTTTCCTATTTTATTTGTCTATTTCTCATATTTTGCATGAGTTACCAAATACACTGCATTGCTTACTCAACTTTGCTACCTTCACAACATGTTTTCTGCCTTTCTTCTGGTTTTCCGTCACTCATCACTTGCCTGGCCTCTCTGCTTCTTGCTTTTTGATGAAACATTTTTATTTGACCACTTTGTCACATGAAAGAGTTCAATGGAGTGACGAGCAGGAATAAACGCATAATAATGTGGTCACTCAAGTCAGGTAAGAGGTTCTCCTTAGGGATTGTCAATAGGTGGGCCCTCGGGTGGCTCCAGAGGCTGATCTAGGATCCACATATTCTGGTGTAGTGTGGACATGAGTAAGTGGTAACTGTGATTAGTTGTTGATTCTCTCCTTTCACTGATGCCGCTTGTTCCCTGTGGCACAGGGCAGGTCACTCTCCTGCAGTTGCATTTCTCAGTGGTGGTGCTGAACTTGTTCGTGCCTTGAGGTTGAAAAGCCTGGTGTCTATTCTCTCCATGATTGGGGTTCCCTGTGGCAGGTTTGTGGCCAATGAATTGAAGAATGGTAGCAATAAGGATGGCAAATAGGGTGGGTGCAATGCTGCAGCCCTGTTTGACTCCTGACTTTGCAGTGAAGGGTTCTGATTCAGCACCCCTACTGCTGAGCAAAGCAGCTGACATGCCATCATGAGAAGACTCAGTATTTTTCTGTACTTGTCAGGACAGCCATACCTTGATAGTGTATGCCAGAGAACTTGGCATTCTACAGTATCAAATGTCTGTCAAATACAAGGGTACCCTTTGTTCATGGCATTTTTCCTGTAATGGGTGTGGTGTGAAGATCATGTCTGCAGTACCTCTAAACAGGCGGAAGCCACAGATTCAGCGAGTACTTCTTCAGATATCAGAAGGAGCTGGTTGACAAGAGCATATGCAAGCACTTTGCCTGTTTTTGATAGGAGGGAGACCCTCTGTAATTACCACAATCTGCCTCATCTCCCTTCCTGAATATAGTCACTATTAGAGCAGCCCTGAGCTCCAAGAACAGTCGTTCCTTTTCCCAGACCTTCAGGAGCAAGGCATTTTATATGGTGCAAAAGTACTGATCCACCTTCTCTGCTGGAATCCCATCAGGATTTGATTTTCAGGCACCTGATGACATCATGGACAGCTTCCATACTGGGGGATTTCCCCCATGTCTTCACTCACAGGTCTCTGGAGGATTTGGTTAGTAACCTTTGGTTCAGGAGTGCTGTTGCGGTTAAGAATTTTTTTAAAGTGCTCTCTAGATTGATCATTGATATCCTTCCAAACCTTTAGCAAGTTCTTTCCATCTTTTGAGTGCTGAAGTAACTTGTACCATAGATAGCATTGGTGGCACTAAAGAACCCTCTTGTCATAAGGTACAGCACAGAAACAGGCCATTTGGCCCAGGTAGTCCATGCCAAATCAATTAAACTGCCAAATCCCATCGACCTGCATGGACCATAGTCCTCCATACCCTTGCCATCCATGCACCTATCCAAACTTCTCCTAAATGTTGAAATCGAGCTTGCATGCACCACTTATGTTGGCAGCTCATTCTAGACTCTCAAGACCCTCTGAGTGAAGAAATTTCTCATGTTCCACTTAAACTTTTCACCTTTCACCCTTAACCCATGACTTCTAGTTATAGTACCACTCAACCTCAGTGGAAAAAAAACCTGCTTGCATTTACCCTGTCTATATCCCTATCAAATCTCCTCTCAATCTTTTACATTCCACAGAATAATGTCCTAACCTATTTAATCTTTCCCTATAGCTCAGGTCCTACAGTCTTGGCAACCTCCTTGTAAATTTTCCTCTGTAGTCTTTCTAACTTATTTACATCTTTCCTGTAGGCAGGTGATCAATACTGCACACAATCCTCCAAATTAGGCCTCACCAACGTCTTATACAACTTCAACGTATCATCCCATCTCCTGACCTCAATACTTCTGATTTATGAAAGCAAATATGCCCAAAGCTTTCCTTATGACCCAATCTACCTGTGCCACCTCATTCAATGAATTATGAACCTGTTTTCCCAGACACTTTTGTTCCACCACATTCCTCAGTGCGCTAGTGTTGACTTTATAAGACCTACCCCGGTTGATCCTACCAAAGTGCAAACCTCGTGTTTGCACGCATTAAATTCCATCTGCATTTTCCAGTGCTTTTTTCCAGCAGGTCCAAATCCCGCTGCAAGCTCTGATAGTTTCCTCATTGTTCACTATACCCCCAGTCTTGGTGTCACCTGCAGATTTGCTGATCCAGTTAACCACATTATCATCGACCTGGATGATATCAATAACAACCAACAACAGACCCAGCACCAATCCCTGCAGCACTCCACTAGTCACAGGCCTCCAGTCAGAGAGACAACGATCCACTACCACACTCTGGCTTCTTCCACAAACCCAACGTCTAATTCAATTTACTACTTCATCTTCAATGCCAAGCAACTGAACTCTCTTGACCAACCTCTCATGTGGGACCTTGTCAAACGCTTTGCTGAAGTCCATGTATACAGCATCCTTCACCAACTTACCTGGTAACTTCCTTGAGAAATCTCTATAAGATTGGTTAGACACAACTTACCACACACAAAGCCATGCTGACTATCCCTAATCAATCTATGTCTATACAAATACTCATAGATCCGATCCATTAAAATACCTTCCAATAACTTTCCCACTACAGATGTCAGGCTCACTGGCCTAAAATTTCCTGGTTAAATTTCTTAACAGCAAACAACATTAGCTATCCTCCAATCCTCCAGTACCTCATCTGTTGCCAAGAATGATTTAAATATCTCTGCTAGGGTCCCTACAATTTCTGCACTTGCCTCCCATGGGTTTAAGGAAACATCTTGTCAGGCCCTGGAGATTTATCCACTCTAATTTGCCTCAACACGGCAAACACTTCCTCCTCTGTAATCTGTGAAGGGTCCATGACCTCACTGCTGATTTCCCTCACTTCTACAGACCGAGTCCATTTCCCAAACAAATGAAGATGCAAAATATTTATTCAAGATCTCCCCCATCTCTTTTGGTTCCATGCACAGACTACCATTCTGATCTCCCATTGGACTAATTTTGTCCCTTATAATCCTTTTGCTCTTATACTATCTGTAGAATCCCTTAGGATTCTCCTTCACCTTATCTGCTTGGGCAATCTCATGCCTTCTAGCTCTCCTGATTTCTTTGTTATCTTTTCCCATATTTAGTTGGAAACTAATGGCATTATGATCACCAGATGCAAAGTGTTCCTTGACCCAAACTTCTGTCACCTGCCCTGTCTCATTTCATAATAGCAGATCAAGTATCACTCACTCTTTCATTGGGACATCTATGCACTGATTAAAGAAACTTTCCTGAACACATTTGACAAACTCTATCCCATCTAGTCTTTTTACAGTCTGGCAATCCCAATCAATAAGTGGAAAGTCAAACTGTAACAACCTTATGGTTCTTGCAACAGTCTGCGATCTCTCTACAAATTTGTTCCTCTATATCAAGCAGACTGTCGGGTGGTCTGTAATATAGCCCCATTAACATGGTCATACATTCCTTATTCTTTGGTTCCACCCTTAAAGTCTCATTCTCCAGTCTGTTCTGACTGAGAACTGACGTGATATTTTCCCTGACTAGTAACGCCACCCCTCCCCCTTTAATCTCTGCCGCTCTGTCATGTCTAAAACAATGGAATGCCAGAATATTAAGCTGTCAGCCCTGCCCCTCCTGCAAACAAGTTTCACTATGGCTACAATATCATAATTCTATGTGTTGATTCATGCCCTGAGCTTATTTGCCTATCCTACAGTTTTTCATCCATTGAAATATATGCAGCTCAGTACATTAGTCCCATTATACTCAACCTTTTGATTCCTGACTTATTCAGAGGACTTCACAATATCTACCTCCACAGCCACTCCACTATCTGTTCTGGCACACTGGTTCCCATTCTCCTGCAAATCTAGTTTTAACCCCCTTGCAGTACTAGCAAACCTTCTTACCAGGATATTGGTCCAACTCCAGTTCAGGTGCAAACTGTCTCTTCAGAACAGGTCCCACCTTCTCTGGAAGAGAGTCCAATGATTCAAGAATCTTATGCCCTCCCTCCTACACCAACTCCTTAGTCAAGTATTAAACTGTCTAATTTTCCTATTTCTGACCTCACTAGCACATGGCACAGGTAGCAATACTAAGATCACAACCCTGGAGGTCCTGTCTATTAACTTAACACCCAACTCCAAAGATCATAGAACCATAGAACACTACAGCACAGTACAGGCCCTTCAGCCCTCCATGTTGTGCCGACCCATATAATCCTTAAAAAAAAGTACTAAACCCACACTACCCCATAACCCTCCATTTTTCTTTCATCCCTGAACTCACTTTGCAGAACATCGTCATTCTTCCAACCTATGTCATTGAGTACATGGACCATGACCACTGGCTCCCATGACCCTCCCACTTAAGGATGCGGAGAAATCAATCCAAGATGACCTGGATGCTGGCATCCGGGAGGAAACATACCATCCAGGTATCTCATTCTTGTCCACAGAATCTCTTTTCTGTTCCCCTAACACAACAGTGCACCTCTTCTCCCCCTTTCCCTTGTGAGTCACAGAGCCAGACTCATGCCAATTGCTGTGACTGTCCTCTGCTAGGTCAACACTCCCGACAGTATCCAAGGTGGCATACCTGTTGCTGAAGGGGATGGCCACAGGGGTATTTTGCACCGGCTCTTTAACCCCTTTCCCCTTCCTGACTGTCACTCACTCTCCTGTGTCCTGCACCTTGGGTGTAACTACCTCAACATGTCCTGTCTATCACTCCCTCAGTCTCACGAATGATCTGAAAGTGTCACCAGTGTCTGCCAGTCTCTGGATTTCCAGGGCTTTTTCAGTCCACCAAGAATTCTTTAGTTCTCTCATTCTGCACTGGACATTTGCCTTGGCTCTGGAGTAAGCTCTCTTTTGGCCTTGCTGTCAATGTTGTTCTGCCAGGCACAAAAGGCTTTCCTTTTCTTACAGATAGGTTGTTCCATCTTCATGTCATTATCATCAAACCAATCCTGATGCTTTCTGGACTTGTGCCCAATGATGTTTTTACAAGAAAAGAGAGATGGTGGAGTTAAGCTGACCCCAGTGTTCTTTGATATTCTCCAGAAATTTCTGTTGGGAGATTTTCCCCAAACAAGGCTGAAGGTGCTGATAGCTGGTAGCTTCAAGTCTATCCTAAATTCAGACATGCATCACCTTCATAGAAGACATTCCCAGCAAAAATCTGAAAATCATCATTAATTTTGAGCAAAAATACATCTATTGGTATGGAAGAGCCCTTACATATTCTGCAATTCTTCTTTCCATATTATATGTGCTGTGGCCACTTTATTAAATACACCCATTCATTTATGAAATATTTAATCAGCCAGTCATGCAGCAGAAATTCAATTCATAAAAGCATACAGACATGGTCAAGAAGTTCAGTTGTTGTTCAGACCAACTATTAGAATGGGGAACCAATATGTCTAAGTGACTGCTTGTGGAATTATCTGCTGGTGCCACATGGGGTGGTTTGAGTATCTCGGAACTGCTAATCCGGGATTTTCCATGCACGGTAGTCTCTGGAGTTTATAGAGAATGGTGCAAAAAAAAAAAAAGATTAAAAAATCCAGTGAGCAGAAGTTCTGTGCATGAATACACCTTGACAGTGAGAGAGGTCAAAGGAGAATGGCCAGATTGATTCAAGCTGGCAGGGAGACGACACTAACTCAAATAACCCATGTGTTAAAACAGTGATATGCAGAAGAGCATTTCTGAATGCACAACACGTTGAATCTTGAAGTGGACAGGCTACAACAGCAGAAGACCATGCCGGGTTCCACTCCTGTACCTAATAAAGTGGCCACTGAGTACACGTTGCATTGTGCTTGTATTTATTTATTTAGAGATGCTTTGCAGAACAGGCCCTTCTAGCCTTCAAGCTGCACTGCCCAACAACTCATAGTTTAGCCCTAACCTAACCATGGGACGATTTACAATAAGCAATTAACCTACCACACTTCCTTACAGGCGACGCCGGCATTGCACGCTGAACTCCGACGCCCCGAGCTGTAATAGCATTGCGCTAACCGCTACGCCACTGTAGCTCTCAATATATTAAACTGAAAGATACTCACTCCTTGTGAAGGGTGAAGAAGGGCAGTTGCACTCTTGCCCAACCTGCAGCACCACGGAAGCCAAACAGAACAAGTTTGGAGGAGATTGTGGAAAGGCAACGACAGGCAAAATGGAAGAAAGGAAACAATTTTAAACGTTGTCCAAAGGGATTAGCAAGTCAATGAAACAAATGAGCTTTCCAAAATATCAGAAAGAACAAAAGCTTTATTTCTGCCGTCATTCAATTTTACTTTCACGAACTGTAATTCATTGTCTGCTTTAACTAAAATAGCCTTCATTTTAAGTTATTTCACGTACAAAGGGGTACACGATCGAAGAGCAGTGACACCAATGTTTTTCTTAAAGCTCCTATATTAATGAGATTGAAGTGCATCATTAATTCAAAGAGTTTATTTAGTATTTTTTTAATACCTGGCATAAACATTCAACAATGCATTAGATATTTTCTACAGCTTTGTTGTTTCTTTGCCATTTTCTAGAGTGAAGAGATGGATTTAACTTTCTGACAAGCTGTAAAGATCCATAATGCAAATAACTAACCAGTCTATCAGCTGGGTATCTTGATTTGAATGCAGAACAAATTTCTGTTGCTTGCCACAACTTAGTTTACCATATAAACCCAAAATTCAGATATGAATATCCATATGCCTCCATCGTAGGACAGAGCCATTCAGGCCTATTTTATCGATCCTGACTCACACAGCAATGCTGACTCTGCTGACTTACTCTGTACCCTATTCTCCCCACATTCCCATTAGTTCCACCCCCACTCCCACCTCCTCCAGATTGCAGCCTTCGTCTACAAGCTAGGGGGAAATATACAATGGTCAATTATCTTACTACCTTGCACAGCTCTGGAACATGGGAAGAAATCAGAGTATCTAGGTGGAACTAATGCAGTTACAGGGAGAACGTGCAAGCTCTACAGAGAGCACTGGAAGCTAGGACTGAAACCAGGTTGCTGGAGCTACTAAGCAGTTGCTGTACTCATTGTGACGCAGTGTTCACTTAAAAGGATCATGTGCCACCCAGCCCAAAGGAAAATGCCATCTGTGAACCAAGAGTTTGCTCCAAGTTTTCTTCCTTCCAGTTGCCTTCACTTCTGGTTGAATGGAAAGATATTTTAAATCTGTTTTTTTTTTTCAAAACCTATTCAAGAATTAGATGCTGCACATAGAAAAACCATTGGTACTGTAGTTTTCAAGAAACTTAGATAAATATGAAGGAAGGCAAATATGATATCAGCATTCATCTCTGGAAGATTAGAATATAAAAGCAAGGATATAATGCAGATGCATTATAAGGAATTGGTCAGACCAACTTGGGGTATTGTGAGCAGTCTTAGGCCCCACATCTAAGAAAGGATGCACTGGCGTTTAAACAGTCATGAGGAGGATTACAAAAATAATCCCAGGAATTAAAGAATGTGAGGAGCATTTGAGATCTCTGGGCCTGCTCACTGGAGTTTAGAAGAATGGGAGGGGATCTCATTGAAATCCATCAAATATTGAAAGGCCTAGATAGAGCGGACATGAAAGTGGGAGAGTCTAGGACTAGAGGACACAGCCTCAGAACAGAAGCAAGTCAGAGATGAAAAGGAATTTATTTAGCCAAAGGGTGGTGAATCTGTAGAATTTATTGCCACAGATGGCTGTGAAGGCCAAGTCAATAGACAATAGGTGCAGAAGTAGACCATTCAGTATATTTTGAGCTGCAAGGCATCAGACTGCAAGACCCTATAGAGGGTAGTAAAAACCACCCGGACAATCACCAGGGTCTCCCTCACCCCATTTGTGGCATTTACTGGGTGTGTTGTAGACAAAGGATCTGAAGCATTGTTGGGGATCCCTACCACCGATCCAACAATCTCTTTAACCCACTATAAATCAGGAAAGAGGTACAGGAGCATCAGGAAGAGGACTGCCAGACTGTGTTACAGCTTCTTCCCTCAGGCTATGAGACTAATGAATACCCTGCCACCACTGAGGTCTCATCACTAGGACAGCGAGCTGCGCACTACATGCATTTTGAATTATATTTATTCACTTATTTGTGGCAATATTTTGTTTTATGTGTTGTGTGTCATAAAGGTTTTTATGGGTGCACCATGGTCTGGAGGTTGATAGGTTCTTAATTAGTAAGGATGTCAGTGGTATGGGGAGAAAGCAAGAGAATGGGGGTCGAGAGGGAAAAATAAATCAGCCATGATTGAATAGCGGAGCAGACTTGATGGGCTGAATGGGCTAATTGTGCTGCTATCTGTTATGGTCTTGAAAAACAAAATCTTAACAAAGATCTTAAAAGTTAGAAAACTTACTAAAAGAAAATCAGTATTTATTACACCAAAATATGGATACATATTAACTTCAGGGATGTTCATCATTGCTGGAAACATCGGAAAACTAAATTTGTATAAGAAAAACTAATATAGTTCATATGAATTTTTATTTTATAGATTAAGGGCTGATGACTTGATTCTGAAAATCCAAGTATGCCTGGGAAAGTAGGCCCAATGAATTGAAATCCGGAACACAATGGGTTAACCAGTAGATGCCAATACTTTTTATAGACCGTTGAAGGACTTTCTTTTGGTCACCATGGGGACACAGTCTCGTTGCTAATAATAAAAAAAATCCGTCAAATGCATCCGCAAGAATAGGTGTATTTGCAATTGTCAAATGAGCCTTTTGATCAAACGAGCCCTCCAGACAGTCACTCCTTTTCCTTTTTGTTAATGCACTGACTGCAAACAAGTTGACAGATTAAACCAACACTAACACGAACTGTCCTCACGTTCCGAGATATAAGCGTTCTCTACGGATCTTTGTATATCAAAACGTTATGAATATCTACGTATATTTCTAAAACTAATTTCCCCTCAAAATTAAGAATTAAATTTGGAAAGAGGATTAATTGCTAATAATAAAACTATAAAGCTGCAAGTTTTACGACAGCACAAATAACCACAAAGGCAACAATCTTCCCCAAGAATCAAAAAGCAATACCCGTCAGTCTCTTGAATACCTCAAGATACAGCCCAGCTGACAGACAAAAAGCCCCGAGGTTCATACCTTCACAGAGCAGGAGCAGAGCTCACAGCTGATCTGTTGTGGCAAGTCGGGAGTTTAACTCCTTCCTGAAACTAACAGCCGGTTCAAGTGGCTGGAAAACAAGGCAGAGGAACGCCCGCTTCTGTCTACCGTTCCCCTTCCCCTCGACACTCAACACAACTAACCTGGGGACCGTCCAACCCGCTGTATCCTAATCTCTACGATCTTCTCCCTTCCAGTTCGGTGAAACAAACCCAGCTCAATACATCGCTTGACCCACACTGGCTTCCGTACACATACATTCCTTCCGGCCTGTTGTCAGGAGACTGTGCCTCGCCAATACCCGCCCCCTCCGGAGCCGCGGGATGATTGGACACACGGCGCCTCATTTGCATTACAATGCTAATAAAGAGGATCATGGCCCAGGCGATCAATCGGTGGGACGGGTGTCAATCAGTGAACGTCACAGGTCGTGTTAGACCCTCGTGCACGTGCTGTCGTGGAGGAGTTTTATTATGGAGGAGGTGGAGCCTCTTCAGGTGCCCCCTGCCCTGGGAATTTGAGTGCAGTGGGTGAGGATCATGTTGGTGACCAATTACCAATGGTCCCCAGTCCAGATAGATTCCCATTCTTTGATGCCTTCTCCTGTGTGGTGAAAGGGTGCAGCTCTGGTCGAAGGTCACTTCTGATGCCACGTCTCAACCAGGCAGATCGGATATTGTCAAAGTAGGGTAACTTTCTCACATGCCCATGTTTAATGGGAAGGCAGGAAAATTGCAATGAAGAACATCAGAAAAAAACAAAATATGAACAATGACCCCAGTCTTTAAAAGTATTAACTTTTCCCTCAGCTCTTTGTATTGGTGACAGTCAAATGGTCTGTTTTGGACTAATATCACTCCCTAGTTCTTAATGTGTTGCTGTTAAGGTCATGGCTTTTCATCTGCTCAACTGGCTAGTTTTCAAAAACCATGAGGGCTGTTTGTATGCCACTTTACTGCAGCTAGCTTTAAATTCCAAATTATTTCTCAATCCCAACCTTCAGTTCTTTCACAAATTAACTTAAATATTTTACTTGTTGACCTCCATGACGGGAGATGGTGGGTCCTTGAAAGCAAAGTCTGATAATGGAAATCTGAAAAACTGTGGGAGCTAATAAAGAACATAACATCCTCTGGCATCTATAATAAAGGATGCAATGTCAAGTCACTTAGTAAATAACAACATGATTGAACAGGCACAACATATGCACAAAATAAAAATTACATTTGATGATTGACTGGAGTTAAATGAATATAATTTTAGTCAAATAAATAAAAGGGAACCAGGGTTGTACTCCTTTGAATTTTAAGAAGGCTTTTGATAAGTTCCTTATGGGTATGTTGAGGATAATTAACTACTGTATCAGATCCTAGACCCTTTGTTAGATCTGGGAAACAGATCATGTGAGATAATTCACTTTTTCTCTATTAGCATTGGCCATTTTCTGTTGATGTTAGTATAGTCTGGCCTGTGCCTGTGGGTGTATTCCATAGGCTTATTATTACTAACACATAACGCAAAGAAGTGAAATGGGCTATTAACTAAAGTCATTTGGTCTCACAATATCTGAGATATTCCCCTTGTTCTACCCAAGTCCTACCTTCTACTCTGTTGTCTGAAAACCAATTGGTTTTCTTTATTTCCCAGTGCTGCCATAGGTTTTAGTACTTGAAATATTTTTTTCTTTACATAGATGCTGTCTGCTTTTAAAGTACGTTTATAATCTCCTAACCAAGAGGATAATGTATATGCTATAGTGGGAATACAGCAGAGTTCCATCATATATGTAGGAAAAGGATCTGAGTTGAATAGGCCGGTCTTCTCTGCAGTTTAGAAAAATGAGACTTGACATTATTTAAAGCAATATTTATTTAAAACATAGACAATATTTAAAAGTCTTAACAGGGTTTCCCTGACTATGGATGTGGAGATTCAGTCTTGACTGGATTCAAAGTGAGGGATGAGAGAAGTCAAGGGATATTGGGCTAGGGCAAAAACTGGGGTTGAGGTTAAAGTTCAGCTAATAATCATGTTGAATAGCACAGCAGGTACAAAGGGCCAAATGGCCAATTGCTATTTCTATTTCTTCTGTTCTGTGTAAAATGGTACGGAAGAAACATGAGCAAGATGGAACGTTTAATGACTGAACCTCCTGGAATTGAAAACTTCATAGATTCAGTGCCCTCTGAAGAAGTTGCATCTGATCTCAACCCTAAGTGGTCAATGGTTTTCCTGAGACCAGGACCTCTGATTCCTCAGCTGGGGAAACACTCCATTTAACTTCTCAGACCCCGTGAGAATTTTCTGTTTCAATTGGCCCTTTGTCATTCCTCTAAATGCCAGATAATATAGGCCCAGTCTACTCAACTTTTCCTCATGTCCACCATCACCGGAATTTATGCTGTAGTCCCTTTTAGGCATACCCTTTCCTGGATGAGAAGACCAAAACTACAGACAATATTCATGAAATGAATGGTTTCATTAAATCCCTATATATTTGTAGTAAAACTTCTTTACTGTTATATTCAAATCTCAAAACATCACCATACCATTTGCCTGTTGTACGTGCATGTTATCATTTTGTGATTTGTGCATGAGAACACTTTGGTCTCCTTAAACATCCACATTTTCCAATGTCTTTCTATTTAAAACAATAATCAGGATTTCCATTTTCTACCAATGTGAATAACCTCACATCTTTGCCATATTGCTGCCTACTTACAATTTCTTTGTAACCTTTATCATTACTAACTTTTTAATTTAATTTTGTGCATTGAGCAAACTTGCAGATTTTACATTTGGTTCCCTCAACCAAATTGGAAATTGAATATGAATAGTGGGACCTTATCAAGTGCCTGCTGAAAATCCAAATAGGTTTCCAATCAACCTGCTCTTCTAAAGTACGGTCTCAAAGATCTCCAATATATTGGTCAGACATGATTTTCAATTCATTAATCCATGTTTACTCAGCTTAACCAGATTATATTTTGATTAAACATCTTTATTATAGATTCCAGCAGTTTCTCTGCTACAAGTGTCAGGCAAACAGTTTGACAGTTCCCTGTTTTCTCTCCCTTCTTTCTTAAATAGTGGTTTATCATAAGCAATCCTTGAATTTTTTAAAATGATTCCAAATTCTAAAGAAATGTGGATAATGAAGTGCAGAGTATTTACTATCTCTAAAGCCACTTCTTTCAAAGCTCTGGGATGTTGACCATCAGGTGGGGTGGTGCTCTTAATTAAGGATGAGATCAGGGTCATTGTGAGAGACAATATAAAATCTACAGAGCAGAATGCTGAGTCCATCTGCGTAGAGAATAAGTATAGTAAAGGGAAAAAAATTACTAGTAGGAGTTGTCTATAGGCCACCTTATAAAAATATTGCAGTGGCAGAGGCGATTAACCAAGAAATAACTGAGGCTTGTAAGAATGGAACAGCAGTTGTCATGGGGGATTTTAACTTCTACATAGATTGGGTGAATCAGGTTGGTCAAGGAAGTCTTGAGGAAGATTTCACAGAATGCATCTGTGATGGCTTTCTTGAGCAGCATGTTAGCGAACCTACAAGGGAAAATGCTATCTTAGATCTGGTCCTGTGCAATGAGACAGGTAAGATTGACAATCTTGTAGTCAGGGATCCTCTTGGAAAGAGTGATCATAGTATGATTGAATTTCGCATACAGATGGAGGATGAAATAGTTAGATCTAAATCTAGTGTATTATGCTTGAACAAGGGAGACTACAACAGGATGAGGGAGAAGTTGGCTAATGTTGATTGGGAGCACAGGGTATTTGGTAGGACAGTTGTGGAACAGTGGAATACTTTCGAAGAGATTTTTCACAGTGCTCAACAGAAGTGTATTCCAGTCAAAAGTAAGGACAGTAAGTGTGGGGAGAGCCAGCCTCGGATAACTAACGAATTAAAAAATAGTATCAAATTAAAAGCTCGTGTGTACAAAGTCGCAAAGAGTAGTGGGAGACTGGAGGATTGGGAAAACTTTAAAAAGCAACAAAGAACATCTAAACAGGCAATAAGGAAAGGGGAAATAGAGTATGAAAGTAAATTAGCACAAAATATAAAAACAGATAGCAAAAGTTTTTATAAATATATAAAGCGAAAGAGGGCGGCTAAAGTCAACATAGGTCCTTTGGAAGGCGAGAAGGGGAAACTGATATTGGGGGATAAGGAAATGGCTGAGGCATTGAACGACTATTTTGTGTCGGTCTTCACGGCGGAGGACACGTCTAATATACCAAAGAATGATGTTAAAGACGAAATGGGAGGTGAGGACCTCGATAAAATTGCTATCACTAAAGAGATAGTGATGAGCAAACTAGAGGGCCTGAAAGTAGATAAGTCCCCTGGTCCTGATGGGATGCATCCCAGGGTGCTGAGGGAATTGGCTGAGGTTATAGTAGATACGTTGGTAATCATTTACCAAAATTCTCTAGACTCTGGGCAGGTCCCGGCAGATTGGAAGACAGCAAATGTCACGCCACTTTTTAAAAAAGGATGTAGGCAAAAGACAGGCAACTATAGGCCATTTAGCTTAACATCTGTAGTCGGGAGTTTTGGCGCGTGGCCAAGTGGTTAAGGCGTTGGTCTAGTGATCTGAAGGTTGCTAGTTCGAGCCTCAGCTAAGGCAATGTATTGTGTCCTTGAGCAAGGCACTTAACCACACATTGCTCTGTGATGACACCGGTACCAAGCTGTATCGGCCCTTGCCCTTCCCTTGGACAACATCGGTGGCGTGGAGAGGGGAGACTTGCAGCATGGCCAGTCTCCCTTTCAACCCTGCCCAGGCCTGTACCCTGGAAACTTCCAAGGCACAAATCCATGGTCTCTTGAGACTAACGGATGCCTATTTATTTTTATTTGTAGTCAGGAAAATGCTTGAAGCTGTCATTAAGGAAGAAATAGTGAAACATTTAGAAAGGAGTGGTTCTGTTAGACATACACAGCATGGATTCAGAAAGGGCAGGTCTTGTTTGACAAACTTACTGGAGTTCTTTGAGGACATAATGAGTGCAGCAGATAGAGGTGAACAGATGGATGTTGTATACTTGGATTTCCAGAAGGCATTCGACAAGGTGCCGCACAAGAGACTTATAAATAAGATATGGATGCATGGAGTCGGAGGAAGTGTATTGGCATGGAGCGGATTGGTTAACCAATAGAAGGCAGAGAGTTGTTATAAATGGGTGTTTCTCCAGTTGGCAGTCAGTGGTGAGTGGGGTGCTGCAGGGGTTGGTGCTGGGCCCGCAGCTGTTTACCATTTACATTGATGATTTGGAAGAGGGGATTGAGTGTAGCCTAGCAAAATTTGCTGATGACACTAAACTGAGTGGAAAAGTCAATTGTACAGAGGATGTGGAGAGTCTGCAGAGGGATATAGATAGGTTAAGTGAGTGGTCCAAGGTCTGGCAGATGGAATACAATGTTGGCAAATGTGAGGTCATCCACTTTGGAAGGAACATAGAAGAGCAGATTATTATTTAAATGCTGAAAGATTGCAGCATGCTGTTGTGCAGAGGGACTTGGGAGTGCTTGTGCATGAATCGCAAAAAGTTGGCTTGCAGGTACAACAGATTATTAAGCAGGCAAACGGAATGTTGGCCTTCATTGCTAGAGGGATTGAATTCAAGAGCAGGGAGGTCATGCTTCAACTATACAGGGTACTGGTGAGGCCGCACCTGGAGTACTGTGTGCAGTTCTGGTCTCCATACTGGAGGAAGGATATTCTGACTTTGGAGGCAGTGCAGAGGAGGTTCATCAGGTTGATTCCAGAGGTGAAGGGGTTAACCTATGAGGAGAGATTGAGTTGCCTGGGACTATACTCTCTGGAATTCAGAAGACTGAGAGGGGATTAAGGGGCAAAAGGGGCAAAAGTTTAGGGGTAACACGAGGGGGAACTTCTTTACTCAGAGAGTGGTAGCTGTGTGGAATGAGCTTCCAGTAGAAGTGGTAGAGGCAGGTTTGATTTTGTCATTAAAAAAAAAATTGGATAGGTATAGGGACAGGAAAGGAATGGAGGGTTATGGGCTGAGTGCAAGTAGGTGGGACTAGGTGCCAGCGTTCGGCATGGACTAGAAGGACTGAGATGGCCTGTTTCCGTGCTGTAATTGCTATATGGTTATATCTTATAGAAACATACAAAATTTTGAAAGGGATAGATAAGGTAGAAGTAGGAAAGTTGTTTCCATTGGTAGGTGAGACTGGAACTAGGGTACATTGCCTCAAGATTCAGGGGAGAAGATTTAGGATGGAGATGAGGAGAAACTGTTTTTCCCAGAGAGTGGTTAATCTGTGGAATTTTCTGCCCAGGGAAGCAGTTGAGGCTTCTTCACTAAATATATTTAAGATACAGTTAAATAGATTTTTACATAATAAGGGAATTAAGGGTTATGGGGAAAAGGCAGGTAGATGGAGCTGAGTTTACAGACAGATCAGCCATGATCTTATTGAATGGTGTGGCAGGCTCAATGGGCCAGATGGCCTACTCCTGCTCCTATCTCTTATGTTCTTATGTTCTTATCATAGTCTTGTAATCTATCAGCTTTAAAGCTTGGTAACTTTTCTAGATGTAATTCTTTAACAATTTTAATTTTGTTTATTTCCTTCCTGGCCCTGGGACCTTGGTTATCCAGTGTTTATTTTTCCTTCTCTACAGTGGTGAGACCCAGTGTAAATTGGGGGACTACTTTGTCGACCACCTCCATTCCATCCGCCAAAATGGGTATTTCTTGGTGGCCAACCATTTTAATTCCTATCCTCATTCCCATTCTGACATGTCGGTCCATGGCATCCTCTTTTGCCATGATGAGGCCACTCTTAATGTGGAAGAACAACACCTCTTATTTCGTTTATTTAGTTATTGACAAATATTAAATTTCTCTCCATTCATGCTGCCCGACCTTCTGAGCATCCATAGCATTTTCTGATTTTTATATCACATTTCAAGCATCTGCATTTAAAAAAATGTTCATTATTTAAGAATTTTAAAATAATGATTAGCTTCATTTGTCACAAGTACAGTGCAGCAAAATGTGCAGTGAATGGGTCACCAATAACAAAAGGGTTGAGGATGTGGTCGGGCAACCTGCAAATGCCCTGCTTCCACTGTCAGCATAGTATGCCCACAACTTACAACCTGTACATCTTTGGGATAGAGTACCAGGAAGAAACCCATGCGGACACGGGGAGACATACAAACTCCTTACGGACAGCGGCAGGAGTAGAACCCTGATTGCTGGCACTGTAAAATGTTATGCTAACTGTGACGTTAACAGCAGCCCTAATTTAATTACCCTGCCATTTCCTTTTTCTCTATTATCAATTCTCTACTCTTTGTCAGTAAAGGACCCAATTTTGCATTCATTAATCTTTATCCTTCTAATTCTAGTACCTGAAAAGTTAGCTCTGCCTCTTTCTGCACCATGGTTGCAGTAGTGGAGTAAGTTACCAGACTAGCAGAGTCCTAAACTATTGATTTAAAGGTACTAATTTGATTTTATTTTATTACTTGAACTTAAGTTAATTCCAAGTTTTAATTTCCTGTCCAGATTTAAAATTCTTTCAGTTTGTCCAATAATTTTACTGGTCATTTAATTCTAAATTTTGCCTCAGCCTTCTTAGTACAAAGAGGAAAAAGCCTAGTTTGGTCATTTTTCTCTTTGTAACTCCGATTCAGACTATAATTCTCAGGACCTCTTCTCATTACTACCATCAGGGAGGAGGTAAAGAGGCCTGAAGTCTCACACTCAACATTTTAGGAACAACTTCTTTCCCTCCTGAACGATCCATGAACCAATTAATACTACCTCACTGTTCCTCTTCTGTATTTTTTATTTATTTTTTGTAACTCATAGAAATTTTTAAAATCCTACACTATACTGCTGCTACTATAAATTGCACATTGCATTTTAGTCGAAGACATAACATAAAAAGTTTTACTCCTCATGTATGTGAAGGATATACAAAATTAAGTTAATTCAAAACAACAAATTTCATGACATACGTCAGTGATAATAAACCTGATCCTGATTCTGTTGCATATTTCTTCTGCAATCTCTCCAGTGCCATCATATCTTTATTGTGACCTCCATCACAAGGCTACTGGAAAATAATTGTCATTATTCACTTATTTTTCATAGGGTCGTGAGGTGTGTTTTCAACATAGCTATTTAAAAATTCTCAAACCTTGTATATGTCTCTCTATCATTTTCAGTTTTAATATTGTTTTTCTTTAACATCAACTTCTTTCATCACTTTCTGTGAAGATATTCAATCAGAACTACACATAATTTCCCCCTCCACATTTAAGTTATATTTTAATGCCTGCACTAGGCCATAATCCCCCCCCCCTTTTAAAAGAGTTGCTTCACTTCCTGCGCCTGCTGTGAAAAATGATGCCTACCAGAAGATTTATCCCTCATCCCTTTATACTTCTTATAATGTTTCCTCTTATCAACATTAACTGAAAATGGAGTCAATTTACACACATATAATAGACAGCTGTACCTGGCCACCATGCCTCTTGACCTTGCCACAGCCTCTGCCACACTCATGTTGTCATAAATCAATGAGCATAAATGTTCTCCAATGAAATATTTACTGCTCCAAGGCTATTGTCTGTAGTCGCAGCTACAACTTCTATTCCCCACCCAATAACTTCATCCTTCTCCCTGATAACTGTGAGGCAAAACCAGAATATTTGCAAGTTGATGACGTTTCTGACAAAGGTGAGTTCTTTGACTTAGCCAGGTCATTATTACGACTGCCTGTTTTCACTTCTGTAATATTGATAGAGTCTGTCTGTTCCCACTGCTGCTGAAACATTCATGCATGCTTCTGATACATTTCAAATTGGACTATTTTTATGCTGAGTAGCCCTTACACCTGCTTTATGGATATTCTTAACCCTTCTTCCAGGATAAGCAAATGAATATGAAAAAGGCAGAAACTGTGGCTTTCTGTTTAAATTGTCATCAATGGCAAAATGGCTTTCACTGACTTGAAGGAGGAAAAAAAGAAAATCTAGCATGTGGTCTTTCTTAAAGTTATACTTATTTTGCTTGTAGCAAAAAATTAAATATACTAAATCCTTGTTACTTGTGAGCAATAAGGACACGGGCTTCCCACCAGTCTGAAAAAGATGCGAATACAGTTAAAGCTGATGGCAATGACACAAAGGACACAATAGTATGTAGCAATCAACCCCTTTTATGTTACAACTTCCATGTAAGTTGTATGTTTTGGCTTGTCTGCAAACATTGATAGTGTCTACAGGAGATACTGCCTCAAGAAGGCAATATCCATGATCAAAGATTCCCACTATCTGGGCCATGCTATCTTTTTGCAGCTGCCATTAGGCAGAGGGTACAGAAGCCTGAAGTCCCATATGACCAGGTTCAATAATAGCTCTTCCTTCAACCGTTCAGTTCTTGAACCAACTGGCCAATCCCTTATCACTGCTCTTTAGCAGCACTTTACACTAAACTGGACTTCATACTTCTGTTTTAATTGTGTTCTTTCTCGTCAAAATCGCACATTTTTCTTGTGAATGTTACATATGCCTGTGATGCTGTCACAAGTAAGTTTCCCATTGCATCTGTACATTCCAACCTGAACCTGAATGTTTCTAACTCTGAACTCAGCTCCTGCCACACACCAGCTATTGATATTTACTGCTTGTCATCTCAAGCTATCAAACACAATCCATCTCAAGTCAGATAGATTCACTGTACAGCACTGGAGAGGGCTCTGGAGAAATGCTCTATATTTACTATCACTCCCAGTAGTACATTGGCTGACCTCAAGTATGGAACAGAGGATAGGAAGTTCTAATTGTGTCTAATAACTTGGACTTATTGGTTCATCTTTGAACTTGACTCCAGCCTGGAGGAGATTATCTCATGTGGAAAGGCAAACGACTTAATTAATTTATCTGTCTATAAGCTCATCTGTATCTCTGAAATGAGTAAATGTCTTCTACATTTCATATATTTAACTTCCAGATATTGATTTCTTAATTGATATGAGGTTTTATGTGTATGCAAAGCAGCAGAAGAAGCTGTTTTATGTCAAACTTAAAGTATCTTTTTGGAGCAAAGATAAGAGAACATCAGGGTCTGAAAAGAAATGGGAAAATTGAAAAAATGTGGAGTAAAAGAGCAGTTAAACTATAAATCACTTGCTGTCTCAGAATGGCAATCATTTGTTTCAAGGACAGAGAACTGTATAGGATAAGCAGAGTCAAGATATTCCTCAGAATATTTACTTTGGATCATTTAATTGTTAAGAGACAGAAAGTCTGGAGAAACAATGTTACAAATACTCATATCTACATACTAAAACAACATGCAATTAAGTGATGCCTTCCATATTAAGATGTAAGAAAACAGATGGAAATTATATTATTTGACTCAATGATTGACGTGGGGGAAATGTGGCAACTGTCGTGCTGATGCATTGAGCCTACTCATAATCATTAGCCTAAATGCATATTTGGAGTAAAATAAAAGAATGATTTGTACAAGATCTTGTTTTCTAGGTTCTTTCAAAAAGGATTAGAGGGGTGGAAGACACGTTATATTCTAGCTGCACCTTGAGTAGATGTTGTGCAATACAAAATGTATATTGAAGTTCAAGTGACTGAAATCATTAGAGAGAGGGACTAACGATTGTCTGGTGGGATGCAGATACTGTTGAAATGGAGAACAAAATTGAAGGAAAATTGAGAAACATGCAGACCTTTGTGTTATAAGTGGCTTCTAAAAGACCAGATCGTTATTGACAAAATATGTGAAAATCATTATGTTTGTACATCATCCTTCCATGTAAGTCAGAGGGAGCAACACCTGTCCTTTTATTTATCCTTTAAGACCATAAGACACAGGAGCAGCATAAGGCCATTCAGCCCATCAAATCTGCTCCATTTTCCATCATGGCTGATCCTGGATCCCACTCTCACCATCCATGCTGGTTTGCTTTCAATTTAATGTACTGTGCCTGAGGTGGACTCTTCTACAGTGGAGAGACCAAAACACCAGATGGATGACTATTTTGAAATTATTGCCAATCCACTCCAAATCATAACTGAGCTGTTTGTCACAGCTCATTTAACTTCTCTGTCTTGGTCTAACTTTGGTTTGTCTGTCATCTTCATACAGTAAAGAAAAAGGCTGTTTGTCCCACTTGTCCATGTCAACCAAGATGTCCATCTAAACTAGTCCTATTTACCCATGTTTGGCTCCTACTAAACCTTTGCTATTAATGTCCCTGTTCAATTGTCTTCTAAATGCTGTTATTGTACCTGCCTCAACCACTTCTTCTTGCAATTCATTCCTAGAATCACCATCCTCAGTGTGAAGAAGTTGCCCCTGAGGTCCTCTTTAAAGTTTTTCTTTAAAACCACGCCCTCCGGTTTTCCAAGGATTCTCTTTCCTTGGGAAAAAAGGTTATGCATTCACCATTTCTATGTCCCCATGATTTTACACACATCTATAAAGCCTCCCGAACCTCTACCTATTAACTGAGCCCTTGAGCCCTGGCAACTTTCTTGTAATCTTCCTTGCACTTTTTCCAGATTAATGATGCATTATCTCTAATAGGGTAACCAAAACTGTACACAATGTTCTTGGTACAGCCTCACCAAAGTCTTGTACAACTGCAATATAATGTCCCAGCTCCTATCATCACTGTGCTGACCGATGAAGGTCACTGTGCCAAACAGCTTCTTCACCAGGCTGAATGCCTGTGATGCCATTTTCAGGGATCTACAGCATATAAGTGTACTCTCAGGTCCCCCTGTTCCATAACATTCCCCAGGGCCCTATTATTCACTGTGAAAATACTACCATGTTTAACCTCCCAAAATGCAACACTTCACATTGATCTGGCTTAAACACCATTTGTAATTCTTTGACCTAGCTGATCAAGATCCTCTTGTAGTTTTTGATAACCTTGTTCACTGTCTATAATGCCACTTACTTTAGTGTCATTGGTAGACTTATTAACTATGCCTTGTACAATCTCATCCAAATTGTTTATAGAACTGGGGAGCATATTGGTCTTAACATTGATTTCTGTGCTGCAGGATTCCTATTCCAAATCAATCTTTGACCATCGCGCTCTGCTTCCTACTATCAAGAAAATTATGAATCCAGTCAGTTTGCTCTCCCTGGATACTATGCAATCCGACCTTCCATCTAGCCTTCCATGTGGGACCTTGTCAAAGACTTTGCTAATGTCCATATACACAACATCAAACACTCTACGCTCATCAACCCTCTAGGTGACCTCTTCAAAAACTCTGACCGTTGGGATGTGGTCTCCCATGCACAGTGCTGACTTTCCCTAATCAGCCTTTGCCTATCCAAATGCTGAGGATCTGTCCTTCAGAATCCCTTTCAGTAACTTACCCACCACTGATGTCAGACTCACCCCCCTGTAGTTCCTTGGCTTGCCTTTGCTAATGCACTTAAACAGTGGTTTAAGAATTAGTTACTCTCCAATCTTCCGGAACTGCACTCTGGCCTTTGCAAAGGCCTCTGCAATTTTTTTCCTTGTTTCCCAGTGGTCCAAGGATGCACTTGTTCAGGCCCTGGGGATTTATCCACTTCAATATGCTTTAGAGCTACCAATACCTCATCTTTAGTCATTGATATATGGTCCAAGGCATCACAACTGATCTGTCTCAATTCTTTCTACTCTTGTAAATACTTAAAAGAAATATTCATTAATAATCTCACTCATCTCCTGTGGCTCTGCATATGGTTAGTCATACTGGTCTCTAAGACTCTAGACACCGTTGTTCTCTTAACATACTTGTGAAATCTCTTGGGATTCCTGCCATATCCACCTCAATCTCTCTTTTCACCCTCCTGATTTTCCTCTTATTTACACTCATTGAGGAATTCACTTGATCCTGACTGCTTAAACCTGAGGTATGTATCCTTCTTTTCCTGACTAGATCCCGAAGGATCCCCTAAATTTCCAGCCTTATCCTTTATCCTGAGCTCAAGATTTCACACTTTTAAAAGACTCTCATTTGCCAGATGAACGGTCTGCAAACAGTCTCACTTTCTACAAGTCTGTATCTAATGCCTCCAAATTTGGCCCTGCCCTGTCCTATTTTTCTCTTTAACAATTTTAAAACTTATATAATTGGAGTCACTGGTCTTAAAATGCTCCCCTCCTCCCACTGACACTTCAATTACTTATCCTATCTCATTCTTTAAGAGGAGGGCCAGTTCTACGTCCTCTCTATATATTGAATCTGAAAACTTTCTGAACACATTTAACAAATTGTATTCTGTTCAAGCTGTTCACACTGTGGCCCAGTTAATACTAGAGAAGTTAAAATCACCCACCAATCGTTCTATTGTGCTCACAGCTCCCCTGCAATATCCATACACATTTGCTCCTCTAATTCCAGCGAACTGTTGTTGCTGTTGAGTTGTCGTTGTTGCCCATAGGGTTTTCATGGTAAGATGCAGAAGTGGATTGCCGGGTCTTTCTTCTGCACAGGTACTGCTGCTGCCCAGGTTGGAACCTGGCAAGGTTCAAACTCAGGACCACCTGCCTCAAAGTCCAGTGCTGATACCACTACACTACTGGCTGGCCCATCTAACTCTTTGGGAGGCTTATATTACTCAAGGTGATCATGCCAAACTTGCTTTACATTTTACTCAGGTACCATCGCTATCCTCTAAGAATATTCTCTCTAATTACTGCTGTTATGAGTGCCCTCATCATTCCTCCCCACTACTGCAACCCCTCTTGTAACTGATCCTTTATCTTGCCTGTAATATCTGTCTCCTTGTGCTTGGACTCCTGGTCATTGAACTTCAAGATAATATCAAAGAACAACACCTCATTTTCTAACAATCTATAATTATAAACTCTGGACTCTAAATGTAATTGTTGAATTCAGTCTTATCTGCCTGACATTTTTGTCTCAGATTTCAACACTTTTCACTCCACGCTGGCAATTTCAGATAATTATTCTGTATTAACACTTCCAAATCATAGTTCCTTATAAACACTACCTTTCAGCTTGAATGATTTGCTCTGTTTTGTCACTTATTCTCTCATCTTTTGTAGATTTTCTCCTTTGATCTCTTAACCCCTTTCCCCGAATCTTCAAATTTTTTTTTTTACCAGCAATTAATACTAGTTCTAAGGAAAGAATTTTGATAAAAAGTATTAACTCTGTCTCTGTCATCAACGGCTGTCCAAGCTGCTGATTACTTCCAGCAACGCCTGCTTTTATCCCAGACCAGGCAGGGTTATTAATGCTTCCAGTGCTCAATATACAGCTGGTTTGATACCACTAAACGGTTTCTCGGCAGCTGCGTACAAGTCTCTTGGGAAGCTGCCATCTGCACAAGTCCTAGTTCCTCTGTGGATCTGTAAACAAACAGTGGGAGGCTGCTAGAAGAGATAACCTGGCTCTTGGTAACCACTGGAAATTTAATTAGACGCCCAACAGTGCCCAATGGCATGCAACAGACAGCCAGATCTGTATTTGAACAAGTATTGGCATATCCAAGAGGCATTTCACATGTCCAGTTTGGTACAGAGTTGTCTTTGTAAATATTTATGAGGAAGGAGAAAGGAGAAACATGATGGTGGCAAAGGATTGGCTGTGCACAAAGCTGCCCAGAGTATTTTTATTCATGTTTAGTCAGTTTGCACCAGTAGAATAATGTTAGACACACATGCATCCATTAGATTAACCATCAAACTCCATCATTACAAAACAGTACAGCACACAATGAACTCTCTCTTATATAGTTCCCCATCCACTATCTTGTTGCATCTGCTTCCCATTGGGTCTTACCAGTCCCTAACATCCCTTGCATTTTCATGAAGAAACTACAAGGCAACTGTGCACGTTGTCACCAAGAATAAAACATTGATGAAAAATAGCATCTTAGGATCTTGCGAAGAATAAGAATTTCACCCTTAAAATCTGTTCCTACACCCTTCTGCAAGTACAAGATTCTACTCTTATATTTCTCACTGGTTTAATATGCAGGAGCACAGCTATGGCTTTCAGGTCCCTGCTCCAACGTTTGCTTTTGGAGCCCAGGAGGTACAGCTTACAACTGTACAACTGCCTGTGGAGTGGCCATTGCTACACAAGGCAGGGTGTAAAGGAGTGACTAGGCTGGAAGGACCAACAGTTGAAATGTGGTGGCTAAAATTTCATTTCCATGATCTCTTCCACAATAATTCTTCAATGGTCTAGCCACAGTCCTCAGCAGTGAATTTGGAGAGGATTTTAGTGAAGACCATTGCGAAGCTGTGAGGCTAAAGCTAAGTTATCTGTCAAATTATTTTATGCGACAGAAGTTAATATCCAGAGATTGTATGGCCTACATGGGCTCATTTGATTTCAGTGATCATAGACTTGACCAATTTATCTAGGAAAGAAAAAAATCATTGCAATGCCAATGAACCATGAATAGGACAGATTCCTAAATTCCCCATAAGATCCTGGTCAATATACTCAACGGACCTGCTATAGATATACACGTCATCTGGTAATGTTTAATCATTATCCTTTTCCATTAAAACAAAAACCACACCATCATAAAAGTTTCTTTCCCTAGCCAATTAATCTGATCAACTGTTTCAGTTAGCCTCACCTAACCCTCCTTTATAAATTACCCCCGTCTCTGCACTGCAAATACTTCGCACCACTTTTATAACACCATCTATATTGTAAATACATGCTGGTATTTTATTCTATATCCATACTTTAACTTTATATTTTTATGTAATTATTTATTCTTTATAATTGGTGAATGTTGTCTTCTGTTTCATGTCGCACCTTGACCAGCACACCACAGCAAATTCCTAATACATGTAAATGTATATGGTGAATAAAGTTAATTCTTGATAGCAATAGTTTCCTTGGTGTAGTATTCAAGTCCACCTGAGCAAAGCTTGTGATTTCTGATAAGGACTCTTCACTGCTATTCTTGTTACCACCATCTGCTCCTCTTGCTCTTGTAGTGTGAATCATACCCACACAGATGTCTAATAGAAGCCTCTGGGGTCTGAGTATCTGAGATGATGCATAGTTCATGTGAATCCTGTAAAAGTATAGCAATGGACTGAATCATATTTTCTAATACTTTTTAGATTTAGATTTAGGTTTATTTAATGAACACATGCATTAAAACATGCAATGAAATACATCATTTGTGTTAGCAACCAACAGAATCTGAGGATGTGTTGGGAGTAGTCCACAAGTGTTGCCACACATTCTGATGCAACATACAACAACAGCAAGCCAAACCCCCCACCCCCCCCAATCCAACACACAACACACACACACAGACTTGCCTCGAACCCCAGGACAGACTGTCTCTTGGTCTCTGACCTCCAGAACTTGACCTTGGACTCACAGACATTGGGTCTCTGGCCTCCAGACTATGACCCTGGATTTTCAGACATTGAGCCTCTGACCTGTAGACTCATCATTAATGATTTTCATTTGGCTTTGTTGCAAACAGTCTGTCCCAAACAGGGAGCAAGAGCACAAGTTAGTACTAGAACGTTGATGTAACCTATAATTACAGTAAATGCATTATATTTTGCTCATCCATTGGAAGTGTCAATATGATTAAATATTGTCTGACAAGTAGATAATTGATATTTAATTGCATCATCAGGTAAATGCAATATTCCTGTCATCCATTCTGCAGCCATTGGTGTGGAAATGACTAATTTACCACCCTTTCTTCTCTGCTGTAGTTAGCTGCAAATATTGGGTGTATCAGGGTGGGACCTCTGTTCTATCCTTCATATTCCGCCTCTCTTCTTCATCTAAATATTTATGGGAGAAATGGTCATCTGTGTGCTCATATTTTTAAAATTCAGCTTGTGTGATCTGGGTGTTGTCGGCCCCCTACTTGGACTGAATAGCTTGCTAAGCCACTTCAGAGGGCGTTGCGGAATTAACCACATTGCTGAATCCAGAGTCACATATGGCCAGACCAGGCAAGGTTGATACATTTCCTTCTTTGGGTTTTTAGGACAAGCCAGTAGCTATGCCATCAGTGGAATGAAGATTTGTTGTGTTTTTTTGCTTGAAATTCTAGATTGTTCTTAATTGAACTCAAAATGCACAGCAGGCTTGCTAGGATTTGTATTGAGTCACTGGGTTATTGAGGGGCGCTCAGCTCTGTTTGAAATTGGGCATTAAGAGGAACAAATCAAAGATACCAAGTTCCTGTTAAATTTGTTTTTTTTTCCTTAAATTCAAATTATTTAAATTTCGCTGTTGTAACGGGGAGATTTGTGCACAGGTCTACATACGAGGGCAACTGCCAGAGAGAGGCTTGAAATTACATAAAGAGAAGAGTGAGTATACTCCATGCTGAGTAGCTGAAAATTTAAGGGAATGTGTGGAAAGAGAAGGGTGGCTGTGCTAGCCCCATTAAAAAGTGCAGAACATTGTTAGTGAGTATGGTAGACAAAGCAAGGAGAGGACTATATTAATGCACACACCATGATCTCTGGATTGCAAATTTACCCACTTTCCATGATGAGTCATTGAAATACTTCTTTCACCAAATCCAAGAAGAGGGGACAATGTTTCTGTTGCCAGCCTCTTGGGTCATTATGGCAGCAGCAGATTTCTTCCACCCATGACTGGGAAATAGATTTACTCTGTACCCCTAAACATCACATGTAACTAACCTAAATCAATAATGAAACTTCCAGCTGGGAAACTTCACAGCTTTGAAAATTATTAGATTTTTCTCTGTCAGGTTGATTTTGAAATCGCATGGTTCAAATTCTCATCAGGTCTGTTGCCTTGTAATTGACTGCAACCCTGAGACTAAAATGGTTTGGGGGCAGTTATGTTAAAGGGTCTTATGCAAGTTGAAACTCCTTCCAGGTATTTCATACAAATTGTTTCCTGTTTTCCTTATTCCCCCACAAATCTTAATAAATCTCTCAGTTATATCAGGGCCAATATTACTAAAGAAAGCCCCAAGCTTGTGAAATGTAAGTTACATAGTCAATTTCTATAAGGAACTCAGCACTCAAAATTCAAATTAAAATTTTAATAGTACTTGTGCTTCACATCACATGGCAAACTTGGATCATGTCATAAATTGTTTAACTTTTACGTAAATATAGCCCTTGCAATGAGTCATATCTTAATTCCATTTCTGGTCAACTATCTTTATAACACTATTTAAAGGTCTGTTTTTAATAGCTTTACTGATAGTTTCGAGAATATTTAATAATCAGAGCTAAGTCATCGACATCTCTGCCCATTTTAATGAATTGCGGTCTCTTACAAACCTATTCCATTTCCACTGCAGAGTTAGTTTAGAATTATTTTTCATTCATTTCATTTGTCAAATTATTTCAGTATTGTCTAACCTGTTATTACAATAAAAAATCAAGTTTATTAATATTATTGGGAATTTCCATATTATTATTTATTAATATTTCAAACATTAGCAGACTCAAAACTCCACAATGTGCAACACAGCAAATTTATAGGCACCTTCTGCTATAAGTTGCCAAACCAATCTTTAATCCTTGACCTTTGAAAGCCTCAACTGTGATATTATATTGAATCGTTTTCAAAAAATAAAACTAGACCAACTAGATCATCATCAATGGCAGTTGTTTCCCAGATCTATGTGTAACCCCTGGGTCACCTCAGGCATCGCTCAAACTCGTTCTAGTCTAGGGGGAGCAGCCTTCGGCCCCGCCAAACTGGGTAATCAGCTGGTGTGGATGCTGTGTGATGTCCCCGCCTCGCTCAAAAAACAGACAGTACACCTTATGCGATTAAATGAGTACAATTTATAAAGATTACTATAACTAAGCGATTACTAACGATACAGTATATATGAATAAGAGAAAAAAAAGAAAAGGCGCCAAACTTATCAAAGTCCAAACCACTTCGTGCACAACCGTTGGAGCTCAATTACTGAAGTCTTCTGGTATTCGATCCCCTCCGAATTTCTCGACCTGCCTCCTGGGACCCCCATGGTGGTCGACCAGTCGCTCCACACTCCTCTGTCTCCGTCTCCTCTCATCACCGAAAACCTTGGGCCGGGGACCCCCGCTCGGGGTCCGTACCGTCGCCCAGCTTCCAGCACCCCGTCCTCTCTCTCTCACTCCATCGCGCCGACTCCCCAAAACCCCCACCAACAATCAGTTTATAGTCCCAAACAAGCTTCCAGCACTTATCATAACAAAGACGCTAGCATTCCTACTATTAACACAGGCGCCAGCATTCCTACTTTTAACAAAACAAAGACGCCATTTTGATTACATACACAGTAACAAAGAAAAAGAAAAATACCCCCGTTACACTTGGAAAAAAAACTAACATTTTTGTTGTTATAGAATACCAAAATTATGGTTGACAATTTCAGTTGCTTGGTTACATGAGCATTGACATCCCTTCTAATATGTCAGAATGGAGAGATTTTCACTGAAGACTGCATGATGTTCAATTCTGTTGGCAACTCCTCACCATGTGAATATGCTCATTTCTTCAGGCAACAAGACGTAGACAATACTTAAGTCCAGGGTGATAAGTGCTAAGTAACATTTATGTCTCAGAAGTGCCAGTCAGTGTCAGCTCTATACAAGAGACACTAGAGATGATAGATTCTGAAATCTAGAACAACAAACAATCTTTTAGAGGAACTCAGTGGGCCAAGCAGCATCTTTGGGAGAAAAGGAATTATTGAAATTTCAAGTTGAAACCCTGCATCAGACAGAATGTCTAACTATTTGCCCTTAACTTTCAGTGATATTACCAGTGTCAAATTCTCCTTTGTCAATATTGTCAATCTAACTACCCATATAAATACTGTGACTGCTAGGGTTAGTCAGGGTGACTTACTGCCTGACATCTCAAAAGCCTTCTACCATCAACAAAGCACAAGCCAGAAGTATAAGAACATAAAAAAGCAGGAATAGGAATGGGCCACTTGCTCCCTTAAGTCTTCCCTGCCTTTCTATATGATCATGGTTGATCTGCTGTGGGCCTTATTTCCTCCTTCTGTGATGGAATACTCTTCGTTGCCTGGATGGAAGCATTGACAACTCTCAAGAAGCTCAACGCTTCACAGGAAAAAGCACCATGTTTGATTGGTTCTCCATCAACCATCTTAAACACTCATTTCACCCACCACCAGGCCTATAGGCTGTAGTGTACCTATATACAGTCTGGAAAGTTTGATGCAGTTACACATGCAAGCTACTCAAGTCGTACTTCCCAGACCAACACCCTCTGTTACTAAGAAGGACAATGGCAGCACATTATAGGTGGGAATGCCACCACCTGCAGGCTTCCCTCCAAGCCAAGCTCCATCCTGACTGGCAAGTATATCAGCTGTCCTTCATTTTTGCTGGGTTTAAATGCTGGCACTCCCTGTCCATTGACAACAGAGGAGTACAGGTTTCCCCTGCTATCCGAGAGTAGAGCATTCCTATGAAACCTTTTGTAAGCTGAAATGGCATAAAGTGAAGAAGCAATTACTATTAATTTGTATGGGAAAATTTCTTGAGCGTTCCCAGACCCAAAAACTAACCTACCTGATGCACCATCAATAACTCACTCTGAGACGTAAGAAGCGAGATATCGGCTTTTATTGACTGGAAGAATGAACAGCACTACATCCTGGAGAATGAGGCCGGGCTCAGGCCTCAATCGCCTTTATACAGGGGTCTGTGGGAGGAGCCACAGGAGCAGTCCAGACAGGTATATGTAGTTCACCACACTACCAAATCAAACCAAATAACACATAAAACCTAAAATAACACTAACATATAGTAAAAGGAGGAATGATATGACAAATACACAGCCTATATAAAGTAGAAATAATGTATATATAGTGTAGTTTCACTTCCCAGAATCGGGAAGATTTAGCCAAAACTGATTTGTAGAAAAAAATCGGCAGTCTTTCTCGGGGTAAACACAAGTTTAAAGCGGGCATCTTTTTTCGTAAAAGCGAAAATCCTCTTCGGATTTCTTTTGGTTAGCGAAAACAGGTGTTAATGTAGGTCTTTCATAAAAGTGAAGTGACGTAAAACAAACTTTCATAAAGTGGGGGACACCGGATTGCAATAGTTAAATAAATCATTCATTACCACCATCTCAACACCATTTAGGGATGGTCAATAATTGCTGGCCTGGCCTATAATGCCCAGATCCTCCCCAAAAATGTCTGTATACATTTGCAACTATCTGCAGACATTTGCTAATTTCTTTTTCAGATTTACATGACCATATGCAGGAAATGTGGTTTTCTGAGGGAAATAGATGTTCAAGTTAGATTTAAGAAACTGGACATTGCCCAAGTCTAATGTGTGATGGAAATGATAAGATTGCTTTCCAAGAAAATTAGTACAAACTCAGTGGTGCTGTAACAATTCTAAATGAGGTATGAAAATACTGGGAGGGGGTTTTCACAATTATATATAGAATTAGTAATTCATATTCATGGTTCAAGTGAAGTTTAGCTGGTGGATGTGAGTATGAGAAAAACCAAGTCTTTCACCAAAAATAAGTTTCAAAACCCTTGGTGTAGAAGATTTGACCCAAGAGTCAAAGCATAACAACTGTATTCCCGAACTCTGCTGTAAAAATAATCACCCATCCCTGCTAATTAATGTAATTACTAATTTAGCTATTGTAAACATCAGTTCGGAGTACAATTATTGGAGTCATAGAGTCATAGAGCACTACAGCCCAGAAACAAGCCCTTTGACCCATCTAGTCCAGGCTGAACTGTTATTCTGCCTAGTCCCATTGATTCACACCTAGACCATAGCCCTCCATACCCCTCCCAGCCATGACAAAACTTTTTATAAAACTCTTTCAGCAATTGACAACTCATTGCTGGTCATTAACTCCTCTGTCACAAAAGACAGACAAATAATTAGAAATTTTTGTATTACATTCATATGCCCCTCTATCTGCTTGTTTAAATTTCAAAGTCCTGTTCTTACTACTGTTACTTCATTGTTGAATTAATTTTGGATTCATTAATGATGAATTGTGCTGAGAATAGTCCCATGGGCCATTCAAATTAAAGAAAGGCAAATGCAGCAGAGTAAAAGAAAACATTAATTAGAAAGAGGGTTTGGTGTGAAATCCCTCAGGGATTTGATGGTTTCAATTTGTTTAAATTTCTCTTCTCTGCTGTCATCATACCTTTCTAGCTTGTCAGCTACTACAGTGCCAAAATGGAAACATTTTTATAAGCTTCACCATAATTTTTCAGGTATTTCACAACTTCAGCATGTGGGAAAACATGGCAAATCACGTCAGGTTTACCCTTATAGCCATTTTTGTAAATTGGATACCATAACTGATGGTTTCTATATTTAGTCACATCTTGTTATTTTCCTTAGTAATTTAACAGGGTATATTTAAACCTTGTATACTTAAAATAACTACCATCTATTGCCATGCAATGTTTAAGCCAAAAACTATGAATAAAGTAACTACTGAAGAAAGAGAAACCCGCATAAATTTAGGTTAATATATCCTGGGAGATGAACAATGACCAATTAGGTTTGGTTATCTCTAAGAGATTCTCATTAATATAATTTTGGCACCAATCAATCAACAAAATAACCTTGAATTTAAATCTGGAGCAGTTACCCTAATGTGAGACATTTAAATATTAAGGAAAGATTTCACTGCAACACGTACATCAGAATAATAAATAGAGTGCACGAAGATTTCTGTCCGCTCAGTAATTCTCATGAAATCATATGTGCACTCCTTTTGAAACTACTTACACTGCCACAAACATCAGCAAGGAGAAATTTATGGGTTTACTACACAAATAAAACATATTACCCAGAGATTGGTTAGATTGTGGAAATCGACACCCCAAGCAGTTTAGTACACAATAGAGCTGAGTACATAATAGAAACAAAAGTAGATAATTTGACACTCATGCCCTTATTAAATGAAATCACAATAATTTTCCTGTACTAACCCACACTTCTCAGTTTCCGTAATATCTAGAAATAAATTTATCCCTGTCAGAAACAGATCCTCTGTCACTCTGCAAGGTGGAACAGTTCAAAGATTCACTGCTATTTTGGAGAAAATCTTTCCTCACCACTGTCCTGAAAGGTTCATCCCTTATTTTGAGACTATGAGGCTTCCTTCTAAGTCCTTGTATCATTTGACCTCACTCTTCTAAACCATAGGAGGGAAAGAAGAAAGGAAGAATAGGTGCAGGAAGTAGTGCAGCAAGAAGCCCTTTCCTTGCTGTGAATACAATGTGATACAGCACAAAGATTTCAGTATTTTTCCCCTCTATAGAGTGATCCATTACAAAAACCAGACAGAAAATGACTTATTAATTTCATTGTTTATGATTTTGATGAAAAGGTGTAAATCCCAATGTAGATGATCAACATTTTTAAAATGCTTAGAAGATGGATGACTTGGATTGTGAACTGACAGGAGCCATTCCAGAAATACAATTATGAAACATCAAAGCTATTAAGAAATCACAATTTCCACAGAATCATGGTGTGTGGAATAGATTTCAATTTAAAAATTAAGTTTGTCAAAATAATTAATAATTTATTTTATATTAAATACTTAGATGAAATTCCATTTTTCAATTAGAGATTCAATGCCCTTTCTACATTTTGCTAATTTAAAGATTAATGTTGACGTACAACACTGCAGACTTAGCAGGATTAGATACATATTGATAGGGATTGGTACTGAGGTAGCAAAGATTATGAAATGCAGATGCAGATGTGGTTAAAATTTTGATCAGAGTTTGGGAGAAGACAAAGGGAGGCATCTGGAGGGAATAAATTGATCTCAGCTGGCTGTGACATGTTAATTTTAAATAACATATTGCTACATTTCTGAAATACTGGCCATGAGTAAGCTAATGACTGATCTTTCATAAACCTTCAAATATCTTTGATTTTGTGTTTGAACTATTATTATTATAAGCACATGACTGAAGTCTTCTTCTATAAAGTGAAATGATTGTACATTTTTAATGATCTTAGTTAAAGCCACTGATGCTGTGATAATTAATTCCTTCAAAAAGAACCAAATAAATAAGAAATAGTAATTATCTGTGATACTCTCTAGGGAGAAATCATACACCCAAACATGCAGAAAACCAATTAGAATTATACTCTGGATGAGTCACAAAGTAATTCATTTTCAATACAGGACAATAGCTAAAAAAAAGTCAATATATTATTTGATACCGTTAAGTGCTGGTCATATCATGCTTGAAATAAAATATTAACTTTCAAATAAATTTGGCAGTAAACTCATTTAAAATATACTGTGTGTCTCATCTCTCTCTCTCTTTCTATTCTTCATAAAATCCACAGAATGTAGTGCCTTTACAGCTCACCAAATAGTTGATTCTTGCATTTATTATTAATTCTCTAGAAACCTAACACAACCTCAGAGGGGACGTGGGAGAGCTTTTAACTCCTCTGGAGAGTGTCGCTGACGATGTTGTTCAGAGATTTATCAAAAGAAGAGAGAAACATTTGCAGTCACATGGTGCTTTCCGAGACCTTAGGCCATCCCAGAGTTAATGCTTCAACATCAAACACACACGAGCCAATCTGAACATCACAACCTTCTGCGAATGACAATGAGAAAATACAGCTTATTCACATTTTCATTTTTGTAGTAATTTTGTACAAACTACAGTTGAGAGTTGTCGTGTTGCAATGGGTGTGAAGTCAAATGAAAACCACAATGGATAGAAACGACATTTTTCCTTCCGCCAAGGAAATCGGCAAAACCGATGTGTTTTAATGATAATGCAGAACACCTCATCCAATTACAAATATGTGGTACTAAAAGCAGTATCTATTCAGTAAAGTGATATCCTCATCTTCTTGGCAAACTTGTCAACAATCATTAATCAGAGCTAATGAAGCAATGCAAGGATCCACTAAAATCAAGTTGGCTGATTGTATAGTCTCATGGAGGATTGGGAAAAGGCATAAGCTATTGTACAATTTTGGAAAGTTTTGTAAGTGCTGGGTATTACTTATAGGATAAAGGCATTGGTGGTAAGGCCAACATTCATTACCCACCCCTAATTGATTTTGAGGAGGTCATACTGAACCATCTTTGAGGGTTGAAGGTCAAACCCATGATTGGTCGATTCCCAGAGGTTAGCAAAGTCCAGAGGGCAAAGGATCAACCAATCATGGTGGAGGAGTATGCCTCATGATCAACTCTTCTTGGTGCACAAATATATCAGTTCTGTCCTAATTCTGCTCACGAGACCTGGATATCTGCAGTAAAGTGCCATTCTTTTTACCTACCATGGGAGTTCTCTGGGGTCATTTTGGTAGCAGTTTACATACCACCTCAGGCCAATGTCAAGCAGGCTTTAGATGATCTGAGTAATGGGATCAACATGAATGAAACAGCGCGCCCCAAAGCCTTCACCATCGTTTTGGGAGATTTTAACCAGGCCAGTCTGAAAAAATCACTAAGCAATTACCATTGACAGATCACTTGCAATACAGAGGAAACAACACACTGGACCATTGTTACACCGCCATCAGGAATGCCTACTGTGCTATTCCACACCCTCACTTTGGGAAGTCTGATCACCTGGCTGTACTTCTACTCCCTGAGTACAGGCAGAGACTGAAGACTGCAGCACCAGCAGCGAGGACCAAGAAGGTATGGACAAGGGAAGCACAGAAGTGCCTACAGGACTGCTTTGAATCCATGGACTGGACTGTATTCAGGGATTCATCTTCGAACCTGGATGAGTATGCTGCAGTTGTTACTGACTTCACTAAAACCTGTGTGGATGAGTGTGTGCCCACAAAGATTTAATATATATTCCCAAACCAAAAGCCATGGATGAACCAGCAGGTACTTCATCTGCTGAAGGCTAAATTTGAGGCATTCAAGTCTGGCGACCCAGGCCTGTACCAGAAAACCAGGTATGATTTGCGGAGGGCTATTTCAAGGATGAAGAGACAACTTCAAATGAGATTGGAGGTGACAGCGGATGGACGGCAACTTTGGCAGGGCCTGCAAAACATTGCTTCCTACAGAGTGAAACCCTATAGCATGAGTGGCAGCGATGCTTCACTACCAGATGAACCCAACTCCTTCTATGAATGCTTTGAAAGGGAGAACACAACTACAGCTGTGAAGATCCCTGCTGCAACTGTTGACTCTGTCATCTCCATCTCAGAGGCCAATGTTAGGCTGTCTTTAAAGAGAGTGAACGTCCCGATGGAGTACCTGGTAAGGCTCTGAAAACCTGTGCCAGCCAACTAACAGGAGTATTCAAGGACATTTTCAACCTCTCACTGCTATGGGCGGAAGTTCCTACTTGCTTCAAAAAGGCAACAATTTTACCAGTGCCTAAGAAGAATAATGTGAGCTGCCTTAATGACTATCGCCCGGTAGGACTCAAATCGACAGTGCTGAATTGCTTTGAGAGGTTGGTCATCAGTAGACTGAATGCCTGCCTCAGCAAGGACCTGGACCCATTGCAATTGGCCTATCACCACAATAGGTCAATGGCAGACGCAATCTCAATGGTTCTCTACATGGCTTTAGACCACCTGGACAACACAAACACTTGTCTCAGGATGCTGTTCATCAACTATAGCTCAGCATTTAACACCATCATTCCCACAATCCTGATTGAGAAGTTGCAGAATCTGGGCCTCTGTACCTCCCTCTGCAATTGGATCCTCAACTTCCTAATGGGAAGACCACAATCTGTGCGGATTGGTAATAACATGTCCTCCTCACTGACGATCAACACTGGCGCACCTCAGGGGTGTGTGCTTAGCCCACTGCTCTACACTCTATATACACATGACTGTGTGGCTAGGCATAGTGCAAATACCATCTATAAATTTGCTGATGATACAACCATTGCTGGTAAATCTCAGGTGGTGACGAGAGGGCATACAGGAGTGAGATATGCCAACTAGTGGAGTGGTGCCACAGCAACGACCTGGCACTCAACGTCAGTAAGATGAAAGAGCTGATTGTGGACTTCAGGAAGGGTAAGACAAAGGAACACATACCAATCCTCATAGAGGGATCAGAAGTGGAGAGAGTGAGCAGCTTCAAGTTCCTGGGTGTCAAGATCTCTGAGGATCTAACCTGGTCCCAACATATCGATGAAGACAGCAGCTATACTTTATTAGGAGTTTGAAGAGATTTGGCATGTCAACAAATACACTAAAAAACTTCTATAGTTGTACCGTGGAGAGCATTCTGACAGGCTGCATCACTGTCTGGTATGGAGGGGCTACTGTACAGGACCGAAAGAAGCTGCAGAAGGTTGTAAATCTAGTCAGCTCTATCTTGGGTACTAGCCTATAAAGTTTGCAGGACATCTTCAGGGAGCGGTGTCTCAGAAAGGCAGCATCCATTATTAAGGACTTCCAGCACCCAGGGCATGCCCTTTTCTCACTGTTACTATCAGGTAGGAGGTACAGAAGCTTGAAGGCACACACTCAGCGATTCAGGAACAGTTTTTTCCCCTTTGCCATCCGATTCATAAATGGACATTGAATCTTCGGACACTACCTCACTTTTTTTTAATATATATGTTTTCTATACATGTTTTGCATGTTTTAAAAAATTGATTCAATATATGTAATTGATTTACCTGTTTATTTATTACTGTTTTATTAATTATTTTTTCTCTCTCTCTGCTAGATTATGTATTACATTGAACTCCCACTGCTAAGTTAACAAATTTCACGTCACATGCTGGTGATATTAAACCTGATTCTGATTTTGATTCTGACTCATGGTTGGTCTTTCTCAGACCCTGACTCTGCCTCTGTGCCAGCTCCACGTACCCTCAATTCTCAATCTTAAAACAAGTCTACTTCCTCTTTAAATACCTTTGGTTTCTTAGTCTCTACAGTACTCAACACTCTCTGTGAGAAGAAATTCCTATGCACCTGTGTTTTAAATGATTATTCCCTTATCTTATAACTATGTCAAGGCTCTCCCACTTGATGTCTTGATGTCTCTCAATATCTATAGAGGCTACCTGACCTGCTGAGTTCCTCCAGCATTTGTGGGTGTTGCTTTGAACTTCCGGCATCTGCAGACTTTCTTGTGTTTATGATATCAACATCGACCTTCTCGTATCTCATTAGGATCTTACAAGTTTCAATGTGACCAACCCTCATTTACAGACAGGGTTACTCAAGATAAAATAAAAATTATAACAATATGTTCCCTTCAGAGCATTGAGCAATTCAGAGTCCATTAATAACAAAATTCAAAAGTTCTGGGAAAAGTAAATAATCATTTTACCTTTTGAAGGGAGTGAAAAATAAAGAACTCAGAACCGTTGACAGAGGAAAATTTTTGATCCATCCCAAATGTAGCTATTAAATGTCTGATGGAGCCATCAAGAAGCAATATAAATTACTCCAAACATATGATGTATAAATTAATTTATACTCCAATTCATGGCCTAAATGTATGATGATCATGGTATTCTGATTCTGAACCACATAATCATTGACCTGAAGCAAATAAGATAGGATGTATTTTGTTCTGAACTTTGTGGCACAAATTTACAGCTATGATACATCAATAGTAGGGATTTTAAAGTAGGATGCTTTATTCAGTGTCTGAATTAAGTTGTTTGTTACTGTTGCTATCAAGTGTTTTGGTGTTTTTGCTCCTCCTAGCCTCTTCACCTTGTTTACAACTTAGAACAAGTTTGTTTTCTCACTTTTCTCAGCTCTGATGATAGGTCATGATCCAAAATGTTAGCTCAGTTTCCTTCTCCACAGATGCTGCTGGCTGCTTTATTTCAGATTTCCCGCATCTGCATAACCCGTGTTCATGCATTGGTCAGTTATCTTCATCCTGGAATGTCAGCAGGTCCGACAGTGGTCTGGTAAACTGAGGTAATAATTGCTGGTTTCAGAGCTATCTATCGATTAGTGCTGTACAAAACCACCTGTGGCAGTCCAGTGTCTCAATCCTACCTTCTCTCCCCCCAACCCCCAATCATCAGTGTAGGCTCTGATAGATTCCTACCAATTCTGACCATTCGGCCAGTGGTCATTTGCTAGCCACTACCCCCACGTCACTGCCCTCAGCTCTGGACAGAACAAAATACTAAGAGGGCATTTTCAAATGCACAGGTGTATACCATCTGACCGGTAGCTACTGATACTCAGTTAGTTCACAGTGGTGGCAGTGACTAAACCGAAATATTTATGCTTGTGCATTCACCTATACTTAACTGTTTTCGTGCATTAGAAGCGAACATTGAAAGACCTATGGTATTTCTTTTACATGCAGTAAAAAATGGAGGCTTCTATCATTGCCAGGAAACAAACCAGTAAAACTTTTAACTTTCAATAAAAAGAGACGTTGGCATGCAGCTAGATTTTGAGCAGGACATGTATGTAAATTAGTCATAAAAGTGCTCTTCTGTTGCAATGTCTCTTCCATGCTTTGCAATGCAGGAAAACCCCATGCCTGAATTGCTTTATTCAGTGCTGACTTCACTGGTGGCACCAGCATTCATTTGTTCTAGAGAGGCTGATGAGATCAATTTGTCTGGTGGAAGTGCTGTGAATACGAGGTTCAAGGGTTTAGAGCTGACATTGAAGGAGTGACAAGTTGGAATGTGGGTGACTTGGAATGTATTTCTATGAGCCTGCTATCCTTTTCCTTTTAAGCTGCAGAGTTTGCAGGTGGCTTGCAGGTTCTGCATTTGACTTTTAAGTTGCTGAACTTGCAGGTTTGACAGATGTGAAGACGTGGCCGTTTGTTGCACTGAGCTTTGTTACTAGACGCTGGAGCCACAGCGGCTGGACTGAATTCTTAGCGTGGTTAATTGCACGCAATAAAATGGACTACTTAGACTGTGCAGATGAGCAAAGTGCAGGTGGATCCAACTGTTCTTCTGCAGCTTTTGCAAAAAAAAATTAGCAGTCAGACATAGCAAGTGGCGAGGCAGACAAATGGTACGCTGGCCTCTACTACAGGATGGTTGGAATTTGGGAACACAGTTCTGGTGTGGCCACACCTGGAGTACAGTGCATATTTAAGAAGGGATATACTGGTATTGGGAGCAGTTCAAGATATTTACCTGGAAACTCCTAGGATGAGCGGGTTGTCCTCTTATGAATGGCTAAAATAATTATATTCCTACTCTAAACACAAGAGATTCTGCAGATGTCATGGTCCGGTCCATAAGGTCCGCGTTCCGGCTCACGGTCCGGTCCGTGGACTCCAGACTCTAGGTCTTCCGGCTGTCCCTTGTCTCGTTTGGGCTTAATCATAGGCACCTGATTCTCGACTTGGGGCTGGGAATATAAGTGGCCCTGGGGTCAAGGGTGGTTGCTGGTTTGTCTTGTCAGTATCCTGTGCTTATCTCTGTGGGGGTTTGTCTTGTTAGTATCCTGTCCTTGCCTCTGTGGGGTAAGTCAGGCTGTCCTTGCTGTTACCCTCTGGTGGGATCTGTCCCTCCTGGTCTTTGCCTCAGTTAGGTAAGCCAGGCCGTCATTGCTGTTACCCTGAGGTTGGACTGTTCCCTTCCTTCCCTCTAAAGCCTTGCCCGGCAACCTGTGTGTGGAGCCTTGCCCGGCACTGTTTGTAATCTGTCTCTCTGTGTTTACGTCTTTGCTAGGTAGGTTTGGCTGTTTTGCCACTACCTATTGTTGGGAACTGTCTTGTTGTGTTCAGTGTCCTGTGTAATGAGTCCTGGCTCTACGTCCTGTACCCAAGGAGGGGTCCTGGCTCGGTGTTCCACGTTCCTATCTCTCTCTAGGCTGTGTTCTGCATTATTGTTCTCCCTTGACCAAGGTGCTGTGTTCTCATCTTGTCAATGTGCCTTGCCCAGCCCAGGAGTACCTTGCCCAGCCTGGTGCTGGGATTCCCTCGTCCTCTGCTGGGGTTCCCTTCTCCTGTCCAGGAGTCTCACTTCTAGTCCTGTGCCTCTCCTCGTCCTATAGCCATGTCTTGTCCTCGCCTGGTTCTGGGGTCCAAGCCAGAGTCAAGACCCAGGTTCTGGGTCCTTGTCCAGTCTCTGGCTTGGAGTCCAAGCCCAGGCTCCTAGTTCCCAGTTCCATGTCCTGGTTCTGCTATCCTTGTCAAGTCCCAGCCCAGGCCCGGAATCCTTGTCTCATCTGGGGCCTGTGTCATGTCCAGTGTCCTTTCTTCCTCACTTCCCTTGCTTCCTTCTCATGCCTAGTCCTGTTTCTGGTAGTTCAGTGTCTGTGTCTTGCTTTTGGGTCCACTCCCAATCCTTCCATTATGACAGCAGATGCTGGAAATCCAGAATAACACAAAAAATGCTGGAGAAACTTAGCAGGTCAGGCAGCATCTATGGAAAGGAATAAAGAGTTGACATTTTGGGCTGAGATGCTTCTTCAGGACTGGAAAGGAAGGGAGAAGAAGCCAGAATAAGAATGTGGGGGGGAGGGGGGGGGGCAGGGATGGAGTACAGACTAGAAAGTGGTAAGTAAAGCCATGCTTTCCATAGTTTCAAAGAATAAAAAGTGATCTCATTGAAGTATATAAGACCCTGAAAGTCTCAAAACAAGGGGACATGATTAAAAGATTAGAGGGCAGACATTTAAAACTGAGGGATAGGAATTTCTTATTGTAGATGGTGGTGAATCTCTGAAATTGTATACTCAGGCAGGCTGTGGTGAAAGGATCATAGGGGAACTTAAAGAGGAAGCAGGTACTTTTTTGAAAGATTAAGGAATTGAGGGCTATGGGGAACTGGCACAGAGAAGGAGATGAGGCCTGGGGCAGATGAACCATAATCATTTTAAGTAATAGAACTGGCTTAAGAGACTGAGTGGCCTCCTCCTGCTCTTCTTTTAATAAATAAATAAATAAATAAATTCTTATGTGTTTTACTCTCAATGGTGTTAAACTGTCTTGAGAGTTGGGAATGTAGGAATGTGGTCATCAAAATAAGTGGAAAATATTCAGCTGACGTGTACTGTAGATTCTTAGAAAGGAGGTGACTCACTTGTCATTGCATACACAGACTCTGACCAGATCTTATAGCTGCAGCAAATATATATGGTTCAGTTAGCTTCTGACTAATGGCAACCCTGAATGATGTTTAAATTTGAACCACAACAGGTTCTCATGTTTATGCATTTATTATATTCTATCATGTCCAAATTTCCACACGATAGTTTTATATAACAGACATTACAAAAGAATTAATATTATCAACACTTTTTCACCAGGTATGACTAATTTACCTTTGTTCCTTTCAAGATCAACACCCTCCACAACTTTATTGTGAGAAGCTTAAGATCAATATAGGCTGTCCTCAAAAGTACTGTCAGTTCTGACTCATTGTGATAGGACAAATGTTAATGCATGCAAGATTCCACAAAGGAAATATTTCACCCAGCACCAGTTATTTTTTGGATGCTTGGATTAACTGTAACAATATGGATAAGGAAATAAACAAATTAACTTTGTTAGTAACTTTTGCATGAAGCCGACTCCTGTAACTCTTTATGACACAGGCCCCTGGCAGTTGCATTTCATAAAAGCATAAATATAGAGATTACATTTACTTTGTACCTTTCATGAACTCAGAATACCTCTGGGCCAATGAAATAGCTTTGAAATAAGTTTATTGTTGCAGTAAGGGGAAATATATCAAAATGGGAAATTTAGAACTGCAGAATTAAAAGTTGTGTTGATGTAGAGTCTTCGGCATCTCACCAACACCCATCAACAAAAATTGATGTTGAGCCACAAGGGAAGATATTAGGGCCACTTTTGACAAAAGATATTGAGATACATCTTTAAGGAAGAAAAATAGTGAGTAGAGAGCAGAGGGTTGGAAATACAGAGCAAAGGCGCCTGGCAGCAAAAGTCAACGCTGCAAATGAACTCTGGGCAAAAAGTTAAAAATGGATAAGTACAATATTCTAGTGGGTTCATTTGTCACAAAATGCAGGAAGGGCAATGTCAAGAAGCTTGAAATTTTTTTTTTAAAGAATTCTGATAATCTGACTTTAGCAGCAGGCAGTGAATGTGGTGAACATGGCATGTTGTTGAATTAGGATCTTGGCAGGACATCTTCGTTTTGCCTTAAGTTTATATTGTTTGGTTAAAAAGTGCTGACCAGCCTATTCTAAAATAATTGGGAATAAACAACAAATACACAGAAAAAGGTTGCATCATTCTTTGTCATTTACCTAATGTTTATTTTTCTTAAATAGCAGATTCCTTATTCCATGGCAGAGATCAGCATAAGATTCATTTATAAAATGAGTGCAACAAAGTGATATAGATCATAGCTTGATCTGTATTTAATATTTCAACAGTATTTGAGTAATATTGTAAATACATTATCTGATTAAGCATTCTTTTTCATTTAAATAATTCATTATGGAATATATGTAAAAATAAGTGAATTGCATAAATCATGACACTACCACGTGATACATGCTTAAAGTAAAAAAAATGAAACTAAGACCCATTCTTTTGGGGGTTCCTTTTTTTTCTCGCAATTAGATTAATGTTCTGGAGTTAAAAATAGCAGTAGGGATGAGGCATTTTGAACCTGAGATGACTACTTACTTGTTGAAGTGCAACAAGATGTTCAAGTTTTTAAAAAAGCGCAGCAAGGAATGGTCGAGTTTAAAAAAAAGTATAGTACGTTTTCTTTTCTTCACAGCAGCACATTTTCTTTGCAAAAGGAAAGAAAATTGAGTTTAAAAAAAGGCAGAAAATGGCTGGCCACATTGGAAAGGTAGGTTTGTTCCATTACACAGCAGATAACTGGATTATGTATACTGAATGAATTGAACGGTATTTTAAAGCAAATGGAATAGATGATGAAAAGGAAGCCAATTTTGCTGAGTGCACTGGACTTATAGGCATATAGTTTGCTTGATGGGCTTAATGATGCATTGAGAGATCATTTAGTTTGTGGAATCTTACAAGAAAACATTCAAAAATAGCTCCTAACTGAGGCACAACTTACATTTAAAGGAGCAGTTGAAATGTCTGTATCAATGGAAACAGCAGACAGAGATGCAATTGAGTTGCAATCAGGAATGAAAGTGAACATGAACAAAATTACAGTGTCTAAACAGAAACCAGCCTGGCTGAACAAATCGTGTTACTGTTGTGGCACAGGTTCACATACTCCAGACCAATGCATGTTTAAAGGCAATATTTGCAGAAAATGCAGTGAAATAGGGCGCATAAAAAGAGCACGTCGGGCAGACAAAATAAATGCCCAGGGAAGAGAAAAAGATAAAAAGTCAAGTTGTATTTTCAAAAAGGGCACTAATCTGCATGCTATTGATGAAAAATCTAATAATGATGAAAACAGCACAGGTCTGGATAGCTTTGAGATTTACAATGTGAAAAGTAACTGGAGACAAGCAATATGGCTTACACCAGGAGTGAACTGCAAATTGATTAAAATGGAATTGGGCACTGGCTCAGCTGTTTTGATAGAGAGGAGTTACAGGCAGGTGGTCACACCGGGACCACGGGAGGCAGATGGGTGGGTCACGGTTAGGAGGGGGAAAGGGAAGAGTAAGGTACTAGAGAGTACCCCAGTGGCTGTACCTCTTGACAATAAGTACTCCTGTTTGAGTACTGTTGGGGGGGGGGGGGGACAGCCTACCTGGGGGAAGCGACTGTGGCCGTGCCTCTGGCACAGAGTCCAGCCCTATGGCTCAGAAGGGTAGGGAAAGGAAGAGGAAGTCAGTAGTGATAGGGGACTCGATAGTTAGGGGGTCAGATAGGCCATTCTGTGGATGCGATCAGGAGACCCAGATGGTATTTTGCCTCCCTGGTGCCAAGGTTCTGGATGTTACTGATCGGGTCCAAGATATCCTGAAGTGGGAGGGTGAGGAGCCAGAGGTCGTGGTACATATAGGTACCAATGACATAGGCAGGAAAAGGGAAGAGGTCCTGAAAGGAGAATACAGGGAGTTAGGAAGGCAGTTGAGAAGAAGGACCACAAAGGTAGTAATCTCAGGATTACTGCCTGTGCCACGCGACAGTGAGAGTAGGAATGGAATGAGGTGGAGGATAAATGTGTGGCTGAGGGATTGGAGCAGGGGGCAGGGATTCAAGTTTCTGGATCATTGGGACCTCTTTTGGGGCAGGTGTGACCTGTACAAAAAGGACAGGTTACACTTGAATCCTAGGGGGACCAATATCCTGGCAGGGAGATTTGCTAAGGCTACTGGGGAGACTTTAAACTAGAACGGTTGGGGGGGTGGGAATCAATTTGAAGAGACTAGGGGAGAGGATGTTAGTTCACAAATAGAGAAAGCTAGTAGACAGTGTGTGAGGGAGGATAGGCAGGTGATAGAGAAGGGGAGCACTCAGACCGAAGATGTAGGGGAGAAGGAAGAAAAAGATAATAAAGTTGATCACATTGTTAGGGATAAACAGAGAGGAAGAGGTGGAGAGTTTCTTAAATGCATCTATTGTAATGCTAGGAGCATTGTAAGAAAGGTGGATGAGCTTAGAGCATGGATTGATACCTGGAAATATGATGTTGTAGCTATTAGTGAAACATGGTTGCAGGAGGGCTGTGATTGGCAACTAAATATTCCTGGATTTCATTGCTTCAGGTGTGATAGAATCGGAGGGACAAAAGGGGGAGGTGTTGCGTTGCTTGTCACAGAAAATATTACAGCGGTGCTCTGGCAGGATAGATTAGAGGGCTCGTCTAGGGAGCCTATTTGGGTGGAATTGAGGAATGGGAAAGGTAGGGGTGTATTATAGACCACCTAATGGGGAGCGAGAATTGGAGGAGCAAATTTGTAAGGAGATAGCAGATATTTGTAGTAAGCACAAGGTTGTGATTGTAGGAGATTTTAATTTTCCACACATAGACTGGGAAGCCCATTCTGTAAAAGGACTGGATGGTTTGGAGTTTGTAAAATGAGTGCAGGATAGTTTTTTGCAGCAATACATCGAGGTACTGACTAGAGAAGGGGCAGTGTTGGATCTCCTGTTAGGGAATGAGATAGGTCAGGTGACGGTCGTATGTGTTGGGGAGCACTTCAGGTCCAGTGACCATAATACCATTAGTTTCAATATAATTATGGAGAAGGATAGGACTGGACCCAGGGTTGAGATTTTTGATTGGAGAAAGGCTAACTTTGAGGAGATGTGAAAGGACTTAGAAGGAGTGGATTGGGACAATTTATTTTTTGGGAAGGATGTAATAGAGAAATGGAGGTCATTTAAAGGTGAAATTTTGAGGGTACAGAATCTTTAAGTTCCTGTTAGGTTGAAAGGAAAGGTTAAAAGTTTAAGAGTGCCATGGTTTTCAAGGGATATTAGAAATTTGGTTCGGAAAAAGAGGGAGATCTATAATAAATATAGGCAGCATGGAGTAAATGAGGTGCTTGAGGAATATAAAGAATGTAAAAAGAATCTTAAGAAAGAAATTAGAAAAGCTAAAAGAAGATACGAGGTTGCTTTGGCAAGTAAGGTGAAAATGAATCCGAAGGGTTTCTACAGTTATATTAATAGCAAAAGGATAGTGGGGGATAAAATTGGTCCCTTAGAGAATCGGAATGGACAGCTATGTGTGGGGCCAAAAGAGATGGGGGAGATTTTGAACAATTTCATTTCTTCAGTATTCACTAAAGAGAAGGATATTGAATTGTGTAAGGTAAGGGAAACAAGTAGGGAAGTTATGGAAACTATGATGATTAAAGAGGAGGAAGTACTGGTACTTTTAAGGAATATAAAAGTGGATAAATCTCCGGATCCTGACAGGATATCCCTAGGACCTTGAGGGCAGTTGGTGTAGAAATAGCAGGACAGAAATATTTCAAATGTCATTAGAAACGGGGATGGTGTCGGAGGATTGGCGTATTGCTCATGTGGTTCCATTGTTTAAAAAGGGTTCTATGAGTAAACCTAGCAATTATAAGCCTGTCAGTTTGATGTCAGTGGTGGGTAAATTTATGGAAAGTATTCTTAGAGATGATATATATATATAATTATCTGGATAGACAGGGTCTGATTAGGAATAGTCAGCATGGATTTGTGCGTGGAAGGTCATGTTTGACAAATCTTGTTGAATTTTTTGAAGAGGTTATGAGGAAAGTTGTCGGAGGGTAAGGCAGTGGATGTTGTCTATATGGACTTCACTAAGGCCTTTGACAAGGTTCCGCATGGAAGGTTAGTTAGGAAGGTTTGATCGTTAGGTATTAATATTGAAGTAGTAAAATGGATTCAACAGTGGCTAGATGGGAGATGCCAGAGAGTAGTGGTGGATAACTGTTCATTGTTATCTTGGCATAACTGGTGAAATATTCTGCTATTTAGTGGATGAGCTTTAATTTTGTTGATAGCAGATATTACAAGAGCCAAGCTCGAAAAAGTCGCAGGCTGAGGCTTTTGGCTGCGAGATGTTGACAACGAATTACGTAATGGATAGCAAACAGACCTGAAATTTCTTTTTTCAGAAATGTTACTGAACCAGTATGGCAACCTATCATGAATGGTGCTCCATCTGTTGCACAAGAAATCATGTTCCTATTCAGAATACTTTTATCCTCAATATATATTTTGAGCTCGTAGTAGATTGACTCTCCATTGTTATTTGTTTTTAACTTTTTACAAAAGAGGATCTCTTCATGAATTATTCAATTTTTGATAAACTATACATATGCCATTAACAATCCTCATTGACTCACACTGTTGATTCATCCAGTGCCTCCCAAATTCTGTTTTTGGAACTCTGTGCATAGTTGATATTCAATGCCTTCACTCATTTCATCAATACAACAGAAGAATGGATTTCATGCAATTTAACTCAGAAGAATGAGTTTTAAAATACTAGTATCTATTTTGAAAACAGTGGTGAGCATTATTAATCTTTCACCAATTGTATGAGGTTTTCCACACTTTGCTATCATTTTGGAAATGTTATAAGAAGCAATGAAACTACTATCAAGGTCATTTTTAGCTTTCTTGACAAATGACTTGAGTGTGCAGTGCTTTTCAAATGCTTCTTTCATCTTCTGGAACTGAGTAATACCATAAGTAGCCTTTTCAGTGTGTCTTTTATGGAAGTGTTCCTGCAATTTTGGTGGTACCATGGTTTCACTGGACAGTACAGTATTACAAATAAGACAAATGTGGCAATGCTGATCTGACAGGAATGGAATAAAACTACACTCTGGGTATGTAACATTGTATGACGCATTTTTTGTAGTTTCTGTTTCTTAGCAGGATTAGAATTCAAGGCTTCTCTGCCTTCAGACTCATAGGGATTATGCTGTATGTATTTATCCATCATTAAAAAGGCTAAATTAAAATTAAAATTTAACACAAACTAGGAATGCCTATTGGACATTGACGCTAGCAGCGAGTTGCCAATGGATGGAATGATGGTAGTGGCACACAAAGGAACGGTGAGGCAAAGATGAAGACAATTGCGCAGTGAAAATTATGTTGACAAGGATTCAGATTGGAATCTGAATGTTAGTTGGGGTAGAGCTGGTGTTTGGCAAGCTACCTTTATCCAATCCCAGTTAGTGCAATTGACTGATCATGTAAGGTCTCATAATCCTTAAAGATGATTCTTGACCACACATATGGAGCTGAGGTTACTTTAAGAGGAATCCTTGTGGTCGGCAGGTTCAGTGATTGGCTCAATTTCACTGATTGTTTCTGGCCAGCGCTGTATTGTTGTGTCACCTGTTTTCCGTAGATCTGTAGAGAAAGTTAAAAGGGTGTACTTGACTTACCATCTGTTAAATTGCATGAAACCATTCCATGCCACAAGTCAGGGGAACTGTTGGGCACCCTGGTGGCTATCCTCAATAATGTCTGTCTGGTTGCTAAGGTCGAATGAGATTGCCGAGTGTCAGATGTGTTGTGACAATGAGTGCTCACCGCCTGCAGAGCTATAGTTCTTCCTGTGTTCCAGTGCCTCATCCTTTTTTTTCCCTGCTCTACTAACTGTCGGTCAGGTCCTGTGCCTGAAGTTAAGTGCCACTTCCTGCACCCCCCAAGAATCTTGAACACTCGCCGACGACTTCTATTTCCCCTAATGCCCCCTTTAGGACACATAACTGCCCCTAATGGACATAGCCTTTGCATCTCATTCCCTTACCACTGCAGGGAAAATTTGCTCACAGATTGACAGAAAGGCATTGAGTCTGGTTTGGGGTGTAAAATGGATCAATTAGTACTTGTATAGGTGTGGTAAACCATGTATATCTGTCTGGACATGCCCCTCTGCTGACTGATCCTGTTGCTCCTCCCACAGACCCCTGGATAAAGGCGATGGTGTCACTGCTCCTCCCACAGTCATCTAGCATGGACGTGGTCTGTTTTGCTGCTAATTAAAGCCTTTCAGTATTTACTCTACATCCAGTCTTTTGGAGTTATTGATAGTGTATCAATAGGAGAAAGTTTACCCTCGTTACTGATCATCAACCATTAGTGTCCATTTTCAATCCACAGAAGATGTTCCACTAACAACAGCACAAATGCAGAGATTGACTCTGTTTCTTGGAGGACGGAATTACTAGGTCAAGAAGATAACTAATCATGGAAATGCTGATGCATTGTCCTTCGGAAAGGAAATACCTGAAAAATTTACAAAAGAGGGCAGTCCTCCTGATGTATTCTCCCTGACGCAATTTGAATGTCTCCCTAATGTCGCAAAGATGATCCTAAGGGAAAACAGGAAAGGCCCCACACTGTCTCAGGTCTACATGTCCATGCCAAATGGCTGGAATGTGCAGAAGAAATCCCAGCTCCCCCATTTTTATCAGCAGAGGGATGAACCTGCTCTTGATGGAAGCTACCTTGTGTGGGGTTTGAGAATTTTCATTCCATCCAAGCTGAGAGCTAAAGTGTTGGAGGAACTACATGCTGGTCATCTAGGCATGGTCAAACTGAAAGTGTTGGCTGGAAGTTTTGTCTGGTGGTCTGGGATAGATCAGTAGATCAGACAGCTTGCCGTGCACTGGAAGTGGCCGCATTGCCCTGGCAGAGGACTCACGTTGCTTTGCTGGACATCTGATGGGCACGTATTTCTTTCTAGTAGTGGATGCAGCTACAAAGCGGCCAGAAGTGTTCCCAATCACCTCCGTTACAGCCACGCACACTGCTGATGCATTGAAAAGCCACTTCTCAAGAAACGGTATTGCAGAACACTCAGTGACAATGGACACAGTTTGCTGTGGAACAGTTTCAGTCACTCCTGAAAATGAATAGAATAAGACATATTATGTCTGCACTGTACTACCCAGCTACAAGTGGCTTGGTGGAAAGGTTTGTCCTGAGTTTAATGAATGCACTGCAAACAATGCCAACAGGACACAGTACACTAACACTGAATCAGAAGATTGCCAATTTCCTCTTTGCATTTCGCAATGCAGCACAGTCCACACCAACAGTTCACCAGCTAAGCTGTTCCTGGGTCGTCCATTGCGCTCACACTTGGATCTCCTCAGACCCAATCTCAGAAGGAGTATTCAGGACAACAGCTGAGACAAATTGAAGGCTCCTCCAACAAGGAGGTTTGATGTTTCGCTCCTGGACAAACAGTCCTGGTGAGGGACTACACAGGTGATCAAAAATGGGTACTCATAAAGATGAAGGACCGAACTGGACCCCTCTCTTACACAGTGGAGTTTGCGTCTGATGTCATCTAGAGATGACACATCAATCAGCTGAGGAGAGCAGAGCTAACTGTTAGACAAGAAAAATGGTCAGAGCTGTCTGAACCATTTCCTGCAGTTCCTGAGTCATCTTCCACAGCCAGTACCAAGGAAGCCCCATAACTTGAGATTGCTTCGCAGCAACAAGTCTCACTCACAAAGCCGAGGGATCACCCTTGTTAGGAAAGACATTATCCCACAAGAGTAAGAAAGCCTCTACGGTGATTAAATCTTTAGACCTGAATGGGACAATTTAAAAATTAATTCTGCTGTGGATCTCTGTATAGTAGTTGTATTATATACTTGTGTATATAGTTGAGATGCATTCAGTATGGAGTTGGAGTTTACATCTAAGCTGGGAGGAGTGTTGTGTTTTAATATTTCAGTATTATTTGTGTAGTATTGTAAATATAGTGTTTGATTAATCATTCTTATTTGTTTGAATAATTCATTATGGATTATATGTACAAATCAGTGCATTGCATATGTCAGGATGCTACCACATGATACGTACGTTATGTCACATAAAGTTAAAACTTGTACTCTTGGGCTCCCGTCTTTTTCTTGCAATTAGTTTAAGCTTTGGAGTTTTCAAAACTGCTTTCATCCCCAGTGACCAAGGCCTCAAATTCAGTTTCTAAGCAAAACTGGAATTGTGTATTTTGTTCATTTTACCAATTACAGCTGCAGCAAAAAGAACCGTCTCCTTTAACATAGTGATGGGGAGTTGTTGGGGTTGAGTTCTTTCTGGAAAGTGAACCTGTTTTTCCAGTCACCTTTCATTTAAATTCTCTATTCCACTCCCATTCTGAACACCCTCAATTTGGCCTCTGTCCTCTTCCAATCTGAGTTTGAGGAGCAGCATCTTATCTCCATAATAAAATGCATAGCTGCCTCTTGAACTCAATCCTGATTTCTACAGTTTCAGATAATGACTTTGCTATCTCTATTTCCCTCCTGTCCAGACTTATCTTTTTTCTGCACCTGTTACATTTCCATGCCTTTATGCCTATTATTCTGTTTCCACTTAATTTCTCTTTCCTTCCACACTGGACAAAATTTACCCTATGGTCTTTCTTCTCAAGGATCAAGGTTCAAATTTATTGGCCATGCACATTTATACATATTAGGAATTTGCTGTGGTGTGTTGGTGTGCCTTTAAATGTCCACTCTGTTTCTCACTCCAAAAATACGGTTAAGTTGTCAAATATTTCCGACATTTTTTTTGTTTATTTCTCAGATTCCCAGCATCTGCAGAATTTTGCTTTGGTGAAAGGACTTCTTCTCAAAAGGTCTGTCTGACATATAAAACATATAGAGCAGGGATTCAATAGGTTTCAATAGGTACATTTAATGTCAGAGAAATGTATACAATATACATCCTGAAATTCTTTTTCTCTACAGGCATCCAGGAAAACAGAGGAGTGCCCCAAAGAATGGCCCCCCACCCGCACCAGCAAAAAAGCATCAGCACCCCTCACCGAGCACTCAAGCGTGCTGCAAAGCATCAATAAATACAGAGACTTGCAGTGCCCCAAAAACTACTTGTTCACCAGGTATTCGACATACCACAGGCTCTCTCTCTCCCTAATAAGGGAAAAAGAGGTGTCCCTGTTTCACAGCAAGAGGGGAGACATAACAAACAACTTTCTGATTTATGATGTTAAGAGTCTGTTGTGTTACTTTTTCTGAGCTCTGCACCCAGAGAGTCGGCACCAGAAAGGTGCAGCCCTCCGGACACACGACCCCCAGCAGCCAATCCGCTGCTCCCGATGTTCCATGTTCTCCCACGATGCCTCAGTCAGGGGCACCGACCTAGAATCAGCACATTCCCAGAGCCACGAGATCAGGAACTCTGAAGGTGCACTTGTCTTCCAGGTCGCGTCCTTGGAATATTCAAAAAGCAGCTGGTCAATGAGGCCCTGAGAGTGGGACCCATTCCCACAAAGAACTGAAGTCACAGTGTAACTCCAGGTCAGAGCCTTCAAGAAAATCCCCCACATTCTGAAAAGGGGAAAAAAAGAGATATAAAAGATAGAAATAGAGCTGTTTCCAAAGATGCAAGCTGATTAGCGTCATTTTGACTTCGCCCACCTCTGATAAATGTTCCCTCTTTAATTATGCCATTGAGCCTTACCATCAACTATGAGGTCTGTGGACCCCAGGTTGGGAACTTCTAATATAGAGCATAGGAACCTTGTAATAATTTAAAGAGCAAATTAATAAAGATGATAGATGGTGTGCATAGGGATCTAAACAACACAGAATAATCAACCGAGCTTGCTTCTGGGATGTGCCCCAAAATCATGTTTAGATCTCATCTGTTGATCACTTTCCCATAAACTGGAAGAGAAGGCTGATGTGAAAATAATCAAGTTTACTATTCTGCACCTGCTTACATCTGTCATCAGCATTGTTCAGTACCGAGCAGCACGAAGAATAGAAGAGAGGGAAACCAAATATATCACAAAGAAATAATCTCATACATAACTTCCAAAACAAAATTGGCAGGTCCTGACCTAGTAGAAAGAGACAGACACTATCCATTGTGTTCATAAGCAAATAGAAATTATAAATGCGTAGAATTTTAATTCTAAAATCTTTAAATTCATTGTGCTTGGGGTAGTATTCTACATGTCCAATAGAGGGAGCTGTAAAATAATAAATGCTGATAGAGTATGCACATTTGACTCTTAAGAAATTTAACTCCAGGATATTTCATCAACAGCTATAAGCCAAATAAATAGCATAATTTGGCTGTGTTTGATAATGCTCTAAAATATATTTATACTTTCAAGTTTTTTCGCACCCTTCTGGCTATGGGAAACTGAGAGCACTGTAGCAGAAGATTTTGATATTTTGAGTAAATAATTCAATCTAGGATTTGTGCAATCTACAACAGAGGTCACCAAGTCAATGTGACATAATTCAGAAACCCTCTGCCTCTGAAGGTTTTCTTACTCTTCAAGCTATTGGAACCAATATCTGCCAGGGCGTTGATGTATTGCTTGAGACAATTACATCACTTGCTCCAGTTGTTTACTAGTGCTTTGCATGAGTCAGGAGCAAGTCTAAAATTCACTTGCTTGGGTATCTTGCTCCAGCTCATTGAATTTGCCTTTGTGTATGGTGTCACCTTTCAATATGCTCAATAGCTCCCTGCACAATTGTCTCTGTCTGAGTTTGTTGACTAATTCAGAAAAGACTGAAAGCATTTTTTTCATTTATCACAATAAAGAATTGCCAACATACTATTTACATCACTTCTTATCTGCGGTTGGGAAATAATTTTTTAAAAAATAAATTACATTATTTCCTGGTCACGAATGCTGGATGAGAGCTGTTTGCTAAATTACCGCTGTATTCCTCATTCTAAATTATCAGTAATTCCATCTGTCAAATATTAACAATTTTTTTCAATTTAGACATGATTATTACTGTATTTTTCTTATCTACGTTATGGCAGTTTGACACCACAGTGATTTAGTTGTTTCATTAAGTGGGGGGAGTGGGTCGGATAAGTACAGTATAGTGTTGCCACCTATTGTTTGATCTAAAATGGGATGAAAGCATGAATGCAGGGCTTATGGAATTGATGAGTTTTATTAGCTGTTTTGTCAATCATGAACTGAGGCATTATGGCCAAACTGTCAGTCAAGCATAACCACTGAGCTACTGATAACAAGGAAATGAAATTACTTATGTTGTACTTTTGGCGTGAGTCAACTAAACGTTAAAGTAAAAACTCACTGATGGACTCAGAATTCACTTGTTGATAGTTCATTGTTGTCATTGTGGTAAACTTCTACAAATACCTTGTGGCATATAGTAAGTAAATATTTATCATGTTTCCAAGAGCTAGTAAATCATTTGTTTTTTAAATTTCAACCTATTGTTTGACTTCCTGCTGCGCAATGCAACTATGACAAACTGTGAAATTTCTTTGCATATTTGCAAATGAGGGCAGCAAATCTCTTTTAAATTTAGCATAAATGACATTTGTTATTTGCTCTAGCTTTCCATCTAATGCTGGAGGTCTGAAATGCATTAAGAACTATTATTCATTAAGAAGATGAATGAGGATTAAGGTAACACCTCTCCTGATCTGTAGATGCCTCTCAGATATTTATAGTCAAAAATGTACTTCTGGAAAGTAGTTTTTTTGAAGTATTTTAGTTATGAAACACATGCATAGGTAACTAAGATTTTAATATTTCCAAATAAACTTGATAGACTGTGGTAGCACAAAGACGAAAATATCTGCAGATGCTGGAAATCCGGCAGCACACACAAAATGTTGGAGGAACTCAGCAGGCCAAGCATTTTCTGTGGAAAAGAGTAAACTATTTCCCAGTTCTGATGAAGGGTCTCGGCCCGAAACATTGACTGTTTACTCTTTCCCATAGATGCTGCCTGTCCTGCTGAGTTTCTCCAGCATTTTGTGTGCTGCTAGATTGTGGGCATGTTTCTGAGGATCCAAGTGATATCCCCTGATAACATTAACGAGTTTATGCAATGCCAAGTGGCTAATAAATCGAGTATCAAAATTTCAATAATTCTAGCAAGGTTGAATATTCTTTCTGAACTGAATGCTTAATAGAAAACTAGATGGATATAATCCTAATCAGGCAAATAAATGAACTTTGCTGATTGAATTGTGTATGTGTTTACAGATTCCAACTACTTTGGACTTCTGATGGAAGCATTTCATGTACTTTCAGGTAAGAAAAATTTAACACATCTGTAACATTTTACCAGGTTAACTTAAAAGTCTAATGTTTAATCCAGCAGAGGCAAAGTGAAATATTATTCCCAATACCCAGCATTGGTCGATTCCTACAAAGTAATTTGTGATTCAGATATATTTATCACATGTGCATTGAAACACACACTGAAATGTGACATTTTGATAATACTAATTCTGCACCCACATACTATTTTTCAGGAATTCTTCAAATTGCCCAGCAAGGTGCTGCAGAGGTGAAAATCTTGCATGGTGCCTTTATAAGTTAGCTGGACATGCATTTGGAGAGATTTTTGAAATCTCAATGGTGTCTGAATGCCACCAAATGGCCAACAAGAATGAAAAAATTTCTGATTTTTCCGGAGGATGGGAATGGGATAGCATGCCTTCTGCTTGTTGATTTTTATTCTCATTGATAGGTCTATCAAAAAGGCAAAGGCATGTTTGAAAATGCTTGACTATCTTAATTGGTCTATTTACTGCAAAAATGAAGATGTGTACTTCTTTGCCAGCATCCAGGAAGAGGATGAAAATCGGGACCAACAATTTTCATTTTAAAAATCATGTAATTCACAGAAGCTCCAAAAACATTTTCCCAAAACCAGACAATTGCTTTACCTTTGGAATCAGCTGGAACCCTAACTTCATTGGACGCACTAAACAATAGTTAGTCCATTTAACCTACAGTAGCCGTCATCTTTTACTGAACAGTGTAGTTTTTCTCTCCTTCGTATACAGCACATTCAGGAAACTCTACATGTTCATTTTTTCAATGATTAATTTCTTGCTCCAGTCTTTCTTCCAATATTTCCCCCCTATTTTTCATTTAGAAAAGCAGATTGTGATATAGGTATAGCACGATAACAGGACCTCCTGGCCCAATGAACCTGTGCCGCCATATTGCACTCATATGACCAACTAACCTACTAACCCATATGCCTTTGGCGTGTGGGAAGAAACTCAGGCTGTCAAGTGGAGAATAGCAGTGGAACTGAACCCTGGCTGCTGATGCTGTAATAGTGTTACACTAACCATTTATTCACCAATAACCTTGCTGACGCTAAGTTTTGATTTCACCAGGATCACTTAACTCTGGCCCTCAACAGAGCCCTTCCCCTGGACCACAGAGCCGATTTGCTAAAGTGAGGTGAGAGTGACTGCTGTTGACATTAAGGAAGCCTTTGACTGAATCAGAGACTCTGGCAAAACTGAAGCTGGTGGGCATTTAAGGAAAAGTACCCCGGGGTGGTTGCAGTTACGCTTTGCACAAAGGAAGATAGTAGGCATTGGAGCTCAATCATTCCAGATTAAGGACATCACTGCAGAAGCTTCTTCAGGCAATGTTCAAGAACCATTCACCTTCAACTGCTTCGTAAGTGATCTTACATTTATCATAAGGTCTCCAACTGACCTTGGCATTCAACAGAATTACTACAACTGACGCCACCACCACCAACACACTTGGTAGATTGCCTTGGACTAGAATGGTTCCATGAGCAGGTCAGAGGCTATGTATTGTGAACTGAATGATCCCATAGCCTTTTCCCCATCTACAAGGCAAGTTGAGGTTACAATGGGATACTCTCAACACGTCTGTATTGGTGCTGCTCCATGTGCTCTCAGGGAACGCAACATCATCCAAGACAAAGCAGCCTGTTTGAATGGCACACCAACAACCATTTTAAATATTAATTTCCTCCACCACTGGCATACTGCGGCTGTAGTGTCTGCCATCTGGTTGTTCAGCACCCAAATACACAACCTGTTTTATCTAGAAAGACAAGGGCAGCAGATGAATGGGAATACCTGCATATTGCCCATTGTGACCTGGGAATGTATTGAAAGTCCTTGTTAACTGCTTAACGGGCCTATCTTCACCTGAAGGATTGCAGTGGCTCGAGAAGACAGATCACCATCTACTCTTTAGGCTGTTCTATAGGCCAAAACACAAGCGCTGGACTGACCAGCGGTTTTCAAATCGTAAAAAAAAGTTGCTTATGTTTTCAGACAGAAGTACATCAACCCATTTCTAAGTTCAATTAAATGATATCCAGAAGCAATCAAATGCCATAGGTATAGGTTTCACCTATCACATTCCAGCTTACCTCCTCCACCCTCCCTGCTTTTTATTCTGGCGTCTTCCCCCTTCCTTCTCAGTCCTGAAAAAGGGTTATGGCCAGAAACATTGGTGGTTTATTCATTTCCATGGATGCTGCCCGACCTGCTGAGTTCCTCCAGCATTTTGCGCAGGGTGCAAAGGAGTCCATTCTTTCAGTTACACTCTGACCCAAGCATTACCTAGGCAGATCAAGGACAGCCATGAATAATGGCTAGCTCCATTGCTGTATTAAAAGCATATAATCAGACTAGCAACTTGTTTTTGTGGGTAGGTAGAGCAGCTCTAAGTTGTACCTTATGAGAGAAAAAGTCTCAAATAAAAAAAATTACTCGAACACGCGGCAGATGGCACCATTCCCCGAGCAATGTGAACGCTACAGTACTACCTTTAAGCTATTATTTTTGAAGTTTTTTATGATACTTAACTAAACTAACTGAAGTTAGTCATTTGCTATGATTGTAACGTAGCAGAGTTTTTAAATTTGGAAAAAAAAAGAAGTTATAAGTGTTCTGAATGTTTTATCAGAAGAGTACGACCTCGGTGGACAGACGCAAGATAAGCATTTTTTTTTCTGTTGTAAAACCTTTGTATTCAGAATAAAATATGATTAGGGGACTAATAAATATCACATTTGCGTGCGCCTCCACAGAGAGAAATTTATTTATTTATGCTATATTGGTGTGTTTATGAAGATCTTATAAAACATGTCTTCGTCCGATCTGTTTGTTAAGCGCACGGGGGTGCGGCGGTGGGAGTGGGGGTGGAAAGGTTGTGGAGAGACATTACAGGCAGGTAATCCCAAATATTTCTGGGAGAATTGACAGTGAGTCTGGTGGAATTATACTCCACGCTTCTGTTTGGCTGGATAAGAAATATACGCAATGATAATCGTACAGTAATCTTTGAGAAGTTGTGTTACATTTCTATTTCTTCAAATGGCAGTCCGAAACTACAGTAAACGACTCGCAGGCGCCAACTGATTAGAAATTGTCCTATGGGTGGAATATCAGCGTTAACCTTCAAATCCATTGAAACCAGCCGATGGACATTTCTTTGTATGATTAACGCTGTATCTTCAAAAGAGATCGACTCATTTATAGACTCCCTTCTTAACTGTCGAGGTAGTTAAATTACAACAACCGCTAATATGAATATGTGGTTAATAACGGTAGTTCTTCAGTTCCATGACTAGCCGAGGACTAGACTTAATTGGACTTAATTAATTTTACCTTCAATCCAGAAGTTTGGCGAGAAAAAAAGTGTCAAACTAAAACGTGAGGAAGAAAATCAGGAACTTCTGCAACCATGGAACACCCCGTGTAGACAAGGAAACACCAGACTTCCTCCCCACAGATACTGCTCGGGCTTACATGTCTTTCCAGCATTTTCGCATGTCCAGTATCCGCAGTTTTTCATCCTGCTGTTCAAGTGGAAGGAAGTTCTAGGACTTGTCTGTTACATACACAACAGACATGTACTGCATAATTATCATGGGTAAAGTTGCATGAACTCCGTAAAGAGATTACTTATCTTCAACCATCACTTCAACATTCACACTCTCTCGTACCACTGCCGCACGCTTGTGGTCGAGTCACTTAATAATTTTAAATAGCCATGTCTGTAGCCTCAACAATAGTAAAACACAGCGAATATTGCAAATATGAAATGGAAACAAAAGGATGCTGGTCAGTCAACCTTTGCGCAAAGTCTCAGACCAAGACGTGCTGTGGCTAAATTTGATACGTTTTATTGCGGCGATAAATCATGAATGTATTAATAATAATAATCAGGTTTGTAAATATTTACTATATTCATATAAAATGATTAAAAGTATGCAGTTCTTAGATAAAATTAAATGGGAACACTGACAACAAATGAAGCCTTATAATCCAGTAAAATAAAAATGGAACTATAATTAGACAAGGCCGGGGAATGGGGCTGAGGAGGGGAAAGGGATGAGCCATGATTGAATGGCGGGGTAGGCTCGACAGGTCAAATGGCCTAATTCTGTTTTTATGTCTTATGGTCTTATAATTACGAAGTTTTCAAAATCAATAGGAACTGAGTACACCTCTGACGTAATAGTGACATCAATGATTAGGTCGGAGAGATTTGTTTATGAATCAAAAGGCAAAAGGAAAATCCACCTGAAATAACGTCGATAAGTTCAAATGTTAAATACCTAGTCTATAAGAATAATGCCAGGTGTGGAAACTCGGTGGTTAAGCACATATAAATTACATGTTCGGATTTACAATGTCAAAATACACTACTTAATGACTCAGTACATGTGGTCTTTATATTGCACGGCTGTTCCTAAAACTACCGAAACACTTAATTGAAGTTATTTTTTTTAGTTTCGCAATGTTGATTTATGAACATTAATTGCCCAATACGAGTAAAGTTGCAATGTAGTGACTGAAGGATGTATAATTCTAAATTCACGGAACTCAATTTGCAGCTTAAAAGCTCCAAAGGGATTTACAGCACAATTAAACCTTCTTACAAAAATAAGGCCAGCTCTGACCTAGCTGGATTCTGCATCTGCTTCGTGTTGTTAGGATCTTTAATAACTTGAATCAAGGTTGGGGATCTGGTCTCTGGAATTACGTGGAGCGATGGTTTACCTGTAGCTGAGAATATTCGCAACAAGGAAGGTTTGAGTTCTATTTACGTCACTCACCTGACAGTATAATCACCCTCTGAGCGGCTCTTAAGCCCCGCCTCCTCCCCACCCTCGCTCCTGTTCAATTGGTTCGCTGGTCAGATAGGGCGTGATGAACCAGCGTCGATCATAGAATGGCGCTGCACCATTGGTTAGGAGCTGCTTGCTATCCCGCCCCCTCCCCGCAGACACGGTACTTCCGCCTGTGGAACAAACGGACTAATCAACATGGCGATGGGCTGTCAGTGGTCGCGTCGAGCGAGTCAGAGTTCCTTCCAGATGTCAGTGGTGAGGTTCGGCACAGAGCGAGCACGTCCTGAAGGCCAATAAAACCACATTTGATATTTTCAGCGGCGGCGTTAGGCAGTGAAGCGGACTTTGCTGCACTATGTCTCTACTTTGTGTGAGAGGTGAGTGTTGCTAAGGGGTGTGTTAAGAGTGGGGGCTGAGAGGCCTGGGGCAAAGGTTGTTGCCCACTGTGCCATCACTTCATTCAAAGTCACCGGCTGCACATATCCCGATCCCAGTGATAGGACTGAAAATAAGTCTTCATATCCCTATTCTGGTTGACTAAGTAAGCAGACTTGTTGCTGGTTTGAAGAACCTCTTTCGCAATCATTACAAAATTAACTATTTTTTTCTCATCGGCGGCATTGACTGTGTCAGTTGGGTAACTTGTTGCAGTTTTCGTGGAAATTTGCCCATTCTCGCAGTTACTGTCGCTCCACTCCGGCTTTTCACGTATCGGGAATGATTAAAATGCTAAATACTGTGTCATCCACGGAACTTTTCGCTTCACAGTTGAAATCTGTAAAATAATCATTTTGAATTTAGTTTTCAAGAACTATTATGGATACGCTGTGGTAAAATACTAAAGCTCGCCCGCTTTCACCGACAAGTGCAATGATTAATTCTGTTCCCATGATATGGTAATCGGTTTAAAGCCTCCCATGGAGGGCGGCTGTCACTGCAGGTCAATGGATGCAATATTCTGTAACGTGGTATAAAATGTATTTTTATTTTGGGTTGTTGATATAGTAAAATCGTTTGTGGAGCTGGTTGACAGCGCAATCGAGTCTCGCTCTAATGGTACTAGCTGATTACTCCGACTATCGTTTGACATTTATGAACTTTTTAATACTAATTAAAATATTTACTGCGTGCTTTAGACACCCTGCACCGAGCTTTGGGTCTCTTTGCTTTGGTCGTTTGTAAACGTTGATAACTTTGCTGATAACTTTGTAGGTAGAAACTCGTGATCAACGTTATCACTCGAAATATTGAGTGTGATCCCTATTATTCGGCACTTTACCGACTTCTATCATAGGTGTCAGATTTGTTTAAAACAGCACATTAAGAATTGCTTTAACTTTGAACGAATGAACTCGATCGATGATGGGGAGCAGGTGCATCTCGGATTTTAGGGCGGTTTTATTCACCGTTTTACTATAATGCCTACCACTCTAAATACTTCATTTGCATTTTCTGTGACATTACACTTTAAATAATATTCTATTTATTCAAAGTTCACTGCAGAAATCCCATCTTTTAAAATCCGATTTTCCAATAGTATAACATTGACGTTAAAGGCTACGTATTTTGCAAATATTAATGGACGTTAGATACGTACTCCAGAAATCTGAAAGAGTGGGAGGTATTTGTCACTTCTGTCACCAGCTCCAGATGGTGAACAATGTCGGCGACCCTCCCCCGGATTTTGCCGTTTTGTCTTAACGAGGGAGCTTAAGGTTGACTAAACACTGATTTAAAGGAAAGTAATTTCGAAAGTGCGGGGATTTTGCTATCCCCTACACCATTAAAATTTTGTCTATATTTGCGTTAGCTGATCGTTATCTGAAGAATTTTAACCGAGAAAATTCTCGGCTTCTACAGTTATATTAAAAGCAAGAGGATAGTGAGGGATAAAATTGGTCCCTTAGAGAATCAGGGTGGTCAGCTATGTGTGGAGCCGAGGGAGATGGGAGAGATTTTGAACGATTTCTTCTCTTCGGTATTCACTAAGGAGAAGGATATCGAATGGTGTAAGGTGTGGGAAACTAGTAAGGAAGTTATGGAACCTATGACAATTAAAGAGGTGGAAGTACTGGCGCTTTTAAGAAATTTAAAAGTGGATAAATCTCCGGGTCCTGACCGGATATTCCCCAGGACCTTGAGGGAAGTTTGTGTAGAGATAGCAGGAGCTCTGACGGAGATCTTTCAGATGTCATTAGAAACAGGGATTGTGCCGGAGGATTGGCGTATTGCTCATGTGGTTCCATTGTTTAAAAAGGGTTCTAGAAGTAAGCCTGGCAATTATAGACCTGTCAGTTTGACATCAGTGGTGGGTAAATTAATGGAAAGTATTCTTAGAGATAGTATTTATAATTATCTGGATAGACAGGATCTGATTAGGAGTAGCCAGCATGGATTTGTGCGTGGAAGGTCATGTTTGACAAACCTTATTGAATTTTTTGAAGTAGTTACGAGGAATGTTGACGAGGGTAAGGCAGTGGATGTAGTCTATATGGACTTCAGCAAGGCCTTTGACAAAGTTCCACATGGAAGGTTAGTTAAGAAGGTTCAGTCGTTAGGTATTAGTGCTGGAGTAATAAAATGGATTCAACAGTGGCTAGATGGGAGATGCCAGAGAGTAGTGGTGGATAATTGTTTATCGGGATGGAGGCCGGTGACTAGCGGGGTGCCTCAGGGATCTGTTTTGGGCCCAATGTTGTTTGTAATATACATAAATGATCTGGATGATGGGGTGGTAAATTGGATTAGTAAGTATGCTGATGATACTAAGGTAGGAGGTGTTGTGGATAATGAGGTGGGTTTTCAAAGCTTGCAGGGAGATTTATGCCGGTTAGAAGAATGGGCTGAACGTTGGCAGATGGAGTTTAATGCTGAGAAGTGTGAGGTTCTACATTTTGGCAGGAATAATCCAAATAGAACATACAGGGTAAATGGTAGGGCATTGAGGAATGCAGTGGAACAGAGAGATCTAGGAATAACAGTGCATAGTTCCCTGAAGGTGGAGTCTCATGTAGATAGGGTGGTGAAGAAGGCTTTTGGAACGCTGGCCTTTATAAATCAGAGCATTGAGTACAGAAGTTGGGATGTAATGTTAAAATTGTACAAGGCATTGGTAAGGCCAAATTTGGAATATTGTGTACAGTTCTGGTCACCGAATTATAGGAAAGATATCAATAAATTAGAGAGAGTGCAGAGACGATTTACTAGGATGTTACCAGGGTTTCAGCACTTAAGTTACAGAGAAAGGTTGAACAAGTTAGGTCTCTATTCATTTGGAGCGTAGAAGGTTGAGGGGGGATTTGATCGAGGTATTTAAAATGTTGAGAGGGATAGATAGAGTTGACGTGAATAGGCTGTTTCCATTGAGAGTAGGGGAGATTCAAACGAGAGGACATGATTTGAGAGTTAGGGGGCAAAAGTTTAAGGGAAACACGAGGGGGTATTTCTTTACTCAGAGAGTGATAGCTGTGTGGAATGAGCTTCCTGTAGAAGTAGTAGAGGCCAGATCAGTTGTGTCATTTAAGGTAAAATTGGATAGGTATATGGATAGGAAAGGAGTGGAGGGTTATGGGCTGAGTGCGGGTAGGTGGGACTAGGTGAGATTAAGAGTTCGGCACGGACTAGGAGGGCCGGAATGGCCTGTTTCCGTGCTGTGATTGTTATATGGTTATATGGTTAAAGAATTTAGTGATTTTTGTTTTCGCACGCACCCCACTTCTTGCACTAATTCGTAAGCGTTACGGTGCGGTTATAAAACTCGTGGATTTGTTAGCATCGTATTCATAAAATCGGCATAACTATAGTTTGTCTCACAACTAACAAAAAAACTAGAAAAAAGCTGATCTTGCATTCCACCAGCTTTATAGTGGCAATTCAGTGTAATGTTAAGTGTCACAGTGCTAAGAACGATTTCTCTGGTTATTGGAGTGAGAGATTGAGGCGCAGATCTCCAGATAAGCAATTATGTGAAAGTGCTGCTGAAAGCTAATCCAGAATGCTAACAGTTTGTCTTGGTAGGATTGTGACCCAAACTCTGAAGGGAAGTCTTCTTCTTCTTCCCCCCATTAATTGTATTTGGATTGTGCTGTAAGTTCTGGTGATAATTGATGTCATGTATTTAAATTTCAGCCCTGAAGTGTAAAAGACATAGGCCAAAGAAGAGAAGAAACATCTATCTAAAAGCTATAATCAAAGGGCTGGATTTTCAGGATTCTCTTAAGTAGTGGAGAATAGAGCTACTTGTGGAGTTAATTCTAGAACGTGGCTCATAGATGGGCTAAGTAGAATAGACAATGGTTGAGCCCTGAAGGGAACAAACCCAGGTCAGAGTCACAAAATGGAATGCTTGAATGGAAGTGTCACAGGTATTTTAGTTGTAGGGAGGATTGTGCTTTAAGCATATCCAGTTGTTAAAATAGGTGACCAGAAATGTCTGTGTGAGTGGAACTGTTAGGCAACCAAGACTATACAGGAAAGGTCATAGACAGCAGTGTGTTAGAAACTTTCACAGTAAAAGAAGTGTTTGAGACTGCAGGGAACAAGGCAAAAACAGTTTTCTATGGGCTAATATACAAACAGAAGATGAAGTTGGGTATTGTTGCAGACCTAGACTTCATGATTGAGAATAAAAAATAAAATATTCAGGTTAGAATGGAAAGACTGAAAGCTGTGACAGTTACAATGCAAAATGAGACAGTGTCATTAAATGGAATTACTGATAAGGACATTGTATTTGTAAGGGAAGCTAATGAAATATGCTATAGTGCTCTCAGTTCTTAGAAAAATGGGTTCCTGATTTTGTACTTTACCACTCAGATGCAGAAGATCACATTAAAAATTATATGTCTTTCTGTTCTGGCATATTATAGGAGTGAAGGTGACCTAACATCAACTGTTTGATTACCACTGGTTAGCTATTTGAGCTTTCTGTCATGCTGAAATTGGATGGGGATTTGGCTAATGGACAATTTGAATACAGTTTTAGGATGAATTGGCTTATCTGTTCCCTCAGCCATTATCTTTGAATGGCATAAAGGAAAGTGTATATGTCTGCCATTCTTAAATGGTCTGGCTTACATGTTCGGTGAATTCCTTTTGCACATATTCTAATATACAAATGTCTTTCCTGTAGTGGGGAGATTGGAACTGAAAGCAATAGGGATAGTAGACAATAAGGAAATGTGTGGAGATCGGAACTGTAAGCAGCAGGAATAGAAGACAATAAGGAAGTGTGAGGGAGATGGGAGCTGTAAACAATAGGGATAGTAGACAGTAAGGAAGTGTGGGGCGATGGGAACTGTGAACAGTAGGGATAGTAGACCGTAAGGGAGTATGGGAGATTGGAACTGTAAACAATAGTGATAGTAGACAGTAAGGAAGTGTGGGAGATCAGAACTGTAAACAATAGGGATAGTAGACAGTAAGGAAGTGTGGGGGAGATGGGATCTGTAAACAATAGGGATAGTAGTAAGGAAGTGTGTGGGAGATGGGAACTGTAAACAATAGGGATAGTAGACAGTAAGGAAGTGTGGGAAGACTCAAACTGTGAACAATAGGGATAGTAGACAGTAAGGAAGTGTGGGGGAGATGGGAACTGTAAACAATAAGGATAATAGACAGTAAGGAAGTGTGGGGGAGATGGGAACTGTAAACAAAAGGGATTGTAGATAGTAAGGAAGTGTGGGGGAGATGGGAACTGTAAACAATAGGGATAGTAGACAGTAAGGAAGTGTGGGGGAGATGGGAACTGTAAACAATAGGGATAGTAGACAGTAAGGAAGTGTGGGAGATCGGAACTGTAAACAATAGGAATAGTAGACAGTAAGGAAGTGTGGGGGAGATGGGATCTGTAAACAATAGGGATAGTAGACAGTAAGGAAGTGTGGGAAGACTCAAACTGTGAACAATAGGGATAGTAGACAGTAAGGAAGTGTGGGAAGACTGGAACTGTAAACAATAAGGATAGTAGACAGTAAGGAAGTGTGGGGGAGATGGGATCTGTAAACAATAGGGATAGTAGACAGTAAGGAAGTGTGGGGGAGATGGGAACTGTAAACAATAAGGATAGTAGACAGTAAGGAAGTGGGGGAGATTGTAACTGTAAACAATAGGGATAGTAGACAGTAAGGAAGTGTGGGAAGACTGGAACTGTGAACAATAGGGATAGTAGACAGTAAGGAAGTGTGGGAGATGGGAACTGTAAACAATAGGGATAGTAGACAGTAAGGAAGTGTGGGAAGACTCAAACTGTGAACAATAGGGATAGTAGACAGTAAGGAAGTGTGGGGGAGATGGGAACTGTAAACAATAGGGATAGTAAACAGTAAGGAAGTGTGGGAGATGGGAACTGTAAACAATAGGGATAGTAGACAGTAAGGAAGTATGGGGGAGATGGGATCTGTAAACAATAGGGATAGTAGACAGTAAGGAAGTGTGGGGGAGATGGGAACTGTAAACAGTAGGTATTGTGGACCGTAAGGGAGTGTGGGAGATGGGAACTGTAACCAATAGGGATAGTAGACAGTAAAGAGAGTTGCAAAGAAAAAAATACCTACATTGTTCAGTTGGGCAGAGCAGGGGCAAATTAAATTTAATCACAGACAAGTGTGAGATGTATGTGTTTAAATAAATAATTAGTAAATATTGCAGGTGAGTCGCAGACACGGGCCTCCTCATAAGATAATTACATATTAGCAACAATATAGACTTGACAAAAATGAAGAGAAGAGTGGGGAAGCTACACATATTCAGACAATATAAATACAAGTGAGATGCTGGAAATCCTGAAGAAGGGTCTCGGTTGGAAATGTCGACTGTTTATTCATTTCCGTTGATGCTGCCTGGCCTACTGAGTTCATCCAGGATTTTGTATGTGTGTTGCTTTATATTTAGAAAAGATGGGGAAGAGGATGAACCTACCTTTTGTTATCAAATATACTATGCAAGAATGAGATAATTTATTTGAAGGAGAATCTGGGTGGAATCACAGAATAGTAGAAGAACTGTCATACTGCTAACTGTACATTATTAGCCACAAAATACTGAGAAGGCATAGAGGAGTAATTTGCAGAAAGGTTTAAGAATTTAGAGAAATAGTAATGGTGGACTTGAATTATTTGTCGTGTGGGAAAATAAAAAAGGGAAAATTACTGAAATGGGCATAAGAACACTTTTTATTTTGATCAGCCTGTTTCCAGCCCAATCAGGAAACATGAATAGTGGATCTGTTTTTTGGAATAAGTGCATAATCTGGCATGCACAGTTAGTGTATGAAAGCAGATCTAATAGAGCAAGTTTAAAAAAAAGTTTAAAACATTGAAATGTAAGTATTTGCAGGGATACAGGGAATGTGCTGGAGAGCAGAATTGATTCAATAGTTCTTAAGAGCAAGCATGGTGGATTTCTGAAACTACTTTTATAAAGATTGTCAAAAATCTTTGTTTAAAAAATTGTCATAGTTTTGAGATTATAAATTTGGAAGGTAGAACTAGTGTCATTGAAACATACAGAATAAGTACAAGTTGTGTTATTAAAATGTGTCCTCATGGTACTAATGATACATACTAACATAGGATCATAGGTAATTGTTTTATCTATTCTAATAGCATTTTTATAGCAATTTATACAATGTACTTTGGTGATTAGTAAATGCTCTAGAGTCAGTTGTATAATGCTCTACTGTATAGAGTCAGTTATGCAATATTGTGCACTGGATTTCATTAACATCAAGATACTAAACTATATTAAAAATAGTTTAATATCTTGATGTGCATTTTGCATTAAAATAGAAATGTGTGTTCTATTTTTTGTAGAAAAAATACAAAAAATCTTTTGTATTGACTTTATTGGATCAATTAAGAAAATACTTTTTTAAATTAATACAGGAATGATACGGGATGTTGCTTCCTAACACGTTTTAATGCCTGCGTATTGAATTTTAGAAATAGTGACGTAAGCTCCTTAAGTGTACGGTTATGGAAATTTTGGAATTGGTTCTTCCTTTCTAACACTGCATACTTTAGTCTCGACCAGATTGGATTCACAGCTGTGGCTGATATTCACAGTTGGGTTTCCTCTCTAGCTGCAAGTTTTCCATCTTGTCAAAGCTGTTGGATGCTACCCCAGGTGGCTGTTGAAATGCTTAGATTTTGTAATATAGAAAACAGGGCAGTAGCTCACCTTGGTAGTGGTTCAGCAGACTTCTTACCAGTGGATCCAAGTGCAGCACTGGTGAAGCCTAGTTATCATTGTTATCATCTAAGCAATTTGCTAGGGTCTCTAATAGTCTATTAAAATAATTTAACTCATTTAAAAAAAACTGTCACTTAAATCACCTTTTGAACAATAGAACTATTAAGAAATTGAATGAAAGGTTTCCTTTCTTTCTTTAAAAAAATGCCTTGCAGGTATATCAGGTTAAATTCAATAGGTAAAATTAGTTTAGGTTGATATGTGATTTTAAAAAAAATCAGCAAGCACAGGGTACACTCAGTAAATCAGACAGCGCTTTGAGAGAGAAGCCGTTAATATTTCGGGTCAATGGTCCACCTACTGAATTTCCATCTGAAATACTAAGATGCTGACTGATTCGCTGAGTACTCTATTATTGTTTTTGTTTCATATTTGAAGCACCTTTTTAACTTTTCTAATCTTAAAATGATAACCGGATTTTAAACTTGCACAGTGACAAGGACATTAAGCTGTGTTTTCATGTCTGTGGAAAGAAATGAAGATATTACTTTTGGAGATCAATGTTAGGGTTTTTTTTACTCCTGTAGGGATGTGTTTGTGTGGATAGCAACAGCATTTGTCTGCTCTCTCCAGTATCCAATGAAGACATGTTACTTTCTGTGTAGACTAGGGCATGAAAAGTGAAAACTTCCTTTTCATTTGCAGAACCATGCCTCAAAAGTGAGAAGTACAAATATGCCACATCAGATGGGGAAAAAAGATGTTGAAAATCCTGAATGGAAAAACAAAAAATTCTGGAATTCCTCAGTAAGTCAGGCAGCATTTGTGAAAAGAGAAGCTTAGCTGAACTTTCAGGATGAAGACCCTTAATCAGAACTGGAAAGAGAAAAGACAAGCTAATTTAGATTTGCAGAGGGGTGGGGAGTGTTGGAAAGGTCAAAAGGATTATCTGTGATAGGATAAGGCTAGAATTACTGTGGGACAAAAAGTGAAAACTAAGGCATCCAATATATGGATTAAAGGAGGCAATGTTTTTCTTGTGTGAGAGAGAATCTGAAAAGAGAACATAACTGCTCTGACTTGGCAATTGGGGAGTGAGGACAGAAAGAAAAGCACAAAAGTTTCGAAAGGCAAAGTTGCAGGGCATGTTTAGCCAGTTACGCTGTGCTAGTGGAGAGAGAAGAAATCAAGCCTGTATCACAGATGGTCAGGTTACTTCTGATATGGACAGAGAAAGTGAGTTATCTGACGTTATTGAAAAAGTTGATATGGAGTAGGGAAGGTTCTACTGTGTTACAACAAAGACGAGGTGTTGCTCTGAGTGCTTGTATTGGTCAGAAAATGAATTGAGATGGCTCAGCTTTTGTGTCCAAAAGCTCTGAATTTTTCAAGTTTCATATTCAGCAAGGAGAGGCTGATGAAAGGAGAAGATTGCAGTCAATCGGATGAGTTGCATTGTAAAAGGTGGACAAAATCAAAAAGGATGAAACGGGACTGAATGTGTTATATTTGAATGTGCGTGGTATATGGAATAAGGTAGATAAATGTGGAGCACAGTTACAGATTGGCATGTATGACATTGTGGACATCACTGAATTATGTCTGACAGACAGACAGACATACTTTATTGATCCCGCGGGAAATTGGGTTTCGTTACAGCCGCACCAACCAAAAATAGTGAAGAAATATAGCAATATAAAACCATAAATAATTAAATAATAAGTTAATCATGCCAAGTGGAAATAAGTCCAGGACCAGCCTATTGGCTCAGGGTGTCTGACACTCAGAGGGAGGAGTTGTAAAGTTTGATGGCCACAGGTAGGAATGACTTCCTATGATGCTCAGTGTTACATCTCAGTGGAATGAGTCTGAAAGAAGATAATAGCTGGGAGCTTACTTAAAGTCCTACACGTTGTATAGAAAAGGAAGGTAGGGGGCTGGCGTGGCTCTTTTGATTTATAAAAAATGAAATCAAATTATTAGAAAGAGGTGACATAGAGTCAGAAGGTGTTGAATTGTTGAGAGTAGAGCTAAGGAACTGCAATCGTAATTTGATGAGAGTAAATATGTGGTCTACAAATCATGAAGGGAAATAGAAAATGCAAGCCAAAAAGGTAATGTTACAATAATCACGGGGGATTTCAATATGATGGTAGATTGGGAAAATCAGGTAGGTGCTGGATCCCAAGAGAGGGGATTTCTGGAATACATATGAAATTGTTTTTTGAGCAGCTCATGGTTGAGTCTAATAAAGGATCAGCTATTCTGGACTGGGTGTTGTGCACTGAACTGGACTTGATTAAAGAGTTTATGGTAAAAGAACCCTTAGGGACTGTGTTAGAACTCACCCTGCAATTTGAGAAGGAGAAACTAAGTATCTGTATTACAGTGGAGTAAAAGGAATTACACAGGCATGAAAGAGGAGCTGACCAAAATTAATTGGAAAAGAACACTGGCAAGAATGATGGCAGAGCAGCAATGACTGTAATTTCAGGGAGCAACTCTGAAGGCACAGGATATATACATCCCAAAGGGGAAGAAGTATTCTAAATGGAGAGTGACATAACTGTGGCTGATGAGAAGTCAAAGCCAACAGAAAAGCCAAAGAGAGAGCATATAATAGAGGAAAAAGTAGTGGGAAGTTAGAGGATTGGATGGTTTTAAAAGCTAAAAGTCATTAAGAAGGAAAAGATGGAATATGAATGTAAGCTAGCCAGTAATATTAAAAAGTCTACCAAAAGTAGCTTCAGATACATGAAGTGTAAAAGCGAGGTGAGAGTGGATATTGGACCACTGGAAAATGATGCTGGAGAGGTTATAATGGGGGACAAGGAAATGGTGGACAAATTGAATAAGTAATTTGTATCAGTCGTCGCTGTGGAAGACACTAGCATTATGCTGGAAGTTTAAGTATGTCAGGGAGAAGAAGTGTGTGAAGTTGCCATTATTAGGGAGAAGATTCTTGGGAAACTGAAAGGTCTGAAGGTAGATAAATCACCTGGGCCAGATGATATACAACCCAGGGTTCTGGAAGAGGTGGCTGAAAAGATTGTGAAGGCATTAATAATGATCTTGCAAGAATCAATTGATTGTGGCATGGTTCTGGAAGAATGGATAATTGCAAATGTCGCTCCACTCTTCAAGAAAGGAAAGAGACAGGATATTATAGGCCAGTTAGTCTGACCTCAGTGGTTGGGAAGATTTTTCAGTTGATTATTAAGGATGTGGTTTCAGGATACTCAGAGGCACATGATAAAGTAGGCCAACGTCAGCATGGTTTCCTCAAGGGAAAATATTGCCTTGCAAATCTTTTGGTATTCTTTGAAGAAATAACAGAACAGGAGAGACAAAGGAGAATTGATGGATGTTGTGTATTTGGACTTTCAGAAGGAATTTGACAAGGTGCCACACATGAAGCTGTTTAACAGATTTAGAACACATGGTATTACAGGAAAGATATTAGCATGGATAAAGTAGTGACTGCTTAGCAGGAGGCAAAGAGTGGGAATAAAAGAAGCCTTTTCTGGTTGGCTGCCCATGACTAGCAGTGTTCCACAGGGTCTGTGTTGGGAGTGTTTCTTTTTAAGTTGTATGTCAATGACTTGGATGACAGAATTGATGGCTTTGTGAGCCTGTTTGCAGATGATACAAAGATAGGTAGAGGGGCAGGTAATTTTGAGGAAGTAGAGAGGCTACAGAAGGACTTAGATTAGGAGAGTGGACAAAGAAGTGGCAGATGGAATGCAGTGTTGGGGAGTGTATGGTCATGTACTTTGCTGGAAGAAATAAAAGCACAGACTATTCTTTAAATGGAGAGGAAATTTTAAAAAAACAGACACAAAACGACTTGGGAGTCCTCAAGTGCAGGATTCCCTCAAGGTTCATTTGCAGGTTGAGTCTGTGGTGAGGAAGGCAAATGCAATGTTAGCATTCATTTCAAGAGGACTAGAATATAAAAGCAGGAATGTAACGTTGAGGCTTTATATAGCACTGGTGAGGCCTCACTTGGAGTATTGTGAACAGTTTTGGGTCCCTTATCTGAGAAAGGATATGCTGACATTGGAGAGGGTTCAAAGGAAGTTCACGAAAATGATTCCTGGCTTGAAAGGCTTGTCAGATGAGGAGTGTTTGATAGCTCTGTGCTTGTACTCAGTGAAATTCAGAAGAATGAAGGGTGACCTCATTGAAACCTATCAAATGTTGAAAGGCCATGACAGAGTGGATGTGGAGAGAACATTTCCTGTGGTGGGGGAGTGTTAAGACCAGAGGACACAGCCTCTGAATAGAGGAATGTTTGTTTAGAATTGAGATGAGGATGAATTTCTTTAGCCAGAGAAAGATTAATTTGTGGAATTCATTGACATAGGTGGCTGTGGAGGCCAAGTTACTGGGTATATTTAAGAAGAGGTTGATAGATTCTTGATTAGTCAAAGCATGAAGGGATATGGGCAGAAGGCAAGAGACTGGGGCTGAGAGGGAAAATGGATCAGCCATGCTGAAGTGGCAGAGCAGACCTGATGGGCCAAATGGCCCATTTCTGCTCCTATATCTTATAGTCTTATTCTTTTATGGTTTATTGGCTAGCTAATCTCTCATTTATCTTTGCTCTTACTGTATGTTAATCTTTCAATTGATGGCCTTGTTTACAGCATATTTCTGGCTTGATCAGAGATATTTCCCTTGACCTGTCCATCCCTCCCCACTCTCTCTGCAAGTTAAAATTGACTTGCTTTTTCTTTCTCCAGCTTGGGTCTGTGAACTGTTGTTTTACTTTCCACGCCTGCTTCCTGACCTGCTCAATGTTTCCAGTGTTTTCTGTTTAGATATAAGCCAAATTTGATGTGATATGAATAGTAACATTCTAATTATATTTCTTTATTGTGTTCAAAGCATTTGGCAAAACAAGAAAATAGTGGAAGAATTGATCTATATGTTGTAATGTGATAGAAATGTACATAAATATGTAACTATCTTTATGGGTTTAATGGGATGAACTGTGTAGTATTCTGATCACCTTTGAACCTCTAGCTTACCTTTGTGAATAGTGAGGACATTGCTTTGCACATTTATCTTGAGTGTACGTTCAAAGGTACATTTAATGTCAGAGAAATGTATACAATGTATATCCTGAAATACTTTTTCTTCAACCATCCATGAATACAGAAGAGTGCTCCCAAAGAATGAATGACAGTTAAATGTTAGAACCCCAAAGCACCCCCAGCTCCCCCCTCCCACGCGTAAGCAGCAGCAAAGCAACGATCCCCCCTCCTTGCTTTATGTTTTATTTGTGGTACCAACAAAGTGAAACCTCTGGAGCATTTAGGTGACTTGATCTGCTTTGAATGTACTGTGATTTTTTTTAAAGTAAATATTTTGGACTCATCGGACACGTGGCTCAGCATTGAGGCAGTAGAGGAATTTTGAGAGGCAGAGGCTGTGGGAGGTAGTATCTTGCCTTGCGAGATACTACCAGCTTAGTTGCAAGATGATCGTTCTGTGACCATATGGATTTTTGTGCAGGTACCCTAATTTCTTACCATATGCCAAAGATGTTCTGCTTGGTGGGTTAATAGCTACTGTAATAACCCGTAGTGTAGGTTGGGGTTGGAGATTCTTATGTGGAAAACAGGTCTGGTGTAGTTGGGGGGGAAACACACAAGAATGCTGGAGGAACTTAGCAGGTCAGATGGAAAAGAATAAAGGGTCGACATTTCAGGCCCAGGCCCTCTATCAGGCCAGGAAGGAAGGGCAAAAGAAGCTCAAACAAGAATGAGGGGAAGGTAAAGGTGGGTGGGTGGGTAGGGGAGGGGAAGATGAAGTGAGAAGCTGTAAGGTATTAAGTGGAAAAAGCAAAGGGTTGAAGAAGAATGAATCTGACAGGAGAAGAGAGCGCACCATGTGAGAAACGGGAGGCGGAGGGGAGAAATTACTGGAAGTTTGGGAAGTCCATATTCATGCTGTCAGAATGGAGGCCACCCAGCTGGAATCTGAGGTGTTGTTTCTCAAACCTGAGTGTAGCCTCATCGTGGCAGTAGGCGAGATGATGGACCGCCATGTTGGAATGGGAATGGGCTGTGAAATTAAAATGGTTGGCCACCAGGAAAGCCTGCTTGTTGCATACAGAGCGAAAGTGCTGGACAAAACAGTCCCCTGCTCTGCTATGGATCTCACTGATGTAGAGGCCACACTAGGAGCACTGGATAGAGTAGGTGATCCCTACGGACTCTCAGGTGAAGTGTTGTTTCACCTGGAAGAATTGTCTGGGGCCCTGTATGCTGGTGAGGGAGAAAGTGTAGATTTAGTTCCACTTGCAGAGATAAGTACGAGCAGGGAGATCAGTGGAAGGTGATGAATGGACAATGGAATCTTGGAGAGAGTGATCCCTGCAGGAAGTGGAGAGTGGGGGGGGGGGTGGGTTAGTGTTTGGTGGTAGGATTCTATTGAAGATGGCAGAAGTTGAGGAGATGTGCAGATGTACACTTTTGTAGATGGATATTTGAAGCTGGTGTGCATACGGTGGGCTGGAAGGTCTGTTTCTGAGTTGAGTGACTTGATGAGCTATCAACTTCACTTCTGTGACATTTCAAATATGTTACATAACACAGTACAAAAAATTAGACTGAACTATGTAATTTAAAAAAACACACACAGAGAAAGCTACACTAGACTACAGACCTACACTGGACTGCATAAAGTGCACAAAAACAGTGCAGGCATTACAATAAATAATAAACAGGACAATAGGGCAAGGTGTCAGTCCAGGCTTCGGGTATTGAGGAGTCTGATAGCTTGGGGGAAGAAACTGTTACATAGTCTGGTCGTGAGAGCCCGAATGCTTCGGAGCCTTTTCCCAGATGGCAGGAGGGAAAAGAGATTGTATGAGGGGTGCATGGGGTCCTTCATAATGCTGTTTCCTTTGCGTCAGTGTAAATGTCCATGATGGCAGTAAGAGACCCCGATGATCTTCTCAGCTGACCTCACTATCCACTGCAGGGTCTTGCGATCCGAGATGGTGCAATTTCCGAACCAGGCAGTGATGCAGCTGCTCAGGATGCTATGTGATGAGGATGGGGGGTGGGAGATGGACTTCCCTCAGCCTTCACAAAAAGTAGAGACGCTGCTGGGCTTTCTTTGCTATGGAGCTGGTGTTGAGGGACAGGGTGAGATTCTCCGTCAGGTGAACACCAAGAAATTTGGTACTCTTTACGATCTCTAATGAGGAGCCGTCGATGTTCAGTGGGAGTGGTCGCTCCATGCCCTCCTGAAGTCAAAAACCTGAAGTCTGACAACCAAGTCCTGGCCTTCACACATGGCTTAGCTATGAAGCCTTGCGGAACCATTTCTACTGACGGGAGAAGGGGCAAAGGTGGGATACTGACACTTTAAAACCATTCGGGCTGATGGGGCTCATCAGCTGTGATTTGCAGCTTTTCTTGGAGAAGGAGAACTCTGCTTTCTTGTGGCTCTACTCACTCATGGGGAATGCTTTGGGAGTAAAGCCCAAGAGAAAGAGCTGCAGTCTCTTAGGCAGTCCATTGTTGAGCTCAACGCTGTCTGACAACTCCTGTGACATGTATCGGTCTCTGCCATTCCTTTGGATTCATCAGCTGCATGGAGAGGGCGTGCCTGCTACAGGGGCAGCGGCTTGCTCTCCATATCGTACTATATCTCCGTATTGTGCATATCACGTAGGTAGCTGGAATGCAACATGCATTGTTCACCCTGACCAACAGAGATCCTTAATGAAAATGATAAATAGTATTAATTATAAGCATTTTGCAGACCCAGAGCAGAGGCTATTGCATCATGTTTTAGATTGTGCTGTATTATTTAAAATATTATTCTAAAATATGACCCAGAATTCATCTGATTCACAAGATTTTGAATGTGTGTGCACAAGTGCCTTCTGTGGCTTCTGTTGTAAGCTTTCCTTGAATGTAAAATTCAAACAATACTTTTCAAAACTATTACTTTTTTCCTTAAGACAAAACCACTAATGTTTTATTCTAAATTTTCAAAATCTTGGGTACTGTTTGTTCATTATTGGAGTTCTATAACATATTAGATTTTCAAAAACCATGGCACAGTAATTAAGTTTGCCTGGTAATCCAGAGGCTTAGACTAACAATCAAGGGACGTGAGTTTGAATTGTAGCGTGGCGTCTAGGGAAATTAAATTCAGTCAATTTTGTAACGTGAGGTTTAATTTTTGAGAAAGCTTTCTTACCTGTTTCTTACCCTCAGCCATTAGGCTCTATAATGAGTCGACCTATAGCCAGGGAAGTGATGACCACCCCCCTCCCCCCACCCCTTTAGACTGTTTCGGGTAACTTATTCTTTTAATTCTTTCTTATTTCTCTTCTAATATTTGTATATCAGTGCACTTGTAATGGTATTGTGACACTGTGATTTCCTTTGGGATCGTTAAAGTATCTATCTATCATCCAGCATTTTGTGTGTATGGCTTGGATGTCCAGCATCTGCAGATTTTCTCTCTTCTATCTGTCTTGCCCTGGTAATGACAATGAAATAACTGGCTTAGCTGAAATTTTAAAACTTGCTAGATTGTGGTGGGGGTGAAACGTATCTGGGCCTTATTATGTAGGAATTCTAATACTCAGTGGGCCAAGTGGCCTGATTTTTCTCCTATGTCTTACCATCTTGTGTTCTTGATTTAGCTTATGTGTTATTTCTTACTGACAGCAATATGGTTGACTGTTTAGTAAGCCATTCAGTTGTATGAAGCTGGTAGGTAAACTGAATGTATCATCCAACATCAACCTGTGATTTGGATAACACCACAAAATCCCTGTAATGCCATACTTCACCAATTCTGGCGTGCAATGGATGTGAGGGTGTCTTCACTTCAGTTGGGTTGACCTCATTATATTGTGTCATCTGCTGTAGCTACAAAGACCACTCTGCCAGTGGGTGACAGGTTGACTGTGGCCATGGACATTTGGTTGTGGGATCTTTCTATTTGGAATGAAATATGCTATATATTATTTATTTTGCTGAGTTGGAGAGGTCACACTCTTGCTCTATCTCATGATACCTGAGCACATTGAATTCTCTCATGCTTGAGAATAGCAGGTGTAGTGGGCATACTTTGTGAGGATTGTTAGCTCCCCCTTAGTGTTGGATTGTATGGATGTTGGTAGCAGTCATGGTGCCTTCATTCTGCAGCATTCAGCATTTCAGTCATTGCAGAGAACCAAAGAATGGCTTCTGGCCAACAAAAGCAGTCTGTAGACAACATGGCTCTTGGCTTTAGTGCATATCTTAGATTTAATTTTTAAAAATTTCCTAGGTCTCATGATAGGGCATTTACAATGTTTCTCTCTACAGTACCATTTTGTTTTCACTTTTACATTAAGTACATCACAAATGTAATCCCAAACTGGCTAGATTCCAGTTAGTGACTTGAAAGGAGAAAGGCACATTGGTCCCAGAGGATTAGAAGATTGCAAATGTCACGCCACTCTTTAAGAAGGCAGGAAGGCAAAATAAAGGAAATTATAGGCCAGTTAGCCTAACCTGTGTGGTTGGGAAAGTGCTGGAGTCTATTATTAATGATGAGGTTTCGAGATACTTGGAGAGTAATGATAAAATAGAGCATGCAGTTTCTAGAAAATGATTGAATTTTAACCAACATTTCTTAAAACCAGTTCTTTTACCCATGCTTTAGACTAATTGAAAAGGATTAATTGGTCTGTTAGCCCATTAGCTTCATTATGATCTGATGCACAAACCAGTAAGGCTGAAGGAAAATCCAAACTAGTCAATGGGTATTGGAAGGACAAATATACAGGGAGATTGCACTGAGTTGTTGTAAGAATAGAGTTGTCATAGCAGGGTTTTTAACTTCCTGAACACAGACTGGGATTATCATACTGTAAAGGTCTTAGATGGAGTGGAATTTGTTAAGTGTGTTTACTAGGGAGAGTGCAACTTCCTCTTTGGTAATACAGTAGAATGTGGCAAGTCACTGAGATGACAATGGGGGAGCACTTTGGGTTCAGTCACCATAGTTCTATTAGTTTTAACATAGCTAATGGAAAAGGACAGAACTGGTCCACAGGTTCAAATTCTAAGTTAGGGCTAAATGAATTTTAATGGCATTTGACAGGAGCTTGTGTGCGTTGTTTGCGGGCAAATAGACCATAGGCATTTGGGTGGCTTTTGAAAAGTGAGATAAGAGAGAGCTCAAGGTCTGCATGCTCCTGTTTGAGTGAAAGACAATGCTGGTAGGAGCAGGAAATCGTGGATAATAGGTATTGAGGCTCTGTCCAGGAAAAAGGAGGTATGGGTTAGGTACAGCAGCGAAGATCCAGTGAATCCTTGGATGAGTGTAAGTAATGTCGAAGTGTTCTTAGAAAGGAAATCAGGAGGGCAAAGACAAAGCGTGAAATAACTTTAGCAGAGATTAAGGAAAATCCAAAGAGATTTTATGAGAATATTAAGGGAAAAAGAGTAGTTAGAGAGAGGAAAAAGGGCCCCTCAAAGTTAGGAATAAGTGGAAACTTATTTAATATGTTACAAAATTAGAGTGATCAAAATAGCTACAGACCTTTCATTGGTTGGGGAACGACTATGGCTGTTGTGTCCTAGCTATAATATGCAAGCCAGGGCAGTACAATATGGAGAGCAGGCTCCCCCTCTCCATGCAGCTGGTGAATCCAAAGGAACAGCAGAGACAGATATAGTTTGGCACCACCAGTTTTGCAGGAATTGCCAGTTAGCATTGAACTCAAAGTAGGACTGCCTTAGGGGCTCTAGCTCTGCATTTTTTCTCAGGGCTTACTCTCGAAGCATTTCCTATGAGTAGGTGTAATCACAAAGCAATGGAAGTCTGAGACCAGAGTTTTCCTTCTGGATGAGTTGCCAACCATGGCCGATGAGCCCTATCTGCTTGGAAAATACTTAGCGATGTTGATAAAAAGAGACACAATTAATGTTTCTGCTCCAGCATTCATTATTTGTATTTCAGGTTCCATCATCAATAATTTGCTTATTGATTACTCTTGAGAGTAGTATTGATTTCAGGGTTAGAACAGGACGAAAATAATATTTTCTGTCAATGGGAAAATGATAAGAATGAAACTGAATAAAAAAAAAACCCAAAATGCTGGAAATAACACAACAGGCCAGGCTACATATGTGGGAAGAGAAACAGAGTCAGTTTTTCAAGTTGGGAGATCTTTTGTCAGAAGAGAAAAGAGTCAGAATCGTATCTATTATCACTGATGTTTGACACAAAAAATTGTGTTTTGCACAGTAATGCAGTGCAAAGACATAATCTGCAAGTTTCAAAAATGAATAAATTGTGCAAAACAAAGCAATAAAGAGTTATTGGTCATGGACCATTCAGAAATTTGATGGTGGCGGGGAAGAAGCTGTTCCTAAATCATTGAGCGTGGGTCATCATGCTTCTGTACCTCTTCCCTAGTGTTAGCATTGAAAAGAGGGCATATCCTGGATGGAGAGGGTTTTTAATGATGGATACTGCCTTCTTGAGGCATCACCTCTTGAAGATGATCATGATGGTTGAGAAGATTGTGCTTGTGATGGAACTGGCTTAGTGTACAGCCCTCTGCACCCTCTCGCAATCTGGTGTATTAGAGGTGCCTTACCAGGCAGTGATGCTCCTTTACATTTATCAAAATTTTTCAGTCTTTGGTGACATACCAAATCTCCTCAAACTCCTAATCAAGTTAATCTGCTGTCACGCCTTCTTCATAATTGCATCAATGTGCTGGGCCCATGATAGGTTCTCTGAGATGTTGGCATTCAAGAACTAAAAGCTGTTACCCTACCCATTGCTGACCCTTCAATAAGAACTGGTGTGTGTTCTCTTATCTTCTCCTTTATGAAGTCTACAGTCAGTTCCTTGATCTTGCTGATGATGACTGTGAGGTTGCTGCAGTACCTCTCAACCAGCTGATCTACCTCACTCCTGTATGTCTCCTCAGCACCATCTGAGATTTTACCAAAAACAGTGATGTCATTGGTGAATTTATAGATGGTGTTTGAGCTGTGCTTAGCTGCACAGTCATGAGTGTATAGAGAATAAAACAGTGGGCTAAGCATACATCTTGGTTTGCTTGTGTTGATAGTGAGAAAGAAATGTTATTACTGATCCACACTAATTGTGGTCTCCTGATAAGGATGTCGAGGATCCAGTTGCTGAGGGAGGTACAAAGTTCCAGGTTTTGAACTTGGTGAGGGAGGAACATAATTTTTCAAGCTGAAGCAACAGTTCATTAGCATTTCTGCCAGTCGAGTGGACTGCATTCAGTGTTCACTACATGGTCTCCTCTACATTGAAGAAACTGAAGACAGACTGGTTTAGTGCTTTGCAGAGCACCCAAGTTTGGTTCATAGAGGCAACCTAGAGCTTCACATTGCCTGCTACTTTAATTCCCTAGAATCAGGCAAAATTGCAGGGTGGGTGAGGGAAGGATTTGTCTTTGATAGGGCAAAACCAGGAGGACTGTGGGGATAAGGTGCAATCAAAGTTACCTGGCCATTGAGTGAATAGGAACAGTTAGCAGGTGAGAGCGGTGACAATATGGAAGCAGTGAAATACAGCACAAGGACATGCCCAGCAGATTGAGCTGATGTGTGTTTCACTCAGAGGGGGACATGTCCAAGCTGAGCTAATGTCCAAGATGATTAATACAGACCAAGAAAGCAAGTTACCGAAGGTGTAGAACTCGTATTGAGTCCAGAAATGTGAGGTGCTTTTCTTTAGGTTTGTGTTGTGCTTCATTGTGACAATACATGAATCCAGAGTGGGACAGGGAATTAAACTCACAAGCATTGTGAAGCTCTATGCCACTATGACCTGAACTTGGGTGTTCTCCAAAGCGATTGGTCAGTCCGATTTTGGATTCTCCAGTAAAGAAGAGACAGCTTGTGAAATGCAGTGAGTGCACTTGATTGGCAGAAGTGGTGCTTTAGCTTGAAAGACTTTGTGGAAGGCGGGAAGAGGCAAGTGTTATATTGGCTCGGGTTGCAAGGAAAAGTGCCGAATGAAGGTGGATGATTAGTGAGATTAGATGAGTGGACCAGAAAGTCAGAGGAAACAGTCCCTGCAAAGTGGTGAAGAGGCAGAGGGGGAAATGTGTCTGATGGTAGAATCTTTTCAAATGTGGCAAGAATTGTGGAAAATCATCTGTTGAATTGTCAGTGGAAGATAAGAACCAGAGTACCTTGATCTTTGTTCTGTCCTGTTGGAGAGCTTGTGGGAACAAAGGCACGGGAAATAAGATAAGGTCAAGGTCTGTGTTAACAGTGGATAGAGTGAGTGAACATGTGAAGGTGAAGAGGATGTTTTTATTAATGGGAGAGTTGAGGATGTGAGGGCACAGCTTCAGAATAAAGGGGTGCCCCTTTTAAAACTAAGATGAGAACTTCTTCAGCCAGAGGTTGGTGAATAAGAACATAAGACATTGGAGCAGAATTAGAACATTCAGCCCATCGAGCCTGCTCTCCCACTTGATCATGGCTGATTTATGTTTCCTTTCAACTCCATTCTCCACAGCTTGGAGGCAAAGTAATTGAGTGTATTTAAAACAGAGATCGATAGGTTGTTAACAGTGGTTAGTCCTGATGAAGGGTCTCAGCCCGAAATGTCAACTGCTAATTCTTTTCCGTAGATACTGCCTGGCTTGCTGTGTTTCCCCAGCATTTTGTGTGAGTATTTGTTGGATTTCTAGCATCTGCAGATTTTCTTTTGTTTGTGATTGATAGGTTATTGTTTGGTGAGGAGGTTAAGGGTTATAGGGATGAAGAAGGCAGAAGAATGGAGTTTTTAAAAGAGTCCCATGATTGAACAGTAGCAGAATTCATGGGCTGAATTGGCAGCAGAAGTAATGCTACTCGTGAATTTTTCATGAGTGCCAGAGGTAGCATCAATATAGTCATTAGCGTACCAGAAAAAGTTGGAAGAACAGGTTCCTATTGGACTAAAACAATTACTGCTTCAAATTCAGCAGCGCACACAAAATGCTGGAGGGAGTCACATAGGGAGTGATCCCTGCAGAAAGTGTGTGTGGTGGGGGGCTGGTGGGGGAACGTGCTTGATGGTGGGATCCTGTTGAAGATAGCAGAAGTTTTGGAGAATTGTATGCTGGACATGGAGCCTAGTGGGGTGGGAGGTAGATGAGGACAAGTGGTACCCTATCCCTGGTAGGGTGGCAGGAAGATGGGGTAACAGGAGACGTGAAATCGAAGAGATGCGGTTGAGGGCAGCGTTGAGGAAGGGAAGCCCTTTCTTTGAAAAAGGAACACATCTCTTTCATTCTGGAATGAAAAACCTCATCCTGAGAGCAGATGCAGTGGAGACAGAGGAATGTCCCTCCCCCCCCACTTTCTGCTTTCCACAGGGATCGCTCCCTATGTGACTCCCTTGTCCAATCGTCCCTCTCCACCAATCTCCCTGCTGGCATTTATCGTTGCTGGCGGAACAAGTGCTACATCTGTCCCTACACCTCCTCCCTCACTACCATTTTGGGCCCTAAATAGTCCTTCCAGGTGAGGTGACACTTCACCTGTGAGTCTGTTGGAGTCATGTACTGTGTTCGATGCTTCTGTGGTGGCCTCCTGTATATCGGTGAGACCCGACGTAGATTGGGAGACTGCTTCACTGAGCATCTATGCTCCATCTGCCAGAGCAAGCGGGATCTCCCCGTGGCCACTCATTTTAATTCCACTTTCCATTCCCATTCCGATATGTCCATCCATGGCCTCTTCCGCTGTTGTGATGAGGCCACACTTATGCTGGAGGAACAACACCTTATATTCCATCTGGGTAGCCTCCAACCTGATAGCATCAATTTCTCAAACTTCTGGTGATGCCCCCCACCCCTTTTCCTTCACAATTTCCCATCCCCTTTTTCCTCTCTCACCTTATCCCCTTGCCCACCCGTCACCTCCCTCTGGTACTCCACCCCCCTTTTCTTTCTTCCATGGCCTTCTGTCTCTTTCATCAATCAATTTTCCAGTTCTTTATTTCATCCCTACCCCTCCTGGTTTCGTCTATCACCTAGTGTTTCTCTCTTCCCTCCCCCACCTTTTAGATCTACTCCTCCTCTTTTTTCCTCCAGGCTTGCTGAAGGGTTTTGGCTCGAAATGATTACTGTACTTTTTCCATAGATGCCGCCTGGCCTGCTGAATTCCTCCAGCATTTTGTGTGTTATTGTGACACAGCGAATGGTGTCCCTGCAGAGTGAAGTCAAGAGCATGCATGTACGGAGACATGTCACTGAATGTGGATCTGAGGATGCGAAGGGAATACTGGATAGTTTGAACACATCTCTCATCCTCGGTTGGTCCAAACTCTGCAGGACAGCATTTTAATTGGAATCCATGTTTGATAAGTTGGAATTGGGGACACAATAAAGAAAGGAATGTGATTGTGAAAACAGATATAGTACAGCCATTTAGAAATCAGTTAGGGTCAGGATGACCATTGTGAAGGCTGTATATCTCCAGACGAACTTTGAACCATTTGTACAAATCTGCATATCTACTGTAGGTACCTCACTAATTGAGAGGATCAGCAGGAAGCCTCTAACTCGGCTATTGGCAGGTCCGTTAGCCTTGACCTGTTCCGTTTAATTTCCTGGATCATGTATTGGTCATTAATGTGAGGCCAAGTGAAATTACTGTAATAGTTTGACTTGCTGAGAGTTTATTTCTTTGCAATGTTCTTTGGTTAGCGTTGAAGGCACTGTTGCACTGCAGTATTGCATCTGGTCCTCAGAATTCAAAGTTCAAAGTAAATATATTATCAAAATTCATATACAGTGCCCATAAAATTCACCCCCCCCAGAAGTTTTCATGTTTTATTGTTAATTCATGTGTTATAACATTGAATTACAGTGGATTTAATTTGGCTTTTTTTGACACTGATCAACAGAAAAGATTCCTTTGTGTCAAAATGAAAACAAATCTCTACAAAGTGATCTAAATTAATTACAGATATAAAACACAAAATAATTGATTACATAAGTATTCACCTCCTTTAATATGATACACCAAATCATCACTGGTGCAGCTAATTGGTTTTAGAAGTCACATAATTAGTTAAATGGAGATCTGTTTTTTGAGAACTGTGTGCAGTCAAGGTGTTTCAATTGATTCCAGTAAAAATACACCTGTATCTGGAAGGTCCAACTGCTGATGAGTCAGTATCCTGGCAAAAACTATGCCAACAAGACAAAAGAACACTCCAAACAACTCAACGGAAAGGTTATTGAAAAGCATGAGTGAGAATTGGAATCAGAATCAGGTTTATTATCACTGGCATGTGACGTGAAATTTGTTAACTTAGCAGCAGCAATTCAATGCAATACATAATCAAGCATAGAGAGAAAAAAATAATAAATAAAATAAAACATAATAATAAATAAACAAGTAAATCAATTGCATATGTTGAATAGATTATTAAAAATGTGCAAAAACAGAAATACTGTACATTAAAAAAGTGAGGTAGTGTCCAAAGCTTCTAAGTCCATTCAGGAATTGGATGGCAGAGGGGAAGAAGCTGTTCCTGAATCAGGAGATGGATACAAGAAAATTTCCAAGTTACTGTATATTCTTGGAGTACAGTTAAGTCAATCAAGAAATGAAAAGAATATGGCACAGCGGTAAATCTGTCTAGAGCAGGCTGTCCTAAAATACTGAGTGACCATGCAAGAAGCAGACTAGTGAGGGAGGCCACCATGAGACCTATGACAACTCTCGCTTCAGTGGCTGAGATGGGAGAGACTGAGCATACAACAACTGTTGCCCTGCTGCTTTACCAGTTACCTCTTTATGGGAGAGGGGCAAAGAGAAAGCCACTGTTGAAAGTAAAACTCACATGAAATCTCAGCTGGAGTTTGCCAGAAGGCATGTGGGAGACTCTGAAGTCAGCTGGAAGAAGGTTCAATCGTCTGATGAAGCCAAAATTGAGCTTTTTGGCCATCAAACTAAATACCACATCATCAAAAACACACCATCTCTACCCTACTGTGAAGCATGGTGGTGGCTGCATCAGGCTGCTTCACTGCAGCAGGCCCTGGAAAGCTTGTGAAGGTAGAGGGTAAAGTGAATGCCCCAAAATACAGGGAAATCCTGGAGGAAAACCTGATTCAGTCTGAAAAAGAACTGCACTGTGGGAGAAGATATGTTTTCCAGCACGGCAATGACCCCAGCATAAAGCCAAAGCTTTTTTAGCCAAAGGAATGGCTTAAGACAACAAAGTCTTGTCTTGTCCATACTGCACCATCCACAGCCACTGGGCTATAAACGTGCAGGAGCAGGTTACCACGTCCTTCTTTGGAGCCAGTATAGTTGAAGTCTGCTTGAAGCAGGTGCCTGAGACTTCTGAAGCAAGAGGTTAAAAATATTGGTGAGCTTTCCAGCCAGTTGATCGGCACTGGTCTTTAGTACTCCGCTAGGTACCTCTCTGGGCTGGATACTTTCCGTGGTTTCCTGAAGGATGCTCTCACGTCAGCCTCGGAGACTGAAATCACAGGGCCATCATGGGCTGTGGGTGTTTGTGAAGGTTCCACCATGCTTTGATGGTCAAAGTGAGCATAGAAAGTATGGAGCTCCTCTGGGAGTGAAGCCTTGTTGTCACCTTTGTTGCTTGGTTGTATTTTGTAAGAGGTAGTAATATTCAAATCCTACCACAGGCGTTGAACACCCGTGAGTGATTCAAGTTTGGTCTGGAATTGCCGCTTCCTTAGAATTGTTTTACTGTTTGTGTTTGCAGTTTGTAGCACAACCCTTTCCAAGTCAGAGTTTGGGCCAGGCTGACCAAAATGAGTTGTATTTCCTGAAGGCCTTGAGAACATAGGTTCGTGGAACCAAGTTGACTTCTCCAATGTGTTCAATTTTATCAGCAATTCAAGTACTACTTGTATTTGTTATGCAAAATGAGATGCTGTGAAGGACAGAGAGGGTGAGTAAAAAACAATCTACAGTAGATGCTAGTTCAGTTGTAACATATAAGAGATGTTTGGATCAGTACCTGGATGGAAGGGGTCTGGAGGATATGGTCTGAATGCAGATAGATGGGACTCAGCAGAAGGTCAGGTTGGCATGGATGAGATGGACTGAAAGTCCTGTTTCTGTGCTATAGTATTTTACAAATCTATTACTCTAATTTGGAAAATTATTTTTGTAGTTGATTTGTTAGTTTTTAAAATTCCATGTCATTGATAAATAGCAACAAATCTGAATTAGTATTTTGTATTTGAATACTAGATGTGGGTTTTGATACTGGCATGCAGTCTGTTGACCAATCCCATAAGCCCATGGGATGTGCCAGTGGGCAGTATAATAGGTGTTTATTTAAAAAAAAAACAAAATAAGAACACAGGCAAAAATAGAACAAAAACAAAAATGATCCTTTTTGAGTTGCATGCCTGCAGTTTAGCAAGTATGTGAAAATTATTTAATTATTTGCAATTCATAAGTAATTAGTGTAATTTGCCATTCCTGCTGGACCTTAATTCAAATTGGTGTGTGCATTTTTAAATGAGCATTTTTGCAATCTGGTCAGACCCCACTTGGAGTGCTGTGCTCAGTTCTGGTCACCTCACTACAGGAAGGATGTGGAAACCATAAGAAAGGGTGCAGAAGAGATTTACAAGGATGTTGCCTGGATTGGGGAGCATGCCTTATGAAAACAGGTTGAGTGAACTTGGCCTTTTCTCCTTGGAGCGACGGAGGATGAAAGGTGACCTGATAGAGATGTATAAAATGATGAGAGGCATTGATTGTGTGGATAGTCAGAGGCTTTTTCCCAGGGCTAAAATGGTTGCCACAAGAGTAAACAGGTTTAAGGTGCTGGGGGAGTAGGTACAGAGATGTCAGGGGTAAGTTTTTTTATGCAGAGGGTGTTGAGTGTGTGGAATGTGCTGCTGGCAACAGTGGTGGAGGCGGATCCGATAGGATCTTTTAAGAGACTTTTGGATAGGTACATGGAGCTTAGGAAAATAGAGGGCTATGGGTAATATAAATATTTAATAAAAATAAAGGATACTTGTGAGAAATTAACAAAGCTGTATTCCTCTGGCTCATCTTATCCTTTTTGAAGTTTGAGAACAAAGATTGATTTACATTTGTTTTGAGGATTCACTGGCTTTTTAATATATTCAGTAAATTTTGTGATAATTTGTGTTATGTTTTGCTTGCTTTAACTTTTTAAACAACTTTTTGGATCCATTAGAGCAAAATTGCAGTCACGTTTTAGTTGTGATATTAATTTAAGGTTAAGGTTCATATGCACAGGTAGGTAGGGACATGTACAGCACAACTTTATTGGTTGAAGGGCCTATATTGTGCTATAGGTTTTCTATGTTTCCAATAATGACAATATGAATTTGAAAATATGAAAGAATAACTATTATTTTTGATGAGAACCTTAAGATGCACAGTGATCTAGGAACATGTAGTTTACCTTCTATAATGATGAGAATAGTTCAGTAATTTTTGACATGGAAATTTAGTGAACATGCAATTCTCTAAGTCATGTTGAGTTTATTGTGAGGTACAGACATCATGAAAAACTTGCGTTTAGCAGCACTGTAAGCACTTAGATTCAGAAAGTGCACAGAACATAATTGTTTTTGTAATATTAAAATAACGGACAGAAATGTAGATGGGTTAGTAGATTTGCATCTATTACAGAAAAGGTGTTGAGGCTATGGAGAGGGTGCTGCGTGGATTAGAGAGTATTAGCTGTAAGGAGAGGTTGGACAAGTCTATATTGTTTTCTCTAGAGCATCAGAGGCTGAGGTGAACCTGATAGAGAGCCAGAATATGTTTCCCAGGATAGAAATATGAAAGAGTAGAGGACATGGCTATAAGGTAATGAGGAGATGGGTGGGGCAATTTTTTTGCATAGAGTGATGGGTGCTTGGAAAGTGCTTCCAGAGGTGGTAGTGGAAGTAGATAGAATAGTAGTATTTAAGCTGCTTTTCGATATATGAATACGCAGGGAACATGTGTAGGGTGAAAGGATTAATTTAATTCGGCATGCTCAGCACAGACATCATGGGCTGAAGGGTCTGTTCTTGTTCTGTATTAATCTGTGTTCTGTATAATCTTTGTATCTGTAGCAGACTTGAAATCATCGCCATTATGTTTAAGCTGTGTAGTGCAGAAAGCAGGGGACTCTACTGAGTGAACTGTGACCCTATGACATACACGGTTCAGTTGACTAAATTCCTATTGACCATTATTCTTTACTCTCTCCCACAAAAAACATTTTTAATCCAACTTGGCCCCTTTGATTGTCAGTGATCTGGTCAAGTGGGACTTTGCTAAATTCCACACAGAGAACATGAAATGCACTAACTTCAATATCCTCCTTGTTTCCTCTTTATACCTGTAGTCACATTGGTTAGATGCAACTTTGAGGTGTAGAGACACCAAGATTTATGACCTACTTTTCAGTTATGTGTTTATCTACCACTGATGTTCAACTGACTGAGTTTATCACTTTCTCCTTTAAACAGTGATATCATGTTAGCTTCTTCCAATTCTCTGGCACCATGCCTAGAGTCAAAGGGGATTAGAAAATGATTGTTATTGAGAGTGCCTGTGTATTTCCTCCTTTTTAAGAGCCTTTGATACATTTTATCCAGGCATGACAATTAATCTACTTTTTAAAAAGGTGGATGGCCTAAATAAATTTTATTTTCTCTGTTCAGCATTTCTAATATTTCATATTCTTCCTCTTTAATAGTAATGTCTGTTTCATTGTATTTCTTTTTATGAACACAGTAGAGTACTCATTTGGAACTACACATCTTCTGTATCCACACTGATTTTTAGTTTTAAGAAATTACAGAGTTTTGAGACTGACAAAATTTAGTTCAGCTAACTATCCTATCAATAAAACTTACTATTTCCAGTTGTATAACTTTGTTTCTGCCTCAATGTATCTGCAGCCAAAACTTTGTTTATCAGTGCTCATTATTTCAAGTTCAAGTTTATTGTCATTTGACTACGCATATATAAACAAATGAAACAGCGTTGTTCTGGACCATGGTGGGCCCAGAAATCATGCATCACACACAGCACATAAAACAAACTATTACTATAAATAAGTTAATAAAATATCATTTAAAATGCATTTAGTGCGCAGGAGAATGGTGAACAGTACAATAAATAGCTTCCTGTCCTAGTGAGGACACTTCATTGATGGCAGGATATTCATTATTCTCACAGCCTGAGGGAAGAAGGTGTTAACCAATCTAACAGTTCTAGTTTCCATGCTCCTTTACCTCCTTCCTGATGATAGTGGGTCAAAGATTATGGGATGGGTGATAGGGATTCTCGACAATACTTTGGGTCCTTTTTCAACAGCACTCGCGGTAAATGCCACAAATGTGAGGAAGGGAGACCTCTGTGATCTTCTCTGCAGTTTTTATCATCTTCTGTAGGCTCTTGCTGTCTGATGCCTTGCAGCTTTCGTACCACACAATGATGCAGCCAGACAGGACACTTTCGATAGTGCTTCTGTAGCAAGTTGTTAGAATGGGGTTGAGGAGCCTTACACGCATCAGTCTCCTCTGGATGTGCAGACACTGCTGTGCCTTCTTGACTAATGAGGAGGTCTTGTGGGTCCAGGTTAGCGATCTGTTATGTGCATCCAAGGAACATTGTGCTGTTCACCCTTTCCATGGCAGAGCCATTGATGTGCTTTGGAGCGTGGTCAACCTGCGCCTTCTTGAAGACCACCATCATCTCTTTTGTCTTGTCCATGTTGAGACTTGGGCTGTTGTTCTCCCACCATTTGACAAGCCTCTCTTCTTCTCCGTATGGAGATTCATCATTGTTGCTCATGAGGCTGTCACTGTTGTATAATCAGCAAACTTGATTACATGGTTTGAGCTGGATCTGGTAGTGCAGTCATGAGTCAGCAGCGTGAACAGCAGTGGGTTGAGCACACAGCCCTGGGGGACACCATTGATCAGCATAATGGAGTTTGAAATGTTGCTGCTAACTCTGACTGGGGTCTTTCCATCAAAAAGTCCATGACAGAGAGGAGTGTTGAGTTCCAAAGAGAAAAGTTTACCCATCAGTCTCTGAGGGATGATCATCTTAAATAGTGTATGAGTCATCATTTTCTAGGTGGGACAGGATGGAGTGGAGTGCCGAGGCCATGACATCATCAGTGAAGCGATTTAAGCATTAAGTGAACTGGAAAGGGTTCAATGTACTGTAGCTGGAAGGTGGGATTTTATATGAACCTTTACCAGCTGCTCAAAGTACTTCTTGATTGAAGTCAGTGCCACTGGGTGGTATTCGTTTAGGTCAGTTACTATTGCTCTCTTTGGCACCAGAATGATGGTAGCAGCCTTGAAACATGCAGGGACAGTGGATTGTTAACAATGTCCATTCAGACCTCTGATAAGTGGGCTGCACAGTCCCTCAGCAGCTGAGCAGGTATGTTGTCGGGCCCCACATCTTTGTGTGGAGTTATCCTGACTAGGATCCTCTTTACCTCGTCTGCACCCAGATATGGAACCTGTTCCTGAGAGGAAGAGAGGATAATGTCACATCATTCATCATATTTCCTAAAAGTTATCCTGAACTTGAAGAAAAATGTTTTATTTCTCCAGTGGAATCCATAAGACTTGGGAGCAGAATTAGACCATTCAGCCTATCCAGTCTGCTCCACCGTTCCATCATGGCTGATGCCAGTTCCGACTCAACCACATACACTAGCCTTCTCGCCATGTCCTTTGGTGTGTTGGCGCATGGTTAAGGCATTGGTCTAGTGATCTGAAGGTCACTAGGTCGAGCCTCACCTATGGCAGCGTGTTGTGTCCTTGAGCAATGCACTTAACCACACATTGCTCTGTGAGGACACCAGTGCCAAGCTGTATCAGCCCTTGCCGTTCCCTTGGACAACATTGGTGGCGTGGAGAGGGGAGACTTGCAGCATGGGCACCTGCCAGTCTCCCATACAACCCTGCCCAGGCCTGCGCCCTGGAAACTTTTCAAGGCACAAATCCATGATCTCTTGAGACTAACAGATGCCTGTATCCTTTGGTGCCCTGACCAATCAGGAAAGGATCAACTTCCGCCTTAAATATACACATGGACTTGGCCTCCACTGCAGACTGTGGCAGAGCATTCCACAGATTCACCACTCTCTGGCTAAAAAATATTCTTCCTTTCCTCTGAAGGGTTAACCTTCAATTTTGATGTGGAACCCTCTAGTTCTGGATACCCCTACCAGAGGAAACATCCTCTCCACATCCACCTTATCTAGCCCCTTCAACATTCAGTATGTTTCAATGAAATCCCCCCCGTATTCTTCTAAATTCCAGTGAGTACAGGCCTGAAGCTGCCAATTGCTCCTCGTATGTTAACCCCTGCATTCCCAGAATCATCCTTGTGAACATCCTTGTGAACTTCCTCTAGACTCTGTCCAATGACTACACATCCTTTCTGAGATATGGGGCCCAAAACTGTTGATAATAGTCTAAGTGTGGCCTGAGTAGTGTCTTATAAATGTTTGGCATTGTCTCCTTGCTTTTATATTCTGTCCCCCCTGAAATAAATGACAACATTGCATTTGCTGCCTTTACCACAGCCCCAACCTGTAAATTACCCTTCTGGGAGTCTTGCACAAGGACTCCTAAGTCCCGCTGCATCTCTGCTGTTTGAACCTTCTCCTCACTTAGATAGTAGTCTGCACTATTGTTCCTTTTACCAAAAGGCATTATCATACATTTCTCAACATTGTATTCCATTTGCCACTTTTTTGCCCATTCTTCCAATTTGTCTATGTCCTGCTGCAATCACATTGCTTCCTCAGCACTACCTACCCCTCCACCTATCTTTGTATCATCCGCAAACTTTGCCACAAAGCCATCAATTCCGTTATCTAGATCAATGACTATGAAAAGCAGCAGTCCCAATACAGTACTGGGATGTAGTCCATCTGGAATTTTTGCTGGAATCTGGAGTCCTGGCTGGAATTTTAATTTCTTTAATCTGATATCTTAATCTAATCCAAAACTCTGCAGTCCATGTCCTAACTCGCTTTGTTCTTTCATTAATCATTTTATTGCCATTCTTCTATATGCTCCTTAAGCAATGCCTTAATGTTTTTGAATATCTCTATCACTAATTTTGAATTCTTGGGTCCTCCCTGTCTGCATGATCTACAGCTGTCTGAGATATTGTATACCTGCATTTCTGGCCTCTTCAAAATTTCCCTGATATTCATTGGCACCCATGCAATGTCCACAATGTTCTAAACTCTGTACTTCTGAGTCTTTCAGCCTCTGCTTTTTCATCCTTCTTTAAGACTGAGTCAACAGATCTTTGATTAGGCTTCTGGTTATTTGCACTGGTTTGTGATTTGATATCATATTTTGTTTGATAATACTTCTCAAGGAGATAGGAACATTTTACTATTTTAGAGGGATTGTGTGACTACAGTGATGCTGCAGCAATGACTTACAGTGGTGTTGAGTTGACCAGAGGGATATTTTGAAGCCAAGTCTGAGCTATGAGCAAGGCATTAGTGAACTTGCAATTGATTAGAATCCAGTTAATTACTATGTTAAATTATATTTAAGTAATGGAATAATGTTCACATTTGTAGACATTACAGTTCTTTAGGTGGCAGGAAATTTGTGTTTCCAGTTGCATTACTTATTAATTTAAGAAGTAGTTTGGTTGTGGCTGCTAAATTTTGTCATTCACAGTTCAGTTATTAGAATGCATTAGTGTGACTTAATTTATGTATGCTGAGTACATTGTGCTGATGTCAAAAGTCATGTCAAGAAGTCCAGGAAAGGTGGTTTGCTTTATTAGCTTTTCTGAATCGTGGCCAAGTGCCAGGTTTCTGGTTCCAACCAGATTGCCTTTTAGCAGGGTGAGACTCAGTGAAGGAGAGAAATACCAACTACTTCCATAAGAACAACAGGGAAGTTGTGTACTGAGATTGGAGAACTCAAATGATGTATTTCACTGTGTTTCAATGTACATGTGGTAAATTAATCTGAATAAGAATGTGAATCTAATGAGTTCATGAACTGAATGAATCAGATGGAACCCAGCTTCTGTTTTGCAATTATTGTACTCTTGAATGGACCTCTCTTAAGCTAAACAATGAACTCTTGACCTCCCAATCCTCCTCCATCATGGTACTTTCACTTTATTTGTTAACTTGCATTGTACTTTTGTAACTGTAATACTATATTCTGTATTCTGTTTTCTGAGCTCGATGTACTTGTGTATGGAATCATGCCAGAAAAGCTCTAAATTTTTTTAATTTTTTTTAAATTTAAATTTTTTTAATTTTTTTTAAATTTAAATTTTTAAATTTTTTAAAATTTTTTTTAAAGTCTCCATTCTCTCTCATTTTCTCACTGTCTGGTGAGTTGCATAAAGCAGACAGACTACCATGAATCTTGCTAGCTTGCTTTTGAGGTAACCAACACACCAAAAGGTAGTGTAAAGACTGGATGAAGAAAGACTGGATCGATTGGGCTTATACTCGCTGGAATTTAGAAGATTGAGGGGGGATCTTATTGAAACGTACAAAATTCTAAAGGGATTGGACAGGCTAGATGCAGGAAGATTGTTCCCAATGTTGAGGAAGTCCAAAATGAGGGGTCATAGTTTAAGGATAAAGGGGAAGCTTTTTAGGACCAAGATGAGGAGAAACTTCTTCACACAGAGAGTGGTGAATCTGTGGAATTCTCTGCCATAGGAAACAGTTGAGGCCAGTTCATTGGTTATATTTAAGAGGGAGTTAGATATGGCCCTTGTGGCTAAAGGGATCAGGGGGTATGGAGAGAAAGCAGGTACAGGGTTCTGAGTTGGATGATCAGCCATGATCATACTGAATTGCAGTGCAGGCTCGAAGGGCCGAATGGCCTACTCCTGCACCTATTTTCTCTGTTTCTATGTAAAGGGTTTCTTATGTTACTGCGTATGTTAATCAAAATGGCTTCTTTGTTAAGTAAAAGTAGGGATGCTTCTATGTTATGGTAACTGGTGAGAGAGTGCTTTGAGTGTTTGGCTTATGATTACTGATAATGAGAATTGTATTCATTTGTTAACCAATTGGGATAGATGTTATTCTTTCTTGTGGGTCTTTGAGCTGTGGTTTCGTGGATTTTTTGGGGAGTTGAAGAGGAAATCGTGAGGAAGGTGGATGGTGCCGGAGGCGCTCTGGTTGATCACCGAGAGAGGTTCCAGGCACGCGGGTCGTGGAGGTCAGAGAAGTTCGAATAGTGGACCGAAGACTTAGATGGTTGAGCTCCAACGATTGTGCACTAATTGACTGAACCCTGATAAGTTCTGGCACCTTTTCTTTTCTTTCATATGTATTGTATCGCTATTAATCACTTAGTTCTAGTAAGATTTATAAAGTGTATTCTGGAAATGTACGTGGTGTGCGGTTTGATATTGTGTGTATGAGTTTGTATTAGTGTGCATTTCACAGCATCCACGTATATGGGAGGCGCGGTTTGGCGGGTGGACAAATTTTCCCCTAGACATACATCAGCCGATTGCGTGAGCGTTACATTTGTGGGGGCTCATCCAGGATTGAATTTTCAGTAAGCTGTGTAAATCGTGCATGTTCAGTAGTGCAGAGATGGATCGAGATAAGATTGTAAACTGGTGTGAGTTAGAGGACGTACTGGTGAATTATGCGTGTGTGTTAAGCGGGGTGGATTCCCGCATTTCGGAAGGTGTGTTAGTGTGGGGGTTGAGTTTGGTCAAAGGTATGGGACAGATAGAACTGGTGGCTAGAAGGTGCGGTAAAGAGGTGGAGGCTAGCTGGGTGTTGGTTTGTACGAGTACTGACGTCATGATGTTAGAACTGCCAGCGACAGTCAGTGTTCCGGGGAGGCGGCGCCATGGGGCCTCCCAGAGGACGAAGGTGAGGAGACACTGGAGGAGGAGCTGGATGTGACCCCTGGGGAGGTGCCAGCAACCAGTGGGGGGGGGAGGGGGGGTTGGAGTGGGAAGGCTTGGCCAGGCCCCGCCCCCCCAGGTAGAAGGTAGGCCTCCGAGCTGGCAGCCGCCCTTAACTCCCTGGTGGGAGTGGCCAAGAGGCCACGGCCGAAGCTGGGGGTTTCCTCAGGAGCCAGCTCTCAGAATACATATTTCGGCTGGAGAGAATGCTTCCTGGGTTGCGGTGCCAGGGGGTAGTGAAGGCGGACGAAGTGGCGAGAGTGAGGATGAGGCAGATATTTAGTGGTTCCCTGGAGGAGGACAAGGTGGCGTGGAGTCTCCAGCAGTCCTATAAAAAGAGTCCCCCTCCATCATTCGGGCGAGTGCGTTGGGCCGAAAAGGGGGCTCGGGCCACCGGGAGCGATCCTCAGCGGTACAGAAAGTGGTGGCTGGGTTGAGGACCGAGAAACCCAGGGGGTCCCAGGGGAGTAGGGACCCCCCATTTGAGGGGATGGACAGGGAGAATACCCCCTTTGGGGGACGACCTGCGAAGTGGGCTGGGAGTGGCGGGCATCCCAGAAGAGGAGGGGCGGCGGGTAGCATATGCTATAACTGTGGGAAAGAGGGGCATTTCTGGTGGGAATGTGAGCAGCCAGGGGTGTTCTACAGCTGTGGGGAAGAGGGACACTTTCGGTGGGATTGTGAGAGACAAGGCGTCCTGCGGAGGGCAAGCCCCCGGGCGACTAAGAAGGGAGAGGTGTCGGGAAACTTAGGAGAGACTCAGTGAGGGAACGGACTGGAGTGTCTGGAGGAACACACCCCGGAAAGGGATACTGCTTCGGAAGATGATGATTCAGATGTGTGGCACCTGTTTCAGTTCGCTAATTCCCCAGTACCGGAATAAGAGGCTCCTGGCCCTTCCCCCGCTGTTAGGTGAGAGGAGGGAGGATGTTGAGGGGCAGACTGAGATACAGCAGGCATTGGCGGGAGAGAGGGTGGAACCCGAACACGAGACAGGAGGCTCTCAGGTGAAGAGGGATCCCAGTGAGGGAGAGGGTGAGGGTCCAACAGGTAGATCTGGGGTGTCCGCCGTGGTGTCTGAGCCGGAAGGGTCGGCAGAGGAGGTACGGAGGTCTCAGAGAAGTAGGCACCCCCCCGAAGTGACTGACATATGCAGTGCCAGGAGAACCGAGTGTGATCTCTACCGCCCTGGGAAGTTATGTTACTGCTTTCTGCACCTGGGTTGTGTTTTGCATTTTGCAAGAAGCATTGGGGAACTCTGTTAATGTCATGAGGGCATGACTTTTGTTGAGTTTAAAGTTTTTCTTATGTTACTGCGTATGTTAATCAGAATGGCTTCTTTGTTAAGTAAAAGTAGGGATGCTTCTTTGTTATGGTAACTGGTGAGAGAGTGCTTTCTCTCCATTGTGTGAGCGTTACAGTAGTATTCATTTTTAATTGGCAAGGTCACAGACCTACCTAATGTCCACCACTTGTCCACAGTCTGGATGGAATCAATAGACAGGGATCAAAATTGAGCATGAAAAGTTCTCTGCTTCAGTTTTTCTTCTTTCATCATTTTTTAAAAAATTTCATGAAATCTGAACATTGGAATTGCAGCAACTTCTTGTCCTGATGTCAACGGACACCTCTTCATTATGTGCAACAACAGGAAAGAAATTTGCTTTATGTTTAGCATGAAGCATGCAAAGTTTTTTTTCCCTACCTGGCTAATTATTAGAATTGGTTTCTTAGGAATATTGATGATTTTGGGATAAATGAATATGATAATTTTCAGAAAATATAAATATTTAATAAAAATAAAGGTTACTTGTGAGAAAGTAACAAAGCTGTACTCCCCTGGCTCATCTTGTCCTTTTGAAGTTTGAGAACAAAGATTGATTTACATTTGTTTTATGAGGATTCACTGGCTTTTTAATATATTCTGTAAATTTTGTAATAATTTACGTTACGTTTTGCTTACTTCAACTTTTTAAACAACTTTTTGGATCCATTAGAGCAAATTTGTAGTCACGGTTTAGTTGTGATATTAATTTAAGGTTAAGGTTCATATCCACAGACTTTGTTTCACTATTGTATAGCTTATATATAATCCCTGGTGATCAGGTAATTTTCATAACCCTCCCCGCCCCCCCCCCCAGGTTTGACTGATAATTTTCAGGTAAAGACAGGCACTTGATTATGATATAGTAGCTTCCTCTTGCTTCCTTGCCTCCTTGGTAGTCTGTACTGCTGTACATTTAACCACTTGACTTCTGCCTGAAAAACAGACACCTACATTTTTTTTTGGTGCCCAAATGTCCATCTTATTGTAAGCCATGAGCAAAGGAAAGCCCAAGGATAGAGAGTCATCTACTGTAAGGAGACCTTTGGTAAATTGCTCAAATTCTATCCTAGACATGTGAGTCTCACAGTAAAACCTCTTGCTAGCTTTGATGCCCATAAGATATAGGAGCAGAATAAGGCCAATTAAGTCTACTCCACCATTTAAACATGGGCTGATCCAATTACATTTTTGGTCCCAATTCCCTGCCTTTTCCCCCTATCCCTCTGTATCCTGACTGAACAAGAATCTACCAACCTCTGCCTTAAACATACTGTACATAAAGACTTGGCCTCCACAGCTGCCTGTGGCAAATGATTCCACTGATTCACCACTCTCTAGCTAAAGAAATTCCCCCTCATCGCTGTCCTAAAAGGACATCCTTCTATTCTGAGGCTGTATCCTCTGGTCTTAGACTCTCCTACCACCACAGGAAACATCCTTTCTTTCAAGGCCTTTCACCATTCGACAGGTTTCGATGAGGTCACCCTTCGTTCTTCTGAATTCTGGTGAATACATGTCCAGAGCCATCAAACGCTCTTTATATGACAAGGCATTCAAAATCCTGGAATCATTTTTGTGAACCTCCTGTTTGAACTCTCTCCAGTTTCAGCACATCCTTTCTAAGATGGGGGGCCCAAACCTGCTCACAATACTCCAAATGAGGCCTCACAGTGCTTCAACATTACATTCTTGCTTTTATATTCTAGTCCTCTTGAAATGAATGCTGGCATTGCATTTGCCTTCCTCTTCACGGACTTAGCCTGCAAATTAACCTTTAGGGAATACTGCACAAGGACTCCCAAGCCCCATTGTGCCTCAGTTTTTGCTATTTTTTTCTCCATTCAGAAAATAGTCAACCCTTTCATTTCTTCTGCCAATGTGCATGACTATATACTTTCCATCACTATTCTATCTGCCATTTCTTTGCCCATTCTTCTAATCTGTCTAAATCCTTCTGTAGCCTCCCTATTTCCTCAAAACTACCTGGCCCTCCATCTATATTTGTATCGTCTGCAAACTTTTCAACAAAGCCACCATCAATTCCGCCATCCAAATTATTGACATATAATGAAAAAAGAATCAGTCCCACCACAGACCCCTGTGGAACACCACTGGTTGTGGGTCCGGCAGTCAGTCAGAAAAGGCTCTCTTTATTCCCACTCTTTGCCTCCTGCCAATCAAGTACTGTTTTATCCATGCTCAAATCATTCCTGTAATAGCATGGGGTTGTAGCTTGTTAAGCAGCCTCATGTGTGACACCTTGTCAAAGGCCTTCTGAAAATCCAAGTACAGAACATCAACCAATTTTCTTTTGTCTATCCTGCTTGTTGCTATTTCAAAGAATTCCAACAGATTAACCATATAACCATATAACAATTACAGCACAGAAACAGGTCATCTCGGCCCTTCTAGTCCGTGCCGAATGCTTACTCTCACCTAGTCCCACCGACCTGCACTCAGCCCATAACCCTCCATTCCTTTCATGTCCATATACCTATCCAATTTTTTTTTAAATGACAATATCAAACCTGCCTCTACCACTTTGACTGGAAGCTCATTCCACACAGCTACCACTCTCTGAGTAAAGAAATTCCCCCTCGTGTTACCCTTAAACTTTTGCCCCCTAACTCTCAAATCATGTCCTCTTGTTTGAATCTCCCCTACTCTCAATGGAAAAAGCCTATCCACGTTAACTCAATCTATCCCCCTCATAATTTTAAATACCTCTATCAAGTCCCCCCTCAACCTTCTACGCTCCAAAGATTAGTCAGCCAAAATTTTCCCTTGAGGAAACCTTGCTGACTACAGCCTATTTTATCATGTACCTCCAAGTACCCTGAGACCTCATCCATGATAATCGACTCCAACATCTTCCCAACCATTGAGGTCAGACTGACTACCCTATAATTTCCTTTCTTCTGCCTCAATCCGGTCTTGAGGAGTGGAGTGGAGTGCAATTTTCCAGTCTTCTGGGACCATTCCAGAATCTAGTGATTCTTGAAAGATCATTACCAATGCCTCCACGATCTCTTCAACCATTGCTTTCAGAACTCTGGGTTTACACCACTGGTCCAGGTGACTTATCTACCTTCAGACCTTTCAGTTTCCCAAGAACCTTCATACCAGGCCAGTGTTATGTCATCTAAAAAAGTGCAAGGCCTCAAGCACACAACATGATTGCATTGCCAAAGTTCTTGGCAGGCAGGAACTTCAGTGACACCTTCGCAGCTTTGTCTCCCACAGTGGGATTCATTGTGTAAAAGGGTGACCTTCCTTCCCTCACACTCCCACCCCAAACAAAAAAAAAACTGGCAAAATAGAAATTGCTGAAAATTCTCAAAAAGTGAAGCATCACTGTGGAAACAGAAACAAAGCTTCGAGGTGAAAATCCAGAAAAAAGCAAGTTAGCTTAAAGTTGCAGCAAGATTGGGGGATGCCTGGATAGAACAATGGAAATCTCAAAGTGTGTGGCCAAGGTTACCATAGTGATGGACTGCTTGTGAGTATGAAACTCATTTTTGGGCCCTCCTTGTTTATGGAAATAAGTTTAAGTTACAAAGAAAGTGGCAGGGAGGATTGGGAGGATGAATAGGACAAAATTAATACCTTGGGGTGAAATTAGGTTGAACTCATAGAGCAGTTGTGGAGTGATTTTGTTTCTTTGTCTAATATATATTGGTAATGGCAGAGCCGTGCTACATGCCTAGCAGGTTAGACTGTGCTAGTAAAGAACCAAGTACCACACACAATGAATAGGGAGCCATCTCTTAACAAAGGCAGACATTAGTGTTGAATCTCACCATTACCATAAGTATGACTTTTTTGGCTGTCTGTAGATAAAAGTGCTTCATGATTTAAGATCCCAGATTTAGTTCAATGTTCGTTGTCTACAGGCCATCAGTGATTGTGTTGTTCTGAATTTTGGATGCAGACACATCCAAAGCCCGGGAATGGTGCTGCGCACAATTCTCTTGCAGGCTAGTATATCGTACATTCACAGCCAAATTATAACCAGCTGGCTATAGTGGACACACCACCTAGTTTGTATGTTTGACGTCAAAGTTCCAGAAAGGCTTTCCATTCTGAGCGCCATCATGGCAAGAAATTAACAAGAGGGAAAAGTAAGCAATTCAAGGAGGTTTGAAGTCGAGGCCTGATTTCTGAGAATCCAGGTTCAAGGACTGGACATCCAAAGGCAGTCTGTCTTGGGATTGGAGGCATGTTTGGATGTGTGGGTGGGAGGGAAGGGAAAAGGGCTTGTTTAGCTGTTGTCTTGTTTTGTTTTTGTTGCTGCTTCTGTTGTTCTGTGAAATAATGTGAGCATACTATGTTGGTGCTAGAATGCATGGCGATACTTGTGGGTTGTTTGCATTAATAACCAGCATGCTTGGATAATACAAATGGCACATTTCACTGTATATTTCGATGTGCAAGCGATAAATCTGAATCTGAGTTTTCCTGGAGGGGGGAAGTGTAACAACAACTTCATGGACTTGTGCAAGTCCCTGGACCATGATTGCTTAAATTGCTGAAGGAGCCCTGACTCTTCAGGACCCTTGCTGCATGTGAACTGCTCCTCTTTGCAGAATAACTGCAGCAAAAGGTCTCAAACGTTGGAGAGCTTGGCTACAAAGAAATCAAGCCCAATTGTGTGGACCTGCTGGAAGTGAATGCACGGTGGGAAGCCCATCATTGCAGCAAAGCAGCTCAGCTACAACTTTGTAAATAATTGGTTGGGTGTCAAATGGAATATTGTGAACAATTGTGATGCCACACTTTAAGGAAGCTATGAAGAACTTGACCATGATGATGCCAGAGGTAATGAACATTATTTATGCAAAGTGATTGAAAAGGCAAGGACTATGCTTCTTAAAATAAAGAAGAGTAAAGGGTAACCATTTTGAGGTTATCTTGAGGATGAATGTAAGAATTTAATAAATAGAAGAAGGAAGAGGCTATTACAGCTCAGATTTCAGAGATCTGAGATCTTTACGAGGTTCAGTTGTTGTTCAGAATGGGAAAGAAATGTCATCTAAGTGACTTTGACTGTGGAATGATTGTTGGTGCTAGACAGGCCAGTTTGAGTATCTCAGAAATTGCTGATCTCCTGGGATTTTCTTGCATAACAATCTCTAGAATTTACAGAAAGTGGTGCAAATAAAAACAAAACAGAAGGAAAAACACAAGATCCAGTGAGCAGCAGTTCTGTGGGCAGAAACACCTTGTTAATGAGAGAGGTCAGAGGAGAACAACCAGACTGGTTCAATCTGACAGGAAGGTAACTAACTCAAATAACTATACATGATGACAGTGTTGTGCAGAAGAGCATCTCTGAACACAGCATGTCAAACCTTGAAGTGGATAGGCTGCAGCAGCAGAAGAACATGAATGTACACTTTCTGGCCACTTTACAGGAGGTATATAATAAAGTGGCCACTGAGTGTAAATGGATCTGGATGTCTTAGTATACAATTTTCAAAAGACTAGCAATTAAGCAAGCTATAATTCATACAAAAGTAGGGACTTTGTGCTCTAGAAACACAGGGTATTAGTGTGACCATATCTGGTGGTCTGTGTACAGAGTTGATCATCGTATTTAAAGATGTTAATGAATTAGAAACAGTTCAGAATGGGTTTACTAGATTGATATTTGGAAGAGGTAGGTTACTTTATGAGAAAGGGTTGGATAAAGCTCGTGTAGGTGGAGTGAATCTTTTGAATAGGCTGCCCAAGAGGATTTTAGAGGTTCTTTCTGAGTATATTCAAGATCAAATTAATAGTTTTTTTTAGATACCCTCTGATTCTCTTAATATTGAGTTTCTTCTTCTTAAGCCCGTCACCCCTACATATTCCGTCACCCCTACATATTGGCATATTCCGCCAATAGTAGTGCACCAGTGTTCTGTCATGGACCAGTCTTTCAAGGCTTGGTGTAGCCCATTTAGATGTCTTATAGGTTAAGATCCTTCCTCTCCCAGGGATAAGATCTTTGGAGCTTCTGTTGGCGTTTTTGTAGAACTGGGTTTTTATGGGATGGGGTTGCTAGCCCCATGCCTAACCCTTCTCTTTTCACAGCTGGGCTTGGGACCATCTAAGGTGGATTTGATATTGAGTTTGTTCAAAGAAAGTGATGCTGATGTAAAAAGAACCATTGTGAGCTTATTAAATATAAGGGCTGACACGATGCTGAATGGTGTGCTCTGGCTTCTTCTTATTATTATTATCATTTTTTAGAGCAGATAAAATGTCATTACTACTCAACCTGACCTGTTTGACTCTAAACATAGTAATATGGTTGCCTTTCTTCAATGTTCTAATAAGGTACTCTATATCAAACTGATATATAAAATCATGAAAGGCAAAACCAGACACAGACCCTTCTCTACATTAACTAGAGCTCTGGATGCAGAAAGCAACAAAAGTTTACCTGGTTCAGTCAGCACTATAAACTCTTCCTCATTAACATCTGGATCAAACTTTTGGACCTCTGTTCAACAGAACTGTGCAAAAATAAGAGCTGCATGAGTTTTTTACTACTGTCTTGCAGGCAATTAGAAATGGGCATTAAATACTAGTTTTATCAGTGAATGTGACTTGATAAACAAATTAATTAGAAGTACAAGAACATGTATATGTAAATTATTTACAGTATTACAAACTGAGTTCTCATTGCTTAAGCTGTTGTGTGTTTAACCCAAAAGGATTTTATTTTGGGTTTAGAGTTTCTTATTCATCAAAATAATTATCTTTTATTTGGAATTGTTATTTGAAGAAGTTAGTTATTATATTAACTGATGTACTTCAACTATTTTCAGTTGAGACATTTGTTGTAATAACAGCTTTAGAATATCTTCAATTTTTTGGGAAAACACATTTACAGTTGATAGCAAAATGGTTGATTTAGCAGAGCAGTTGCAGGTTCAGTTTAGAAACATATTAAACTCTATGCCTTATACAATGGTGCTATAAGATCTTTAATCAGCAAAAATGGATAGTCCGGCAATACTTCCCAACTCTTCCTCCACTACACTGACAACTGCATTGCTGCTGCTACATGCGCCAGTGCTGAGCTCGTCAATTTCATCAATTTTGCCGCCACTTCCACATTGCCTTTAAATTCACTTGGTCCAAATCTGACACTTCCCCCCCCCCTTCTCAATTTCTCTCTATCTTAGTAGACAAACTGTCAACTGACATTTTTTTATAAACCAACCGATTCCCGCTTCTTCCCACCCTGTTACCTGGAAAAATACTATTCTCAGTTCTTTTGTCTCCACTGCATCTGTTCCTAGGATGAGGCTTTCCTTTGCAGGATATCAGAGATGTCACCTCATCTTAACAATGATAGAGTTACTCTTGTCTTTCCCAATCACCCCATGAGCCTTTGCAACATACTGTATCATGCTCTGCAACTTCTGCCATCTTCAAGGAGACAAGGTATCTGACTACCAAACACATCTTTATTTCCCCCCACCCCCCCAGCTCTTCACTTTCTGCAGGGATCGTTCCTTCTGTGATTTCCTTGTCCATTCGTCCCTCCCAAACAACCTCCTTTCCTGGCACTTATCCCTGCAGATAGCCATTCACCTCTATTCAGGACCCCAAATTGTCTTTCCAGATGAGGCAACACTTCACCTACAAATTTGCTGGGACTGTCTATTGTGCCCAGTGCAGCCTCCTCTACTTTGGTGAGACCCGTCGTAAATTGGGGTCTGCTTTGTTGAGCACCTCCGCTCCATCCACCAAAGGTGGAACATAACGCTGGTCAAAGATTTTAGTTCTGATTAATATTCCCATTCTGACTTGTCGGTCCATTGCCTTCTCTTGTCCATTGCCTTCTCTTGTGCCATGATGAGGACCACTCAGTGTGGAAGACCAACACATTATATTTCCTCCGGGTAGCCTCCAACCTAATGGTATGAATATTGATTTCTCCTTCCGATTTATATAAAAAAATCCTCTCCTCCTCCTCTCTTCTTCTATTCCCCACCCTGACCTCTTACCTCTTCTCACCTGCCTATCATCCTTCCCTTTCTCCTATTGTCTGCTGTCCTTTCCTATGATATTCTTTCCTCTCCAGCCCTTTATCTTTCCCAACCTCCAGGCTTCTTTTATCACTTTCTAGCTAACCTCCTTCCCCTCTCCCTACCACCTTATTCGGGTGTCTTCCCCCTTCCTTTCCAGTTCTGAAGAAGAGTCTTGGCCTGAAATTCAACTTTTTATCTCCATGGTTGCTGCCTGAATTGCTGAGTTCCTCCAGCATTTTGTGTGTATATGTAGCTCTTTGTCAAGTCTGTGACGGGCATGCAAGTAAACAATAATATATTTAGCACATGTGATAATAAAAATAGCCTTATTATATTGACATTAATGTATCAACCATAATTGCTTTGTCAAATGTGAAACTTTGAATTATACAGCTTGCTAGGACAGCAGCAGATGTTGGGAGGATAATTACGGAAGAAACTGCCAGGTCAGAATTGTGTGTACACTTTGCTTATCATGCAGGGCAGCACCTGGCTACTCAGTCAGTTTGAACTTTTAGTATTGGAGAGGGAGACCTGACAAAATCCAAGCCTTGTGATTCACATCGGTAGAAGCAAAGAAAGCAACAGTGACATTAGGAAGAAATTTTATATATTTAAAAAAATCTTGGCTGACATTCCACTGCTGAGCAAGTGCAGCAAGTCAGCTGTGCTTTATCGTGGATGAGGTCATTCATGTTAAAAGATCATTAGCCATATTGCATAGAAGAATAGAGAAAATGGCCTTGGAAACTTATCCTGTTAGCCAACACCACTGAAAGGAGACATATCTAGTTAACAGGTTGTTTTGCTATGTTTTATGAGTGACCACACTCCATTGTTCTGACATTTTGGAATGCAAATATAAATCTTTAATAGACTAGACCTTGAGAGCAAAATTAGATTATTACGAGAATTTGGCAATCCTCATTTTCAATTTTATCAACACTAGATTTTATTTAATTACTTTTTAAAAACCTGAATTTGAATTCTGGAACTACTTGTTGAATACAAATCATTAACCCAGGCTTCCTGAATACCAGTCCAGTATGCTAAACAATAGAGGCTAAACAACTGTATTTAAGCTGTCTTTCACTGTCTGTTTGACAAATTGTCTGTTTTGTAGAAATGTCTAAGTTCAAAATTCTAAGTTCTAATTTTATTATCAAAGTACATATACGTCACCATATACAACCCTCATACTCAGCAAATTTACAGAACAGGATCCACGAGAGATCAACCAGAGTGCAGAAGACAGCAAACTGTGCAAATGCGTGCGCGTGCGCGCACACACACACACACACACACACACACACACACACACACACACACACACATATATATATATTAATCAAGAACATGAGAAAATGAGATAGAGTCCTTGAAATGTCATTGTTTACCTGGAGTATTGCATTATCAAATTAAAATAGGTATTAGAGACACTCAATGGACTAAAATTGGAAGGAGACTAGACATAACTCTAGTGAAGTTACATGTCTGATTGCAGTTCTGAGATAAGTAAGGAAAAATGCAGAAGAGCAGACTGTAATCTTCCAATCAACCTTTAAAATGAAGTAGTAATAAGGTATTTGTAAACTTTAAAGCCTTGTTTTAAAAATTAGGAGCAAACGTAAATCCAGTTACAGCATACACATTGGATTAACCTCCAGAAAGGCTTGGAGAATCAATTACATGCAACAAAATCAACAGTTACTCTTCAGTGTACAGATTAATTAATGGAAGCCAGCACAGATTGGTGAAAACCAGACTGTGTTTAATTAACCTGATTGAGATATTTTGGTGACGTTGCAGACAGGGTTGATGAGGGCATTTGAATTAAAGCACTGTGCATGAACTCCTGAATGATGTTCAATAAAAGAACACAATAGGTGTCAATAGGGCTGTAGTTCATGGAATAAAAAAGGCAGAGTTAACATCAAATCAAATCAAGTTTAATTATCATTCAAACCATACATAGATATAGCTGAACAAGACAACATTCCTCTGTGGCCAAGGTGCAAAACATTCAAACTAGCAAACATTCAAAAATAGTGGGTAACATAATTCAA